>NC_067140.1:7827076-8427076 GCF_903995435.1 Acomys russatus | reverse complement strand
CCTGGCGGTCACATGGTATTCTTATAGTGTGTGCTTGTGTGTGTGTGTGTGTGTGTGTGTGTGTGTGTGTGTGTGTGTGTGTGTGTGTTTGCACACATGCATGTGGGATTAAATTTAACATTTTCTATGAGAACAAAAGCAATCTGTATTAGGGCCCACCCAAAAGGTCCCTTCAAATTCATAAAGACTCTGTCTCCAAAACTAAGATTACCATTAGAGCCCCTAAGGTTTAGGGCATCAACAAGGAATTTGTGGAGCAGAGACAGTTCATCCCACGGTACTGTCAAGTTGAGTCACGAGAACTCAGCTTCAAGCAAGCAAGGACTCACGCATTTCTCACCAAGGCATTATGGGGCGTTGTTTACTGTTTTCTACTCCTTCACTCAGTTGCTCACTGAGCATGGATTTCCTAAGCACTTTCGATGCAGAAGCCTCCTCCTGGATGGTCAAGCAAGCACAGCAATAGGCAGGTGACTGCATAAGAACAGCCCCAGTGTGGGTTCAGGGCTACCAAGGCCGGCTCTTGCACAGGACGGTGGTGTGGAGTTCATTGGGATGAATGGAGAAGGGAGACCTCCTTGCTTCACTGTGGCCACCTGAGCAAGGGCGTGTGATATGATGAGGTCTCACTCCATTTTCCCCAGGTGTACATTCTAACTGAAATCTTCCATGGATTTGAGCACTGAAATGAAACCTTCCCAAATCCCATCACTTTGGAAGTGGCTTCTTGGCTGTAAGTTCGAAGTCTCATGACCCCAAGCCTTGGGCTCACAGGCATTGACAAGACTTCCCCCAACCAACTGGGAAGGACAGAAATCTCCCAGCACCTTCTGCCCCATCCTTACTGTACCAGACAGGGGCTCCTTCTTAGAGCAGGCTGGTCCGTTTCCCACCCTGGTGCTTCTGCACCTGTGGTTCCTGAATCGGGAACTAGCTCGCTTCCGTTGGCTGGCTAGATCCTTCTCCGCCTTGGGCTTTCACTTTTGCCAACTGCTCGGAGAGGCGCCCCCACCCACTCCAAAGTGGTCCCTCTGTTACTCCCCCATGAAGCAGCCTGCTGAGCATTTATCATCATTATCTCACTGGTTTACACCTAGGTTGTCTGAGATTCCACTACTTAATATAAATTCCCTGAGGGCTGGCCATATATCCATCTTGTTTAGGAGGAGGAAGGAGGAGGAGAAAAAGGAGGAAGAGGAGAAGAAAGGAAGAGATGAAGGGATGGCAGAGATGCATGTGGTCTAGGTAAGGTTTCCCAGCGTCACTCAGCAAGACTGATGTTCTGAGCCACATCATTCTTTGGGGGTGGGGTGGGGGGACTGTCCAGTTCAGGTAAGGTGTTTGGCAGAATCCCTGGCCTCTACTCACTACCTGTCAGTGCCCTCTCCTCTAGTTATGACAATAGAAACCATGTCTCCAACACCCCCTCCCCAGAATCAAAACTGCCTCTGATTGAGAGCTACCAATCTGGAGGGTTTTCACCTCCACTTGAAAGCCCCTAACTCAGAGGTTCTTAATCTGTTTGCAGCAATGACATTCTTTCTTTTCTTTTTTTTAAGACAGAGTTTCTCTATAACCTTGGCTGTCCTGAACTCCCTTTGTAGACCAAGTTGGCCTCGAACTCACAGCGATCCACCTGCCTTTGCCTCCTGAGTGCTGGGATTAAAGGCGTGCGCCACCACGCCCGGCCAGCATTGACATTCTTACTTCAGTCACTCCACACAGAAGCCTGCGTGCGTGAAACCCACAACAGTGGAGCTGCCTCTGGCTCTCTCTGTCAGCAATGCTACATGGATACAACACGACACACCTGCCAACCCTTGAAGACTCCCAGACGCAAGCCCTGGGTCTCATGGTCTGCAGGTGATCCAGGCTCGGTGAGGCTGGGCTCCAGCAGAGTGGGGGCTCTGCTTCAGATGGAAAGGTTGATGAATGTGACTACAGATAATAAGCTAGGTCCAGGGCTGGGCCATACACACTCACACTGAGGCCAGTGTGGACCAGCTCTGCCTGAGAGTGAGTCACCAGTGTGCAAGAAAGGGGAGTGCGAGGCAGAACCCACAAGGCTCTACATAACCGCTTCTTGGTGGAAGTTGACTAATTCCTCATTGTCCAGGGAGAGTCATGGGAGAAAGGCTAAAATCAAGAGGTTGGAAAAATACCTCTTCCTACCAAAGGTGTGTGTCTGTGTGTGTGTCTGTGTGTCTCTCTGTGTGTGTCTGTGTGCCTGTTTGTATCTGTACTGCTAAACAATAATATATCTGGGCTGAACCTAAGAGCACAGTGATTCAGATAGCTGGGAAAAAGTGAGCTTTGAGCGTGCATACATATCTCTCTTATATTAGTCTACTTTCTGTTGCTGTAACAGAATACCTGATACTGGCTTATCTTATAAAGAGGTTTGGTTTTGGAAGACACCCACATTTGCTCAGCTTCCAGTGAGGGGTCTCATTAAGTTTCTATTCAATGTAGAGAACTGGGAAGTAGATAAGAGGCAAATACAGAAGCATTTGTGCCAGGGAGATGGGAAGGCCAGGAAAGTGCACGCTATCTTTATAACAACCTCTGTGTGTGTGTGTATGGAATGCAGATGCACGTGCACATGTGTGCACACATGCGCAGAGGCCAGAGGTTAATGTCAGGTGTCTTCCACCACAGCTCTCCACCTTATCTTTTGTGTGTATTGTTGTGTGCCTCTGTGTGTGTGTGTGTGTGTGTGCGCGCGCATGCACGCACTCATGCACATATGTGTGCATGTGCCTGTGTGTGTTTGAATATGTGAGCATGCTTATGCCATGCACATGTGTGGAAGTCAGAGATCAAGCTCAGCTGTCTGTCTCTGCCTTCTACTCTGTTTGAGGTGTCTCTTGTATACAGTTATAAACAACAGGTTAGATGGCCTAATGCATCCGTGGACTCTCCTGACCCAGATTCGCCTCCTCCCAGCTTATAGAAGAGCCAGGACTGGAGGTACAGTTATGCCCAGCCTCACATGGGTCCCAGAAATCCAAACTCAAGTCCCCATACTTGCAGCAGGTGCTTTACCCACAGAACCACCCCCCCCCCCCACCCTACCTTACCCTTTGAGACAGGGTATCTCGTTGAACCTGGAGCTTATTGGTTGTCTAGCAAGCCACTAAAAAGCTCCAAGGATCTGCCTGTCTCACACTCAAAGCACCATGGTTACATGCGCACCCATCCATGGCCAGCTTTGATGTGGGAACTGGGGATCGAACTCAAATCTTTATGCTTGCATAACAGGCACCTTTATCAAGTGAGCCATTTCCCCAGTTCCTACCTCCCACTCTCTTAGTAACTAAGGTATTTCCTAGAAAAGTAAGGCCCTGCCTTATGAATTATTAGCCGAGCCCATGAGGCAGTACCCAGCCCTCAGGCTTAGCCATCCTTAGTTCAAGGACTTCCTGAGCGCATGGAAGGGTGACTTCGTCCAGACAGTATTTTTCCAGCACCTGCTATGTGAAGGACACTGTCTGGGACACTGAGGATTTCATGGCAAGCTTAGAGCACACGGCCAACTGGAATAGATGTTTCCACCTTCACAGGGATATGCTCACACAGAAGAACCACTGATGTCCCCTTTCTCTATGGACACTCTGGCATCGTCTCTCTAGAACGTGTTAGGGGCTCAGAAGGACCCTACCGTCACAGCTCCTGCCTCTGAAACAGAAACCTCGTTGACATGGGGACTCATCTCATCAAGATATCAGCATGTCTAAATCGTGGCTGTGTCAGCAGCCCCATGAAAATGAATAATGGCCACAATTATGACCCATATAACAGCCCAATAAAACCTAATTAAAATGATCCACATCCCATCTGCCAAGTATAGGGTAGAACAGGCAGGGAAAGTTGGAGGCCCAGGCAGTTCAAGGAGAGCAAGTAATGTGAATAATCCTAGCAGTGTTTATATTATTGTAAGTATATTTACATAATATTAGCATATAATAATGCAATGTACCCAAGGCTATCAAGTATTACTACCATCATTATCACCACCATCATATCATCTTCTTCTTCTTCATCATCGTGGCTATCATTTGCTACATGCTTTCCAGGTGACATGCTCTGATCGCAGGAACAGTACCTGAAATCCCATTTAGTCATCATTAGCTTCCCATTAAAGTAAGTGTTACCATTATACCCATTTTACAAATGAAAAAACTGAGACCCATGAGGCTAAGTAGCTTGTTCACAGTGACACTGCTAACAAGTGTAAAGCTCCATTTGCCTGGCCAGAACAGACATTTAGTACTTGATAATGCAAGTACCATGCACAAGTAACACTCACTCGCTTACGCCAACAATGATCTAGGTGGTATGTCACAAACAAACAAGGTGGTGGGGAAAATAAGCCAGCATTGATGAGGCCCAGCAAGATGGTTTGGTGGGGAGAGGTGCTCATGTGCAGGCCTGGTTATCTGGGTTTAATCCCTGGATCCCACAAAGTAGCAAGAGGGAGCCAACTCCTAAGAGTTGTCCTCTGACCTTCAGTATGCACTGTGGTACACGCACACCTACATGCAAAGGTATACACATGTGCATACACACAGACACACACACACAGACACATAAACACACAAAAATAAATAAATAAATAAAATATTATTTTAGTCTTTTAAATCCACAAGCACAGTGGATACAGGCACCGATTTAAATGTGAACTGCCCCATATACACAAAGGCACGTGTATTAAAGGCTTGGCCCTTAGCTAGTGGTACTGCTGGGAGATGATTGGATCATAAGGTAATAACTCTGCCAATACATTAATGAATTCATAGAGGAATCAACTACTAGGAGGTGGGGGCCCAGTTGGAAGAAGTTATGCCACTTTAAAGGGCATGTCTTGTCCCTGGCCCCTTCCTGTCTCTCATTCTCGGCTTCCTGGTCCTACAGGTGAGCAGCCTTGTTCTACTGCATGCTCCCTGTTACAATGTTTGGCCTCCATTCAAACCTAGAGCCACAGGCCAAACAATCATGAACTAAAACCATGAGCCAAAATCCACCTTTCCTCCTGATGATGTGTTTCCCTCTGTTGTTTTGTCATGGTATCATGGGCTCCTAGCACACAATGGCACAGTTCTGCCCAGGGAATCAAAGAAGGCCTTAAACTCATAGTGAAGCTGAGCCATTGAGAGTGGAATGGCTGGGAGTTTGTGAAGGAGACAGGCACAAGGCCTGCAAGCAGATAGAATGGCATGTGCAAAGTTGGAAAAGCCCGGGATGCTGAGAGTTACAAAAGTACTGCTCGACAGCCTGCGTAGACCAGTGGGAGTGTGGCCAGGGGCATCTGGTGGGAAAGCTAGAAAGATCTATAGGTCAAGATCCTCAGGTGCCTTCCATGTCAGGTTCAGAAGTGTAAATTCTGCCTGTAAGCAATGAAGAGCCATGGAAGGCTTTTAAGCAGGGAAGTGATGTGGTCAGAAGTCTCATTAGAAAGGCCCCTTGGGTGGCTGGGCAAGGACTGTCTTGGGAAAGAAAGTTAGTGCCCTGGGATACAGCGCCCCCTGCAGGGGCAGGGAGGGTTGCCAGCCCTTAGGAGTGGTCAAAGCGAGCTCACCTAGCCCTGCCAGAATTAGACCATAACCTGTGCTCTTTGCCTACATAAGAAGCAAGGTGATTGGTCTATCAGGAAAGTGTTCCTTGAGTCCCTGACCCCCATCCCAGGGAAGGTGAGTTTTGTATCCTGGACTGTCACAGGTCCCTCCATGCAGACAGAGTGGCAGGAGCTGGCCCACACTGCCTCGCACCTTGAGGCCTGAAGTTCAGGAAGGAGCAGCTTCCTCCAAACAGATGGGTCTTTAAAAAACAGAGAATGCCAGTGTTGCAGCACATGAGACAGAGACAGATAGGCTTTTAAAAAAAAAATCTCTATGGTTGCCTTTGTCATTTTAAACAATGTTGCCCTTTGACCCAGGAAGAGGTTCCAAATGCATAAATAGGGCAATAATCTCCAGCATCAATGTTTTGATAAAATGAAAGAGGGAGAAAATACATATCAACACCACCTCTGGGAAGCATGGTCAGAAAACGTTATCAAGCATGCTGTCAGAGCTTGGCAGGCCGCACCATCGCCTACCTGACTCTGGGCTCCTAATAAAGGCCGCATCTAGGAATTTGTCGCTCTCAAATGCATAATTCACTAGTCAAAAAGCAGCGGTAATACATTGCATTTTCATAAGGGGCTCTGAAGCTGTCTAATTTCCCTGAGCCTCGGGACGACAGGAGACTGTGGCCACTCGTGGAGGCCCCTTTATGCATTATGGATAGAGGCTTTGCAATTCAAAGTGACAGCTCGGATTCCTACTCCCTATCACCCCACCCAGATCCTGCATAAAGGCCTAGAACTAAGGGGTAGATCTATCCCCAAAACCAGCCGTCATGCATTTGGTACCTAGAAATGAGTACGGGTGTGTAGGGGTGAGGCTGTGGGTGTGTTCATACCTGTTCAGGAAGACAAGGGAGCAAAATTATTCCCTGGGTCTTACCAAACACAATCAGCTTGGCCTGTCACTTGATAACAAGGCTAAGATGGAGCAAAGACCAAATAGACAGTGAGTCACTAAGAACCAACCAACCTGTGCCCCGCGTCCACCACCAGTGTCTTCCACAGGCTCCCAAATTAGACCGACACTACTTCCCTGCCACATACATAACAAACTCTGTAGCGGCATGTCACCGCCCATCATGGCAACTGGGAGCAATGAAATGTGTCGTCTACCACTGTCTCACAGAGGAAGCAGAAGTAAAGAAAGAAATTGAGGCAAATAGCTAAGGACAGCCCCTGTCCAGTACCTGTAATCTCCAGCACTCAGGAGGTAGAGGCAGGACCAGGAGTTCACAGTCAGCCTCAGCTACCCTGATGAGCGTGAGGCAGCCTGGGATACATGAGACCTAGGCTTTAAATAACGCAGGGGAGGCAGCCTTGTGATGAAGGAATTTTAGGCAAGGAAACAGGCAGTCTCTCTGTAACCTCACCTTAGTGCAGGGTACCTGAGGCAACTCCTTCAACCTTCCTCTGATATGACCAAACATAAAGTAAGATTGTCGTGTTCTGGAAAGATCACAGGACAGAAGTAGGAAGAACTGAGCTCAAGCACTTCCCCTGCCTCTGCTGCAGTGACCCCTAGAATACACAGGCTTTGATCCATTCACACAAAGTCAGCACCAATGGTCAGTGTGGCAGGCCTGGCACTCTCCTTCTGTCAGGTACAAGGGCCAGCCACTGCATTGTGCCTTGTTGTAGCTTTAAAAAACACACACACACACATGGAGCTGAGCTGCCAGCATTTGCATCCCTCTGCCTTAAGATCAGCATGCTTCGGTACCTCCAACTCCAAAATGGAGACATAAGCATCAACTACCTGACCCAGGACAGAGGTGATGGAGAGGAAGATTAGAAGCATGACACTAGAGAGAGCTCATACATGACCAGCAGGGGAAACGTGCTGGCTGGTCATTGTCACCTTGACACAAACCTATACCTCTCTGAGAAAAGGGACTCTCAACTGAGGAACGGTGGTCTGCATCAGATTGGCCTGTGGGCAAGATTGTGGGGCACTGTCTTGATTGGTGGGGGGCGGTGGGGGAACCAGCCCACTGTGGGCAGTGCCACCCCTGAACAGGTGAGCTTTGGGATATGTAAGAGAAGTAGCTGAGGGGGACTTGGTGTCGCTCAAAGAAAAAATAAGCAGGCTACCAAGATGAGACTTGATCGCCTACGACCATATGGGGGGGGGGGGGGGAATCCCTCTCGGTCATAGACATAGGGGAGGGGAATAGGGTGACAGTGGGAAGGAGGGAGGAATGGGAGGATACAAGTGATGGGATAACAATTTAGTTGTAATCTGAATAAATTAATTTATTATATATTATTTTATTATATATTAATTTATTATATATCATATATTATTATATAATAAATAAAAGTTTAAAACACAGAGAGAGAGAAGTAGCTGAGCAAGCTAGGAAGAAAGCAAACCAGAAAGCAGTGTTTCTCCACTGGTCCCTCCCTCTGCCCCTGCCTGAATTCCTGCCCTGGCTCCCTCAGCGGTGGCTGTGATTAGAACACAGAAGCCATATAAACCCTTTCCTCCCCCAAGTTGCTTTGGGTCAGTATTTTATCACAGCAACAGGCTCAAAGTAGGACAAGAGGGGAGAAGTTGGGCTGCCATGCATCACAGGCTGGTAGCTGCCAGGCAAGCTTCATCCAGAGGACATCCCCAACTCAGTGTGACAGTGAGCCAGGGGCAGCTTTCTGCTCCCACACACCCTTCGCTCTTAGCTTTCGGATCACTCTCCTTGACTGCCAATTCTCAATGAGAAAAGTCACAGGTTCTAGGGACCGGCCTGCGCCTCATCAGCTGGGTCTGCACAGTGGTAAGAGTGACTGGTCAGTACAGGGTTGGGGGTGCGGGGGGAGGGGCATGTAACAAGAACAACATGCCCCCCCCCCGAGGATCTGGGAACTTTCTTCATAGCTGTCCCCACAACACAGAAGGGTCTTCCCAGCCGTCCTGTCCTCTGGTGGTTCCTGGGGCCTTGGTGGCGATAGGCAAGCAGACAATAGTGACCAGTGAGCAGCTCTCGGCAACTGTCTTGGTAGAAATGGCACCATAGCCACACGCTCAGGAAGGATAAAGAACGGGAATTCTGGGTATATTGCCTGGAAGACAATCTCTAGTGCTCGGAGAAGAAAGTGTAGGGATAATGGGGGTGGGGTGGGGAGAAAAGGAAGAAAAGCTGAAAAAAAAAACTGAAAGAGAAAGTTAGGGAAAATGGTGTGCCCAATGATACTGGAGGGCTGAGGGGGACCAAGGGGGACTGAGGGGGACCGAGGGACTCAAAGCAACTGAAGAAGATATTTCCCTGTTGTCATCTTGAATTCTGCTACTTTCAACATACTTACGGGTGACTGGAAGAGGCAGGAGACTTGGAGAACTGGCTGAGTTGGTCCCCAAGGATTCATCAAAGGCTGAAATCCTAACGGCCCAAGCAGAGGTTTAGGATAAAATGTAAATATAAAAGGAGAGTTCTAAGTAGCTCTTATACAGAAGCCAAAGGACAGGAGATGCCAACTGATGTCAGGGTCGACAGATAATGTTCACTTTGCAGAGTTATCCTGTGAAAGACAGAGGGAGCTACAAGGAGCAACTGTGCCCATGGCCGTCACAGGTGGCTAAACATGTGTCCGTACATAAATCTGTTTGCCCCAAGAAAAGGAAATGGTATCTCACAAAGGCATGGGTAGGCATGTTGGAGAAAGGTGGATGGTACTGAGCCGTGGGTCTAGAAGGTTGGGGAGCACACACTCGGCTACGAAGCTGTGTGGAGTGGCGGAAGAGGAAAAGAAAGCCAGGACAGACCAAGCCACTGCTCACTGAGGAGAGGGAGCTTTGTAGAGCGCTCTTTCAAGGGCGTGCTTAGCGCTCTGACATGGGCGAATCTCTCTTGTACAGAATCTAGAAGGAAGGAGATAGAGAGATGGTTCGGCACCTCAGGGCCATCTTCTGCTCTTATAGAGGACGTGAGTTCGGGTCCCAACACTCGCATCAGGCAACTCACACAACCGCAACTCCAGCTCCAGGGGATCCTATGCCTTCCTAGTGCATATAACCACTAGTTTATATGAAGTTTGTATGACATTACATCATTTGGGGTAGTAATGCTCCCACAAGAGGCATAGACTCACTAGTGAAAACCCGCATGGCAGACATACGAAACCTCCCTTCAAGTTGTTGGTCAGAGGGGGCCCAAGAGACCCCCAAAACAATATAGAGAATAACTTGCTGCGGGGTCCCCAGCCCCAATTCCTGCAGTTCCAACGCAACCTCTATAACCAAAGCTCAGGAAGTATCACAGAAGAGGGAGCGGGAAGATTATAAGAGCCAGCGGACCACCGGGCATGGTGGCGCATGCCTTTAATCCCAGCACTCAGGAGGCAGAGGCAAGTGGATCCCTGTGAGTTCGAGGCCAGCCTAGTCTACAATGTGAGTCCAGGACAGCCAAGCCTACACAGAGAAACCCTGTCTTGAAAAAAAAAAACAAAAGAGCCAGAGGACCAGGACACTGGTGCAAGACTGTCTTCTACATGTGACAAGGAAGCTATACCGGTGAAATCTCAAAAATATGGCTGCCCAAACAAGGCCTGCACAGTGACAACACCAGTTGACATGTCACTGTGGATAGATAAAATCTCACAAGGCCCCATCCTTAGATGAAAAGTTATAGTCAATTAATAACTTCTGAGAGAGAGGGGATCATTCTTCCCCAGGAATGAGCCCCCTAAAGGTTTTCCAACCCCAGCCTTCAACACATACATGTAGGAGCAACACTAATAGACTCAGCAGGTTGGGTTTCTATGTTTATATGTATGTATCGGTTTTGAGGGGCTGTGGTACCCAGTGGTTCAAAGGAAGGTATATTCCCTAAAGATCTGGATGCTGACACCACACACTTCATCCACAGGTGTCTAAAAGCACACACCGCACGCTCAGCATTTGAAGGCTAGTGAAGTGCTTGTGAGAGTTGGTGTTGGGTGGGTTTCTCACACTGGGCGCCCCCAGAAGCAAGATCTGGGAGTAGAATTAGAAGTCACGTAGTTAACTTAGGAGAGGAACCCAGGGATCAGCAGGCGGAGTAGAAAGGGACGTGAGAAAGGGGAGGAAGCTGGTGTGCAATGGGCTGCTGAGCAACTCGCTGCTGGAGAAGATGGCACTGGGTCCCTCCAGGATGCTTTAGGAGACCACGCAGGAGAGCTGGGCTGCTGCCTGGGGCTTGGCATGGCCACCACCATCTTGAAATAGAATAGTGCGGATAGCACACAGGAGACCCTCAAGGGAGAGAGACTCGAGGGGACCCCAAGCCTCTCCTCCATGAATTACATAAAAGAGGGAAACAATTGGCTGGGGTGGACTCTGTGATACAGCTGTTTGTGAGACGCCTGTGGTCATGTAAATGACCATGGTAAACCATTGGTTTACCAAGCTAGACAAGGATAGAATCCTCTCTTTCGGTGTGACCATCTTGTCTATCTGGGGTAACGTCTCCCCAGGAAACATCACACAACAGGGATGAACATTAGCTTTTTTTTTTTTTATTAATCTATTCAGATTACAACTCAATTGTTCTCCCATCACTCGTATCCTTCCGTTCCTCCTACCCTCCCACCCCCACACTATTACCCTCCCTTAGTTCCATGTCCGAGAGGGATCTCCTTCCCCACTTTATGGTCGCAGGCTAACAAGTCTCATCTTGGTAGTCTGCCTATTCTTTCTTTGAGTGCCACCAGGGCTCCCCACCAAGTGGAGGTCGTCAAATATGGGGCACCAGAGTTCATGTCAGAGTTAGTCCCTGCTCTCCACATAACTGTGGAGAATGTCCTGTCCATTGGCTAGATCAGAGTAGGGGTTCAGTGTTTACTACTTGTATTGTCCTTGGTTAGTGAAATAGTTTGAACAGACACCCCTGGGCCCCGATCCACCCGTTACATGTTCTTCTTGTAGGTTTCTAAGGTCCTTTGGGTCCTTCTATTTCCCCATCTCCTATATTTCTCTTACCTAGAGTCCCAGTAGAATATCCTTACATCTGTCCCAATCTCCTGGTAATTGAGGACATTCACGGGACAGGCCTTTTGGGCTAGTGTTCAATTATAAGTGAGTATATACCATGTGAGTCTTTCTGTTTCTGGGTTAATTCACTCAGTATGATCATTTCTAATTTCCTCCATTTGTTCACAAATTTCTGGATTTTCTTGTTTTTTATAGCTCAGTAGTATTCCATAGTGCAAATGTACCACAATTTCTTTATCCATTCTTCAACTGAGGGACATTTAGGCTGTTTCCAGATTCTGGCTATTGTGAATAAGGCTGCTATGAACATGGTTGAGCATGTGTCCTTGTTGTGTGGTGGAGCATTTTCTGGGTATATTCCGATGAGTGGAATAGCTGGGTCTTACCTCAACATAAAACCAGAGACATTAAATCGGTTAGAAGAAAAAGTGGGAAGAGCATGGAACACATTGGCACAGGAGACAACTTCCTGAACAAAACATTAACAGCCCAGGCCTTAAGGTCAACAATTAACAAATGGGACCTCATGAGGCTGAGAAGCTTCTGTAAGGCAGGAGACATATCAACAGAACAAAGTGACAGCCTACAGACTAGGAAAAGATCTTTACTAACCCTACATCTGACAAAGGTCTAATATCCAAAATATATAAAGAACTCAAGAAATTAAACACCACCAAACCAAATAACCCAATTGAGAAATGAGGCTTGGGCTGGAGAGATGGCTCAGAGGTTAAGGGCACTGACTGCTCTTCCAGAGGTCCTGAGTTCAATTCCCAGTAACCACATGGTGGCTCACAACTATCTATAATGTGATCCGATGCCCTCTTCTGGCCTGCAGGTGTACATGCAGGCACAGCATTGTATACATAATAACAAATAAATAAATCTTTTTTAAAAAAGAAAAGAAAAGAAAAAAGAAATGAGGCTCAGAACTAAACAGAGAATTCTCAACAGAGGAATATCGAATGGCTGAGAAACACTTAAAGAAATGCTCAACCTCCTTAGTCATCAGGGAATTGCAAATCAAAACAACTCTGAGATTCCATCTTACACCCATCAGAATGGCTAAGATCAAAAATTCAAGCGACACCACATGCTGGCGAGGATGTGGAGAGAGAGGAACACTCCTTCATTGCTGGTGGGAATGCAAACTAGTACAGCCACTTTGGAAATCTATCTGGTGCTATCTCAGAAAAATGGGAATAGGGCTTCCTCAAGACCCAGCTATTCCACTCCTTGGAATATACCCAGAAGATGCTCCAGCACACAACAAGAAAATTTGCTCAACCATGTTCATAGCAGCCTTATTCATAATAGCCAGAACATGGAAACAGCCTAAGTGTCCATCAGTAGAAGAATGGATAAAGAAACTGTGGTACATATACACTATGGAATACTACTCAGCTATTAAAAACAAGGAATTCCCGAAATTTGTGGATACATGGATTGAGATAGAAATGATCATAATGAGTGAGTTAACCCAGAAGCAGAAAGACTCAAATGGTATATACTCACTTATATCTGCATACTAGCCCAAGGGGCATGTCCCATGAAAGCCTTCACTTACCAGAAAACTGGGACAGAGGGGAGGACATCCTATTGGGACTCTAGATGAGAGAAGCATGGGAGAATGGTGAAGTAGAAGGATCCAGAGGATCCTAGAAACCTACAAGTAGAACATTATGATAGGCAGATTTGGGCCCAGGGGTCCCGCTCAAACTAAGGCACCAGCCAAGGACAATACAGGCGGTAAACTTTAAACCCCTACCCAGATCTAGCCAATGGTCAGAACATTCTCCACAGTTGAGTGGAGAGTGTGATATGACTTTCTCACGTACTCTGGTGCCTCACATTTGACCATGTCCCCTGGAGGGGGAGACTTGGTGGCACTCAGAGGAAGGACAGTAGGTTACCAAGAAGAGACTTGATACCCTATGAGCATATACAGGAGGAGGTAATCCCCCTCAGGAACAGTCACAGGGGAGGGGAATAATGAGAAAATGGGAGGGAGGGAAGAATGGGAGGATACAAGGGATGGGATAAACATTGAGATGTAACAAGAATAAATTAATAAAAAAAAAATTTTTAAGGAAAAAAAAAAAGAAATGCTCAACGTCTTTAGTCATCAGAGAAATGCACATCAAAATGACTCTGAGATTCCATCTTACACCCATCAGAATGGCTAAGATCAAAACTTCAACATGCTGATGAGGATGTGGAGAAAGAGGAACACTCCTTCATTACTGGTGGGAATGAAAACTGGTACAACCACTTTGGAAATCTATCTGGCGCTTTCTCAGAAAAATGGGAATAGGGCTTCCTCAAGAATATTAGCTTCTTACCCACTGATTCAAGGGACCTGGGAGCGTTTCTTTTCAAGCCAACTTTTGGATTATCCTCTAGATACTGTTGAACTGGGCTGGACAACGCATCCTTCCAGAATAGGACACCAGGGCCTCGTCCTCTATAAAAAGGACATTGCAGCCATGATTAAGTAAAGGATTTTCCAACATGAAGATCATCCTGAGTTATCCAGATAGACCCTAAAATTCTCTCTCAGCAGCATCCTTGTGAGAAGAAAGTTTGGTGCCCATAGAGTGTCTCCCACGCTCGCAGTGGCATGTCTGTTAGCTCATTGCACGATAATGAGTGTCTATGGGTCGTGGCATGCCAGGAGCAGCAGCAGCCTCCATGGGCATGGTCTGACTGGGTTACATCACCACACCAACCCCCGGGGCTGTACAAAGCAGGGGCCTTTGCGTGCTTCTCTGGGTGGCTCCAAAATCAAGGCATCACCTTTCTTTACAAAGGTCAGTATAAAGTGTGGGGACAGTAGGCAGCCCTGTGTTGGAACAGCCAGAAGGTGACAGAGAAGGAAGACACCTACACTCAAGAAAGAGACTCCCTAGCTTGGCAGGCACACACCCAGGTACCACAAGCTGTACCCCTGAACTCAGGCTTTGAAGCAAACTCTAGGCTACTTCTATCTCCTGATACCCCAGTTGTTAACAATATGCCACCATAGGCTACAATATGTCACAATGTGCCCTACTCAGTTAAATTTAAGTAAAAAGCAAATTTAAACCATTCTATTCCTTAAAACAAATAACCCTATACAACTTTTTCAATTCTTTGATTGTAGGCTTTTCTTTTTTTCAACCTCTTGGGATTTGTTTCTCAAAACCGTACCAGGTAGAAATGATCAGATGGGACAGACACAGCAGGGTCCCATGGAAGGAGACGCTACCCAAAGGCCACAGGCCAGGGTAGGTGTCTATGATAGTGGTGACCCTGGCTTGGGTTCTCTTAGCTTATCACTCCCCACCCAGTAAAGTGATGGCTAGTGCCTATTCTATAGGTAACTAGAGGCTCTGACAAGTGAGTGGGGTCCGGGAGGGGCTCTAGGTCATTGAGAAGCATTGGAGGGTGACTGAGGGGGAGGGGGAGATGTACTCAACCCATCAGCCTGACTTCCAAAAGCCGACTCACACCTAGCAATCAAACTAGCGATGAGCCTGACGTCTCGCTTGAGTGGTGGCAAAGGGCGGGCAGCCAGGGCTTGGGTCTCCGATGCATACGGCTCCTTCATCACCGAATGGCCAAATCCAAGTCTGCCCACCTGAACATCACTTGGCTTCCTTGAGCTGAGTCTGCCTAAGCCAGAGGGTCTTAAGTGACAGAGGCATGTCCAGCACTAGGGAACTCCCTGTCCTGGTTTCTGCTGGACCGGTCTCTAAGCCACTGGGCACCAGGGACGGAAAGGCTCAGATTGACAAGTGTGTCGATGCCTTCTGGCTCTCATCCTGGCCCTACAGAGAAGCCCAAGCCATGATACTTCTTCAACTCCAGAACCCCACCTGGGGCCTTCAGACACTTTGCTGACTTCTGAACTTGCTGTTCTTTCACCAGGCCACGCCGTGAAAGCATCTTCTATACCAAAAGTGGGCTTTGCTAAAGATGCAGTAAGCAGGTGAAAGGTGACTTCTAAAAGCAGTCAGTAATGGCACAGACTATCCAAGCCAATCTGGAAAGCACATGCATGCTGTGTTGGGCCAAGGGATGCTGGGAAAATCGGATCCATATCATGTCATTAGCTGGGGCTGGCAGGGAGCGTCGCCCAAGAGTCCCAGAGGACGGTTTGGAACTGAAGCTACAGACACCACCCAGGTCCCAGTTCTAAGCCTAGTACCTGGACAGCTCACCACACGTGGGAACCTGTTGCCACAGATGACCACAGCCCCCTCCGGAACCCACTGACCGAGAATTCTAATCCTCTCGAGATCCCCAAGTCATCCATGCACGTGCTCGAGTTTAAAATGCTCAAGTCTGAGAGTTTCTTTCACCAGAACTGGGGACAAGAGGTGGTGACAAGAAGGCATTAGCTCCCTCCACTCATGCCTACACACCTTTAAAACGCGTGGATGTTCAGCAACCCTTCCTCCCAAGAAATGACTGCTCAGACCACGGAGGAGTCCCTTTCACAGTCAAACTGCACAAGGGTCCCTGGCCTAAGACAGTGAGTGGGAAATCCGCTCACTCATGACCAGCCCTGCTCTGGAGGCCTGAGGGTCTCTTAGCCCCCTGCCTCTGTCTGGCACGAACATGGGGGTAATCCCCCCGACCCCAAACTTTTGTGTCTTTGTAAAATGTTTAGTGAAAAACTGCCGACTATGTAAATCAGAGATCATTAGAGGTTGGGTTTTTCCTCAAAGAATGGATTCAGCAAAACGCTGTTTTCTCCCCGGCTCTGGGTCTCTATTTAGGGGATTGGAGCTCTGTTTGTTTATTTATTTATTTATTCATTAGCTGGGCCCACAGTCAAGGAGAAGGGAGCAGGGCCATTAATCTTTCCTGTCATCCGCTCACAGATGTGGAGTTCACACTGCAGCAAATGTGAAGTCAGCAGTACACAGCCACAAGGTGGAAATTTCAAGAGAAATAAGCTTAGAGGAATGAAAAAAAAAAATAAAGAAAAATAAAAGGGGAGTGGGGGTGGGGTGGGGAAGAAAGAGACACACGGATGGGGCACATTTAAGATACAGTCTGTGCCTCCCTTGGGCGCCTGTGTGTGCTCAGGGTAATCTTGTCCTCAGCATGGAAGAGCCATTGATATGTTAATAATCATTTTCTTTTCTCTTCATCCTAAAGAAATGAAGTTTGCAAACTGATCACATGAAGCAGCAGCATATGTGTGTGCTGTTTGCAGAGTGACTGGAGTGTGCGTGTGTTCTCTCTCTCTCTCTCTCTCTCTCTCTCTCTCTCTCTCTCTCTCTCTCTCTCTCTCTCCCTCTCTCATCTATTTAGTAAGTTCTAGAAATCTCCATGGAAGGGTGAGCTCTCTCAGGCATAAGGTGTCTCTTTGGGGAATAATGTGACTTCCAGCCCTTGGACAGAGAGTGCTCTGTGGCACTCTGCCAAGAGACCAACCCTGCCACACTAAGTGACTCCCATGCCTCGTCCTGGCCTGGCTAGCACCAGTTGGTCTGAGGTAGACTAGCACCAGTTGGTGTAGACCAGAAGACTCAGCCACAACTGTCCTACAGTTGGTGTCTTTTCAAAACCTGGTGAATCCCAGAAGTCCCAATAGATCCATATCACCATGCCAACCAGAGCCAGGCACTCCTGCCTCAGTTTCCCCTCTTCTGTTTTTGGTCTGAGAACCAAGGCTCTGAGAGTTCAACTCTTTGCCAGACAGCTATTTTTTTTCCCTCAACTGTGCCTAGAGTACACGGGTGGCCAGAGTCCCAAAATGTACTGCCCTACTAGAACATTCCAGAGATCTGACACTGTACCCATTTCTCAAACCAAACTCTCTGAAAGCAACTTGACAAACACCTAACTTCATTTCTGGCCTCGTGCTGCAGCCATCCCACTAGTCTGAGATGCTAAGGTCTAAGCTGCATAGCCATGCCCAGGTATGACCCCCATCTCAAGTGGGAAAGGCCTAGTCCAGCCTGCCTGGAGCCTGTCCACTCAGCCCTGAGCAGCGGCAGCACAGCACTGCCTGTCCAGGGAATGCTAACATCAATAACTTTGCTCATCACTGTGGGAGCTCCTCTCCTCGGGGCACCCAGACTGTTGATTCATCTCTGCTCCTTGAAACTTGGATTCTCAGCAAAATTTTGTTGAATTGCATTGAATCCCAGGTAAAAAGAAGAGTTGAGAAAACACTGGTTCACAGACAGCTGTGGTTAGGTTGGCGTGAAAAGTAGCGTACGAGCTTAACCCTCTTCCCTGGGTGAAGGGAAAGAGAAGCGATGCCTGAGCCTGTGTCAGGCAGGATTCTGAGGCTGCATCTGGGCCAGGTAGGCCCTTAAGAGAGTCTGCACCATGTGCCAAGAGGCTGGGTGATGTTCTTGCCTCGCGTTAAACACGCCAGGGCAGTTGTCGTGTGTTGTGGAGACTTTTAAGAGAATTGCTTTGCTTTTCTTTTCTTTTCTTTCTTTCTTTCTTTCTTTTTTTTTTTTTTTTTTTTTGGTTTTTCGAGACAAGGTTTCTCTGTGTAGCATGGCTGTCCTGGACTCACTTTGTAGACCAGTCTGGCCTTGAACTCACAGCGATCCACCTGCCTCTGCCTCCCGAGTGCTGGGATTAAAGGCATGCACCACCACGCCCAGCATGAGAATTGCTTTTCACAGCCCATAAGCAGCAAGAGAAGAAAGGCCCGGACCTGGAGCAGTGACAGCAGGTCATACTAGGGGAAAGCTGAGTGTGGCCACTGGACCATCTGGGCCTGAGACATGTCCAAAACACATCCCACAGGGAGCATGAGGTTAGCCCAGGTACACTCCAAGGTTCTAAGCAGAACCCACTCCCACCAGCCAGAGTGGGTGGCAGACACGAGTGGATCCCCTTCTAAACATCTCCACCTCTGCTGATGCCATTTCCTTGTGGCCGCACACATTTTTAAATCAGTAAAATGCAAGTACAATCTGGGCCTAGGAAGAACTGAGGAGGAAACGCATGCACGCCCTTAGCAGACAGCACAGTACACCCACTGCTACAAATATCGACTTCCTGAGAGGCAGCAAGCCCAGCATGCAGCCAGCACTATGCCACAGCCTCTTCTCTCAGCTTCCGTCTCGCTCTAGGCTCCAGGCACATCAAGGCAGAAGCCCCGTGCCACCTGTGCTTATGCTTTTCTGTCAATCACCTCTCCCCTTACCTTAGCCTCAGTCGCCATGTTAATCCTTTAGGCCTCAGATGAGAGGCTGCTTCCTCCACCGCACTCCAAAAGCATGCTCTCGAAACCTGTGCCCCCTTGCCCCCCTCTTAATTCTGTGTTAAAATCATGATGCTATTACAACAGACCAGCACCTTTTTCAGTAAAGAGCTGATGGTAAGTAGTTGAGGAGCAGAGCTGAGCCTACTCTAGCTTTCTTTGTTACCGTGATAAAAAAAAAAAAACAAAAACAAAAACACCACTCTGGCCAAAGGCAACATAGGGAGGGAAAAGTTTACTTCAGTTCACAGTTTTTCGTTGAGGCCAGGAATTCAAGCAGGAACTTGAAGCAGAAACCACTTGCTGCTGCTTCACTCTCTGCCTCGTGCTCAGCTAGCTTTCCTATACTTGCCTAGAGATGGTGACGCCCACAGTGGGCTGGGTCCTCCTACATCAATTAACTATCCATCGAGACAATCCCTCACAGACGTGTTCACAGCCCATCTGATCTGGGCAAACCCTCATTTGAGACCCCCTTCTCATGTGACTCTCGGCTGTGTTAAGTTGACAGTTAAAGCTGACTAAGGCATGGACCTAGGCCATTTTCTGGAGTCAGGCAATGGCCCACCAAAGTTGGCTGAGTCCCCAGCCAGCCCTAGACACGGAGGGAAAGAAACACGATGCTTCTAGCCATTGCCCGTGGCTTCGATGTACTTTGTTATACAGTATAATTTTTAACTATAATCAAAATAATAAAGAAGTACATTTTCTCCAAGCCTCCAAGCTGGACCGCCGGAGCTGACTTACCATCCCAGAAGATTGCTTGCACACCTACCTCCCACGCCCCTCCAACAGCAGCTCTGTCTGTTTTAGATCTAGCCGAACTCTGTGTCTATCCAGAAAGAAAAGCTCTGAGCTGTGGAAGCCTTTAGTTCCCAGTTGGCTTCAGCTTGCTGAGTAGTTGAGCACACGGTGGAGCTCTGTGATGGCTCCTTGGCCATTGTGGCTTTGAGGGAGGGTCAAGACTGGCCTCTTTTAAAAGTGACAGGAAAACTAAAAGCCCAATGGCTCCTAGTAACAATACAGGGTTCCGTGAACAGAGCTAGCCTTGAGTCTGCTGTATACGGCAAATGAACAGGGACCTAAAGCCTGGCCCTCTATGGCTCATGCGTGAAAGAATCATTTGTTTGAAAATATTCATCAATTTCGGGGTGGGGATTTCCAATGTGAAGTCATTGTGCTGACGGCCTCGATTCTAGAATTCTCAGAATAGTCTCATTTTGCAGGTGTGAACCAGCACCTCTGAAACAAATGAGTCGGGTGAGCCCAGCTGAGCAAGCTACGGATGAAAATCTTAGGGCTGTCTTCTTTGAAAACTTGTCGAAGCATTATTTTAGATTGTTTGCAAAATAATCATAAGAAGAAGAGGGTGGTGGTGGTGGTGGTGGTGGTGGTGGTGGTGGTGGTGGTGGTGTTATTTACTGCCTCACATTCACGAGCCTTTGCAGACCTGCCCATGTCCCTTTGAGATCTTTCCCCCACTTTCTCTGAGTCTGCGCTTGTCTTCCCAGTACACTTTGACCACCAGAATCTAGAGGAAGTTTTGAGCAAGCTTTAGCTCATTTTTCAGGAGCCCCGTCCAGCCATCCTGTGAACAAAATGGCATAGACTGTGGGATGGAAGATGACAGACAATATCAGGGAGCTATCTAGGCTGGAGGAATCCCAAGTAAGCCAACCCACAGGCGGCCTCAGACACCCAGAGTCTGGAGAACCACCCAGCTGAGCTCAGCCCACACTGCCAAGCTGGTAAGCTAAGCAGATGGTAACTGTTTTTGACCCAGAGCTTTTGGAATAGTTTTTATGTAGCAAGATTTATTTAAAATGCATCAACATCACCTCACATTCCATGGGTACTATCAACAATTAAATAAGTGTTGGCAAGGCCGTTGGTACTGCCCTGTGGAAAACAAGCCCCTGAAAATATTTTTTAAAAAATAGGGTCGTCACGTGATCCAGCAATTCTACTTTCTAGGCATACACCCAAAAGAACGGAAAGCTGGGTCTCAAAGATTCACCCACATTCACCACATCATTATTCCCATTAGCCAAAATACAGAAGCAATCCAAATGCCTATCAACAGACAAAGGAATGGGCAAACCATGAAATATGCATGTACATGTCTGTAAAGGAGACTGGCACATACTACAACGCGGATGAACCTTCAGAACATTGAGTTAAGGGAGTCACTGCAGTATAAACACCACGTGACTTACAGAGGTCAAGTTCACAGGGATGAGAAATAGAATGATGGTTACGATAAGATGAAAGGTTCTGGAGATGGGTGGTGTCAATACAGAACGATGTGATTAGGCATCACTGAAGCCCTTAAAAAGATGCACTCACACCCAAAGCATGGCCAGTGGCCACTGCTGAGGGCACACCAGGGTGAGGCCAGTTAGAGCCCAGGAAGCATCATTATCTCACACAGATGCTGGACCAGCTCCAAGAGCTGTAAGAAAAGCCCACAGAAGCTCGTATGTTGAAAACTTGGTCCCCAGATGATGGGGCTGTTCTTGTCTCTTAGGACATGGGACCTAATTGAAATCAGGAGGTGACTAGGGTTGGACCCCTTTCCTCTTTTCTCTCTTTCTCTGTTTCATGTCCATCATGAGGTAAGCAGCCTTCTCCATAGCATACGCTGCTACCATGTTGTTCTGCCCAAGCACACAGGGCCAAGCAGCCATGGATGGAGCCTTCTGAAACAGTGAGCCAAGAAAAGCTTTCCTTCTTTAAGATGTTTCTATCAGGTAGCGTGTCACAGCAATGTCAACGTCACCGGTCCAGTCGTGGGCCTCTCAACAGCCTAAGCTCATCCCAGCTCCCCTGCTGTATGGAATTACAGAGAGGTCCTGTCTAAAATGCATGCTTGGGTGAAATTCACACTTGTGGAACTTGACTCTCCACAGGTGAGCCTGAGTTTTGAGACGATCCTATTCCCAGTGTCTGCTCTGGGCTGGCTGGGAAGTGGCTTTTGAGAGAGAGGTTGCCGGGACACTAACATACGTAATAGGTTTCAGAGTGTGTTTATGGAGCAAGGTGACTCCTACTGTGGTACCTCCAGTTCCCTCCAGGTGGGCAGAGAAGGGACAGGTGAGAAGTACAGCGTCTTTGCCACCAAACACTTCAACTTTTGCCCATGTTGGGTTCACTCATGAAGATAGCACTCCATAGAAAGGCTTGGTTACTCATCCAATAAGAAACAGCCAAAGTAAGAAGAGAATGTTTCAGCAAACAAATGACAACTGACCTAAACTAACCCCTCCCTCCACTCCTCTCTTCTCCATGCACACCTTTCTTTTTCCTCTCTATCCCTGAATAAGCCCTAGCCAGGATCAGAGGGCTGTCCCTACCCTACACTGTTGAGTGTAAGGAACCAGATGCTGGCTTGCCTCTCTGCTGAGCCTCCATTCCCCCTCTACCCTGTAGGTGACCCCTGGAGGCCTGACCCAACCCAGCATCCCTCAGCTGTCCCCCTCTGTCTCCTTCCCGACTGGCCTGAGGGTCAGAGGAAGAGAAAAGAGTAATTTGCTTCACCTCTGCTTCCCCCGAAACCCCTGGTCTCCCTGTTCACAGGGGAGGTCCTACTTGGACCACCCTGGTGTATGCAGGAGGAGGAGGAATCTGGACACACAGGATGTTCCCTTCTCAGTCTGATGGGGCCCAACTCAGACTGGATCCCTATGCTGGTCCCTTCTCTGCCATGAAAGGCAAGGAGGAAGGGCTGGGCACCTGGTTCAGAGGAACGAGCTTGCCTTGCATGAACAAGGCGTTGGGTTTGACTCTCTTATGCTTCAAACAAAAGGCACAAGCAGCCCGGAAGCTCATGGAACATCTCCCCATATATGCACATTAGAAAAACCAAGCACATGATAAATAATGTACAAACTGTGTTCATTGTCTCAAAACTAACTTTTAAAACATTTATAGGTGTTTCTCATAAGTATTTGCATTTGTTTTCTCAAAATTAGTACTGTCTAAACTTTCTTTTATAGCACTGTTTAAAGGTTTAAGAGTCTGTGTGTTGATGGGAAAACCATTGAGATGTAATATGAATAAATTAATAAATATAAAAAAAATGGCAAAAGAAAAGAGTCTGTGTGTTAATAACATTCTCAACTATGATAGGAAAAGACACCATTCCCAATTTCAATGCTACTGCCTAATTTCTTTTCTGCAACACGGACCAACAACCTTGGAAATAAACAAGGTTTTTGTGATGAATTCTGGAGTTGTTGTTTGTTTGTTTGTTTGATTACTTTTAAGAAACTAACCTAGGGCTAGAGAGATGGTTCAGTGGCTAACATGTTTGTCTTGCAAAAGTGAGGACTTAAGTTCAGTAGGATCACTAGGGTCCATGTCTAAAAAAAAAAAAAAAAAACACAGGTGTGGCAGCCTTCTATACTCCAGCCCCAGGAAGGCAGAGACAGACTCCCTGAGGAGTCTGCATGGCTGCATAGCTCAGCTAGCACCAGGCTCATCCACAGACTCTGTCTCAATAAACCAAGTAGAGAGAGCAATCAAGGGAGATACCTGTCACCAACTCTGGGCCAACATGCATGCACGGGCAAACATGAAGTTGTGACATACATGCACACTACACATAAACACAGAAAGAACGAGAAAGAGAAAGGGGGATGGGGAGGGAGAGGAGGAGGAAGGTAGGCAGGAAAAAAAATTACAACCAAAAATGACAGTGGCAAACTATCCAGCCCCTCCAGGAAGGAGCACTGTTGAACAGATCCACCTTCATGCTGCCCTAGGCTGCAGGGTGCAAACGGAGCAATGGCCTGAGAAGGGCATGGTGCCAGGCATCATCCCAACCAGCCGCAATCCCTAACACTTGGATGGAATCTTACCGAATATCAAAACAAAAACAGATTATATCTCGGAAACATGAAAATAATTTAACGCTGTGTATATAATTTAATTCAAATCGCAGGCCCCCTAATCGACATTTAATTGATGCAGTGATGTCTTCATGATGGTAAATAAACAAAATACATAAACAGAGACATCTTCCTTGATATTTAATGACTACTTACCAGCTATTGGGGTCAGAGATACTGCGCTCTAATAAACAAATGCTTAATAATCAATTGGAAGTCATTTCCCTAGTTATTGCTTCATTAAATCAGGATCCGACGTCAGCTGCGGGACACTCCTTCCAATAGGAGAACAACGGTAGGAAGTGCAGCAAGGACCCCAGTGTAGCCCCTAAGTTAACTGGAGAGGTTTTCTCCCCAGCACTAAAATCCAGTTGCACCTAGCTTGCCCATGTGCTGGGCTTTGCTGCCGTAAAACAAAGTCAGCCTCCAATCTTGCCTTACACCTTAAACAGCCCCCACCCTCTCTATCAGGTCAACAAAGAGACCAAACCTGTGCAGAGTGCCCGGCACAGGCTCAGTGACTAGGTGCATAAGCACTTGGCAAACTAGCCCTCCGCGCCCCCCAACTGGGTCATCTGCCACAGTGGTTATAATCCCGATTCAGCACTGATCGCCCCTGGAATTCAGCCTGGTCACCTCGTCCAGTCAGGGCCACATTGAGCCATTCTCTCCTGGCCCTGCTGGTGGCTCCATGAATATCCAAACCACAGCCATGAAAGGGGCACCACTGGCCATGCTGGTCAGTGGTCAGCACCGTGTCTGGCTAGAGCGCTGAACTCTTGCTTCTTCTCAGGTGCCTGGAGGCTGAGGCAACCTTTCCCTGTGTCACCTCTGGCCCTCAAGCTTTCAGGATGAGAGACCTATATGAGCTCTCATAAAGGCAACTGGAGCCCTTCTGCCCAGACAGACCAGGAGACGCAAGTTAGCTGCCCAGGTACATTGAATGAGGAAAGAGAGAAAGAGCAGAGATAGGGGGATAAATGAGGAAGAGGAGATAGAGGGGCTGAAGGAGGTAGGGAAGGAAGAATGGGGGAAATAGGGAGCTCTCTAACTTCCTTCCCCAAGTCCCTCTGGAGTGTGGGGTGTGGGGGTGGTACGTGTAATGGCATGTGTGTGGGCTGTATGGTGTATTGTGCATGTAGCTGTGTGTGTGCAGCCTGATGGGGGGGGGCATGTGTTTGTGGCTATGTGTGTGTGGTCTGTGTGTGGACGTGTATATGTGTAGTCGTATGTGTACTCCATTTGGAGTGTGGGGTCTGCGTGTGAATATGTGAATATGTGGTTGCATCGGTGTCTTCTGTGTGTGGTGAGTGCATGTGTGTATATGTGGCTGTGTACGTGGGCGTGCACTTGTGGGTGGTAATGAAGAGGGTGACGGTGACCAAACAAAGCAGAAAACTTTTGGTGCCAATTTACAGGACAGAACTGTTACCAGAGGAAAGCAAAGGTGCCTCGGAGAGGCTGGCCATGTGCTTGGTGGTCCCATGGCGCCATCGTGTGGCTAGCCTGTGTGATGACTGAAGGTGCAGTCCGCTCCTAGGGTCCTTATCCTCTGTCAGAGAATGAAGCTGTGCCGGGTGCCACACACCTCAGAAGAGCACAGTTCACCAATGCAGGAGGAAAGAAAGCAGTGTCTGAAACACCAAGAGTTGCTGGAAGAAAGTACTTCAAGAAGTCAGTCCCCAGTGCAGAGAAAGACACAAGATAGAAGCTCAGGTGACCTCCTGTAGAGTAGAGTCCAAGGGCCTTGGTGCTGGGGATCTGGGTGGAAAGTAGCCAGAGTAGAGATTTGGGGGGGTGGGTTGCAGTTAGAAAATTACCCTACCTCCTCAGTTCTCCCCCTTCTCCCCCTGTTTCTTACTCCTGCCCTTCCTCCTCCTCTTCCTCTTGTTCCTCCTCCTTTCTCTCTTTCTCTCTCTCTCTCTCTCTCCCTCTCTCTCTCTCTCTCTCTCTCTCTCCCTCTTCCCCCCTCTCTATCTCTCTTTCTCTGTCTACCTCTCTCTCTCTTTCCTGCCTCCCCACCCGCCCAAGTTTCCCCCCCCCTCTCTTCCCTTCCCTTCCTCTCCTCCTCCTTTCTCCCCCCTCTTCTAACCAGTCCATTCAAGCACCATCGTCTTTGTGGGAGGAATGCACGATGGTTGCTGGTCATATGATACGGCAAGGGGTAGCTTTCCCCCATTAGACCAAGAACTCACAGAAGGCCAGCCTCTCAGCCTGACCGCCCCCCTGAACTCCCAGTGACTGGCATGTGGCAGGGTGCTGCGTGACTTTTGCAGGGGGAAGAGATGAACAAGCATCTCTCTGCTCCAGATAGGTCCCCATGACAGACCATAGGAGTTAACTCAGTCTAGCTCAGCGACCCACTGGGTTTGTGCTGCTTACAGGAGGACTGGACACAAGCAACTCTCAGGCAGCAGCCTCATGGGAAAGCCCACCCCCTCATGAGTGACAGCTCATGCAAGCTGCATCCCTCAGACTCTCTGCCACCAGACCATCAGCCCCCACCCCCCCCCCCCCCAGCCAGCAGATGTTCGCTGCTTTTCTACCCCCCAGGAAGAGCCTTGTGAATCTCGTGGTTTCCTGAGCTTCCTAAGTCTTGGAAACATTGCTCCAGTTCTTGAGTCTTGGGAGCCCCTCCCCCACTCCGGAAGAGCTGATTCCAGAGGAAATAGCTACCTAACACTAGGGCTTAGTGAATATCTGTTGATTGATAAATCAGGTCAGGGTAGAGTCCCCAAGTACACCATGCTCACACAGCAAGAGCTGGGTAAGCAAATCCCAAAGCTGCTCTCCCCTCTGACCCTCGCAGCTTCCCTCAGACCACCAAGCACTTTCCTGTCCTACCTCTCTCTGTACTAGCCGGCCTCCTACCCAGGATGCCATTTCCACCTTGTCCCAGGCAGATGTCTTCTGCTCTTCTAGGGCTTTCTGACCCCAGTAAGGCATAGCCAGGCTCCCAGAGAGACCCCATTCAGACTGGGGAGTTATCTGACTGAGTCGTCCCTGTCTGTCCAGCTGGCTCTTACTTGATGAACTGTCGTCAGAAACCAGGGCCTCGTCTGTGTCGCTGTAGCTGCCTGCAGCCAGGACGACTGCAGAACCTGGTAAGGCCTTTGTGATGGTGGGAAGGGGGTAAAAGGAAAAAGAGGGAGAGATGGAGGGAAGCAAAAGAGAAGTAGGGATGTCAAGTGGGGGGAATGTGAGAGACAGAAGCAAGTCCTTGCTTCTCAGTGACTTTAGGGACCATTCCCCTCTACTCCATCACAACATGGAGGCAGACCCCTGGCTACAGCAAGCATGGCAGCATGGCACCCTGTGCCTGCCCCCTTCCCCCAGCCCCCGCCCTCCGGCTCTCTCCCACACATCCTTCTCATCAAGTCTGTGCTTACCTAACTCCTGACACACTCTCTCTCTCCCTCTCTCTCTCTCTCTCTCTCTCTCTGTGTGTGTGTGTGTGTGTGTGTGTGTGTGTGTGTGTGTGTGTGTGTAGACACTTTCTTTCCAGAGCTGCAGCAGGCACAGCTCTGTAGCGGGAGTTAACACACCTGCCACTCAATGCTGACGCACAGAAACAAATAGAAACAAGATTGAAAAAGAACCTTAAATGATGCTGCGGGGGGTGGGAAGGGTGGGTGATGAGGAGAGAGAAGAGATGCAATCCCCCAGCTGGTGAGGGTGATTTCTGGGAGTCTCCAAAGGAAGACGCAAGAGTTATCGCTCACTGCCCCTCACCCACCCACACACCACCTGCAGCTGCTCCTCTGCACACCGAATAAGAGATTCTGGTTTCGTTAGTCTGTGTAGGGACCTGGCAACTGTGATGTCCTATGTGGCTGTTGGCCTAAAGGAAGAGACTTCTAGAAAGAGTAGAAAGAGATGCCGTGTTCAGCAGACCCTACTGCCTCTGTGTGAAGAACACCAGAGTGGACTACATTTCCCAGTCTACTTTGCAACTAGATGGGACCTTAAGTGGATTCCAGAGAATGAAAGGTGAGGGGAAGAAATGCTGCTGAAGACTGGCATAGCAAACATCCTGCAGGAAGCTCTCTACACTGTTTGAAAGGAAGGACTCCATGATTGAAAGGTATGCTGAAGCTACAAAAGGGAGGCACCTGGTCCCTGGAGGCATCGTGGTGTGGAGAACACCAGCCAGACACTGTGGATCAAGGTTTCTATGACATGAAAGATTGAGACTGGTGGTCCAATGGCACTGGAGCTACAGTTACCTCCGCACTGGTTTTCCTTTCTGAAATATACCCTTGGAGTACTGGACCAGAATCTCTCCAGCTTAATGGGAGATTGTAGGTAATTCTATGGAAGTGTTCTGGTAATTCAATAGAAATACTAAGAGCCTTGATACTCTGGCAGGCTTCACCTAGCTATGCTGACCCCAAGTTCTTACCACTCTGCTCCCGTGACAAGGACTTATCTGGAGACCAGCAGCCACCTCAAAAGAGGTTCCTCCAGGTGCTTTCTGAAGCTTTCTGACCCTCCACCCACAGTAACATTTCTGTAGTTGCCTGAACTCACCATTCTTTCCTGCCCCAGGGCCTTTGCACTCACTGCTCTTTCAGAACCCAGAGCCACCATGGTCCACGTCCCTTGATGCAATTCAGATCACCTACCCTGGAAAGGGTGCCTCCTGGAGCCGCAGGGCATAGCCTGGACAACCACATGTGGCCACCGTGGACACAAGTCTGCCTGGGCCAGACAAACCACCGTGGTGTAAACTGGCAACTGCCCAGCCCTGTCCCAAGACTAAACTTTCATGGATGCCAGTGTGCAATGGTGGTGACACGTCCATCGCAGCAGGACTCAGCGGGAGCTCCAGGAGCTTCAAAGCCTCTAAGGGTGAGAAAGACATGGCAGCCACAGCCATGGACAGGGTAACTCTGCCCTGTGGCATGGACATCTGTGTGCCATGGTGCTGGCAACACCATACAACTTCCCCATCTGAATGGGGTCTCTGCAGAGGTAGATGGCTCAGGCATTAAGAGGTAACCTCACCTGTCCCGGTCACAAGACAAGGACCTAGACCATCATGAAATCTTTGCTCCCTGCCCTCTCTTTCCCTCCTAAGCTTGTCTCCCCAGCTCCACAGGACAAATGCCAGGATACAATAGGCACATTCACATCTACTCTAAAAACCCTCTCCTTGAACCCTGGAAGGGACCAGAAGCTCCTGTGAATAAAGGGCAATGTCCCATCAGATCACAGAATATTAAATCCAATATCCTTTACTAAAACTCCCTCCTTCCTTGCCTCCATGTCAGCACCCTGCCCTGTGATTTGGGTGTGGGGGAGCGGGGTTATACAAAGGACAGCTGACGGGGAGCCAGGCGTCTGTATACTTCTTCACACATCATGGTGCCTCCTTGGACAACAGTCTCGAGACCTGAGCTAGTTGTTTCTACCTGCCTAGCTTCCTGACTCTCATCACTTCCGCAATTCACTTCTCCCCAGGCCATTCCTCACTGGGTCATAAGCTATCTAACTCTCCAAGGTAAGCCCTCCAGCCATGGATGTATCTTTCCTCCTCCACAGGTTCCGGACCTCCGGCTTGCTCTCCCCGCATCGCGAACCTTGGGTACTTGCTTCCAAAAATCAAACTCCATCGCACAGAACATGCTGTGACCTCGAAGTATGCCCCACTCTCCACACACAGATGGGAGCATGGGGGGGGGGTTGTTATCACACTGTCTCTCCCTTGCCCTGTCTGCATAGAGATGAAGTCCACAGGATCTGGAGGCAGTTTTGAGTCCTTGCTTTGCCATCTGCTCATTCATTGTACAGCTTTAAAACACGTTTTATGATTCTTTCAGAGATCCAAATATGTTGAGTCGAATAATGCAAAATAGATATGTACATGATCAAAGCCCTGGAACCTGATCACTGTGGAGAGGAACAAAGGACCAACCCTATGACACATGTTCTGAGGCAGAAGGAAGGTTAGACAATCTACCTAAAACTCTACTCAGCAAAAGGAAGAGCCAGGATTTGAACCCAGACACCGAGAGCCTCAGTCTAAGCCTGTGTGTCTCATACTGGCAGAGGAGGTTCCACACCTGGAGCTGAGTGTGTCTATACTCACCCCTCACACACACACACACACATTCAGGAATAGGCTGAGCTCAGGGAGTCGGGTAAGTATAGAAAACAGGATCCTGCATCTGTCAGCTTTCTGCTTCAACAATGCTGGGTAACAAGCAGCCCCGATAGTCTTCAGCAGTTTGTCAGCAGGTCTGCCTCTGTGGCTGAATACAGGCTACTTCCTTCTGTTCCCTGTGGCTCACACTCTGGCACCAGTGACCACTTGGAGAATCTTGCTTCCATAGCAAATGGAAGGTACACCAGCCAGTTGGCAACAACAGCAACAACAGCAACAAATCCCACAATCCATCCCAGCACCATAGCTACTCACCAAGGCCCCTCCCGCTTCCTGGCCTCCCAAACTCCTCCTAAGTGTTCTGTGCCCAGAGGGCTCCTGATCCCCTTGATCTCAGGTGGCCTGGGAAGACAGCCACAGGTGACAGATGTGCAGAGTCTTATCCTTCCCGGAGCACTAGAGGACTTCTCAAACACAACCGAGCTGTGCCAGAGACAGCAATCCCACCCACGATCCCGGTCCTGGTCCCCAAAAGCCAGGCCTCAAGACTGCAGGGAGGAAGCCAAGAGCCATACTAGGAAATACATCAGGCTGAGCATGTCTGGATTTGGGTACACCTGGGGAGAGCAGGAGGAGGGCAGGACCCACCCGCTTCCGTGCTCTTAATTTGAGGCTCCAAAGGGAGCAAATAGTAATAACAATAACCATGCCGGCTGCCGCAGCAGCACTTCCCACCCTCAGAGGCGCCCAGAAAGTGCTGACAGGGACGGCTGACAAGCCGCACGCATTGTAATTCACACCATAACAGCATCTCCGGACTCATGGATTTCTCATTGAAAAATTATGTGATGTCTTTTTGGAAACCCAATACTGAGTTATTGATATCGCGAAGCACGGGCGCCACTTCCAGCTTATTAGCTTCAGACTTTCTGAAACCCTTTTTTCCCCTCCAATTTTCAACTTGGGTTTTTTTTTTTCCCCCTTTTCTGTTTAAATTGGATCATGGCGCTTGATTGAATGTCTGGGACTGTGAGCTGGGGGGGGCGGGGGGGGAGGTCCTCTCTATACCTGGAGAGTGTCCTAGTGTGTGTGTCCTCTACTGTGAGAGTGTAAGGGTCCACCTGAGTTTGCAGGCATCTCTGTGTATAGTTGGGGGTGGGAGGAGGGAACAGTCGACTCTGCTTCCTTGTGTGCAGGTCTGTGTGCAGACATGTGCATGGGGGCTTCTGTGCATACCGTTATGTCCAGGCGGCCATGTGTTACAGTATCCATGCAGTTACTCTGGTATGTGGGGAGATGTGTGGGAGGGGTGTGGACACGGATGTGGAGGTGTGTGGAGATGAGTGGGGTGTGGAGGTGAGTGGGGAGTATGCAAATGAATGTGGAGTTGTGCGGGGGGGGGGGGGGGGGGGGGGAGGAGTGCGGAGGGGTAGGGATGAGCGGGATGTAGGGATGAGCGGATAGTATATGTATAGGCGTATCAAGTGTATGCATGGGTGGAAAAGCACGTGGACATGTGTTGATGTATCTATGCCCGAGAAGCCTTGTGACTGCTGTGTGTATGACACATACCATATTTTTCAGACCGTACGACACACATCCCCCCCCCCAAAAGTGGGAGGGTAGAGTGTGCCTTATGGTCCGATTGCTGCTTTTTCTGTTTTTCTTGTTTTACTGCTCTAAAAACTGGGGGCATCTTATGGTCAGATGCGTCTTATAGCCCAAAAAAATACAGTATCTACTTCTTTGTGTGGACCTCTGAATTTTGGTGCATGCTCATATGTATGTCCAAGTATCTTTATATGGTCATGAAACAGGTCTTTCATGTGTGTTCACACAGGCAGAAGGGCCATGGTGTTGAACAACTGAATCCTAGCCTAAGAAAGTGCCATTAGTTTTGCCTCCTGTCACAGGTGTGACCCTGAGTGATTTCTGTGACCTCTCTGGCCTCTGCAGAGTGAGGATAGGTGGAGCGTCGATGAACAGGGGTGCCGGCAGGATGCAGTGGGCTCACGCACCTGCAGAGTGGTGCCCACTGTGTGAGTTTCCTGGTAGGTGTGTCTGATGTTGTGTTCCAGCCCTGAAAAAAAAAAAAAAAAGAAAAGAAAACTTCTGATTCTAGTTGATGCCAGCTTGAGCCACGGGTGTGGTTTAAATTGTACCTCGCACCTCCTTGCACCACAACTTCCTCTGTGGTGCACCACTAAATACCCTCTATTCAGTCCAAGGCACATGACAGGTGCTGGATGCCCACCCACCATATGGTGGAGGGACAGAGCTACCCAAGCAGTAGCTCGGAGTGTAAGCCAAGAAGGGCAAAAAGAAAATGCAGATGGCATCAAGCGCCCTTCATCCCTTGATCCTGACTCTAGCTCCCTAGATGGGCATCGGGGACAGAAAAGGGCTCCACCAAGATCCTGGGACCCAGGAGGAGAAAGGGGTTGTCAGACTCTTCAAGGCCCCCTCTGTGACTTGGAGAAGGATGGGTTCAGGTGAAATTCACATTTGAGAATCAGCCACAAAGCTGGTGTCTAGTGTACTGGAAAGAGGTCTGTTTTCTAAGGTGGCGCCAAATCTGACTCTCTGAGGTTGAGGACAGTTCAGGGACAGACACCTGAAGAATGTCATTTCCTCCTAGGAAGGAGGAAAATAACTACAGAGTGAGATCTGGGTTCGGGTCAACACAGGCCTGCAGGGATGGGGTGCGAGGGGGGTAGCAGATGGCAGAGGGCTGGCCTATAGCCTGTCTCAGCCAGCAATAAGCTACCGCCAGGGATGATGTCAGACGCCAGAGGACAAGCTGGGGGAGAGGTGGAAGCCCCCAGGAAACCAGGCTCTATTTAAGTCACTCTTGAGACGGGCATCCTATTTTACTTTCCCCCTGCTGTCTCCAGCTGACAAAGGGTGTCTCCGAGCACCTGAAGACCTCACTGCAGTTGGGAAACACCAAGGAGCAGGAGTGGAGAAATGCCTGGCAGGCTAAGGAATGGATTCTTCCACTCGCACCACCAGCAGCACACCTGGTGAAACACAGCTGAGGGACCAGCCTCACTCTCAGGGGGAGAACACAGGCTCTGTAAAGCCCATGCTAGAAGTTTAAATGAAAGGACACACCTAAGGCACTTACTGAGCCCCTAGACTAACTCCATAGCCGTCTCTCTTCACCTGCCCTAGAATCCAAGCATCCGGAGGACAACTGGGTCTGTGTCCATTGGCCTCCTCTGCCCTAAAGACCCTCCCACCACCACCCCACAGTCTCAGATGAACCTTCTATCCAGAACTTCCTACTGAAGAGAGAGGGAGGGAGGGAGGGAGGGAGGGAGGGAGAGAGATAAAGAAGTTCTCAACTTGAAACCAAAAAAAAAATCTGGGTTCAGGTCTTGACTCTTTGTTGGGCAACCCTAAGAAGGGTCATCCCTCCTTAGGGTCATACTTTCATCCATCCACTCATCCTTCCATCGGTCTATTCATTTTCCATTTAATCCATCCATTTATTTTTCTATCCATTCATCCGTTCATCCTTGCATCAGTCTACTCGTTTTTATTAATCCATCCACTTATTCATCCATGCCTTCTTCCACTCATCTGTCTGTTCACTCATCGAACGTACTCACAGGTGAGACAGGTGCCTGCTCTTCTCTGCACTAATGAACTTGAGCCAACCCTCCTGTGACACAGGGTGATAACAACAGCACCTACCTCCTCACTGAGCCGGAGAGAAGATGAGATCCACCCCAAAGCAATGCATCAGTCCAGGATCAGTCAATGTACCAGCCAAAAATGCTGCTGGTATGCAACTCAGGGAGAGGGGTTTGCCTGGTATGTATAAGGCTTGGGACTTTATCCCCAGCACTGCAAAGGTATATATTTTTAATTATCTAGTGAGTGTCTATGACACGCTGTAGGGCTGGAGACACACCATTTAAAAAAAAAAAAAAAAAAAAAGACAGAGAATGCATATCCCATCTCGGGAGCTTAGGTTCTAGTACTGACCGCACAAACAAGCACTCCCCCCACCCCAGAGTCCGCCCCAACCCAGTCTGCCTACCTGCCTCTGCTTCTCAGTGTTCTTCTTTCCCTGATCCTCTCCCACACCCCCTGCCCAGACCCTGCTTACCTGTAACCCACCAATGAGAAAGAACAGCGTGTGGAAAATTAGGCACTTTGACATGTATACAAAAAATGTTTGGAGCCAGGAGACCAATAGGACCCTTATCTCAAAAGGTATTCCTGCCTCCTTTAAATCAACACTAGATACACCCTGCCATACGTACACTACCAACCCCAGGCCCCCTCACCTCACTGCTGTCCATCACCAGAGGCCAGGAGGAACCCACCCACATATGGCTCTAAGTCCATTTCTGATTCCCACTCCCAGGGTCTTAGAATTCCAGTTCAGCAGGCTGGGACAGTCAACGCTCTGGAATATTCCAGAAGCAACAGCTGCTCCAGTACAGTGACATCTATATGGGAAAAGGAAATGTCCTTTTTATTAGATTCCCACTGATACGCCTGAAGAGAACCCACACACAGTATAGACACACACCCACACACAGACTATTTCTCTGTTTTGTCTAACAGGGAAAGGCCCCAAGCACTCTGTTCCAAGCCAATCCATGGACTAGGTGTTCCACACTGTGCCCCAGAAGGTCTCTGTGACTGACTGCAAATGTGTTCTTTTTTATTATTATTATTATTAGATGAATTGCATCATTAAATTACATTATAAAAGCTAAAAATGCACCATTAATTTTCAAAAACAATAGTAAATACATCTCATTTCTAATACATGATTCTGCATTTAATTTTTGCCTGGGGCCCTTACGTTTTTTTTTTTCCCTCAGCCTCACTGTCTCCCTTTATGCAGACTATATAAATGGATCTAAATTGCCAAAGAAATTTTTGCCAAATGTCCGTAATGTGAAAATAAATGAATTTCTAATTGGCTGTTTCAAAAAGAAAAATTACTTTTTGATCTCAGCTCAGCCAAGCAAAAATCTACCTAGACTGAGTAATAAGATGGAGACTCGTGGCGGCTGATGTACAGAGACAAAGGCCCCAAACAGTGAATGCTCCAGAATAAAATCTCCGCTGTCCCGTCCGACCTTCCACCCTGCACTAAAATCAGCCTGACCCTAAGCAAACTCAGTGAAGAAGCCATACAGAAGCTATCAGACCCCCACAAGAGTCAGCTCCCTGCCTTGGCAATGCCAGAGAGGTGGCAGGTAGGGGTGCGAGTGGCTGGTGGCTGGGGTGGGTAGGGAGTCTGGCTGGTGTCTGGCTTAGTAAACCAGAGGTCAAGGCCATCTCTTCCTATCTGGCTCCACTAACTCCAGTCTGATCTCTCTTAGCCTTGCACCTTCTCCTGCAGGAGGGCAGCCCTGCCTGTCAGGAGGTGTTAGGGGTGAACTTAATTAACATTCATGCACCGAAGCCCTAACCTTGGCCATCTCCAAGTGTGACTGATTCACTGATAGAATCTTTGCAAAGGTGTTAACACTTGAAGGAGGCCATCGGCCTGCGCTTTCGTTTCCAGGGGTCTGTGTCTTTATTGGAGAAGGATGTTCAGACACACACAGATACATGCAGCTAGGAAAGACGTCATGGGAGAGACAGAAGATGGCCACCCAGCAGCCAAGGAGAGAGGCTGGAGCAGAGCCTCCCTCCATACGTCCTCAGAAGGAGCTAACCCAAATAACACCTGAACCAACACACTGAATTCCTACTGCTTCTGTGAGAGCAGCCCTGACCAACAAGAGCCCAAGACGGAGCAACATAGCAGGCAGATATTAGCAACAATATTATCTGCTGCCCCTGTCATTCACCCGAATGGTGGCCCAGGACTGCCCCACAAGGAGTTAGTTCCAAAGGCTTTGACCTAAACATCTTGCTTTATCTTGCCCCAAGGATCAGACTCTCAGAGACCAAAGTGTCTCTTGGGACCTTCTCCTGTCTCCCCCTTTCTCTACCATTCTTTCCACCCCTTGGGTGAGACCAGTTAAGGTGTCAAAGGTCAGAGATGCCCCTACTTTGCTTTCTTCTTCTCACCAGGCAAATATGGAAAGCCCCACTGGGAAGAGACAAAAAAGAAAACAGGTGACAGGGTACCACTGTGTCCTTCACATAGCCGAACAAGAGAACAAGAGCAAGAGAGGCCAAGGATTCACATGGCTAGGAGGAAGCAAGCTGGGAGCTGACCAGGGCATATGGGCCCAGGGCCCAAGCTCCTGATCACATGACCACTGCCTTTCAAGATGTGCTGAGAGGCTCTTGTTGAGACAGAGTGTTCTCCTATAATTGGGGATGGAGGTGTGGAGACGTTGTGCCATGGCCTGCCTGCTGGGGCTGGAGAAGGGATGAGAGACAGGGACTAGGCAGGGCCAAAGGGCAGCTCATGTCACTCCAAACCACTCCCAGGTGGTGACCACCTGAATGTGGCTTAGAGAGGAGGCTCGAGGGTATGTCCCCTGAGAATAGTCATGAGAGTGGAGACATAGGGTAGGTCCCCAGGATGACATCTCTGAGGACTAAGCCAGAGCCCCGTGCTGCTGTGCTGGGATGAGGGAAAGGAACAGGTCATCAACACATGGAGACAAAATGGTTGGCAGGGGCGCCAAGCCAGGAAGGGATGGACCATTTCCTGAATGCCTGCAAACCTCCTCTACCCAGGATAAACTAGAACACGTCTAAAAAGGCTGAACCTCTCCAGGATGCCTCAGGAGAATTGTCACTGCCTCTATCCCTTGCTGGGGGTGTCTAAAGACAGAACCGGTGAGTTTACCCTTTGACCTCCCGCTTAGGAGAACTTCCTATGGAGAATGGAAAGGATGCTGAGGAGGAAATGGAGAGGCAGAAGGAGGACAGTGAGAAGGAGGAAGGAGAGGGAGGAGAAGAGGTAGCAGTGGCCAAGGGTTCCTGCTCCCCCAGCTCGCTCAGAGCCTGGCCCCATCCTGAGTCTGAGCACTCTGGCCGTGCTCTCCACAGTGCTGACAGCTCTCTAGCTGCTATCTCACATTTGTCACTTGCCACCAGTGACGTCTTTCTAGCAGGCCACACCTGAGATTCATGAGTGTACTGCTCACCCCTGGCCGTTATCCAAGCTCATCACTGTTCAAAGGGGAGCCTCCTTCCTGCCACTGCTGAGCTTCAGGCCAGGCCCCGGGTCCCTGCTCCCACTCCAGACCATTCCGGGCAGACGGATCGGATCAGTTCCCAGCTCTGGGTCCTGACACTGGCTGGCCATTGACCTGACACCTCAGAGTGACTCCAAGACCAGGAGCCAAATAATCTGTAAAAGTCTCCTCCTCTTCCTCCTCCTCCTCTTCCTCCTCCTTCCCCCTCCTCCCCATCCCTGTCCTCCTCCCACTCCTCCTCTTCCTCTTTCCTCCTTCCCCCCTCCTCTTCCCTTCCTCCCCCCCAACCTCCTCCTTTTCATCCTCCCTTCCCTCTGTAGTTGCGCAGGAACAGGTGCACGTACCAGGCCCGTTTATTAGTATCTCTTTGAGCTACTGATGGCAGGTGCTAGGAATAAATCCCAGCCACCCAGGAAAAGGATTTACTACCCCAAATTTACACTGGCCCCTTAATCACAGAGCCTTTGCCTCAGACAGACTTTCTGGAGAACAATTTGGCCCACGATTTGTCAGCGGCAAAATGGCCTCATATAAACGGTCTGAGGAAATAAATGTTAATCCAGAACTGGTCCTTCCCCCTAATTACCCGGGGAGTTTAAAGGAGACAAACTTATTTACTCACAGCAGGAAGTAAGCTGTAATAAACCATCACCACGCTGGGTAGAAATGGGCCTGTGACAAGCACAGGGAGGGAATTGCAGAGAGCAGGGAGGGCACTGGGCCCTCTCCTGCCCAGATGCTCCTGCATTTTAAACCTGAGACCTCTTTGAGGGAAATCACTAACGCCAGACTTATGTGTCTGTCCCTCCCTGACTCAGGCAGAGGCAGCAGGAAGAATTCTCGGGAAGGAGGAAATTTAGGTCACTAAGATGGCCCCAGAAAATGAGGGGCCTAGAAGCCAGTTGCCAAGTGAGAGGATGCTCACACCCTGAGCTAAGGTCTAGGCCTTGCAGCCAGAATCCTTCCCAGGCTTAGGCAAAGTGTCACCTCACTCACATGCAGGTCACAAGAACAGGCTGAAAACACCAGGGTCCTGAGCAAGCTCCATGGGAAAGAAAGAGTTGGTGCGAAGGCAAGGCTCACATAGCTACCTGGGAGAGAGAGACTCAAGGGCCCCGCTGAGCACCATGGGAAAGGAGCTCCACCCCACCCCCACACCCCAGGCTTGGTGGGGAAGAGATGGCTCAGTGGGTAAAGCGGTGCTACATAAACTCAGAACCTACATAAAACCCAGATGTGGGAGCATCTATTCGCACCCGGCATTCATCTGGTGAAACAGCGGGTGGAAACAAGAGAATACAGGTCAGCTAGCCCGAGGTGCGCGCGCAGCGGTGCCAGACAAAGAGACCCCAGCTCAAACGTCCAAGCTTGTCTCCCGAGCTCTGTGCACACTCACATGTGCAGACACACACACACAGAGAGAAAGAGACAGACAGACAGACAAACAGACAGAAAAAGAGGAGAAAGAGAGACAGAGACAGAGAGAGGCAGAGACAGACAGACAGAGACAGAGAGAGAGAGAGAGAATGTGACAGGGCCTAGCTGGAAGAAGCAGGCCATGAGAGGGAGCCTTTGAAGATGGTCTGCCCTGTGGTGGTTATTTTGCCAACTTGATACAATCTGACATGGCATGGGAGGAGAGTGTCAGTGAGGGCTTATTTAGATCAGGTTAGCCTGTGTGGCGTTTCTTGATTAGCAACTGATGTGGGAAGACTCAGCCCACTGTGGGTAGCACCAGTCCGTAGGCTCAATGTCCTGAGTCAGCTGGCTGAGCACTAAGCAGGCACACACTCATTTCTCTCTGCTCCTGACTGTGGATGTGAGAGGATCAACTGCTTCAAGAACCTGCTGCCTTCAGTTCCTGGAAATAATGGACTATGACCTGGAAAATGTGAGGAAAAAAAAGTTTTCTCCCTTAAGTTGCTTTTTTGTCACAGTATTTCATCACAGCAATGCAAGACTAAACTAGGGCATGGCCCTGGCTCCCTGTGTCCTGTTGACCGTGATGTGAACATCTCTCCTCCAACCATTCCCATAGCCACGCTGTTCTGCCAAGCGCATGGATCCAAGCTATTGCCTGGACCCTCCAAAGCCATGAGCTAAAAGAAACCTTCCCTCTCTTAAATTGTTTGTGTTGGGTATTCTGTCACAGTATCATAAAATTAACTAAACAGTCACCTAGGACTGAATAACAAAATATCTCAATCAATCTGGAGCTTTATCAGAAAATTGGGAATAGGGCTACCGCAAGACCCAGCTATTCCACTCCTTGGAATATACCCGAAAGATGCTCCACCACACAACAAGAACATTTGCTCACCTATGTTCATAGCAACCTTATCCATAATAGCCAGAATCTGGAAACAACCTGGATGTTCCTCAGTCGAAGAATGGATAAAGAAACTGTGGTACACTTACACTATGGAATACTACTCAGCTATTAAAAACAACGAAATCTTGAAATTTGCAGGCAAAGGGATGGAACTAGAAATGATCATCCTCAGTGAGTTAACATAGACCCAAAAAGATACACATGGTATATACTCACTTATAATTAGGTACTAGCTCAACATGGATGTCCTCTGAGAATCTTTACTCAGCGGAGGATTGGGATAGATGCTGTGACTTCCTATTGGGACCCCAGGTGAGAAAGATATGGGAGAATGGGGAAATAGAAGGACCCAGAGGGTCCAGGAACCCCATAAAGAAGATCATCAAGGCTGGCAGATCTGGACCCAGGGGGGAGTCTGCTCAAACTACTGTACCAACCAACGACAATGCATGTGGTAAACCTAGACCCCCTTTTCAGATCTAGCCAATGGATAGCACATTCTCTGGAGCTGTGTGGAGAACAGGCACTAACTCTGGTGCCCCCTATTTGACCACTTCCCCTTGGTGGAGAGGCCTGGTGGCACTCAGAGGAAGGGGGAGAGACTATCCGGATGAGACCTGATAGGCTGTGATCATATGGTGGGGGAGGAGGTCCCCTTCTGTCACAGGCCTAGGGGAGGGGAATAGGGTGAAAGAGGGAGGGAGAGGGGGAACAGGAAGATACAAGTGAGGGGATAACAATCGGCATGTAATCTGAATAAATTATTTAAATAAAAACAAGTTTTAAATATCTCAGACTAGGGACTCAGGAAACCATGTAAAGCCTAAAACTAGGTGTTCAAGCAACTAAGTGAAGCCCATGTGTTGGGGTTCACGGAGGGCAACTTTCTTCACTGTGTTTTCTAGATACAACCTACCCTTTACTTGGGAGTACATAAGAAGCTTTCTCTCTGTCCCTCTTCTTATAGGGCCACCAGGACACCACCCTCATGACCTCACGGAATCATCATGACTTCCTGAAATCCCCATCTCCAATGAGCCACTTTGGGATTCGGAACGTGAGCAAATGAGACAGAGGCACATCTAGTCCCGTGTATCTGGGTCAGAGCCAGATGCACATGAGTTCATAGGGAACAGCACCTCCTTCTCCCTCATCCAACATAAAGGGCTGAAAAGGGGGCAGCATGCCCTCAAGAGACACTCCTGTCCAGAGGGAAGATGTGGGAGGCACTAGTGACCCCGGGTCAGTTCTCAGCTCTGAAACACAGCCAGGCACCGTGCTTGCCTTGTCTTCTCCCAGAACAGAGAATGGCCACGTGACACGGGCTCCCAGAGTGACTCTCCAGAGTACCCAGCAGAGACTTCCGTCCTCAGGCCTTGATTCTCCCCTCCTAACCTTGTTCCTTTTCCAGCAGGTGTCCAGGGCTATGCTGTCTCTCAGTGGGGGACTTCGAAACCTGCTTCATGTTGAACAGTTGCAGGCAGTTTTAGCACAAGCTTGTGGGCTTTCATAGACATCATGCTATGACGTCAAATCTCCATGGTCTCCTATGCATATGAGTGAGGGACATCTGTCCCAGTGGAAGGTTTTCTCTCTATCTCTCTCTGTGTCTCTCTCTGTGTGTGTCTCTCTCTGTGTCTCTGTCTCTCTCTCTCTCTCTCTCCTTTCCTCTCTCCCTGTCCCCTTCTCTCTCACTGCTCACTCTCTGCTCACTGTCTCTGAGGCTTATGATTTTTTTCAAAGCCATTGTTATTTTCTTAGAAGGTTGCTATCGCCATCCTGGACTTCTCAGAGTGGCTTCATTTTTTATTTTTATTACATTTAATTAGTGTTTGTGTGTGTGTGTGTGTGTCTGTGTTATGTATGTATATGGAAGTCAGAGGACAACTTCCCCGAGTCCTTTCTGTCCATCCATCATGCAGTCCCAGGAATCAAACTCAGGTCCTTAGGCTTGGCAGCTCACCTTCGGAGCGTTAACAAGGCGTTAAGGCAACACCTCATCTTGTCTTTAACCCCACCTCATCTTTTTTGATGGATGACCATGGCCTTTTAAAAAGACAGTTTTATGTCCCTTTCACAGTCTCTCCAGAACTCAGGAAGCTCCTGGACCCTGCGCTGGTACACACCGCCCTGAGAAACTCCTGGACCCTGCGCTGGTACACACCGCCCTGGGAAACTCCTGGACCCTGCGCTGGTACACACCGCCCTGGGAAACTCCTGGACTCCGTGCGGGTACACACCGCCCTGAGAAACTCCTGGACCCCGCACTAGTACACACCGCCCTGAGAAACTCCTGGACCCTGTGCTAGTACACACCACCCTGAGAAACTCCTGGATCCTGCACTGGTACACACCGCCCTGAGAAACTCCTGGACCCTGTGCTAGTACACACCACCCTGAGAAACTCCTGGACCCCATGCTGGTACACACCGCCCTGGGAAATTCCTGGACCCTGTGCTGGTACACACCACCCTGGGAAACTCCTGGACCCTGTGCTGGTACACACCGCCCTGAGAAACTCCTGGATCCTGTGCTTGTACACACCACCCTGAGAAGCTCCTGGGAAGTCCTCACAGGGTGGTCTGGAAAAGACAACCTCTTCATCCTGTGGGTGAAGACTCTTAGTCCATGGGTGTGGTCTGATGCTATGAGCCAGGACACCTCAGAGCTGGAACTCAGTTTACCTGGGGATGCCCCCAGATGGAGGAGTCAATGACTGATCCCCTCACTTATCTCCAGTCTTGTTTAGCCAGCAAACATATGACACACACTATGGCAGCTCCTATAACATGACAGTAAAAAAGCAGGTGAGGACAGCAGAGTAGGAGGCAGAGACAAGGCTGAGCAGGTGGACATGTGACCCTGGAGAGCAGGCTCATGCAGATGAGCTGGCACTCCTGGTGGACCAAACTACTGCAGCAATGGTCTTTGAGGCTGGAAGGAAATTGCTGAGGAATGTGGAGAACAGGTGGGGTTGAGGGGTGGGGGATTTAGCTCAGTGGCAGAGTGCTTGCCTAGGAAGCACAAGGCCCTGGGTTCAGTCCTCAGTTCTTGGGGGTAGGTGCGGGGGGTGGGGGGGGGGGGCAGGGTGGGGAAGAGGTGGGGTCAGAGACACCTAGGAGGAGGTGAGGTTGATGGAAGGGTACCTAGGAAGATGGTGCTGAGGCTTACGCCACCTCACCACCTCGAATGAGAGTGAGGGCAGGTGTGCTCTGGGTTTCACTTCCTCTGGACACACTGCCAAGGGCCTACCTGGCCGTCAGCGCCCTGTGCTCCAGGGCTGGGAGCTCCGACTCAATCAGGAAGACTTCTTCTTGCTCCTCCCTAGCTGGGGTGCCCTCACCCTCACCTCCCAGGATCTGCTGCGCCCTGCTGCTCCCCCTCCACGCTCCCAGCCACCCACACCCTCCCTTCTCCGACTCCTAGAGTCACTCACTTCCCAAGACAAATGGCAGCTCCTTCCTGCCCATCCATCACGGCTCCCAGGCCCATCCATTAGCCAACGCTCCCCCATCCTGCCCTGGCCCCACGTCCTTGCAGAGGGACGGGGTCCATTGATCAGAGGCCCATCTGCCGCTTGTCACATCCTGGCGGGCCCCCGACAGCAGGAGACAGAGCTGTTGCTGGCCCAGGCCAAGGGAGAGAGGACAGCCGCTTCCTCCACCCGGCTCTCCAAGGCCAGCCAAAGCGGTCTGCGTGAAGAGAGCAGGACAGGATTCCTCCAGGTCCCACAGGAGGGACCCGAAGAAGTTTCAGGTTTCCAAGGGCCCTCCACAACCAATCAGTTCAACCAGGGCAGGAGAGGACTGTGGGAGGAGGGAAGAGAGCACAGGAAACTGAAAGACCCACCGACCCTCCCCAGACTCCACTGGCCTCACGTCACCAAGACCCACACAGACTCTGCAGGATCCCCCCAATCTGACTGGTCTACGGTCTCATCTTGGCCAGTGACCCCACCAGGTCCTCTCATCACCCTTCTTCCTAGCTAAGGGACCAAGGAGGGTGTCAGTAAGGACTGCAGCCCCTATATTCTAGCTGGATTCAGCCTGTGGGTGGCATGAGCAAACCTAAAAAGGAGGAAGAGGAGGCTGGAGGGTGCACGATGCTCTCTGCCTTAGGAACTAAAGGGAATGGTAGGTCGGCTGCTTACTCCACTCTGGCCTCTTTACCTTATAGGTGGAGCAACCCACAGCAGCCAGCCATCCCACTGGGCCATCCTGTGGTTCCTTCACCCTTCCTCCACATGTGTGCCCTCAAGTGCCCTGTAGAGACAGGGACCAGGCTCCCAGGCAGAGCTATGTGGATACAGACCCCAAGTTCCCAGTTCTTCCACCACTGGCCCTTCAAACCTTGCTTAACACAGATTCAAGAAACTAAAATTATTGAGAATTTCGAGACAAAGATCTCAGGGCCCTTCTGAGCAAATGGCCTGTGAGAAAAAAGGACAGGTGACTGTCATAAAAGTAGGCCTGCATCGCCCTCTGTCTTTAGTTTGACTCCTAGTCCCCTGGATGCTGGCATTATCCTGAGAGAACACCCTTCTACTAGCCCACCCACCCATCACCCTGCTGCCAAGGGTCCACACCGCTTTAGACCCAATGACCTCCACTCCTTCCCGTGGCCATATCCCTACCATTCAGATTTCAACTAATATCCAATCAACCTTGCAAAGCCCTCAAATTATTCTTAGTCAAGCTCTCTGGGACCTGACTCCCTCAGACAGGACTGTATTAGTTACCCTTCTGCTGCGGTGATAAAATACCACGACCAAAAGCAACTATCAGAAGAGTTTATTGGAGCTTATGAATACAGAGGGATAGGGTCCTTTCATGGCAGAGAGGCAAGGCAGCAAGCAGCAGACATGGCAGCAGGAACAGGAAGCTGAGAAATCGCATCTTCAACCACAAACACGAAGCAAAGAGAGCAAACTGGAAGTGGACTGAGGCTAAGAGCCCTCAAGGCCCACCCCACGATTACTCCTCCAGCAAGGCTGTACCACCTCCCCACACACCACCAACTAGGAAGCATGCATTCCAATAGCTGAGCCTGTGGGGACATTCTCATTCAAAACACCCCAGAGGCCCAAGCAGATGTGATTCTACAGAGACATAGGCATAAGGAATGTTCTAGATGCTAGAAAAGACAAGGAAAACTCTTCCTCAGAGCTTATAGCAGGAATAAAGTCCCACCCACACCTTGGCTCCAGCCCATGAGACCCATCTCTGGGTTCAGAGCTGTAGAGAGGAGCCAGGCATGGCAGAGCACACATATTTAATCCCAGAACCTAAGAGGCAGCAATAGGCAGATCTCTGTGAGTTTGGGACTGGCCTGCTCTGCATCCTGTAATAGCAGAGCTTTGGGTGATTTTAAACCTTAGGAAAGGAACACAGATTTATTTGGTTTTGGCTCTTTGCATTCTGGTTGTTTTGTTTCAGATGGGATCGAACTGTAGCCCAGGCTGGCCTCAGACTCCCAGCTGCCTCACCTTAGCCTCTCCTGCCTATTGGGACTATGGACGGGAACCACCACACCCAGCTAACTGTGGAACTTTTTATAGGCCACGCCCCCATGCCCCGCCCCCACCCCTCAATGGTGGAAAGGCAGATAAGCCAGAGAACTATTGGTTTCTTGGTGTCTTTTAAAATACATTTCACCTCTTCCATGCAATTCATCACACAAAGGAGAGGCGGGGGCCCTGCCTTCCTTCATGCTGGGGACCCATGAACCCATCACTGTTCCTAGACCCCTCTTCTCTCTGAGGTGGGCAGGAGGTGGCCCCTCATCACCTTTGTCCTCAAAGAAGAGTTTGACCCTCTTCTAGGCCACCGTGGTCCAGGCAAGTATGTGGCAGAACTCTCTTCTGCAGTAAAAATGCAGCGTCCTGCTGAAAAGGACACTGACAAGGACCAGTCAAGCACCTGCTTTGTCCCAACCAACCGCGTATATAGTGAGATATTGTGCCATCAGGATCCTCAGTGTGTGTGTGTGTGTGTGTGTGTGTGTGTGTGTGTGTGTGTGATTACAACAGAATTTGTAGGCAGTGTCCTTGAATCCAGGTGGTTCCAACACTCAGTGAAGTTTGCCCAGCAGTGTCAGCACCCCTGACAACTGAGAACCCCTCATCCCTGGGGACCCTGGCTTGGTGGCAGCTTCAGAATCTGTATCTTAGCAAGATGCCCAGCTGATCCCAGTAGATGCTGGCACTCAAAGGCATCACCTAAGAACCAAAATAGTCTCTGCAGACCCTCCTAACCCCCAGATATCCAGCTATGGCCGATCCCTGCGGTCCCACACCATGGCCTCTGCTAGAGACAGCATGGCAGAGGAACAGAGGGAGTGGGGACTTTTCATACACCACAGCGTTTCACAATGATTTTATCCCACAAATGATTTCTGAGTCAATTCAACACATCCACGCTGAGTGTCTCCTGTGCTCTCAACATTGAGCTAGGGGCTGGCCAGACACCATGCACAGGGCGGGCATGCCCGCCCTGCGCACCCCCCCACACACACACACACAGAGCTTAGCTGCTAATAGACAAGACACAGTAAGCAACCGGGTCAACAATTTAGAAATTGTAAAATTGTGCTGGATAATAGAAATGATACCCACAAAAGGATTTCCAGCAGGGGGCAGTATTGCCCACCTAAGACAGAATTTATTCAAAACTTTGTGAACTTTGTGAACACACACACACACACACACACACACACACACACACCCTGTCCCCAGGAAGTGGACAGGAACAGTCAATTGACTGCATATGGAACCACCTAGGAGACACACTTCCAGGCATGTATGTCAGGGGCTTTCCTGGGAGGTTGAACTGAGGAGGGGAGTCCCACCTGGAGTGTAGTTGGAGTAAAAGCTCTGGATTGAATAAAAATGGGAAAGGGGGAAGCCGGTAGCACCAAATCATTCATCTCTCTCAGCTTCCCGACTGTTGCCTCTCCATCCTGTTTCAGCATCACACTGTAAAGTACGTAGTATACCCTCGGCTGTGAGGCAAAATAAACCCTCCCTTCCTTAAAAAGCTTCAGTTGAGTATTTCGTCACAGTACGACAAAAGCAAATGGCATCCCAGCCATCCCAGCCAGAGGAGTGGCCCTTATTCACAGGAGGCTCCTGCCCATTTGGTCTAGTCATCCCTTCTACTGACTGGGTGAGGCCCCACCCACACCGAGAAGACCGCCTGCCTTTTCAGTCCACACACTCAAATGTTATTCTCTCAAAAAATAAAATAAAACAAAATAACACAAAACTCTCATCATACATCTTGTGCCCCGCCACACCGATTTGGAAAATTAACCACCACAGCTAGGGATGGTTGCAGATGGAGATGTTTGCAGTTATCATATGAGTTATAATGTTTTTCTGGGGCTGGAGAGAGGGCTCAGCAGGTGAGAGCACTGGCTGTTCTCCCAGAGGACTCGGGTTTAATTCTCAGCACCTACATGGTGGCTCACAACCATCCATAGCTCTCGTTCCAGAGAATCCAACACCCTTTTCTTGCTTCTCTAGGCACCAGGCATGCACGTGGTGCACATACACATACTGGCAAAACACTCATACATGTAAAATAACTAATTTTTTATTTAAGGGTTTGCCTTTTGCCCATTCCAATAGCACTAATGATATTCCTAGTCAGCCACTAGACTTTTTACTGTCATGTGTGTCTAAAATAATCTGTGCCTTTGATTTTTGTGTCTTGGGGGGAACATCTCAATATTGTTTATATTTATATATTTATTTGTGTTATTATCTACTCATTCTGCATCTGTCTGTGTGTGGGCCCGTGCACGCCACAGGACCCACACACCATGGAGTCGGTGTTTTCCTTCCACCGCATAAAGCCTGGGAATCCAGCACAGGTCAGCAAGCTCAGCAGTAAGCACCTTTATCCGCTGAAGTGACCTGAAGTGTCATAGTTCTGAGGGGCTAAGTCTGTTTTTAAACTTAGCAGTTGTATCCAGGGCTGTAAATAAACCCTCTTTACCCAGAGAGCAAACGCTTCTGTTTTCATTCTTTCTTCTAGTCTTTTATTGGTTTATCTTTTACTTCCACCCATGTGGTTCTTTTTTTTTTTTTTTTTTTTTTTTTTTTTTTTAGATTTTAGAATAAACTAGAGATCTGAATTAACTGTTTTCCAAATAACGAGATTTACAGACGGCATTTACTGAATAATCCATCCCTCTTCCGCTGGTATGTGAGTCTTCATTTTCCACGGACTGATTTCTCACTCAGGACCATCAGTCTCATACCATTGGTTTGCCCATCCAGCCTTATGCCTCAAACACACTGGTTTTATTATTGTAGCTTTATCACACATTTCAATGCCTGGCGAGGCAAGCCTTTCTCTGAATGCATTCAGCTTTCCTCATCTTGGGCTGGTTTTGTTGTTGTTAGGTTGTTTTGTTTTTTTAAACATGTGATTTAGAATCTCTGTGGTATCTATTTACACTTGTTACTGCAGTGTGAGTTTTGGGAAGACATTGGGGATGCTGGGCTTCCCATGAGACATCCCTAACTCTGTCAGCCAGGTAGCTGGTGCTATAGCACACCTGGGAAAAACAGGCATGGTGGCGAAGGCAGCAAGCAAGAGCTGTGCGTGCGTTCTCCCATCCCAACTGCTGTAGTGTTTCTGCTAAATAAAAGTCCACTTTTATTCTTACAGGAGCTGAGCGGGGAGATGTTTTACACGGGAGTCTTCACCCATGGTGATCTATGTCCCTTTTACAAACTTATCTCTGGGTTTTGCTCAGTTTATAAGCTCTGGGCAATCTTTCTTCCCTAACGCTTCCTTCCACCCGAGTCTGAAGGAACCTTGAGATTTCCTGCGGATGATTTAAGGGGCTATAACACTCGCAGGCTAGATTTGTTTTAGTGTCCATAAAACTCAAAAATTTCATAAAACAATTGGTGAAAATAAAATTACCAAAAAATGATCTAATGCCAGCAGACTGTATAATAGTTATGGGAGAAATGGAGGCCGTGATTCACTGGGGGATAAAAATGACAATGTATTTATTGCAGTGCGCTGGCAAGAAGCTAATCTGTCCCTTTTACTTTTGAGACAGGGCAAGAATTCTGATTTTTGTCTTCTCCTCTCACTCTGACAGGAGAACAGAAGGAGCAAAATGATGTGTGTGTGTGTGTGTGTATACAAGTGTGTGCACAAATGTGTGTGTATATCTGTGTGTGTCTACGTGTGTTTGCATGTCTGTGTATGTGTGTGTGCATGTGTGTATACAAGTGTGTGCACAAATGTGTGTGTATATCTGTGTGTGTCTACGTGTGTATGCATGTCTGTGTATGTGTGTGTGCATGTGTGTGTATACAAGTGTGTGCACAAATGTGTGTGTATATCTGTGTGTCTACGTGTGTATGCATGTCTGTGTATGTGTGTGTGCATGTGTGTGTATACAAGTGTGTGCACAAATGTGTGTGTATATCTGTGTGTGTCTACGTGTGTATGCATGTCTGTGTATGTGTGTGTGCATGTGTGTGTATACAAGTGTGTGCACAAATGTGTGTGTATATCTGTGTGTGTCTACGTGTGTATGCATGTCGGTGTATGTGTGTGTGCATGTGTGTATACAAGTGTGTGCACAAATGTGTGTGTATATGTATATCTGTATGTGTCTATGTGTGTGTGCATGTCTGTGTATGTGTGCGGGTATGTGTGTGTGCATGTGTGTGTGTGCATGTGTGTGTATACAAGTGTGTACATAAATTTGTGTGTGTATCTGTGTGTGTCTATGTGTGTATGCATGTGTGTGTGTGTGTGTGTGTGTGTGTGTGTGTGTGTTTTGAATCTGACCACTGTCAGCAATGCTTGAAGGGTATAGATGGCAGAAAAATGAAAAATGTTTTATTTGGTTATTGAAAGAGACACAGAATTAAAAACAAAGAAATTAAGTCAGTGGTTGCTAATGGTGGGGCGGGTGGCTAGTGATGAAAGGAACCCTGGGGAACTCTGTTGGGTCATGCATTCATTCTGTTATCTCACTGCGGGGCTGTAGCATGTGAGTACACATTTGCCCAAAGTCATTATCTCATTAACCTAAAATATATGAGCTTTATTTAATGTGAAGTATATCTCAGTGAAGTTTTGGGGGGGGGGGTTCCCTTAGGCTTGAAGGCGAAGGGGAACCTGATGAGTGGTTAGAACCGGAATCTAAGGCCATGAATGAATGAGTGAAGAGTGAATGAATAAGTGAGTAAGTGAACGAGCAAGTGGATGAATCTTATTTCTCCCCAGAGACAGAGCACGCTGTGATTCAGGAGAAAACTGCACACAGTAGCCTCAGAGGAGACAGCACTAACTCACCTCTCAGGTGAGGCAGAGAAACATCATCTTGCCACGTCACCTCGGCTAATGTCCAAACTTCTCTAATGAAGAGGTGGGTTGGTCCGGGGTGACCCCACTGGGCTAAGTAAAGTCCTCAGCCCATGGCTTGTGCAGCATCCCTGTAGACCCAAGGGAAGCACCATACTGAGCCTCGCACACTACTCTGAAAACCATAACTTGGACCCTGCAGGTAATTACTCTCAGCCTGGCCCACCATGGTTCTGAAAAGTCGCATCTTGGAAGCTGGGGTATGAGGACAGCAGCAGACTAGGAGGCACCTGGGATCTGCACGTGTCCCGGCTTGAGGCGTGAAGTTAGGAAAGGCATGACGCTATAGTCTGAGGATGGAAGACAGGGACAGTCCGCAGGGGGATGACCCCACTTCCTATCTCCTGCCTCAGCCCTGTGTGGTTCTGGTTACCACCCCCTGGAAACAAAGGCACAGGGAAAGCCCAGCAGACACAGGCAGCAGGGTCAGCTTGTGGGACCATGTGGAGAGGACATGGATGGCAGAGCTCTGATGACATCAGCCTTTGAGAAGGTTTGGAAAAGGGCTTTCCGGTTCCCTGTAAAGACAGAGGACAGCGGACAGGCAGCGCAGTCACACGCTGCCTCAGAAGTAGCCATGAGGGTCACTGTCTGCCAGCATTCTGTTCAGCCCAATCCTCTGACCTAGCCTTCCAGAAGGTCACAGATGACCTATCTGGGGCCTACAACAATCTCTTAAGGATTTATTTATCTGGCCCAGCAATGTGTCATGGGCTTTTAATTCTAGCACTCAGAAGGCCAAGGTATGTATAGTTTTATGTCAACTTGACACAAACTAAACTCCTTTGAAAGGAAGGACTCTCACATGAGAGAATTCCTCCATAAGACCAGACTGTAGGCAAGCCCATACAACATTTTCTTAATTAATGACTGATGGGGAGGGGCAGCCCATTGTGGGTGATGCATCCCTGGACTGGTGGTCCTGGCTCCTAGAAGAAAGCAAGCCACGGAGAAGCAAGGCAGTAAGCAGCACTCCTCTGTGGCCTCCCATCAGCTCCTGATTCCAGGTTCCTGCCTTGTTTGAGTTCCTGCCTTGACTTCCCTCAATGATGGGCTGCCACCTGAAACTGTAAGCTAAATTAACCCTTTCCTCCTCAAGTTGTCTTGGTCATGGTGTTTCATCACAGCAATAGAAACCCTGACTAAGGCCGTAGCTCTCTGTAAGTTTGACATCAGCCTGATCTACAGTAGTGAGTTCCGGGCCAAGCAGAACTACAAACTATGAGACTATGTCTCAAAACAAACAAACAAACAAGAAAACAAAATCTTTTTGTTCTATGCGTATGTGTGTGTGTCCCTGGATACACATGTGTATGTCTCACCAGTTCTCTATCTCTGTACTAGAAAACTTGACTCCAGCCTTGCCCCGTATTTGCCCTGGGGATAAACACCCAGGACCCTTGAGTAGCCCTAGGCACAGCTCCCAGCAAGGTAACTGGGCAAGTTCCCATGGGCAGCAGTGACTGCAATAACTGGAGCCCCTGCAACCCGTGGGAGGATCCATGCTCTCTATTCTCCTAGTAGAAGGTGACAACATGGTGCTGGTCTGCAGGAGATGTCACACAGATGCTGAAATTCACCCCTACCCCACCCTGACTGCTCAACACACACACACACACACACACACACACACACACACACACACACACACACACACACACTGCTATGTGTTTCTTATCCCTTCTACAGTACACAGAGCCCCAGGTCACTGTCACGGGGTCCCAGGCATGAAAAATGGATAAAAGGACTTAAATTTTTGGTCTGGGTGAAGAGAGGAGTTAAGCTGAATTTTGTCCAATGAAGGAAGGACCCATGTTGAAGGGGAGAGCCAGAGCCCTGAAGGAGGGCACATCTCCCCAGCTGGTACATCCGGAAGGGGCTCTGAGCACCTGCCTCACCATGGGTCAGAGGGCTCAGCATTGTGATGGCTAATCCTGCCTGTTAGCTTGATGCGCCTGGGAAGAGGGAACTTGAACGGATGTGGAAGGGCCCAGCACACTGTGAGCGGTACCACTCCTGGACCACTGTGCAAGAGGATGGGCAGTAAGCCAGTAAAACAGCCTTTGTCTGCATGCCCTCCTTCAGTCCTTGCCTCCAGCTTCCTACCTTGGCTTCCCTCAGTGATGGACTGTGACCTATAAGCCGAGCCAACCCTTCTCTCCCTGAGTCTCTTTTGGTGACTGTGTTATCATAGCAACAGAAAGCATGCTGGGATACCAAGGGTCCCTCCTCTTCCTCCTCAAGCTTCAGAGTATGCTGCTAGAACCTTAGTAGGAAGGCGTGGGTGAAGAGCTCTGCACCCTATAGCAGAGAGAACCTCCTGCACAGGGAAAAGAACCTTGGCTCCAGCATCAGGACCCGGGGAATAGAGCTCCACTGGGTCTTCAGAGCCTTCAAGAACCTGCTGTCTCACACCAGTGTCTTCAAGCCAGGGTTCTCTAAAGGAACAGAACTGATAGAATGTAGATAGATAGATAGATAGATAGATAGATAGATAGATAGATAGATACATACATACATACATACATACATACATACATACATGATAGATAGATACTGAATGTGTGTACTCGCGCATGTGTGCATGTGTGTATGCGTGTGTGGTGTGTGTGTGTGTGTGTGTGTGTGTGTGTGTGTGTGTGTGTGTATGTGTGTGTTTTATTGTAGTGGCTTACAGGCCAACATCCAGGTAGTCCAACAATGGCTGTATCCTGACAAAAAGGCCAAGAATCTCCATGGAGCTGGATGTCTCAGCTGCCCCAGTCTGATGCTGGGGTGCAGGAGGATTCATAGAGAGGGACTGGTCTTCACCCTGTGTCTGGATCCCAAAGGAGTAGATTCTAATACTAGCAAAGGAATACTGCAGCAACCGCATAGATGAACTTGCCAGCAAGCGTGAGGGTAAGCAGGCAAAAAGGAGATTTCTTCTTCCATGTCCTTTATGTGGGCTGACACCAGGAGGTGTGGCTCGTATTTACGGTGAGTCTTTCCACCTCAAATGATCCAATCCAGAAAATCCCTCCCAGGTGTGGCCAGCTGCCAAGGTTTTAGTTCATTCCAGATGTGGTCAAGTTAATTATCAAGACTGGCCATCATAGCCATGAACAAAGCTGACCTTAAACAGCCTATCTGAGGATGAGAAAGGGAGAGAGGGAGGGAGTGGGGAGAGAGGAAGGGGGGAGACAGAGGGAAACAGACAGACAGAGAGACAGAGAGATAGAGAGACGAGAAACAGTGTGTGTGTGTGTGTGTGTGTGTGTGTGTGTGTGTGTGTGTGTGTGTGTGTGTGTGTGTTTTAGTGGCCTTGGAGACAACCTTCAGATTCATGCCTGGTGTACTCTGTCCCAAGTGTGGGCTGAACTAGCTTCTTGGTTTAGTTCTTTGTCCTCCACACACTGTCATGACGACACCACACGAAAATCAGTCTAGTGGGCTGGGAGTCAGCACAGACAGCAAAGTGATGGCCACAAAAGCAAAAGGACCCAAGTTTGATCCCAGCACCCACATAAAAAGCTGGGAAGATGTGGTGGCCCAGGCCTTTCATTCCCATACTTAGGAGGCAGAGGCAGGTGGATCCCTGAGAGTTCAAGGCCAGCCTGGTCTACATAGTATTTCTTGGTTAGACAGAGGTGCATAGTAAAACCCTGTTTCTAAATAAATGAATGAATAAATAAATAAACAAATAAGATGTACATGGTAGCATGTACTGGTAATTCCAGAGCTGGGGAGTTAGAGACAGGCAGAATTCTTTTGGTGGCTGGCCAACGAGCCTAGTTGAGTCAGCAAGCCCCATATCCCAGTGAGAGACCCTGTCTTAAAAAAAAAAAAAGTGGACAGTTCTTGAGAAACAACCTGAGGAACAACAATAGCACACACACAGACATTCACACACATATAGAGATACACACAGAGACACAAACACACACATACACACAGACACATACATGCACATAAATGCACATACATGCTCATACACACATTCACACACACATATAGAGATACATACATAGGCACACACATACCTACACACACACAGACAAACACACACTCACATACAGAGATACACACCCAGACACACACAGGCACACCCAAATACACTCACACACATATACATATATACACACATACTTACACACACAGAGATACACACCCAGACACACACGGGCACACCCAAATACACTCACATACATATACATATATACACACATACTTACACACACAGAGATACACACCCAGACACACACAGGCACACATAATACACACACACTCTCTCACACACACATATACAAAGATGCACACAGACACACATACGTGCACACCCAGATACACACATTCACACACACACAATCAACCCAGAACTCAAAGACTCAGAGCAACAGCTACTATTCAGTCTTTGGGGAACTGGCTCCTTCATGTGTCTGGTAAAGTGCCCGCCAGGTAGGGCTGTTCACTGGTCTTGGTGGTCAGTGGATAAATGATAAGAGGAAGTGGACCCCACCTTCCACTAGGAAGAAAGTGAAAGTCCTGTTCAAGAGGCATGGATTCAGCAGAGACAAAGAGGAGAAATATCTTTGCAGGCTACACAGCTACCAAGTCACGTGGTGTACAAACTTTCTAGCTCTCTTTAATCCAGTGGTCTCTACCTTAGGGTAGCACCCCAATTTTTGGATCTGTGTTTTATTTCCATAATGTATTCACACGCCAGTGGGCTTAGAGGTCAGCTTTGCTGACGCACAGGCTCGCAGGCTTACAAAGACAAGCCCAACACCAGGGTTTCCTACGCAGAGGCATGTTTTTGCACACAGAGAGACACATCGCCATAGCTCTGTATCCATCCTAAACACACACCCAGGGTTTGCTTGCCTGCCTGTCATGCACAGCTACACACACCATGTCACAAGGTGTGCAAGCAGACACACCTAGGCTAGAAATCTTAGTCAAACAGAAATATGTGCAGTGTTAGGAGCCACACACAAGGAGCACACAAAACCACAGGTGCGCACAGGCTCTCAGAGAGCCCTGTGCCCTCTGCATGTGCTGTGCACACACTCCTGCTCCCTGAATCCCACGTAAACACACATTCCAGGTCAGCGCACTTCAGATCCGTGTGAGAGCACCAAAGGATGTGCACGGCAACTGCCAAGTCTGTCTCCAGTGGGGTGTTTGGGACCTCTAGAAAGATGGATGCTATCCTTTCGAGGATGAGCTTGCCCACCCCACACATCTCCACTCCTCAACCCTGCATCCTCCCACCCCTGACCCTCTCCTGTTACTCATCTGAAAGGAAATGCAAAGAGCAATAATAATTAGACAAGGACAAATCACTGGACTGGATTAGGGATGGCTTCACTCAATAAAGGGCTGTTTCCCAGGCAACCAAGGCAGGTGCTGGGGGCAGGGGGGATTTGAAGGACCACAACAGGGCTTTGTCCCTCTACTGGGTCCAGCAGGAGTTTAAGGGACTGGGGACATCCACTCCAGGCTTACTCATTAGCTGTGCCTCAGACACACATGCAGTCAACAGGAGACGGGTGAACACTGTCATGTCTTGGATTCTACATTAAATGTTGCAAAGCTTAACACTCCCCAAAAACTTATGATTTTTTTCTACAGGGGTGGCATTTCAAAGACAATTGGGGAGTTTAATTTCTAAATACAAGGGCTTGTTTGTATCTTTTGCAATAAAACACACACACATATATAATGAGACATGTAAGTCTCTCCTATACACCTAATTCTACTCCCTTAAGGGAATACTGCTAGCTGTTTCTAGAACTTTCTATAATGCATGCAAATGTTGGCACAACTCTAGGTGAGGGTATACCTGACTCTCACATAGGGACTCAGTGTCAGGCCGTGCTCTAAGCACACATGTTTATTACCTCATTTAAATTTGTGATAGTTTTTTTTTTTTTTTTTTTAATTTGTGATAGTTTTAACACAAAAGTTTTCCATGGTTTAGTCTGTTGCAGGCTTGCTTCAGGAAAGTGGCTGGATCCTAACATCTCTGGTCTTATCAGTGGACTAACACTGTGATGGATTCAGAATTTGATAGCATTATTGGGAGTTAAAAGTGGAGGTAAGGCTCTGTTAGCAGAAGTAAGTCATTGAGGGCAAGCTCTGGCCCCTTTCTGTTTCCCTCTCTCCTTTTCCCGCCTGCCACAGGGTAGGAAGCACCTTCCACATATAATCCCACAGCCCTGATGTTCATAGTACCAACCAACCACTCAGTGAACTTTCTGCAATCATGCTGAGAATATATATTCACTGTTCTACATTGTTTCTATGATGTATTTTTGTCACATCATTAACAGCTAACTAATACATTCATACAATAGTGTTAAGGATTAGGGACTATCTGCTGTACTTTTGGTGAATGCTCCACCAAAAGCGCATGTGTTAAAGTCCCCAGCGGGTCACTGTTGGGAGGTGGCGGGACTTTTGAAGGTAGGGCCTAGTGAGATGTCCTTGGGTCACCGGGAGCATACCAGTTGTCCTAATCAGTTTTTGTCGCTGTGATCACTGCGACTAAAAGCCACTTGGGAAGGAAGAGTTTATCTTAGCCCATGGATCACAGCTCATCATCTCAGGAAGCCAGAGCAGGAGCTCAAGGCAGGAACTGAAACAGGAAGCCTGGGGAAATGCTCCTTACTGGCCTCTTCTCTCTGGCTTGCTCAGCCCACTTTTCTATACAGCACAGGCTCACTGGCTGAGGGATGGTGCTGCCCACATCGACCATCAATCAAAACATGTGCATAAAGCGAATCACGGGCATGCATGGCCACAGAGCAATCCGATGAAAGCAGTTTTTTGGTTGAGGTCCCCTCTTCCTAGGTGACTCTACTTTCAAGTTGACAAGAATGGCCTAACACGGTATTCAAACTGTAACGGGAACTAAAACATGGAAACCATCCTAAGGCAGAGGGAAGAGAAGAGTTTAGAAGAAAATAACCAGTTGACCGGAACCTCCCTCTAAGTCCCATCTTGCTCAGGGATTATACTAAATTGGGGTGGAAAAGTGCTATCTCAGATAATTTGGAGTCCCTAAAAGTAGAGGTGACGTGGGTCTCCTTTTTATGTGGAATCCTGATAGAGATGATGGGGAAAGAGGGATAGCCTGGGGCAACCCCAGAGGAACGCTGAGCAGGAGCTGAACGGGTCTGTGCCTCAGGAAATGAGCTAACCAATGGTGTGGAAAAGGGTCTCGTCAAGCAAGTACCCTGGCAAATTCAGTGCTGACCAACAGAAACCTTCACCGGCACCATCATACAGGTGAGGGGTCATGACTTCTCATGTAAGAGCCTAGCACTCCCAAACACAGTACTCGCATCAAGAAGATAAAGGAGAGAAAAGATGTGCACTCAAGTGAAGGCCCCTTGTGGGCCAAGTAGGTCCTGGGTTAAGTGGATTCTTTTTCTGCTTTCTGGTGGAGGTTGTGTGCCTTTGGCATGGGGGAAGAAATACTGAGACATAAATCAAGTTCAATCACAGGAAAGAAAAATGTAAAGGCCTTGTCCACCTGAGCTGTAAAAGCCCCAAATGACCACACACATTGTATATCTCGTGTCACTTCCAAACCGCTCTCCTCAAGGGTTGTACCAATTTGTGCTTCCCTAATAAACATGTAAGTGTGCCATTCCCCACGCCCATGTCAAGATGCATTGCCAATGTGAAAGATATACTTAAAAAAACAACAACAACAAACTTAGGTTCACTTCGGTTCCAACTGGATAATCCGTTACGGTCACCACACCGCTATGTGATGGATTCTGTCCACACCAGCTCTTGGCACAGAAACTGGAAGAGAATAGGACACTGATTTTAACGAATTCAGAACAATGGGTTCTTGGCTGAGGAAATACTGTGGCTCATTGAGGGATGCTGGGCCTTGGTGGGCGGCGTCATGTCCGAGGTTCCATAATGGAAAAGACTGTATCACAAGAATGCAGAAGGAGAGTGATGCCGGGTGGTCCTCAAGGCTCATCCCAGACAGAAATCCTAACGCTGTGGTCTCCTGAGCCCAGAGCACGCCGCCAGCCCTCTGTCAGCCTCCAGAGTCACTTCTTCCCGGTGACTGTCACTCTCTATCAGGCTCTAGACAGCATTGCAGCTAACACCCCTAGGTCCTTTGTCTTTCTGACCCTTTGCCTCTTTTGAAATTTTTATTTTGCTTTTATTTCTCTGTGTGTGTGTGTGTGTGTGTGTGTGTGTGTGTGTGTGTGTGTGTGTGTTGCGGGCACATGTGTTAAGAATGTCCTCAGAAGCCAGAAGAAGGCGGCAAGTCCTCCGAAGCTGGAACTACAGACACTTGTGAGTCATCCAATGCGGGAAGCTGGGATCAGGTCCTGAGGAAGGTCAGCAAGGGCTTTCCACTGCTGAGACCTCTCTGCGGCCCGCCCCCCTCAACTCCTCCTGGCCCCCATGCCGACTTCTCAGAGCTGAAAGAAGGTTCACAAGGTTCTAAGGCTCCGCTCACACCACTGTACACACCCCAATTAGGCCAGCATAAGCGGAAAGTGTCTTACTCCAAGCCTACCTGGCATGTGTCTAAGCTTAGCCACAGTACACTGTGATGCCTCGGTGCTCCCCTTGTGACCACAGGGCTGCCTGGGAGCTGAGGTATCCCACCAAAGGAGAAACGAAGATCGAGCTTTAATGCACAGTTTCTGCTGGCTGTGCACAGGCATGCACCATCTGAAGTTGGATCTTCGGAAGTCAGGGCTCATTGGTGTATAAGCTGTTTAAAGGCCCCTATGGCCATAGCAAAGAGGCTTCCTTGTTCCTTTCCATGTAGGCCAGCCTACTCTTGTTGTTTTAGGGACAGGCTCCTACCTACCCACCCAGTTTTAGGATTTCAGGGCTACTGCAATGAATTGCCCCCAAACTTGGTGCCTTAAAAGAAGTGACACATCTTCTCATACAGCCCTGTCCCAAATTGAGGTGCTGGCAGGATGGGGTTCTTCTCAAGTACCTAAGGAGAGAGTGACTCTCTGGCATCTTGGAGCCCCAGTCCTCATGGTACCTAGGCTTGCAGCTGCAGCGCTCAGTTCTCTGCATCCACCTGTGTAGTCTGTGGCTTCGTCTCCCTTCCTACAGATGCCATGCTGGCTTTAGAACTGCTCTGCTCACCCCATGGCTCAGCTTGAGCCCCTCAGTTTAACGACATCACAAAGATCCCTTTTCCAATAAGGGTTACAGCCACAAGTTTCTGCTCTGTGTGTATGTATGTGTGCATGTGTTCAGGTATGTGCTGGTACAGATACGTGCTTATGTGTGTAGAGGTTAGAGCTCAACCTCAAATGGCCTCAGAAGCTGCTCACTTACTTTTTTGGAAACAAAATTTCCCCCTTGGCCTGGAACTCACTGATTAGGCTAGATTCACTGGTCAGTGAGACACAGCGAGACACAGTTAAGACATTTTCTGCCTCCCTAGTGTTGGAATTACAAACACGCATTCCCACACGCCCTTGGTACCATGCCCAGCATGTTTTTAACATAGGTTCTGGGGAATCAAAGTTCAGAATTTCACATTTGTGAATAAAGCACTTCACCCACTAGGCCTTCTACTTGACCTCACAGTCACATGTGCTAAGTGGACAGGTCTTTGGGGGATACTGTCATCCAGGTAAACATCCCCGTGTATTTTACATTCTGGCAACAGAGTGGCCTCAGGCCTGCCTCCATTCCTCACAGAATGGCAAGTCCATTCTGTCCCCCACAGTGCTGGCAAATGCCAGCTGAAGGCTTTATAAAAACACTCCCCAATCACTCTTCTTGAGCTCCCAGGGCTTGAAAGAAAAGCACAGGGGTTAAGTTAAGCCCTCATAGCTCTACCATTGAATGGAGCAAGGTTTTGAGTCATTCCATGCACCAGTCTCCTTGGCTACAAAATGGGCAACCACACCCAACTTGAACACCCATGCTATGACCTCTCACCTAGTCTCTCCTCTTCCCTCAGCCTTAGGGCCTTGCACACAGACTCCCTATTTCTTCCCCACCTCTGCCCTTTTCGGGTCCTTTGTGCCTTTCTGGGCCACAGCTGCTTTCGAGTTCTGACTAAGCTGTTACCAACCGAGGAGAGGGAGCTAGGCAAGCTCATTCGTAAACAGCTAGTGAGTGTTAAAGCCAACTAAGGAAGCTCAAGCCACACACACCTCCGCCCCACCCTTCATACATGGTATCCACAGAGTGATAACGTCCCTAAGGTCCCTGGCTATAAAAATGGGGCTGTTCTAGCCTAAAGGCTTCCCCCTGGGCCTTCACCATGCCAGGCCCACTGCCTTTTTAAGGGCAGAAGAGATCTGCATCCCAGTACCTCCAGAGCCCATTTGTAGTCCACTTTCTATACAAGTACCATGTATCTGCTGGCCTCTGGGGCTCTCATTTAATCATCCAGGGGGAAGATCTGATTGGCTGCTGGCCAGACAACGAGTGGACCAAACTTGAGCCCCTCCCAAATGGATGGTCTCAGAACTGACTTAGAGTGAGAACAGACCAAAGAGAAGCTGGCTTCAGTGTTGAGTCTTCTGGTCTCATTGGCGCCTGGCATCTAAGAGGCCCCAAATATGTCGGTTCTGGCAAAGCTGCTGGCCTACTTTGCTGTATCTCGGAGGCATGGCTGGGCACCCCATGGCAGTTTCACTGGTTCTCGGGGCAGAGAGGTGGGGAGGGGCTGCCACATCCATGGGTACATGACTTTTTCTTTTCACATTATATGTTATACTTAAGTCCTGGCCCCTCCCCCACACCTGCCTCTTCCAGGTCAGGTTCTGGCCACTGAGGTACAGGAGTGAACAAGACAGGCAAGCCCTGACCCCAAAGATACACTCTGCTAAGGGCCAAAAGAAGCAAGCAAAAGCACACTGGCATGTATGGATTGTGTGGTCTGGGGCGTGGGTTAAATCATATAATGTGTATTTTACTCTATTTATCAAATATAATACAGTATCCATATTCATATCCATCTAGTTAGCATCCATATGGTAAAATAATAATAATAATAATAATAATAATAAATACATAAAACAGAGCAAGAGGTTTGGAAGTGAAAAAGGTGCTGTTTTAGGCAAGGTGGCAGGAAGTGACATCAGAACACAGACCTAAAGGAAAAAGAAACGTGAGCTATATAAAGCTCTACAAAGAGGCACGCCAGACCTATAAAACAGCAGCTGCAAAGGCACCAACTAGAATGTAGGAAGAATTACTCCAGACATTATTAGATGCAGAATCTTGAGCCCCACCTCAAAGAGTACGGTTCACTAGATACGGGACTAGGCCAGGGCTCCGCACATCTGTGAGCCTCTCTGGTAATACTGACACAGGTGGTCCGTGGACCACATGTGAGGAAAATACAGTTTTACACATATTTCCTGGTTCAGATCCTCGAGTGTTCTCTGTGATTATGCTGCATGCTTTTACAAAACCCCAAGCATTTGCGATCTGCACAGCCTGAAGTCAGCTACAGAGTGCAACGGGTCCTCTCAGCCCTCTCTCATGCAACCAGGAAGGCGGAAAAAGCTCAGTCAAGCTTCTGAGATAAGGGCTGGCCAGATGGTCTGGAAACGTCGGTGAGTGAAGGGTCGGAATGTGTGCAAGCTGAACACTCTGGCCCCTGGCTTCAGGGCTCTGCTCTCCTAACCTCAGGAGAGATGAGTGATGAGAGAGGCCACCCCAGAAGCAGCCATGGAACACACATCTGTCCTGCAAAACCCTTATGGCTCTGAAACAACAGCACAGTCCTGGGAGAAGGCTGGGCTCAAGTCCTGGCTTTGCAAGTGATTAAAACTCTGAGTTCCAACAAAATTATTATTTCTGTTTTGTTTTGGCTTTTTTTTTTTTTTTTTTTTTTTTGAGACAGGGTTTCTGTGTGTAGCCTTGGCTGTCCTAGACTCACTTTGTAGACCAGGCTGGCCTCAAACTCACATCCTCTGCCTCCCGAGTGCTGGGATTAAAGGTGTATGCCAAAATTATTTATTTAGTTAGTTATTTAGTTGTTTATTTGATAGAGGGTTTCTCTGTGTAACCTTGGTTGTCCTGGACTCACTTGTAAACCAGGCTGGCCTCGAACTCACAAAGATCCACCTGCCTCTGCCTCCCAAGTGCTGGGATTAAATGCGTGCACCACCATGCCTGGCTGTTGCCAAAATTATTTTTTAAGATGCATATAAATTGTAGCAAAATTTAGGATTAGAGAAGATAACACATTGGAAACCTTTGTAAAAATCTTTCATCCACAAATGCATTCCATTAAAAAAAATAAAATGAGACAGGGTCTCGTGTATCCCAGGCTGGCTTGGAATTCACTATATAGCCAAGAATAACCTTGAAGTTCTGATCTTCTCAATTCTATTTCTCAAGTACTGGGACTAGAGACCGGTACCACCATGCCACCATTTTACAAAAGGAACTTAGCTTATGATAGAAATAATTCTATCATTCAATCCAAATGAAGTCAATGTGCCTACAGCCCATAGCCAAAGTACAGTGGTGGCACATTGGGCAAAACCCAAGTCCAGCAAGCAGGGACTCTCAAAAGTGATTCTGCCCTTTACGGGATCCCTCCAAGAATGCCAAAGGATGTCAAGTTCATTACCCATCACACCTCTTAACATCTCAGTACCCCACAGCTAACAGGCCTCTCCCCTCCCTTCTCCATCTCATCTCTCATTGCTCCTTGCCCACAGCGCTCTCCCTCTCTCTCTCCCTCTCTCCGTGTGTGTGTGTGTGTGTGTGTGTGTGTGTGTGTGTGTGTGTGTGTGTGCGCGCGCGCGCGTTGGGCCCCATGGCCAAATCTGTCAGCCCTCTGAGGCCTTGAGGACAGAACCGAGCCTGGCCTCGTTTTCAGCAATAGTCTCTGGTGGCTACTTCCACATAAAAATGACTCCGCATAGTCCATCCGGGCACATCCTGGTGCGAACCCTGCCTACCATCAGCCATGTAACACGAACTGATTGGTCCCATACCTTATAACCCGCCCACTCCCTATACTCTATATAAGAGAAACCAGCCAGAATAAAATTGAGACCTTGCTACAGAACACTGTATCTGGTTGGTGTGGCTCTGGGACCTCAGACCCAGCGCTTTATGCACTCAAGGCAAGCGCTCTACCAAACCTACCACATCTCCACCCCCAAAGGTTTGATGTTTGAATATATTTCCAATGACACTAATGCTGCTGGCACAGGGACCACATTTTGAATGTCAACAGTTCTAAAATCTGTGTTCTTTGAACAGAATTTTTGCATATTTATGATTAATTCATAATCTTGTTTGATACATAATATTTATGGGTAGAGAATAATATTTTAATTAACATGTACGCTATGCTTAGAACATAGCTTTAGTAGTTGAGTACATGGTTCGCCAAGCATATGCAAGGCCCATCCAATTCCCAGAGGGGTGTGGGTGGGTAGACAGATAGATTTGATAGATATACTTAGGTTAATTAGCATACTCATCACCTTCTACTTTTACTATTTGTTTATGATGATGATATTCAAAACTATTTCCCATTGTTAGTCATATTTTTGTGGAATAAAACATTAGAATTTAAAAAAAAAAAATTGAGACCTTGCTCCGAGGAGACTCCCAACTCAGTGTATTTTTCCTCCGGGCATCGGGCATCGGGCATCAGGCATCATAGGAGGAGGCTGGGTGGCCAACACTCTCCATCCTGCTCAGCCCCCAGGGAGAAGAAACGGCGGGCCAGAGTCCCCTCCTGTTCCAGCCGTACCTGCTCCAGCCCTACCTGCTGGTGTAAGAGACCCGGCATTTTGTGTGTGTGTGTGTGTGTGTGTGTGTGTGTGTGTATGTGTGTGTGTGTTAAGTACATGTTCACAAAATCATTCTTTCACCCTACCACACAGGCTCTTCACTCCCTCTCCTCTTTCCTTCCCAAGTCCACATCATTTCTCACTATAGAACAGCTTGGCCTTTTAGACGCAGTTCACATCCCCACCTCACCCGTCCTCCCAAGGTGTAATTATCCAAACTCTCAAATACATGCTGCATCCCTGGGACCAAGAACAGAGGAAGTAAGGAGATCAGCTTGAAAGCATGGAGAATGGCCTAGAAACAAATGCTCCTTCCTCGGATGCAAAATGCGCGCGCGCGCGCGCACACACACACACACACACACACACACACACACACACACACACACACGGGCACATAAGTGTGCTGTAGCACAGGTATGGCTGTGCACTTGTGCCACGTGCAAATGCCACCCACTGTATTAGCACACATGTGGACATTACACAGACACATTTGCACATACCTGGTATCATGCTACATGGCATCATGCGAGTGTGCATGAAAGCACACATCTGAGTTCACATGTTTTAATTTGGGCAGAATCCATCACACACACACCCATGCCATTTGTGCTCCGTGCCTTGCTTTCCAAGTCTGTGTAATGTTGAAAGAGGCAAAGCAAGCAGTGGCTGAGCCAGGTCTCCCCCACACATCCTCACTACCAGCCCTCCCTCCCAGTTCCCTCCAGAAACAAAGACAGTTTAGCAAGGAACTCCCCAGCTAAGCGGTTTTTTTAAGACCTTCAGCCAGCAGCCGCCGGGCTGAGCTGAACGTCTCACTTTATTAGTGAGTTTGGCCTTGGGTGTCTGGCTGTTTGATCAATCCTGTTGGGGGTCAGTGATATTTCCTCCCAGGCCCCCCCTTGCCCTGCCCTGCCTCCCCTCCGCACCTGATGAACAGCGTGCCCCTGGACCGCTGATCACCTATTGATTTTCTAGCCCGAGGCCACCTCCACCACCAGCTGCCATCTCCAAGCCTGTCACAGGGACCACTTGGTGACTAACTGATCCCTGGGTCCCTCCTAAGTCCCCCGCCCCTCACTGCAGGCCCAGATTCCTCACCACTGGCCAGTCCTAGGCTTCTGGCTGAGTATAACTCTGCCCTCTCTCCAGGGCTGTGTGCTGGGCTGTGGATACCAAACCAAGGGCTTTCCCAGTGTCTGTTCACACTCTGCCTTGGATGCCCAGCCTCGTGACCTTGGACAAGTTACCTTAACTACTACTTTAGTTCCTCACACGTCAACCTGGGACAATGTAAGAATCCACCCACCATGGGCCAGGAAAATGACTCATTGGTTAAAGGTTATCTCTTCCAAGCCCAATGACCCACATTCAATCTCCAGAATCCCCCATGATGAAAATCGAGAACTGGCTCCCACAAATTGTCCTTAGATGTCCACACGCATAACACTGCACACGTCACCCCCACCTGAGAAATACATAAAAACCTAGTAAAAGCCAGGCACGGTGGTGCACACCTTTAATCCCAGCACTCAGGAAGTAGAGGAAGATCTCTGTGAGTTCCGGGCCAGCCAAGGCTACATGGTGAGAAAACAAACAAACAAACAAAAAAGGCACTGAAAAATATTAAATAATGGAATCTACCCAGCTGGTGCCTATGTCAGAGGCTTCTGAGACATGCCCTGGGGAACTCCGGGGATCCAGAGACATTTCCAAGAGGTCCTGCTCTCTGCCCCCTCTCTGTCTCTGTCTCTCTGCCTCTGCTGTCTGTCTCTCTTTGTATGTCTGTCTCTCTGTCTCTCTTTCTGAGACCAAGATGTTTGAACTCTCAGTGTACTGATCCAGGAGCATGTGACAGAGCCGAGCTTTGGCGGCAGAAGCTGATAAGAACGCCCAGCCAGCCCTGCAACAGTAGACAGCCACACTTCCTCCCCCTGCATTTTGTGTGTTGCAAAATATAGGTGAGTCATAAAAATGTTATTTGTGTTCACATGCATTTATTATAGCTCTTTTAAATAAATTATAAACAAGGATCATTAAACTTTCTGTCTTAATTTCTCAACCAGTAAATAGTGAGAAACACAAGCTGCACCCACAAAGCCCATTGAGGTCCTCTGTAACAGTGTTGGGGTGTATATGGACACCTGCAGACATGTATGTGTGCAGATGCCTCAGGTCACATATGCATTCCAGTGTGGAAGCCATGGACCAAACCTGTTTGTCATCCCACAGCAGCCATTCACCTTGTTTTTCCAAGATGGAGGGACCTGGGGACCTGGGTCTTGTCAACTGAACTAGGCTGTCACACATGCATGCACACACGCACGCATGCACGCATGCACACACACTCCCAGCTTTTTGGATGGGTGGTAAGACTTGAACTCAGGTCATGCTCTGGTCTCAGATAGGATTTCTACAGCTGTGAAAAATAGCACGGCCAAAAGCAACTTGCTAAGGAAAGGGTTTATTTTAACTTATAGCTCCACACCACAGTCCATCCCTGAGGGAAGTCTGGGTAGGACTTGGAGGAACTGATACATACTCTACATACTGCCCGTGGCTTGCTCAGCTTGCTTTTGTATAGCACTCAGGACCACCAGCCCAGGAGTGGGACTTCCCACAGTGCACTGCACCCTCTCACTTCAATCCTCAATCAAGAAAATTACCACATGCTTGCCCACAGGCCAATCTGGTGGGGACATTTTCTCAACAGAAGTTTCCTTTTCCCAAATGTGTCTATCTTGTGTCAAGTTGACATAAAACTAGACAGTACACTGACTAGGCTATTTCCTTAACTCCCCTGTGATGGCTGTTCTTGGTTGCTAACGCGACTACACCTGGAATTAAACCCAAGCAACTGGATACACCTGTAAGGGATTGTTTTCTTAATCAAATAATTTGGAGTGGGGAGACCTACTTTTAATCCGATCTCTTGAAGTGGGAAGATATGTCTTTAATTCAGATCTTTTGAGGTGGAAAAATCCACCTTTAATCTGGGTTGCACCTCCTGCTGCAGCCTATATAAAGGACTGCTTGCTCTTGGTGGCAAGTCCATTCCTTCACTGGCATTAGAGATAACTTCTTCAGGATTTGGGTGTATACTAAAGACGAGCTGAGACATCCATATATATACTGGGCTAAATATATATGCAGTTATCTTTTTCTAGAAAACCCTAAATGCACCCCTCAATAATTTTACAAGCGTAAAAGGAGTTGAGAATTGCCATACAAGATGCCGATGTAGGGCCCAGTTAACTGTAGTGTTAGCAGCAGCCCTACTAGTAACTACTACTGGGCATCGCCACCACTTGCCCCCACTTGAGCTGGGAAATGTCAGAGGCTTGGAAGAAGTTGCCCCTGATCAAAAATCTATTCCCTGCGGCCGTAGGGTTCAAAGGCAGGGTCCCCTCTGTTGCCTCTGAGCATCACTCCTGCACCACTTCTGGCTACCCTCCACATCTGGCTCTCCCAAGGGAAGAGGCAGTGGCACTGGCTCCTCATCCTGCTGTAGATGGGCTGGGAGGAGCAACTGGAACCTCAGCTATTCCTTGTTTAGCTGGTACCAGCACTAGGCACCGTGGGAAGCCCTTCGGTTTGGCCACTTCATCCCAGGAAGCACTTCAAAAGTCAGTTCAAATAAATCCACGAGGCTGTTGTAACAAGTGGGACAGGGCAACAGAACAGGAATACTGACAATTGGTACAAAAACAAGTGCCCGAAGCTATGGCTGTGGCACTGTGCCCTCACACAGTGGAGGAGGCCTGAGAACAGCCTGGAGCTCTACTTACACCTTTTGCTTTTTAGTAAAGATTTTTTTTTTAATTATTCTTAATTTTGTGTAAGTATATGCACATATGTGTAGGTGCCCACAGAGGCTCTATCCTGGAGCTACAGCTATAGTTACTTGATGTGGTTCCTGGGAAATTAACTTGGATCCTCTGGATGAGCAGCAGTGCATGTTCTTAAACACTGAACCATTTCTCCAGCCTCCAATCACAGCTTTAAGCAGGACTCATGGTCAGGTGCCCAGCCTCCTGTTGCTGGAGCTACTCCTCAAATTCCCTGCTCCTCAAGGATACAGGAGGCCCATCTGTGGTAGACAGAGACACTAGCTTGGCTTGGAGTTGTCTGAACATCTCATAATTCCTTGGGTCTCCTCATCTCACCTCCTGTTTTCTGCCGTATGGCAGGCCCAATCAGTACCTGTAAATACTTGCTGATGGTCTTAGATTTCTGCTGTGATCATCATAAACCGGGGTGGCACTGAGGGGGTGCATGCATTCCTCTTGGAGGTACTACAGATCAAAAGCCTGATTGGTAAAGTTCATGGGCAATGTAATGTGCTAGGACGCCTCCACAGAGGCGGCATTCAGTCCTGAGCAGGCTTGGCTTCTAGACACACAAACACGGAGCACCAGCGACCCCTGCTGGCCTATGGGTGCACCGCGTGCCCAAAGCATCCTCCCACCTCGTCTATGCTGCAGACAGGTCTGACTCCGAGGTTACACAAGTCTAGAGGGGCCTGGACTCTAATTAGGGTCCGTCCCTGTCCTGCATAGGGAACTCACCTGTGCAGGTCTACCCATTGATGTAGATAGAAAAGCCTTGACAGGAGCTGCATCTGTCTTGTCTGAGTCTCAGTACCCCTAACAGGGATCAAACCGGGTTGGAACTCCCCCTCACCATACCCTGTGCACCTGCATCCTTGCTCTCCACCATGCTACAGTTTAACATCGCCTCAACCCCACACATATGGGCATTTTCTTGAAGCCCAGATGCCAGCGTGTCACTCTGACCTGGATGAGCCTTCAGAGGTCATGGCTGCTGCACAAAGTCCTGCGATCATGTCTGGGCTTGTGTAGACAGGACACCCCAGGAGTGTGCCTAGGAATCACCCAGGAGTCTGCACCTCAGCTCTGGGATCATTAGCCAGGGGTAACCCCACGCCCAGAGCAGCAGAGTTCCCCAGGCAGCCTATGGGTCCAAGGCCTGGCTGCAAAGGTCCCCAACAGCTTGAAGCCCCTCTCACTATGACTGCCCCGCACTGCACCCCAGAACTGGGAAGCAGAAAACATTGTTTTCATAGTCAGGAATTTAGACAGAGACAATAGGATGGCTTTGGCCCAGTCCCTGTCTGCTGAGCGCCGATCAGGCTGGATTTGGAAGGACCAGGGTTGGACCCACTTCCACAGTAACATTCTAACTCCCAGCCAGGAAGGCATGGCTGAGGTTGGTATCTTCTGAGACTTTTGCCCAGACAGGTCTATAGTCTTGCCAACATCCTTGTATTATATTACTGGCCTGGTCAGGGGCAGGTCGGTCCCAACTGGGTCTTTGGTGACCCAGCGGCACGACAGCAACAGCTCACATTCCTCTATGAATCAAAATAGTCACAAGTCTGAAAGGCCCAAAGAAGGGTGAGAGACTGACTTCCTCTTTGTGGGAAGAGCACTGGGGAGTCTGCAGCTGTTCTTCAAAACACAGCATGTTTAGGCACCAGTGCAACTCTCCAGTTTAGCCTTGTGCCCTCAACAAGATGGCTCCTGGACCTTGTGCCCAGTTCCCACCTCCAAGCCCTGGTGCTCCCTTCTGGAGCTCAGAATTGGTCCCTCTGTGCCTGGGGTGGGGAAAGGTAACTGAGAAGAAATGTCCTGGACCAGATGTAACGGTGGATGGCCTTGAGGGTGGTGCAATGGGGAGATGGGAGATGCTTAAAAAGACAACATGATTTGATTTGCCCCAGCTTCCTGCATATATGTGCATGTGTGTATGTATGGGCGGGTACAAGTGGAGGTCAGAGGGCAACCTCGAGTGTTTATCCCCAGAATGCTATCCATCTCCATTGAGACAGTCTCTCGTGAACCTGGAGCTAACCAATAAGGATAGACTAGCTGGCCAGGGAGCCCTGGTGCGTGGGCCATCACAACTAGCATTTTCACACACACAGGATCTGAGGGTAGTTCCTAACGCTGACAAAGCTCCTATCTCTAAATCCAAGTGCTTATAGACTAAGGAGGGGTGGACAAGGCATGAATGGAATAAAGGGGAAATAGTTCCTCAGCTGCCTCTCTCTCTCCATATCTGCACTGCCAGATTGCCAGAGAAGGGACCATACATGTCAGCCAAGTAGTGGCTCCTACTGGCCAGCAAAGGGCAGCACAGTGCCACTCTGCAGCATCAGAAGCTGAGCCAGCCTGGTCTTCAAAGTGAGTACAGGATAGCCAAGGCTACACAGAAAAACTCTGTCTTGAAAAACCAAAAAAAGAAGAGGAAGAAGAGGAGGAGGAAGAAGAGGAATAAGAGGAAGGAAGAAGAAGGAAGAAGAGGAAGAAGAAGCTGAGCCAGTGGAAGTTGGAGTGGGATCAGAACTTCCACATCTGGTAAATATGGGCTGCAGCCTGACCCAGTACTTGAGTGGCCATGGGGCAGTTATATCCAACACACAAGGCACTTGGTATGCTAAATATCCATGTGTCGGCCCAGATCGGGTCCCAGCTTGTTCCTGGAGCTAGGAATATTGTATGTGTGAGCATGTCCTGAAGCTACCACTTGCCCAGGGTGGCCTACATAAAAGTGCTCACGCACAAAAGATCTGGTGTCATAACCACCAGGACCAGGGCATCCCCACTCTGAGCTCCCCTCCCAGACACACTCTCCCTCTACTCAGACCCGCCATGTTCTGCCCATCCAGACAGCCCTTCATTACATCTGATCCTTTCCGGGATGTCTTGTCTCCGTTATTGAAAGTCCTTCTTGGAGGAGACATGGGGACCCACAGATCCTGGCACTGGGAGTCTGGCTGAGGTATTGGAGGGGGGACAGCAGTAGCCTTCTAGGACACAGTTGGACTTAGAGGTAGCAAGGAGTCTTACCTACGGAGCAAGCTCAAGGTCAGGGCTTCTAAAACTCCATCCAGGACCAGTGCACATGGAAGCAGGGGACATTAACACTAACTTGTCATCCTCACTTGACAGATCGGGACCTGACCCAAAGATAAACAGTGTAGAGGCAAGGTTTACAAAGCAACTCTCTGGGTGGGACTTAAACCTGAGACTTCTAAACACACGACTCTCCTTGCTATGGTAAATTACTTAACAAAAGCAACTTTAAAAAGGCTTGACTCACAGGGTGAAGTCATGCCAGTGGGAGCAAAATGCATCCTGTCAGGAAGTGGAGAGATGAACACTTGGCTTAGCACCCTTTGTCCTTTTTATTCGGTCTGGAAGCCCAGTGCAGGGGATGGTCCCACCTCCATTCAGGGTGGGCCTTCCTTCCTCAGATAAAGCCACCTAGAAATGCTCTCAGTCTCAGTAAGGCCATGTCAAGAGACTCTCAAATCTCATCAAGCTGACCATAAAGGTAACCAACCCAGACACAGGACATAAGATTCTCTATTTACTATGACATGCTAAAAGAACCTAATTCATAGAACCAGAAGCAGAATGTGGCTCCAGAAACAGGGTGTCATGTTGGGAATGGGGTTGGGGGTGACTACAATGATCACCAGGGAACATTTTAGATGGCAATGCTCTGTGTCTGATCCTTAAGACCGGTGGCAGTGCACTGCGTCCAAACTCAATGGCTACCCAATGAAATGAGTGTTTATGATACATAACTTACTCTTCATCAAGCTAGGGCCTGGGGCCAGCAAGATAGAAGGCTGGGTGTCTACGCAGGTTGAAAGCATCACTTCCATCCTTGAATTGAAACTGCCATCCATTTTACTGCCTCCTGTCTTGGAAATACACATGGGCGAAATTGGGTTCACAGAAACCCCACAAGCCCCCATCAGTGCCAGCAGTCTGTTTACAATGAACACAGCAAGGGCTTTTCCTGTGAGTTCACTCCTACTAGGAGGTAGTGCTAGCTCTGCCGCTGTTGCTGGCTTTCCGAATGCAGGTGGAAACTAACTCCACCCTGACAGTGCAGAACAAGGAAATGAGGTATCCACGTAACATTATCCTGTAAAAACTGCCAGCTCATGCATCCATGGTAGGTGCAACTCCTGCCAAGCTGAAGTGCGAATAGGAGCAGACAGACCACTGATGCTAACCCCACCACCTCCAAGTCCACAGGAGCCACCAGTAAATGTATCTGAAAGCTTAGGACAGAAGGAATATGCACCCCCAAATGCTGGTCAACTTCTGGATTTGGGGGTGGGGCTCCTTTATGTGTACCCATGTTCGTGGGCAAGTGTGTGTGCCCACATGTATAGCTGTGTGCACACAGGCCAGACGAGGTAGCTGCAGATAGCCAGTAAACTCTAGCAATGCTCCTGTCTCCACTCAGCTCCACCCCACGCAACACTGGAGCCACAGCCCTGTGAGCAGCCATGCCTAGCTGTTTATGTGGGTGCTGGGATCTAAACTCAGGCGTGTATTCATTGAGTCATCTCTGCAGCCCCAAGAGGCTCCTTTTTCCACACACCTTGTTTCGTTTTACCATTCCTACCAACGGACTTGCTCTCCTTGCTTTGTCCATTCTTCTACAATCTCAGCCCCGCCCTTGATGGGCCTGTGTTCCCCATCTCACCTTTTTTTTGCTCAGCTGTTTTCCAACAGTGTTACTCTATGAGGTGTGAAAGTGCAGCACTTCACAGCACGCCTCGGTGTCATACTCCCTCCTGCCAGTGCACCTGCCCCACATCCAGCCACTCCGAGGGGAGCACTCAGGCACACCCCTGCTGCAGAAGATGACGGGAACCCACCAGAAGCAGAAACCTGGGCAACAGGCATGCGTATGCACTTGTTGTGATGAACTGATTAGAGCCCATGCTGTGGCCTCCACTCCACCCACATTCTGGCTGCCCTCGGTCTGCCTACAGACCACACAAAAGGGACCGGTAAAGGCTGTTTTAGCGCGTTTCTCTGGCGGTGGCCTGACTCTCTTGGTTGGTTTGCTGGGCCTCCAAGTCTGTCCTATGAACTGCTTGTTCACTCCTGCGCCTGCTTTCCTACTGAGCTAGTCTTTCACTGACTCACAGGGGGGCTTTGTGTGCCCCTGACACTTAACCCTCGACTGGTGTCACCCACTGCAGATGCCATCTGCCAGCTCCCGCACCTACATGCAGACTCCTGCCAACTCCTAAAGCAAATTCAGCTAAGACAGAAGAGAGGGGAGTAAAGAGGAAATGGGAGGTGAACTGCAGGTTCAAACCCAGCATATTAAATGGGATGAAGTATTTGCAGAGCCATGAAAAAAAACAACATAAACCCTTTCTGTACTTCAGTGTTCAAAATAAAAGAAACAACTGAGTATAAAAAGACCTACTAACTAAAGTGGGTGTTAAGAAAAAAATATTTGTTAAAACAGTATAAAATAAATAAAACCCATGTTCTTTCATTGAAAACTTCATGCCATGGGAAATGACGCAGAAGTCCGGGACAGCGAGTAAAATGGCACAGGCCAGAACAAGTAACAGCAGCAGCCAAGGAGCAGAGCAAACAAGCTACACATACTAACACTGTGCCTTAAAACAGGTAATGAAGGCTAGGAGAGGGCCCAGCAAGCTAAGCCATTTGCCTTGACCTGTGAGGACTTGAGTTCAGATCCTCAAAGCCCACAGAAAGCTGGCCAGGGTAGCATGCACCTGCAACCCCAGCCCTCCTGCGGGGAGCTGACCATGGGGGAACGTGGGGACAGGAGAATCCCTGGAGGCTTGAGAGCCAGCTAGCCTGGCAAGCAAGGTAAGAACCAACACTTAAAAGTTATCCTCTTGCTGGAGAGATGGCTCAGTGGTTAAGAGCACTGTCTGCTCTTCCAAAGGTCCTGAGTTCAATTCCCAGCAACCACATGGTGGCTCACAACCATTTATAATGAGTTCTGGTGCCCTCTTCTGGCTCACATGCAGGCTGGATACTGTATTAATAATAAGTAAATAAATTAAAAAAAAAAAAAGTTATCCACTAACTTCCATGGGTGTGCCGTAGTGCACATGCACACAGAGTAAAAATAATGAACCGGATTAAAGCAGGCGGATCGCTGTGAGTTCAAGGCCAGCCTGGTCTACAAAGTGAGTCCAGTACAGCCCAGCCAAGGCTAAAACAGAGAGATCCTGTCTGGAAAAACCAAAAAGAAGAAGGAGGAGGAGGAGAAGAAGAAGAAAAGCTAATGTTTGCAGAAGGCTGGCTATTAAGTTCCTATCCCGGGTATCCCAGTGCAGAGGCCACGGCAGTAGTCGGAATACAGACGAGAACCCTGGTTACCTTTGGGTCAAGCGCTGATTCACCCATCAAGCTGAGTCCCTTTGTATTCAAAGCCAGTGACTGGAGCATTATCATCAGGCAAGGCCTCAGGAGCCGGGTCTTCCCCTGACTGGAGACTCTTGGGATGAACTACTGCACTGCCGTCTCCCACATCCCTACGCCCTCAGGTAGAGAGTAAGCAATTGTATACGCAGAAGCAAGTGGCTTAGGGCACCTGCTGCACTGGGAGCCATGAGGAGAACACTGGCCTGAATGCACTCGATACCACCCAAGAGCCTCAGGTATAACCCCATTATTCACCCGCCATCAGACACGCACACTGGAGAGAGCACTGACTGAGGGCCTGGGGGACCCAAGTCCTCTGCAGGCCACCTGTCAGCAAACTCCAGCAACTCTGTCATGTAGGACTGGCATTCTTCCGGTTCCCATGACTTAAGACACTTCCCCAGAGAGCTAATCAGAGTCCCAGCATCTGCTACATCATGAGTTGGAAGCTGAGGAAAATCCAGTCATGGCACTGGAAAGTGGGAAATGTCCACTCTGACCAGGTGACAAGAACATCTCTAGTGTGGAACAAACAGTCCTACGCTGCTCTCCAAGTCCACGGAAACCCATTTGCTCAGCATCGGGACTACATTCCAGGAGCAGGGATGCTCTGCGTGGCCACAGTCCAGCTGGCCCACAGTCCACACAGCCCACACCCAGCAGTTTCCAGGCTCTGGGATTTCAGCGTGTTTTTGTTTGGGTCCTGTATTGGTTTTTAATTGGATGGCTGATGTGAGATTGTTGGCATTTATTTTTCCCCAAGAACATTGTAAAATAATGATAATAAAACAAACCACCACCCACTCTCGCTGTCATCCTATCTCCTTCCTGGTCCACAAAGCACCTCCACTCTCATATCCCACCCCATGCACAGTCCAAGGGCTTGAGCAACGTGTGCTGACCGACCTACAAAGCAGGGAGAAGTGGGAGCTCCAATCCACAGCAAAGTCACCCACGGAACAGGAAGAAGGCCCACGCAGGTCCCAGATGAAAATGCATGAAGGGGGCCCTGGGCTAAGGTCCCCAGATTCTGTACTTGCAGATCTCTTGACAGTGAGGGTGCACCTCCACCCAGAACGGGCAATAAGGCAGATTAGCACAGGACACAATGCTGGAAGGCAGCCCTCAGCTGTCTAGACGGGGAGGCACAGAGGGGACTACATACCTGGGACCACACATGCAAAGAGAGACGGCAAGAGAAGGTGGCTTGCTTCCATGTGCTCACGTGCAGAGTGCATGGCCTCCCATTTTAGACCTGACCAGTGGCCTCAAATGTGAGAGTGTGGTTCCTCTAGCCTTTCTCCCTTCCACTATAATATAACCTTAAAAAAAAAAAAAATCAGGCTTTAAGAACGCTTGTTACTCCTGCAGAAGACCCAAGTCCAGTTCCTAGACCCACAGGGTCGCTCACAGCCATCAGTTCCAATAGATCTGGTGCCCTCTTCTGAACTCTACAGTCAGCAGGCATGCAGAAAACATGTAAGCAAAACAATCCGACAACATAAGAAAAATAAATACGTTTTTAAAATTAAAAGTAACAGGAAGGGGCCAGGAGATGGCTCTGTTGGCAAAATGCTTGCCACACAAGCAAGAGGCCCCGAGTTGGAGTCCACTGAGCCATGTAAGGTGCTACACATGGCAGTGTACACCTGTGATCCTACCACTGAGGAGGCAGGGATAGGGAACCCTGGAGCTCATTGGCAGCCTGTCTAGTTGCATGGGTGAGCTCCTGGCCCCAGTGGGAGACTTGTCTCAAAAATAAGGTGGACTTCTTCTGAGAAATGACTCCTGAGGTTAACCTCTGGCTCCAAATGTGTCTCCACATGCACACCTATGGTTTGCCAGCACACACCAACAAAAACCAGTAATAAAATAACAGGCAGATCCCAGATGACAAGAATTAGAACCTCTTCCATCTTCCTTTAAACAATGCCTCACGCTTTGTTCTAATTAGGTCTGAGAGCATTCAGGCACACATCATGGATTATGGCCCTGTGTCCACGGGCACCCCACCCCAGCTGCTGCACAAAGCAGCATCAGGTCCCATAGCCACTGTCAGGCCTCATCTGGAATAATTAACTGGACCATCTTAAAATACAGACCGCACGATCCACAGACGGGAGAGACACGCCCCTCAGGTAAAAAGATTTACTACAATTAACAATTTACCACTGCTATTTACACATTTATAAAATGGAAATAAAAATGACATACGTTTGGTGCCAAAAGTGGTGCATCCAAACTAAAACCAGTACAAAAATAAACTTTCAAGCTACATTTTTTTTTAAATAAACACCATTGAAACAGTAGGGAGCAGTCTGTCTTGCTGTGTGCTGAAATGCCATCACTGTGTCAGCAAAGCAGCCCCGGGGCAGCACGAATGGTGCCCGGGGAGCTGCCCGAGTTCTTGCAAGAATGCAAGCAAACCAAGATAAATATACAAGAGTTATGTTCCTGAGCTACACAAGTTTAGGGCATCTAAACTGTAGTGAATTCCTGCTAAAGAGCAGCCCCATGGGGCCGAGGTTGATGAACTTTGCCTGGCGCCCAGCCACTGGCACCAGGACGCGGTATCGTGCTCTGAGAGAAAGCTAAGCCCCCCTTGTGAAGGAAGTGGCTAACAAAGACGGGGCCTGGGAGTCCCAAGTAGCCCACCATTGTTGCACTGTCTCCCACTGCAGATAAGCAGGGACTTGGGCAGAGGGGAAGGAAGGAGCTGCTCGGTTTGGGAGCCCCCGTGCCTTATGGACTAGAACTTTGGTGATCATGGCAGAAATACTCAGCATTCCCTTTTGTACTTAATGCACATAGCAGCAGAAGACCTCAGCAGTCAACAACCGTGGCCACAGCAGGCAAGACCCAGGAGGCCAAAGAGAGCCATGTCTACACAGGTCTTCAGCCTCCAGCAGCCCACTCTCCTCCTCACAGCCGAGCTGGCCCAGGACTGTGCCTGCTGGAGTAGCACGCTGGCTACTGAATGTGAAGACTGAGGCCAGAGCACGGCCCAGCCAGCTCCTGCTTGGTCTAGGTGCAGTGCAAGAGAACACTGGCCATGCTCTCACTCCTTGGGGGACCCCAGTGATGAATGCTGAGGGGTGCAGGAAGAGGGGGGCTAATGAGCAGAGTGCAGCCCACACCAGAGTGGCTGCCTGTTCCACCTGAGCTGGTGCCAGAAACAACATGAAGGAAGGGTGCCAAACTGTCCCCGCAGCCACCTGCTGAGCTCCAGTCATTGGTCCTGGACCTTGGTCCTTTTGGCTTTCAGGGACAGGTGCTGCAAGAGAAAAGGAAACATCACTGGGGATGGTGACACAGAGAAATCAGATTCTAGCTGAGCTCCCACAGGTCAACTCCTCTGGTTGGTCCATACCTTCCCAAGAATGTTGTGCCCCTTGGAAACAGTGTCCACAGCAGAAGGAGCCTAGTGTAAAGAGCATATGACTCTCACAATGAGCATCAGTTAACAGGACGGAGGGATAAAATGCCTATGGGAAAGCCAAATTACTGCAATTTCTCAGATAAGTATCTGAGGTAGAATATATGAGCATAAGCTTCTCTTCAGGGACCCCTCCTCAGCAAATGAGGGCAACCTGACATCCCACCAATAACATAACCCAGTGAGGCACAGACCCCTCAGCTGAGCCAAGCTAGCATCCAGGAGCTCTTCCCAAGAGGATGCAGCACCCCCAACTGCAGTACTTGAATTCCACGCCACAGGGACCTGCCAGCCCTGAAAGAAAACAGCACACCGTCACTGACGACGTGAGCTGACAGACCGCTAGGGCCCTGGTCTAAGAAAATGGCGAGATTCCAGGCTTTCTACACACTAGTGCCTGAGTGTGTCCTTGTGCGAGTGAGGTCAGACACTCTCCCTGCGTCACTAAGGTCGCTCTGAGGCAAATCTCTGTGGGCTTGTTGCTTCTCCTGATTCTTTCCTCTCTGTTCTTCACCAAATATGACCCTAAACTATTCCTGGACGTGTGTAGCCTTATCCAGGGATGGGCGACGACACCATTTGCCTGTGAGCCATTTTTGGTACACTTCACTGGAAAGAATTCTGAGTGTAAGCAAAGTTGACTTTGAACCATTTCAGGCCTCTATAGAGTGAAAACAACTTTGAAAAACAAGTGGTGGAAAGTCACTGGAGGTGCCAGGGGGACGTGCTGCACCCTGAGAGCTGTGCTGCATCCAAGGCAGCAGACCTGCCCTGCACCGGCAGCCTCTGGGAACCCAGAGAGTCCCTGAAGTGTTGGCATAATGTTCTTGTGGGCTGTGTACAGTTTACTTTTATTCATTCGAATGCCGATTTCTCCACGTCACTATCTGGTTTCAATCTGGACATTGCACTGTCATGCTTATTCTAAATATCTCCTGTCTCAAGTTTGTGTAAACATGCCACCATTGTTCTCTGTATTGCCAATAAAAGCCAACTAGCCAATGCTGAGCAGTAACAGAATAGGGTGGGACATCCTGGTGAGTGCTGGGAGGAGAAAGAGCAGGAAGGGCAGGAGGGATGCATGTGGAGAGGACCGGGAGGAACCAGGAGTGAGCAGGACCATGGACATGAGTAAAAAGCAAGTATAACGTGGGAAATCTGAATGGGAGGAAGCTATGCTAGCTTGGAGGTTTAGGATGGAGTGATTAGGTAGTGTGCTCTAGGCTAATTAAACAGAGCCTAGTCTCTCTGTGTGGTTATTTGGGTATAAAGCTGGTTAAGGAGAAACTACTGATTTATTGAAAGAATAAGTCAATATTAAATATTAATAGTCATTTGACACTGAAGAAATCATTATACCTTTGGGCCTCAATCAGAAGACACCAAGCTGCCACAATGGGGCTCCGGGGGCCCCATCATACAGCGAGCTGCCATCCTAGGTGGTTTCTAACGGCCCTAGCTCTCCCCAACACTCCCATCACAGTGCAGGTGATGGACAAAAAGGCAGAAATTCTGAGAGGAGAGACAAGCACAGATCACTGGCCTTGTCATCTTCTTCAGCATTCTGAAGCAATCTGCCCCTTACCTTTGCGGGCTGTCTGATCTAACAAAACTAACTTTGAACTGAGAGGGAAAAAATAACTCAGCTTGCCGACAAGTTCTACTCTCTAGGAGCCTCAAAGCAGCCAGGCTGGTGGCGGGCTGTGCCTAACCGCAGGCCCCCTGCTACCGTGGCACGCCCTGCTCTCCGCTCATAGCCGGCCTTTCTAGCCAGTTTTTATTTTTTATTTATTTATATTTTTTGGCCTCCTTGGTAGTTTCTTAACTCATGGGCTCAAAGATCCCCCTGGCTCAGTTTTCATGGTGTCTGGAACTGAGGGAGCACGCCAGCTTAACCCTTCCAGCTTTTGAACACAGCAGTCAGCTGAGCTTCAGCTTGAACTCACTGTGTAGCCCAGGCCGCCTGATGGAAAAGCGGGACTCACGGTTCCCCTGTGCTATAAGCAGCGGCTAATCTGGACTAAAATGTCTGAAAGCAACTGTTTGCAAGACACTGGAAAACCAAGAGGCCAGGACTCAGTCTTTCTTTCTTCTCTCCTTTTTGGGTACTAGGGACTGAACACAAGACAGCTTGTGCTCCGGCACAGACTGGCACCTAAACCCACAGGATGAACCCTTGAAAGGGAAGAATACAGGTGTGTGTGTCGTGGCTGTTCTCTGTTGTCTCCCTGGACAGCTGAGCACACGTGTGAGGGATTTTTCTTACTGAACCATTGTGAAGTGGAAGAACTCACTTTTAATCTCATCTGTTGAGGTGGGAAGACATGCCTGAAGAGGCTTGCTCTCTTTGCCTGCTTTCCCCTCTTGCTCTTGCTGGCAAGTCCATTCCTTCACTGGCTGGCGTTAGAGCCTACTTCTTCAGGATTCTGACAGAAGCTGAAGACCAGCCGAGACACTCAGCCTCATGGACTGGGCAACTACTGGATTCGTAGACCTTCTTTGGTAGGCAGCCATTGTTGGACCACTGCCTATAAGCCATTTCAATAAATTCCAGATAGATAGATAGATAGATAGATAGATAGATAGATAGATAGATAGATAGCTGGCTGGAGAGACTGCTCAGCAGTTAAGAGCACTCTCTGCTCTTCCAGAGGTCCTGAGTTCAATTCCTAGCAACCACAGGGTGGCTCACAACCATCTACACCCTCTAATGACCTCTTCTGGCATATAAGTGTACATGCAGATAGAACACTCATCTACATAAAATAAATAAAATCTATTTTAAAAGATAGATGATAGATAGATAGACAGGCAGACAGACAGACCGACTGGTAGGCAGACCCATTCATTCATTCATTCATTCAGTTCTGTTCCTCTAGAGAACCCTGACTAATGCAATGTTACATCCATCCCAGGTCTCTGCCTAAGTCTCCAAACTCTGGCACAGTGAAGTAAGTTCTAAATAGGAAACAATACAGGAGAGAAGACGGTTTGGGGTTGCTGAGAGAGCCAGAATGCACAGAATCGGACATTGGAGCAGACATTATATAAGGCAACGCTGATGTCTTTGGCTGAACACCAAGCTGCAATGTGCAGGCCAAGATTTCATAAAAATAGCAGGTGGCCACTGTTGGTGGGGGGGTCTGTGCTAGGGGTCTGTAGACAGCTGGACACTGGAGTGCTCATTGAGTAGTGCACAGACCTCACCAGGAGTCCCAGACATTTGATCCAGACATTTAAAAAAAAGATTATGCCTTAGGGGTGTGGCTAAGCCCATTAAAGACTAAGATCAAGGCTCAGCGGAATCCAGGTGGTGTGCCTATAAACTGACTAGCGGGGGAAAAAGACTGACATCATCTAAGAAGTTTAAAATTCTGCAACATAGTACCTATAACAGCTAACATGAAACACACACACGCATACACACACATACACACACACACACACACCTACTGGACTGGAGAAGCATGAAAACGGGTCTCATCATGAAACAAGGCAAAATCCAAACAAGGCTGAAGTGAGGGCAACGCTGGGTTGAGCGTCTTCTGCAATGGCTATATAAATACATTCAGCGATCTGATGGAAAAGATAGGAGCAGTGACTGAACACAAGAGTGATCCTGGCCCTCAGAGGAAGGATAGCAGCTACCAAGAAGAGACTTGATACCCTATGAGCATATACAGGGGGAGGAGGTCCCCCTCAGTCACAGTCATAGGGGAAGGGGAGTAAGGGGAAAATGGGAGGGAGGGAGGAATGGGAGGATACAAGGGATGGGATAACCATTGAGATGTAATATGAATAAACTAATAAAATAAAATAAAATAAAAAGAGTGATCTCCACAGAGAATACCAGGAGAGCTGGATCAAACACAAGAACGGACACGTGCAGTGCTCAGGATTCCTTAGACGGCTTAACAGCCAGCAGGGCTCTGTAAAACTGCTAAGTAATCCTGAGAAACTGCCCAAGGTAAGGCACAGGGAAGAGACCAGAGCCTCTGTGGTGAATGAGATACACAAGTGCTGCATAGAACACATATGTAACTGAAGCGTCAGAGAGCCAAGATTAGATCAGAAAAAATATATAGATTTAAAGAAACAATTCCCCCAATATGAATATAAGCATCTGTTCACAGATCCAATAAATTCAGTTAACTCTAAGAAAGATAAACACAAAAGTATCTTATGGTCAAATGGCTGGAAAAAAACAAACGAACAACCTTAAGAATAGCTACAGGCTCTTCCCCACTATTCAGCTATTAAAAACAAGGAATTTCCAAAATTTGTGGACAATGGATTGAACTAGAAATGATCATAATGAGTGAGCTAACCCAGAAGCAGAGAGACTCTAAAGGTATATACTCACTTATATCTGGACACTAGCCCAAGGGGCAGGTCCCATGAAAGTCTTCACTTACCAGGAAAGTGGGACAGAGGGGAGGACATCCTATTGAGACTCTAAGTGAGAAAAATATAGGGGATAGGGAAATAAATGGTCCTAGAAACCTACAAGAAGAACACTATGATGGGTGGATCTGAGCCCAGGGGTTCTGCTTGATCTAAGGCACCAACCAAGGACAACACATGCAGTCATCATCAAACCCCTACCCAGATCTAGCCAAGGGACAGAACATTCTCCACAGTTAAGTGGAGACTGGGGACTGACTTTCACACAATCTATGGTGCCCATATTTGGCCATGTCCCCTTGTTGGGGAGGCCCAATGGCACTCAGAGGAAGGACAGCAGACTACCAAGAAGAGACTTGATACCCTAGCATCATATTCGGGGGGAGGAGGTCCCTCTCAGTCACAGTCATAGGGAAGGGGAATGAGGTGAAAGCGGGAGGGAGGGAGGAATGGGAGGATGCATGGGATGGGATAGCAAATGAGATGTAATATGAATTATTTTATTTTTCAATAAAAATGTGTTAAAAAAAAAAAAAAAGAATAGCTACAGAGGTGAAACAAGACACACTGCATACACAGGACAGCCCGCAGATGGCGCCAGAGACACTGCACACCTGATGGCAACAGAGATGAAAACCAGTAACAAAACTCATTCCAGGAAGCACTACCCTTCAGGTGCTCCACCACCAGACCCTGCTGGAAGTTCACTAAAGAACATTCTTGAGGCAGAGATGCACACAGTGACGGACGAGAAACAAACAAACAAAAACTACTCTGCTAGTTCGGTGCAGTGCTTATACCTTTAACCGTAGCACTTAGAAAGGCAGAGGCAAGCGGATCTCTGTGAGTGCGAGGCCAGCCTAGTCTATAAAGCGAGCTGAGTCCAGGACAGGCAGGGCTACATAGAGAAACCCTAGCTCAAAAAACAAAACAACAACAAAAATAAAGGCTCTGTTTTTTAATCTGTTGAAGATACAACTGTTTAAAATAGTAATACATTAACAAGTATAAACACTCAGAAATAAAATACTGACCAACAATAGCACAAAGGAAAGGATATTTTGTAAAAAGGCAATACCCTGGTGTAGGTTTCTTACACTGTAGCTAAGCAGCATGATACTGATTCAGAATCAACCCTGAGGGGTCCAGGGTGTAAAAAGCCACTAAGAAATAAAATACAACACTAAAAAACAAACAACAACAACAACAGAAAAACATTATTTTTGAAAAATAAAGTAGGTTTTTTTTAAAAAGAACAAGACTAAAACGGACTAACACGAAAAAATTCCAAGGCAGTACGCTCAAAAACAATCATCAGTAAACACAAGATTCAACTTCTAGCAACAAACACATAAACACTAATAATTACATAACTAATTTACCATTGCAATGAGAGCACAGCGCAGACTGAGCAGTTTGTGGGCCATACCCAGCCAGGAGGCCCGTGGGCCCAGTTTACCTAGCAGTCTCCCAAACACGATCAACCATCTTTCAATTACGTCACGTTAGAAGGATGCATGGACTTGGGGAGCAATGAATGGACCATTTTGCAAAACTGAAGAAAAGAAACCATATATCTGTTATCCAAGCACACGTGGCCTGCTGTGGCAGGAGGGGCATGTAGCTGACTGCACAGTGGGTTTCAACCACCCAGGAGTGGTTTTTCATAGAGTTGCTGCGTGTGTTTTTTAACTGTACTGCCCTGAAGGCAATGAAAGTGGCTCCACCAGGAGGTCCTGGGGACCCAATAATTGAGGTTTGATTTAGGGTAGTGAGTTGGAGAACACATAGAGACTTGACACCAGGAAGAGGCTGCTGTTTGTCTGGGGACAGGTGCCACACAAACCTACCGTTCCTTGTTGATAAAAGTGTGGAGCCAGCTCCAGCAGCCAAGCAGATTCTATGGCCGTCACATCCCGCATGTAATACTTGGAGGTCTGTATAACCTCATTGTAGATAACCCTGAAACAAAGAATAAATGTGAAACACACGATGACAAGGCTGACAAGTCGCCTTTGCCCTCACCACAGCAGGTGTGCATTGTCTGTGTAGGACTCCGCCCTCACCACAGCAGGTGTGCATTATCCGTGTCGGAATCTGCCCTCACCACACAGGTGTGTACTGCCCATGTAGGACTCTGCCCTCACCACACAGGTGTGTACTGCCCATGTAGGACTCTGCCCTCACCACACAGGTGTGTACTGCCCGTGTAGGACTCTGCCCTCACCACACAGGTGTGTACTGTCTGTGTAGGACGCTCCCCTCACCACACAGGTGTGTACTGTCTGTGTAGGATGCTCCCCTCACCACACAGGTGTGTACTGTCTGTGTAGGATGCTCCCCTCACCACACAGGTGTGTACTGTCTGTATAGGACGCTCCCCTTGCCACACAGGTGTGTACTGTCTGTATAGGACACTCCCCTCACCACATAGGTGTGTACTGTCTGTGTAGGACTCTGCCCTCACCCCAGCAGGTGCTTACTGTCATGTGACTTTGCCCTTACCACACAGGTGTGTACTGTCTGTGTTGGACTCTGCACAGGTGCTGAGGCTGTGCATTCAGCCTCCTGACCAACTGTAGGTCAATATGTTGCACAGATGCAACTCTCCATCCTACACTGACTTCCAGGGCTCATCAGTTATCTACAAAAGGCCTTTCCAGGTCGTGGCCTACACTTACAGAGCTCTGAAAAGAACTTAAAGACTTAATTGGAACGTACAGAAATGGACTCAAAAGGCCTAACTGTTCAAAAGGGACTGGAAAATGACTATGAAGACACCAAAGAACCTTCCAGAATGACAAAATATCTTAAATATAGTCTGGCATGCAGGGTACACCTTTGTCAAGCCCCACCTTTCACTGCACATAATTATGTCTTAAGAGGAAAAGACTCATCTGGGACTGAGAAACACAAGCAAAGAATAAGGACCATGTTTTCTAAGCCCTGGATTTCAGGGGTTCATACAGCAAACACTAGTTTGTGAACCATTAGAAGAATTAACTCGGGGCATCCTTAGGAACCACAACCTATAAATACAAAGCCACACAGAGTTTGTCTCTCAAACACCAGTAAATGAATCTTAGCCAGTTGCCTAGTGTGCTCAGGGCTTGTGGGTCCATCCCCAACACAGGAAGGAAGGGAAGGAAAGAGGGAAGAGAGGGAGGGAGAAGTGGGGAGAAAAGATGTGAGGGAGACAGGAAGAAAGAGGGGAGGGGGATGGAGAGAGAGAAAGGAACTCACACTGAAGTTTGGGTCCCCTCTTGGACTTCTATGTACTCAGGGTAAAAGGGAAACAGTTACACACCCGGCACTACTGTCCTGTTCCTAAGAAGCTTCTAGATCTGCACTGGTTACAGGATGGTCTAACTCCTTGGTCAATTTCAGTACATCAGAAACACTGCCAGGACCTGTTTAAACAGTGCCCCCTTCCCCACCACTCACCCCCACACCAGGTTCTGACTGAAGAGAGCTGGGTGGGGCCCAAGAACCTGCATTTCCAACATGGTTCCAGGTGCTGCTGCCACCTGAGAATAAGGTCCCGGCGCCAGTGATCCTGGGTCCAACCCAACCACGGCCACTTCTCACTTCTCACCACATGCTCTTGTCTTCCCCAGGGCACTGTTCTTTCAACTGGTAAAGAGTCAAGTGCTGCTGTCCTTATATTTTCTAATCCTTTGTCAATCCATATTTTTGTAAAATACAATATAAATAAACTAAAAATAGGAAACAAACAAAATACAAGCCCAAATATGACTGTGACTTGGGAAAACAGCATAAAAATACCTGTGCTGTTCTCACTGCTGCACTTGCCGTCCCAGTTTGGACTGCAGACTGGAACCACCAACTGGTCACCCACTGTCAACTCACTGTCCATTCTCCGAAGACTTGTGCTTCCTTCTTGCTGCCATAGCTTTGCCACCCTATTTCCTAGGTGTGAAGTCTTTTGGTCCAGCCTAAAAATGCCAGTCAGCAGGTCCAGGGCAAGGGTCAGCTTCTCCATGAAGGCAGCTTGGCTTCCTGGCTCCTTCAGTGCCAACCCCAGCCCTTTAAGAAAGCTTCTCCTATGAGACTTCAATCTGTTTGCCTGGTAGCAGGGCAGTGGTGGCACATACCTGTAATCCCAGTACTCAGGGAGGCAGAGGCAGGAGGATCTCTGTGAGTTCGAGGTCAGCCTGATCTACAAAGCAAGTGCAGGACAGCCAAAGATACACAAAGAAACCCTGTCTCAAAAAACCAAAATTAAACAAACAAACAACAACAAAATCCCAAAATACTACATCTGGGATCCAAGCCATTTCTGCATGCTGTGCCTACTGTAGTAAGCCGTTAGTCAGTGGGCAAAATGAGCGCCTGTTGGGAGGATGAGTGAGGAGACAGCCAGCAGTTTGCTTAAGGAGCTCACCACCTGCAGCAGCCAGGCAGAGAGCTGGTGGTGCCCCTTATAGACTGCAGCACTCAGGAGAGCAGGCCCCGCACCTACAATGGGCAACATAGTAGAGCTGGCCCTGATGGTGAAGGCACTGGTGATGACTCAGCCCGAGGGCATGAGAGTTGACCCTGTCCCCTGTTGGCAGTGGCATTGGGTGCAGTGCAGTGCTCAAGAGCTCGCCCAAGAGGTGGAGGTGGAGGTGGAGGTAAGTTGGCAGATTGACCAGCTCAGCTACCATCCAGGGCTCTGAGATGGCCCACTCCAACATCTACCCCACCTACGAACTGCTAGAGCACATGAAGGGGCTGGTCCTATAGATCCAAAGCTGCAGGGTCTCACAGACACAGAGCATCAACGGACTATCTGAGACAAGTCCCAGTGAGATTCCAGGATTGATGGTGTAGCAGAAGCCAGAGGCCTCAAACCAGCCCTGTGGCTCATTGCAATGAAAGTACATTGGCAAGTAACATTACAGCTTCTACAATGAGATTTTTTTTTCTATGCTTTCGTTTTTTGCTTTCTGTTTTCTTTTGTGGGGGAGCTTGGAAGGGCAAAGGGTGTGGATAAAGAGGAATGAGTGGGACTGGGGTGCATGATGTGAAACTCACAAAGGATCAATAAAAAGTTAAAAAAAAAAAAAAAAGAATAATTTACTGAGTATAGTGTAAGGTAGCCAGGCAGTAACTGGAATACTGTCTACCTTTAGGGGATCCTTGATAGAGTAGAGATCCTGGCAACCCAGCACGCCAAAGTCAACACAGCGGATGGAGCACCTGCACTGCAAGCCAGGCCTGGGGACCCAGAGATGAGCAGAAACCAGGGCTTACTTACCAGCGGGGTGGCTTCTCCGCATAGAGGACTGAGGCAGGGTGAATGTGCAGCTCATGATCATCACGGATAGTCCTTGTGAGACACAAGAATTCTGTGTGAAGCACATCGTATGCACTTACTGTAAGAACCTGTAATTCTTCACACATTTAAGCACTTTTCTATAAACATGTTAATATGGCCCCCTCCCCCAAATGTATATAGAGAAAACTCTACTCTAGACCAGTGGTTCTCAACCGGCCTAATGCCATGGCCCTTTAATACAGTCCCTCATGTTGTGGTCAGCCCCAGCAATAATTTTTGTTTGCTACTTCATAACAGTAAATTTTGCTACTTTCAAAACAATCTCCTTCACAAGAGAAACTGTGGGCTTCTACAAGCCTTCCTACTGCACAAAGTTAATCACTAAACACTGAGGACCATAAGGAGTTAAGACTAAGAGCAGCGAGCTCGCACAGGCCAACTCCTATGGAATACTTACTTCTACCTCCAAACTCAACTTGATTCAATCTGATTCAAAAATGACAAAGTAAACACCCAACTGCCCATGCAATCAGATCATAAACATTGGCAGACTAGAATGTCAATTACTGAATGCACATGGCCATTTCTGTGGCATCAGGGGTCTGTCTATGTGTAGACCCAGTGTCAAGCTCATCGCCAGCACCCTAAGACAACATTATGGGGCACTGCTGTCAAATGGTAGTGAGGTAACCGACAATGAACTTCATCTCAAAGAAATGACTGGCCCTGGAATCTCCAACCAAGCAGCTTTTCTTGAGGACACCCATGAAATAATGTGTAGGTCACACACAGAAATAGTTGACAGCTGTCAACAAAGAGGAGCAATGAAAATGATGAGAGAGGGGCGTTACTGGAGAAAAGCTCAACTTTTCCAAGGGGACCCTCACCTCCCAACTACCTGACTATGGGAGCAGGGCTTATATAAAGGGCCAAAGCATCAAGGGAGTCTTGACTACAGCATGTGGTCTGGACAGTGTACACCACAGAGAGGAAGATAAAGCAGATATGGCTGCCAAAATTAAAAACACTCAGTGGGAGATGGAGAGATGGCTCAGAGGTTAAGAGCACTGGCTGCTCTTCCAGAGGTCCTGGGTTTGATTCCCAGCAACCACATGGGGATTCATATGTAACTCTAGTCCCAGCGGATTTGACACCCTCTGGCCTCTATGAGCACCAGGGACACATGGTGCAGGCAAAGCATAAACACACACACACACACACACACACACCTTTTTTTTAAATGCTGGGAGGTGGCACAGATGAGGGAAAGAGGCTCTCCTCCCCTCCCTTGTCCCTGGCCATCTATGGCAGGTGGGAGGACTGGTCATGAGAATGGAAGAACTGGCCATGTCCCTCACCAGCTGCAACACTCCGGAGAGAGGGTCCTGCACCTCACGTGGGAAGCACGGTAGAGCTGGTCCTGGTTGCTGGGGCTGCTGATGAGGCAACCCTGAGGATGTGAGAGCGGGACTGCAGCTCAGCTACCTCTCAAGTCCAGATCCAGGGCTTTCAATTGGCCCACCCCAACATCTACCCCATTGGTGAACTGCTGGAATGCAGATCCCAAAAAGAGGATGTCCATGACACAGGGCAACAGCAGGATAGCCGTGAGGAGTCCCAGTGAGGTCCCAGTACTGATTGAGTAGCAGAAGCCAGAGGCCCCATACCAGACCAATGAGTCATCGCAATGAACATCTGCAAGCAAAGCTGTGTGGACAATGGAGTACACTATGGGACACACTGTGACACACAACAGCTGTTGGGGGGAGGCTGCAAGGGTGGTACAAGGGGATGAGGATTGGGGTGCATGATGTGAAATTCACAAAGAACCAATAAAAAGCTTATTTTTAATGACCAATGAGTTCTGTGGTGTCTGGAAAATGTCATTTCTGAGCTGGCCTCAAACAGCAAGCAGCAACATTTCTCAGCAGGGGAGGGAGGCCTAACAGCAAAATAATACATGGAAGAGATCCGAAAAGGAGACAGGAGAGAGAAAGCCTTTCAATTGCTCCCTTGCTAAAGACAAAAGAGTGGCCTGTCCTGGTGACACAGACCTGTAATCTCAACTCCTGGGGGTGGGAGGACTGGAACAGGAGGATCACAAGTTCCAGGCCAGCCATAGTGAGAAGACCTCAAGAAGAAAAAGGAAAATGAGCATGACTGGAGGTAAAGCCTAGTGGTAGAGCACTGCCAGGCCCTCGGTTCAACCCTGGGAAATGGGGTGTCAAGGACAGCTACACCTTACACGGGTGCGTAAGTTACAAGACCACAATAACAGAAGAGACCAACTTAGAGGAACAATTCCAAGAACCTCAATATTTAGCCTGGAGAAAAGCAGACTAAACTATGCTGTACTTTTTACAGTAAAAGCTACTGTGGGCATCAGTGCCGGAAGACACAGGCTACAGGCTGTGGCAGGAGGCACTGTGACCAGCAAAGACATACAGACGGAAGCCTATGTGCCAGTCTGCAGCCTCCAGATGACCCCTGAGTGCGATGAGCCCCTGGGGAAAGTGGCTTCTCTAGAAACATCTCTAGTAATGCTCCCTCCCACACTGAGATGCAGGTCTGTGACTGTCATCCTAAGGCATCCTAAGGTCTGTAGATGTGCTGAGTATCAGGAATCTCCCAGAGAGCAAGGAAAATTTGCTAAAAGCTGATTGCCTCACTCAGTTTGGAAGGAGGCACGAGGTAAGCTGAGAGCTCCCTGCTTTTTTTCTACACTACAGCTTTCTGCTCCCCTTCACCGACCTCGGGGTCCTGTTACCTATATGCTCCGGTGGAGTGAAACCGTGCTGCATTTGCAAAGAATCCCGACACGATGCACCTCAGGACCGGATCTGGATCACCTACACAAGGCAGCAACAGAAGCCTGGTGAGACCCAGCACTCTGACCCCATGTTCCACATGCTGGGACCCGGGCTGTGACGCACAGGATCCAGGCCTAGCCTGCCCCACCCACCCCACCCCCTGCTCCTGCCACCTGAAACCACCCCTGAGCATCCTCAGCCTTGGGCCTCCCATGTCTGAAGAGGCAACTTCCCCAGCGGCAGCTAAGGACAAGGTAGGACAAGGCCCCTGGAACCAGGGCCTCTCCAACCCCAGGCCACAGAGCATTAGATGCAAGAAGCTGTTCCACAGATGGCCAGTGAGCTTGGATCACTGTGGAAACGCCTTCCTTCCCTAAGACACAAACTGCAAAAGCGCACTGCCCTGTCTGTGGTGGTCAGGCAGTTGGCAACTGCCCACCACTTCCAAACATTCTGTCCTTGTTAACTGCCATATTCTATTACTACAGCAAACACGCCTGCATCCCCATGCGCTAGCTCACAGCCATGAGAGGAATTCTAAAACTACCATGCAGGGGATAACCACGTTTTAATGGCTGAAGACACCCCCAATTTACCACTTCTAAGCCATTTCAACTCATGCAAGTCAAGACACAGTTACAGTGACAGCCGTTCTTTTCTGGTGATACATGAAACAGCAATGGAGCCCCACCTTAGCGCCGATGAAGGACAGTGCTACAGTTGGTAGCCTTACAGGACTCTCAGCAATATATAAATAAATCATGTTAGTGAATTCTTTCCAGCAGCTTTTGGCCAAAAGGGAGCTACATTCTTTTATTTTTATAAATTTAATTACTACTGGTGCATTTTTATTTCTCCTTGGTGAATTTTATTCTAATCTTTTGTTCTAATTCTAATTTTATTCTAATCCTTTGTTCACCTACCAAAAAGGCTCAATAAAGTCATTTAATAATAAGCTTAGTTTTTAATTGCTTTACAGCTAAAATTACATTTCACTCCTCTCTAAACTCCCTGGTGTGTATGTATTTGCAGGTAACCCCAGCAGAGCTGCTAAGCCTTAAGCCTGCATTCTGCCCACCCCCCACACAGATGCAGCCCCTCTCTCCAGCTGGTCAGAATCCTGTATCCAATATGCTTTGTCCTTAGGGGTTACTTCATAAAGGGTAAAAACTCATGTTGTAATGGTTTGTGACCCTCAAAACTCAGCTTCATAAAACCCCATTCCTCCGCATTCCATTCCTCTTATTAGGAAAACTTCTAATTCAACATACCCCTTCCCCTGGGCAGCGAGTGATACTGACACAAGACACACAGATGTAGGCCTAAGGCTGTCACTTATCTGCCAGGCGACAGGACCCTGGGCAGATGATCTCTAGCTCAAAGCCCTGTAAGTGTCCTTGTTTCTGCCCATGACACACACGGCACTCTGGGAAAGCCCTGCTAGATTTCTCCTTTCCTACATTTATTCCTACTACGAGCCACTGTTGTCCATGATCACTTGTAAAGGGTCACTTCTAAACAGCCCTATAGCCTAGCATTACAGTCTGTCTCCATGAAGCCTCCTCACCACACTGGGCTCTGAGAGAACCAAGTTTTTTTGTCATTTTTCAAACACTTGTTAGTATGAAAGCAAAATGAGTCAGAACTTTCTGGGTCCTGACTCTAACAGGCCACCTTTAGCCTACGCGTTACTTTCCTTCTGTACACGGGATAAAAGCGGCACACCTCTCCCAGTGGGCTGAGGGCGCGATGTGAATGAACACTCGGCGTTCTCAGAACGCTGCCCAGCCCAGCAGATGCTGTGGGAAATGCCAACGCTGCTGAATGAACTCAGTATGCCACTCCCTAGAAGCTGGCTCCGGGTCTCTGGCTCTGCTGGCTACAAGCTGTGTCATCCCAAAGGTCATGTGACTCCCCCCACGACCTCCTGGCTCCTCTGTAAACTAAGGACACCATCAACCACACCTCATACAGTAGGAGATAAAGAGAATGCCGAGACCCTGACTGGGTGCAAACTACTGTGGACTCTACAAACGGCCACCCCAGCCACGGCCACCCCAGCCACGGCCACAAGCGAGACCATCTGGCACGGTGGTGTTCTGCCTTGGCCGTGGTGAATGCCTAAGCTAAACACATGGCCTCTGCTTTAATAACACTTCCATCTGAGAAGAAAATGTGATTTTCATGTAATACCTATGAACATCATCCACTTACAAGTAATTTCTCGGGGCTGTCAAGATGGCTCAGCAAGTAAAGGTCCTCACAGGCAAGCCTTAGCACCTGAGCTCAGTACATGTAGAAGAAAAGACTCAACTCTGTGTGCCTGCTCAACACACACACACACACACACACACACACACACACACACACACACACACACACACACACACACACCTAGCACTCAGAGGCAAGAGGAACAGAAGTTCAAGGTCATCCTCAGCTGCATAAGACACTGCCGCCACGCCCCAACCCCCAACAAAATAAAAGATACATTTTCTGTAACAGCCGTCATTATATTAGTTCCATGCGCAATGATGTGGAAGCTTAAATTCTTAGGCATCTCCGTAAGCTTCAGAAATCTGGGGGAGGGAGCAACAGCCCACGCAAACATAAAGGGCTCTACCCAGGAAGACACCAGCCTTACGCTCACCACTGAATGTGTCCGCAGCTCAGCCCAGCATAAGAACTTGAAGAATGCAACGGGGCAGAACAGAAAGAGGGAGGCCACAGGCAGGGGAAGGCCACACCCACCTTCGCTGGACATCTTGGGCACCTGGAACTTGACAAGGAGCTTTTTCAACTGTTCTCTCACAGTGGCAGCTCTGACAAGGCCTTTGTAATTCAGGAAATGCTCTTGACACCACTGGGAGCTCTTGTTGTGCTGCAGAAAGGCCACACAGGGGAGACATTCGCCAGGTCAGACCCATCCACGACCCAGGCAATAGGCTAACAGGGCTCCTTTCTCTTACCCCACCTGCTGGTTTGATGAGACCTATCTCTAAATCAATCTGCCTGTGACTCCATGGCCCCTCACGTCAGCTCCCCATGACTCTTGGTAAGTCTGTTGAGTTTCCCTCTCATTTTATTAAACTATGGGAAGCAATGGAGTATGTGCAGAAATCATTTTCAAATCTCAATCTGCCCTCAAAGTAGAATTTGTTTTTCTACCAACGATGCTTAATTTTCTGTTTTCTTGAGTCCAATCATTATGTCATGTGTTAAGATTTTGAAGAAGGAATATACCTCTAAAAGTACATTTTAAACTGAGGAGGAAAGATTTTCAAATAAAAATTTTAACCTAGTAACATGTATTTGTTTGTTTGTTTGTTTGTTTGTTTTTCAAGACAGGGTTTCTCTGTGTAGCCTTGACTGTCCTGGACTCACTTTGTAGACCAGGTTGGCCTAGAACTCACAGCGATCCACTTGCCTCTGCCTCCCAAGTGCTGGGATTAAAGGTGTGCGCTGCCACGCCCAGTTTAGTAACGTTTTAAAAATGTAATTCACACGGAATTTTCCACAAGGCAACCAGAGACTAATACAATAAGGATCTATAGATGTGATGCATCTTTTTGTGTAAAGCTCCATCCTGGTGATGGAACATTGTATCTGGTGATGGAGCACTGTATCCTGCGGATGGACCACTGTATCCTGGGGATGGAACACTGTATCCTGGGGATGGAGCACTGAACCTGTATCCTGGCATCTTTCTGTGTGGCGCTCCATCTTGGTGATGGAACACTGCATCCTGGTGATGGAGCACTATACCTGTATCCTGACTTTTAACTGACTTAATCTGTATCTCATTTATTGAGTAATCATCCTCAAACCTCTGGTAAAACAAGACTTTGGTATTTTTCTTTTTAAAAATGTGTTGTTACTGAAAATATGAAGTATCATTCCCTTCCCTTTGTATTACTTCTTAAGAGCTTTACATCCTGTTTAACTTAAGTGAGAATTTTGAGTTCTATTAGTTGCTCTTGGTCCCACAGAGTACTAGGAACTAGCACTGCCCACACTCCCCAGGAGGAGCCTGTGAGCCTCACTGAGCCTCATGTTCTCACGGAACCTGGGAGGACTCTGAAGACTCAGCACACACAACAGTGGCTCTCGGTCACTCTGGCAGGACTTGCCATTCAATATTGCCTTTCCTTCCATGCACAGCGGATGTGGGACACTGGGAAGTGGAGCTGTCATCCAACCTCAAGTATAGTGCATTCTAGACACAGAAGGAAACATCCCTTTAGCCTTTCCAGCAATAGGAGACTGCTGTCTCCAGTGGGAGGCTGGAAAGCTACCTCATCTGAAAGCAGAGGGGTCTGTTGGCCAGGTGCTTGTGAACTAACTTCTGAGAGTGGGTGGGAGGTGCAGAGGTCCCCACATGTGCCTGTGCTTACTTTGATAAATGCTTCATACACATTGAGCATGGTGAGATGGTCACCCTCCTCCACAGCAAATTTCCGGTGCACTCGAGTCTGTAAAGGACAAGGTTCCATTTAGAAGCTGACTCCCATGAGCCTCTTGTGCTGGGGACATGGGATATTCGAGGAGACCTGACAGCTTGACTTCCCAGGTCCTAAACCATATGCTATTCACCACCTCCTCCTAAGCTCCCTTCAGACCCCATCCTCGAATTCTTCCTGTGACAAAGATCCAACAATGCCACTTGTTTCCTGGGGCTGAGGAGATACAGATACAATACAGATGGCAAAGACATAGACGCATTGACTTTAGAACTTTATCCACACTTGGCTGTGGGTGACAGGCCCTACCTCCACAGTGCACAGGAAGGTATACATAACCATGCTCGTGAAACACTCCCCCATAGTACACGGCATACTCGCTCAACTGCAAGCCAGGCTCTTTTAAACAACCATCTGCAGCAGTTCTGAAGCAAGTTCTGACCAGAATCGGGGGGAAGGGGGGTGGGGGGGGACACTAGACTCACCGCCTGAGACTTCTGGTTTGAGGGAAACACGAAGACATTCTGGATCTGCATCATGGCGGCGATGCTCAGGGCCTCGTGAGAGCAGCCGAAGTTTCCTAGAGCATAAAAGGCGAAAGGCATGTTTGCAAGCTGACAGCACAGCAGCAGGAGTGGCGGGCACTTCCCAGTGCTTTCCTTGTGCAGGTTGTACCTTATAGTTCTTGATTCAAGTCCCCAGAATACAATTGCTTACCATTAGTGTCATGGATGGCCCCATGTGTCCCTGCTGAGAATTAGCCTACAGCGCTAAGGCTGGGGGCTCTTGATGTCCACCAGGGTAAGACCACACTGGCCTGTCACAAGGGCAGGTGAGCGGCAAGCTGGCTCCCTGCCCTCTGTGTGGACAGCTGGAGTCCAGGTAAAAGCACAGAGGGGAAAAAGAGAGACGTAGGGCTATGCTCCGCCCACTGTCCTTCCACTCCCAGCCCATCTGTGGGGTGGCCACCCTGTGGCTTAGGGTGACTGGGACAGCATCCTGAGCTTCTGGGTCTTGTGAACAGACTCTGCAACAGCTCGTCAAGCAGGACACTAGACGAAGCAAATGCACTCCTGCCTGGCTCCCCACTGCTCGATCCTCAAGCACAGTGGATTCTGCTCTTGCCGCATTCGGAATCTGTTTCTCGGGGAAGGTGGGGCCCTCACAGCTAACTTGCACCATGCTGGCTCTGACACATGTCTTCATAAACTGCCACTTGATATGACAGTTAGACAAACGCATAAAATATTAACAGCACCTTACCCAGGGGATCCTGTAGTGTCAAGATGTTGGTTAACTAAAGAAAGAGACCTTGTCCTAACTCACATCCTCACAAAAATCTGCAGAGAAACTAGAACTCTGAATGATGCTTCAGAATGCAAAGCCACACCGCCACATTGGCACACGGGGTGGTGATTTCTCAGACAGCCATTTTGGAAAATACATGGACCTTCTCCGGAAACCTAAAACAGAATGGCCACATGATCCAGCAACCTTGCTTCTGAATACACCCAAAAAAAATTGAACTGGTATGTGGAATGGACCCCACACTCTGGTGTCTACTGCAGAAGTAGCCTAATGCCCATCAGCAGTGGAATGGACAGAGACAGCATGGCATGTATAGTGGGGTACTTACTAGCTAATCTTTAAAGGGTCAGGCCTGTGGTCCAAGACAATGCGGATAGTAGTGCAGTGTGTTAGGCAAGTGAAGTAGGCCAAGCTCCCGCACACACTGTGCAGTTTAGTAACACACAGGAACAGAGCACAAAGAAGCTGCTAGAGGCTGGTGGGAGGGTGAGCGATAAAGATGGGAGATATTGCTTCAGGGATACAGGCTCAGCCTGCAGGAGTGATTTGCAGGTAACTGCACTATGGTAACCACTTTATGATGCACAGTTCCAACTGCTAAAAGGAAGTCCATACTTAACAGATGTACTAATTACCTCCACCGAAGCTTTCTACGATACAAGTACTGAACATCATGCCATGTCTTGTAAACATCCATGTTTCATCATTAGTCAAATTTAAAAACACCTTATTGCTGTTGCTACTTTTTAAACCACAATTGGTCTGTCTTCCCTTGGTGCACAGAATTCGGAGAAACATGGTCTTTGGAAACCAAAATAAAGTCAAAAGGGGTTGTCAGGCTCCACCCACCTGATTCCAGCAGCATCTTGGCAAACATGGGGTTCAGAGGGAACTCTGCGATTCTCATGCCAAGTGGCTCAGTTAGGCGACAGTCTTTGTCCAGACCTGCCGGCAGAACAGAAGACATCAGAAGGCGTGTGCCCCTGCTGGGATGAGCAGCGGCTGGGGGAGTAAGAGATGACTCTGCTCCTAAGCCTGACACAAGGGCCAGTCCATGAGAAGAGGAGGCAGTCACACTGAACTCAACACCAGTTTTGAAAGCTGCTGCTTCGAAGGAACTCGATTCAAGGACTTCAGTGGAAGAGCAGCCTGCACTGCCCCCTGCTCCCTCTCTCCTCACACAGGATGGTGCTCCACAGAAGCCGCCCTCTGTGGGGTCTGACAGCTGAAAGCACAGACACGGCCTCTGTCCACCTCCAGCAGCAACTGTTGCGGCTGACCATCGCTTCCTCACTACTCTCCCCATTTATCACAACTCGGGCCTCCGCGTTCTCACCTTCTGGAGATTACTCCATCGCTAGGACCTGAAAGGCCGAAATATTCCAAGTAGCGTCTCAAAACCCAGCATGCTCACACCACACGAGCAATCACAGGGCTGGACACCCAGAATCTGAACTCTGGGCTTTACCCTCTGTCCCTTTAAGTATAGACGACTCCATCTTTCCACCACGCTGCGCCCCCTCCACCCCCACCCACTCCAGCCCTTCCCATAGGCCTCTCTACCAATCCTCACCATCAGGCACAGGATTCCCAAGAACCCCAAGATACAGATGACCATTCACCAATCAAAATATGTTCTCCAAAAGCTTGGGATGAGCCAGAAAAGTCCTGTCCTTTCCTTTCCAATATAATTGTCTTTTTTGAAACCAGGAATTCCCCAACACTCTCCAGAGTGTTTATATTGGTGAGGACAGAATCTGCCGTTGTTTGACTTTCAGAATAACCCTTGCAGAGGACAGATGACACACAATTAGCATTCCCTGCTCCCCAGTTCACACAGCCCTGTCATACGCTGAGAGCTGAGGACAAAACCCTAACAGGACAGACAGACAGACAGACAGACAGACAGACACACACACACACACACACACACACACACATCAGAACAGACTACAGACTTAAGTACAAGAGCTAAGACTTGGAATAAAACCTGCAAGTAAAATGTAAGCAGAGGTCAGCGACGCTGTTTCCCTCTGGTTGTCTGGCTAGTGCGTGGATACGAGGAGCTGCACTCAAGATCTCAAACAGACCACGCCCACATTCCACCACTGAACTAGGACCCCATCCCCACGGCAGTGTGTCCTTAGAGGAAAGGACAAAAGCACAAAGCCCAGGAAAGCAAGCAACACAGTCAAAACTGGGAACTGCGCGCCACACCTCCAAGTAAATGGAGTATTTACGATCACACAGGGGATCTGTATCAGATCCAGCTCAATAGTAAAAAAACAGCAGACACCAGTAAGCAAGCTGAACTGACACAATGATGAACACTATACAATCTCCACGTCTATGGACTGCATACCCTTAGATTCAACCAATTACGTGTGAAATATTTGAGAAAACCAACTGTCTGGACAACCACACAGACTCTTCGACTGTCATGGTTCCCTAAACAAGACAGTAGAATAAGCAATGACGTGGTATTTACACTGGGATAGGTACAGCAACCTAGAGATAGTTTAAAGTGTATGGGAAGTTGGTGGTGTGCAAACACTGCACCATTTTACACAGGACTTGAGCATCCCTAGATTGTTGGTACCTGAAGGGAGGAGTCCTGGAAAGAAAGTCCCATCCATAGATACAGAGGGACTAGAGACACTAGTCTTGTAAACTGACTTGAAACAAGCAGAAAGGTTTTTAATATCATCAAGTCATCAAGAGACATGAAAAATCAAAAAACTACCAGATACCACTTCATATCGACGAGGTCAGCTGTGATTTTTAACAAACGGACAATAACAACTGTAGAGAAAGTGGTAGGCAAATAGCCATCAAAAACCTACATACTAACGTTCATGGCAGCATATGCATACTAACCAAAAAGAAACAATTTATAACACCCACCATCTAATGAATAGAAAATCATCACTACGTGGCACATCTATACACTAGAATATTTAATTAAATTAATTAATTAAAATAAATGTTCCACTGATATTTGCTACAGCAATACACGGATAACTTGGGAAGAGCTAAGTGCAAGAAGCCGATCACCAGAGACAACCTAAGGTTCTATTTATAAGCAATGTTTAAACTAGGCAAAGCCATAGCGACAACAGGTTAGTGGTTGCATGGGGCCAACGAGGACAGAAATGGAGAGTGAACACGAAAATACACACATTTGTTTTCAGAATGAGGAGAATATTCTAAAATTAGATTGTACTAAAGACAGCACAACCCCGCGACAACAGAAGCCCTTGAACAGTATGTTATAAGGAAATGACCTGTACGGTATACGATGTATGCCTCAATAAAACTATTTTTAAAATAACAAGAGAAAATCTCAGGGCAAAGCCTCCACTAAAACTTACTGACAAACTCAATACCCCACTCACAGACCCTCCCAAGAAGGCACCACTCACAGAAGAGATGGTACCCTGTGAGCCAGCGCCATTTCTCTAACTTAAGATACATACTGTGTTTCCAAATGAACAACAGGGTTTCCTCACTGCACAGAGTGCCCTTGCCCAAATAATACCCCAGGCTGCTAACTGCCCAGTTCCCATGGGGATCTCGGTAATGAAATGAATGGGATTTCCAAATGGGGCTAGGAAAGAGAAAGGGGTCTGAGGGCAAGGCACTGGCGTGTGTAGAGATCTGCCAGTCTCTGGGTGTCTCGTGGAAGTGTGGCCCTGGTGGTGGCCATCCACGGCTTTGCCATACTTTATAAATCATCATATTTGCCATGTGGTGGTTTGAATGAAAATGGCCCCTACAGGCCCATAGAGTGGCACTATTAGCAGGTGTGCCATTGATGGAGAAAGTGTGTCACTGGGGACAGAAGCTCAAGCCAGGCTCAGGGGCTCACTGACTCTTCCTGCTGCCTGCAGATCCAGGTGCAGAACTCTCAGCTGCCTCTCCAGCACCACGTCTGCCTGCATGCCACAATGCTTCTCGCCATGATGAGGATGGCCTAAACCTCTGAACTATAAGCAGCCCCAATAAATGTTTTCCCTTCTAAGAGTTGACAGGGCCATGAGCTACTTTTGTCTAATTTCTATTTCAGTAAAGAGGTTATACACATCAGGAGGACCAATCCCATTCCTAAAGACTCTTAAGAATCCTAATATGAATCCAGCTACCTAGTACCATATAGGAGAACACATGAGAAATGGGCATACCTCCGAGAGCATAGAGTAACTCCAAGGCTTGGACCATCGACTGTGCTGGCGGGGGCTGTAAAACACATGGAAGTCCTCCTAAATCAGTGTCCTTGAAAAGGAACGGAAACATGTGGCCACTCTGGCTCACTGTCCCTCTATCACGCCACATCTGCCCAGTCTCCATACTGCTGGTACCTTGAACCATGCCTCACATCTCTGTAGCATCCTTGGAAGTGCTTCTCCAGCTGCCCTCCCCTCACCCCATCAGCAGGAACAGCCCCCTATTTTAAACTATCCCCTCTCTTGCCTAAGCTCCTCTCGGCCTTCTCCTGCATAGGCAGAGGAAGAACTAACTTCTGCTGCCCAGGTCTTGCCAATGGCGAGCTAGAAACATGTTTAAGTTGCTGAAAATACAGAGAACGCTGACACTGCAAAGGGCCACAAGGCTCACACTGTGCCCTTCAACCAGGGCTCTGACACTTCTTTCCTGCCCTCTAAAATCCTCACTGAGCACACTGTGTGCCAGACATCAACCTTTCTAGGGACTCGGTTCCTAGCTAGCCAGCCAACATGAGCACCTTTCCAGACTGCGCTGCCTTCCGCCCTCCCCCCCCACCTCCTCCCCCGCCCCCCACCCCCGTGAGAAAGGTACCAGAAAAGGACATTTGAACAAGGCTTCCCTAGCACTTGATGGCAGGGTCAGAGGCTAAGCTGAGGCCTTGCTTTTGGCTGTTGTTTGCCAAAAAACAAAGTCAAATCGTTAAAAGATCTGGTGGCTGACTATACAGACTTTACAGTGTGGGACCCACACCCGATTGGCTCCACACAGGGGAGCCGAGGCATCACTGTAAGCAAGTCACACAGCTGGTGAACCACGCTTCTCTCAGCTACCACTGTGTTCTTCAGAGAAGCAAGGCAGGCACAGGCTCAGTGCGGAGCATAAGAGTCTGGAGATGGAGGTGAGAAAGAGCACAGCAGAGTACCGCGCTAGCACATCTGGGTTCCTGTGGGCACGCGGTCCTGTTCTGTGCTCTCCTGCTCTGTCTCATACTCACAGAAGCTCCAGGGTAAGCACTTGGGATCCCTTCACAATATTCCACTACTTCCATACTCCACAAAGAAATCAACTCTTCTATAACTGGGCAGATGACACATACAAAAACATGTATGTTTGCCGAAAATACGATGTTACAGTGAAGTCATACTTGACTGTTCAACAACAGACTCATGGAAATTACTAACAAACATTAACACCTAAATAACCTTTCAAAAAAAAAAAAATCTACCATATGAGAAACAACAAAAAGGATGGCCTAACATCCTTCCGACTCGCCGACCACTCCATCTGTCTACCTGAAGGAATGATGGGTGTGACCAGAGCACCCAGGCCAGGCCTCACAGGCTGCTGCGGAGACCCTAGTCAGGCAGCCATGCATCAGCAGCCTACAGAAGCCCAATGATTCCACTCTTACACCTTGCCTTAGGAAATCATCAGCGATACCATGAACCACAGAGTCCCTCCCAAAGCCTTGAGCTCCCTCAACCTTGGCACTCTACAGCCAGGCCCATTCACAGACTCTGCCCGGGCTCCCTACCCTCTGGGTCTGGTGATGCCTCACACATGGGGAATGGGGTGGAGGCCCCTTCCCTTGTCTCTCTGAGCAATGGTCAAGCTACCCACTTACTTGTCTCTACCCCAGTAGGAAGGGCAGGAGCTAGAGAGGAAAAATAATTCTAGATCTCCTGGATGCCAGTTTGCCCACACCCTGCAGAGGACCAAATTGGCATATGATGTTCTAGCTGAGTGAGGAAGAAAAAAGACGGCATGCCAAGCGCCCTCACACCACACCCCATAAGCTCCTCGGCCAGAAGCAGGACTTACAGACATGAAGTGGAACCTGAGGACATTGTCGATCCCTAGGGCTTTCAGCTGCAGGATGACGGGGGCCAAATTGCTGCGCTGCATCTCTGGGACGGTGGACTGGGGTAACTGGTCGAAGGCTTCCTCTAAGGAAAGAAATCAGAAATGGATCAAACGTGGCACCAGAAGCACCCATGACAGGGCAGTCTCCTTCTCTACCTTGAACGAGAGCTGTGGGATTTCTGGAACTGGGAGCACAAGATTGTGATACCAAGTTGTTTTTATATTTAGGAAGGACCACTCTACTTCAAAAATAAAGAGAGCTGAACAATACCCCTCTACAAAAGCACGCTCCTATGCTTCAGAGTGCTGCTTTTCAGATGCCTTTGTCAGTGAAATACTAAACAAAAGCAGCTGTCATGCCCAGGTACCTAGGGGCAGAGTACCTCAAGAACGCAAGAGCAGCAACACAAATAAGCAAAGAACAAAGTAAAAATAAATCACCAAATCTGTCCCCAGAATCTGACAAAGGACCTAATTACAAAGAGCAAAATTTGTACAAACTCAGCTTTTATTTTTTTTAATTTTTATTTTTATTTTTTTCAAACTCAGCTTTTAAATCAAGGAGCCAAATGCAGATCACACCCAGAGTCCTGTACTTGCATGTCCCATGGGAACAAAAGGTGACCTCAAACAGGAGACAGCACCCCAAGGCACAGAGATGGGGGTGGAAGGGGAGGATAGGGAGTAAGAGGAGGACTTCTTAAAACGAGACCAAAGGGTGGGGAGAAAGGAAGGCATGAAATCCCTTCTTGTGTTTATTCAGAAAGCCTATGGCTTAAACATGCCAAATCCTCTCAACTAAGCCAACACTGTACAGACACACGTCGCCTGCCTGGCCTCCACTTAGATCAGAAAGCTTCAGTTAGCCAGAGAGGAAAATGAACTACAGTACAGTCCCCTGGAGAGACACTGCTACCAATAGGAAGTCTTTCCCTGAGAAAACATGACCAATATTCTGGACTGTGGGACGTAAACTGCCAAACGCATGTCTAGCTGGAAGGTTCTAAGTGGCAGACAACAGCAGGAACGGAAGTTGTTTAGTTTTAAGAACATTGTGGCTACAGTACTGTTACCAGGACAACCACATTCCCCAAGCCCACACCACTGGCCAAGACAGCAACAAGTTACTCGCTGAGAGGCTGGCCCCACTGAGAAGATGCTTCGGGAAGCAGATGCTGATGCTGGAGAGATGAACATGTGATGGTACACAGAGCCACCAAGGCCCCTAGAGCCTGGGGCACAGGACAGGGGCTGCAGAAGCCACAGGCAAGGCCCCGAGGGACCTTTAGAAGGAGGAAGGACCTGGATCAAGACCAGAAAACAGGCCTAACAGGGACATATGCTCCTGCCATGAACGACCAGAGGCTCAGGAAGGAGGAGAGCAGAGACTGGGGGGAAGGTTCTCAGGAGCCGCCAACAGCAGCAGGAGGATCTGCTGGGCAGAGACAGACAAGCCCAAGGCCTCCGAAGGATGAGTGCCCGGATGGGAAGCAGTGGGTGTGGCTAAGAACATAGCACAACTGAGACCTGGGTGGAGTAGAAGGGAGAGCAGAGGAGCTGAGACAAAGTCTCCGAAGGGTCTGGAAACTAACCAATCAGCGGCACATGCTGAAAGCATGAGGGAAGAACCTGAACACTAGGCACTAACACACTGGTTACTGTCCCTGGCCCTCCCCAACCACACCCATGCTAAAGCAGCTAGGCCTGAGGACTCGGTGGCCTTTCTCCCAAATCCATCTGTCCAGCTTTAGCTAATGTCCTTTCACACGACTTCTTTGACATGTGAGACACGCCCATTTCCACTTTGAAAATAATTTGAGTTGGAGCTGCAGAGATGCCGCAGTGGTGAAGGGCGCTGCCTGTTTGTGCGGAGGATCCAGGTTCAGTTCTCAGGCACCTACACAGTGGGTCATAATCATCTGTAATTCCTACTCCAGGACATACAAAGCCCTCTTCTGACCTCCCCAAGTACCAGGCACACATGTGGTACACAGACACAGATGCAGGCAAAACACATAACCAGGCGGTGGTGGTGCACACCTTTAATCCCAACACTCGGGAGGCAGAGGCAGGCAGATCGCTGTGAATTCAAGGCCAGGCTGGTCGACAAAGTTAGTCTAGGGCAGCCAAGGCTACACAGAGAAATCCTGTCTCAAAAAAACAAAAATAAATAAATAAATAAAACTGGAGTTGTTGGAAATGGTGGTGCATGTCTTTAAGTCCAGCACTTGTGAGGCAAAGGTAGGGAGATCTCTGAGTCTGTAGCCAGCCTGGGCTAAAGAGAAACCCTGCCTCAGAAATAAATAAATAAAACTAACTTGAGTTCCTTAAAAAGTTAGACACACAATTACTCTACAATTACAATTCTGCAATTCCTCATAGAGTTAAAGGTTTCTCTGCATGTCCCGAGTCCACCCATATACTTACATCCAGCATCAATCTCTAGAGCCAAGATAAACAGTGTAAACGATGACCAGGAAGACAGTGCACATGACATAATGGACTATTACGCAGCCATGCCATCCTCTCCCTAGTGCCCTGAAACCAGTCTCGATGCCCCACGCACCCCACTTTGACAGTCCAGGCTGCCAATATGATCGGGGTCACACACTGCCTGGGCTGTGAAGTACTCTCTGCTCCCAGCAGGTGAGAATGCACCCTCTCTGCGTCAGTGACCCCCTCTTTCCCCTACAGCCCTTTATCACACCATGATCTGATCCTTGGTCTGCCTCTTCTGCCATACAACCCTCAATGTAGCCACAGCCCATGGCTCACTGAGCTCTGGATCCCCAGGCCCTGATGACACGCTAAAAGAAAGGAGGCTAGAGGTGAAGTTCAAGAGTGGGGAGGTCCAGAGTTCCAGAACCCACAGAGGAAAAGAGAGAGAGGAGGGGTATGTATGTATGTATGTATGTATGTATGTATGCATGTATATGCATGTGTGTGTGTAGTAACAGGAACAGAAAGGGATAGTGCTAAGTCCTCAATTCTTAAGCAACTGTAGGTGGATACTGGATAGAGGAGGGAATTAATGAGTTGGAAATTCCATCTGTGCACTAGAAAGGCACATGAGTGGGGATGAGAGTGGGGGTGGGGTTTTGGTACCATTCCCAACAACAGAGACACAGGGTAATGGCAGCTCTGGAGCATCATGGTATCTGTGTTTCTCAGTGTCCACAGGCTAAGGGGAAAGCTCATTAAGGGCTCGGGCTGTCTACCAGAATTTCATTCTGGCGTGTGATCCAGAGTGAATCTCCACAGGGATCTGATGAGAGATGTCACTGGGCTCAGGGGTCTAGGATAAGAGCACAGCACAGTAAGCACAAAGTAAGAAAGACAGTGCTTGATGCACAAGCCTGTGCTCAGGGGTCTGGCATGAGGCCCAACACTAGGCTAGAACAGAGGTGGCAGGCAGGGGCTGGTTCACTGAGCCAGCTGGGGAGTCCTCGCAAAGAAGGAAGGAATCAGTGGGAGGCCTGGGAGGGAGAGCTGGATTTGATGGTGAACTCCGCCATGAGTGAAAACTAACTCTCTATGATCCAAAGCCTAGACTACTCTAAGAAAATCCAAAATTGCTAAGAAACACCATACACACCTGTATAAAGGCGGTAACACTTTCCGGAGCGGTTGCGCCCACCACGTCCTGCCCTCTGGTTGGCTGATGCCTGAGACACGGGTACCACCACCAAGCATTCAATGGCCGTCCTGGGGTTGTAGGCGCGAAGCTTCATAAAGCCACAGTCAATCACATACACAATGCCACTGATGGTGATGGAAGTCTCTGCCACATTGGTGGCCACGATCACCTACGGAAAAGATAAAGCTGGTTGGGTCTTTCCACTTTAAATAAGTTTAAAGGCCCTAAAGACATATTGACATTTCAAACGCCATGCTGCCAAGCAAGAGGCAGGACCCTGGGTGGGAATGTTCCGATTCTATAACCTTACAAAGCTTCCTGAATCCCCTGAGAATGGCTTCCCCATGAACACAGTATAGCCATGCCTCCCCAGGGTTGCCGAGGGGGATACAAACAGAGAGATATAATGTCTGTTTTTCCAACAAGCAAATAACTTCAGAGAGCAACCAGTACCAGGAAAAAGCACAGCCTGGCCTATAGATAATAGTGTATGCTGTGTCATTATATGTTACAAATTACATATTACACATTATACATTATAACAAAGTGTCCCCTCCACACTGGCTACCCAGAGGAAACATCCCTGAAGGATGAACGTGAGCTGAGACCTACTGACAGGAACTAGCCAACCCTACAGACCAGAGAGAAATGCCACAGAGGAAGCAGATGCTACCAACAAAGCCACTGTACAAGGAGCCGGGGGACAAAGGGGGCCCAGGTAGTGGCAGCAGTCTCTGGCTGCCATGAGCCAGCCGCCTCTGCTGAGTCTGACAGAGCTGGGGATATGCATTTAAAACACACACAACTCTTTCAAGCACTTTACATTTGATAAAATCATTTTATGAAAATCTTTCTATTTTTTGGGCTGGAGACAAGGCTTAGCGGTTAAGAGCACTGACTGCTCTTCCAAAGGACCTGAATTCAATTCCCAGCACCCACATGGCAGCTTACACAGACACACATGCAAACAAAACACCAATGCACATAAAATAAAAATGAATTTTTTAAAATCTATTTTTATATGGTAGAGGGTTACAATTTTATACTATACAGCTTTCTAAAAGCTATTGCTGAGGCAGGTGAGAGGCTCAATGGGTAAGGGTGTCTGTTGTCAAACCTAAGGTCCTGAGTTCAGTCCCTGAGACCCACATGGTGCAAAGAAAGAACTGACTCCCATAAGGACACTCAGACCTCCACATGTGCATATGGCACGTATGTGCCCTGCCCCAAACTCCACATAAATAAATGTAATAAAAATGTTTAATTATGCATGTTTTACAGCTAGGAAATCTGAGACCTGAAGGTAAGTAACTTAGGACAAGGCACACAGCAACTTTGCAAGTGGAACCCAGGCCTGCAGACTGGCCGGCCGACGCAGTTCACAAATGACTGGGCAGGTAGGGATAGCATGTGTCTGTAATCCCACAACTCCTACAGTGAAAGGAGGCAGAGTTAGAAGAACCCCCAGTATTTGTGGGCCAGCTAGGCTGGCAGACACGGCAGCAAAGAGAGATGCCATTTCAAGCAGGGTGTCCTCTGACCTCCACATGCACACTGTGGCATATGCCTACGCTTACACACATGAATGCACGCACAAACGCACGCGCGCACACACACACACACACACACACACACACACACACACACAAATACATACCAAAACAACAATTTTGCAGTACAAAGGGGAGCCAATGTGACTACAAATGGCTGCAGGCACCACTGATCACTAGACGTCTCACCTTTCTCACGCTGTGTGACACCCTGTCAAACACCTTCATTTGCTCAAAAGAAGGCAGTCCTGCATACATCGGGAGAACACGGAGGTGTTTCTTCATCCCGGTGCGGGCAAGCGCCCGAGCCTGCTCAATCAACATGGACACGACAGTTTCTACTTCTTCCTAAACACGGAACCAGAAAGCAAAGAAGCTGGTCATGCTATCCTACTGAAAGAACAGATGCTGGAACAGGGGCTTTCACTGTGGTCACCTTCAGGAGCTGTGTACTGCCATGTCCCACTCAGGATGACATTTAGTCACATGCTACCAAGTAACAGTATCAAAGGAGTAAACTCTGTACAACTAATTAGTAAAATTAAGCCATCTGTAGTTAATAGAAGAGTTTCCATAAATACACACCATGAGGAACTGGTGAGGTGGCTCAGTGGTAAAGAGCAGGTACTGCTCTTACAGTGGACTGGAGTCTGGTTCCCGTCACCCAGGTCAGGCAGCTTACTCTACCTTTAACTCCAGCTCTGGGGGAGCCAACACCCTCTTCAGGCCTCCACAGAGGCCCCTGCACTCGCTGCACAAAGATATACACCGTATGCATAATGACTATTCTTACACAGCTTTTACGGCCTGGTGCAAACAGCATCCCATGTGTATGGACATGCTGAGCACGGTGTGCATATGGACAAGCTGTGGCCCATGAAACCACCGAAAGCTTTCCTGAGGAGAGATTATTAACTGTGGGAACGTTTGGCAGTAGGAAAGACTAAGGCTGGGGGTAGTTCTGAGCAGCAGTACGACCTTAAGACAGTACTCTGGCTTAGTCAGTTGTTTCCACTACTGGTCACTGGTGACCTGCAGAATGAACTGGAAAGATGTCACAAGTAAAGGACCCACTCCTAACTTTAGGCCACCTGGGAAATGACGCCCTACATTTGCCCACAGGATGGGATTGCACATGCACGAAGCACAATGTACCCAGGGCAACATCCAATGCAGCAAATAAGACAGCCCATTTGACACGGAACTAATTTATTCTGAAATCAGCTAATACAGTTAAAATATCAAGGCAAGAGAAATGGCTCAGAGTTAAGAACACTAGCTGCTCTTTCAAAGGACCTGGTTCAGTTCCTGGCACAGGCAGATCACAATCATCTGTAACTCAACTTCCAATAGATCTGACGCCCTTTTCTGGCCTCCATGGGCACATACACCCACAAGGTACATATACATCCACAAAGACTCACACACATACACATAAAATAAAATTTAAATTAAAAAAACTGCAACTAACCTCGTACAGCAGAATAGGGATGAGCTAATGACCCCTAGCAATCTAGATCGCAGGTGGTTGATATCAAACCAGCAAATTTTTATGTAACTTAGCAACTACAAAATATGATTAAACATGACACAAGGGGTTGGCTGCTCTTCCAGAGGACCTGGGTTCAATTCCCAGCATCCACATAGCAGCTCACAACCATCTTTAACTCCCATTCCAAGGGATCTGACACTACTTTCTGCCCTCCTTAGGCACCAAACATACAGGCAAAACACCCATACACATTTTTAAAAGAGGGGGGAAAAAGAAAAGACAAAACGAAAACAAATGACTAAGAACACGGCTTTATGTTAATGCTGGTGTTGCCTAAACATGTTATGCAGAGAGACTGGGTGGAGCTACCTGGCCAGTGAGAAAGGCTAGTATGTCTCCATCTCCCTCTGTCTGGTGGATCTTCACCACAGTGTCCACGGTTGCCTTGATATAATCTGGAACAGGACTGGGAAAATGTATGAGGAAAAAGATCATCACTGGAATGCGCTCATTTATTACAGATCAATTATCCTAATAACCTGGCAGCCAAACCCCATAAGAGTTAGTTTGGGCCAGGCCAGCAGGTAATTAGCATATGGTAAGCAAAATAAACATGAGCTCCTTTCTTTTTCATGGGCAGCAACCAAGAACTGAAGGTGTATCTCAGTGATATAGCACTTGCCTAGCACACGTAGGTCCCATGTTCAATCCCCAGCACAAGAAAGAAAAAAACAACATTAAATGCAGCACTTCTATAAATAATTACATGTAAACAATGTTTTTGTTTTGTTTTGTTTTACTTTTTAGCAATATTTGCCAAGAAATAAAGAACATTCTGGAAGACAGAATGTTCTAAAAGCTGGATTAGCATCATTGCTGAAACTAGTCTTGATACTCCTGTACAAATTTATGTGTACTTGTGGCCATTAGTTCAGCCTGGAGAGAGTGAAACAGCAAGAGGCTGATGAGAGGTGCACGTGAGCGATTTATCTGCAGCATGTAAAGATGCCAAGTCACAGAAAATCAAGGGCTTCAGACTCAGGGCAGAAGCCCACTGCCCAAATTAAGGCTTGTGTGATAAAGTACCATGACAACAAAAACAAGTTGGGAGGAAAACTGCCTTACATATCCCAAGTCACAATCCATCACTGAAGTCAGGTCAGGAGCTCAAACAGAGAAGGAACCCTGAGCCAGGAGCTGATGCAGAGGCCATGGAGGGGTGCTGCTTAGTGGCTTGCTCCCCATGGCTTACTCAGCCAGCTTTCTTACAGAGCCTAGGACCACTAGCCTGGGGATAGCACCACCCTGCCATGGGGTGGGCCCTCCCCATCAATCACTAAAAAGAAAACGCCCCACAGGCTTGCCTACACCCAAGTTTAGGAAGACATTTTCTCAATTGAGGCTTCCTCCTTTCTGATGACTCTGGCTAGATTGTAGTAGCCATCAGTGTCCATCTCACTCATGGCTGAGTGAGTGGAAAGGGCAGACATTCCCTCCTGCCAGAAGGGATAAAGATGAAGTTTACAACTCTCTGGATTTAATAGGCACTGGTCAAGGCCCAGTAACTAGGTACAGCAATTAGGATGGCCTCTTTCTTATTCCAACGGACTCCTCCCAAAAGTGCCAGGTAGGCCTTCTTGCTAAGAATGTAAAGACGGGATTCCACAGCGCTTCCCTTACTAATGGCACCCTAGAAACCCTCAATTCAGGAAACTGCCAAACCACCTCCCATCAGTCTCCAACTACTTGACTCTCTCCAACTGAACTAATGGCCACAGACGCATGTAAATCTGCACAGGAGTGTCAAACTCCAAATTCAGCAATGATGCTGGCCCAGCTTCCAGAACACTGTCAGTAATGCGAGCTGCACCACACCCCTCCTCACTGTCCTCACTGGCTGGAGGCCAACAAAACAAAGTACCCGATTATTCTGCCTAACAGGTGAGGTCCCAGATTACCATCACCAAGAATCAAGCACTACCAAACCTTTGTAGGTAAAAGATATCCACTGGAAATGTCCGTCCTTCCACGGTGAGGATCACACAGGTGTCCCTGGCTGGGTCATTGGTTTCATTTTGGTTGAAGAAATCGCGAAATTTCTAAAAATAAACAAATACATAAATATTATTCACATTTATCTCAAAAAAAAAAAGAAAGAAAGAGAGAATGGCTCACAGTAATGAACAGGAAGAAAATATGGAACTGGCAGAGATAAGTGGGATAGTAGGAATTAGACACACAGTGAAGATTATACACTGCAGAAGAGCTTGTTTTATTTTAGAAGCAGGCTCTCATGTAGCCCAGCTAGCCTCAAACTCACTAAGTAGCTGAAGCTGGCCTTGAACTCCTGATCCTCTGGCCTCTACTGCTTGAGTGCTGGGATTACAGATATGTACTGTCACATCACACAAAATGACTTTCTAAATTCACAATTTTCTTCCATTTCTTTTACACCTCCACCAGGCTCTCGCTCCCATGGGCCAGCTTTAGTTTGTTGAGACAGAGTCTTGATACTCAGCATAGGCTGAAACTCTATGTAGCCCAGGCTCGACCCAAACTCAGGATCCCCCTGCCTCTGCCTCCTGAGTGCTGGGACCACATGCGTGCATCACCACATCAAGCTAAACGTACTTTTTTTAAAACACATTTTTATTGAAAAATAAAATAATTCATATTGCATCTCATTTTCTATCCCATCCCCTACATCCTCCCATTCCTCCCTCCCTCCCACTTTCACCCCAATCCCCTTCCCTATGACTGTGACCAAGGGGGACCTCCTCCCCCTGAATATGGTGCTAGGGTATCAAGTCTCTTCTTGGTAGTCCGCTATCCTTCCTCCGAGTGCCATTGGGCCTCCCCAACAAAGGGACATGGCCAAATATGGGGCACCAGAGAGCCTGTGAAAGTCAGTCCCCAGTCTCCACTTAACTGTGGAGAATGTTCTGTCCCTTGGTTAGATCTGGGTAGGGGTTTGATGATGACTGCACGTTTTGTCCTTGGTTGGTGCCTTTGATCAAGCAGAACCCCTGGGCTCAGATCCACCCATCATAATAATGTTCCTCTTGTAGGTTTCTAGGACCCTCTGGATCCACCTACTTCCCTATACCCTATATTTTTCTCACCTAGAGTCTCAATAGGATGTTTTCACCTCTATCTCACTTTCCTGGTAGGTGCAGACTTTCATAGGACCTGCCCCTTGGGCTAGTGTCCAGTTATAAGTGAGTATATACCATTTGAGTTTCTCTGCTTCTAGGTTAGCTCACTCATTATGATCATTTCTAGTTCAATCCATTTGTCCACAAATTTTGGGAATTCCTTGTTTTTAATAGCTGAGTAGTATTCCATAGTGTAAATGTACCAGAGTTTCTTTATCCATTCTTCTACTGAGGGACACTTCGGCTGTTTCCATGATCTGGCTATTATGAATAAGGATGCTATGAACATGGTTGAGCATATGTCCCTGTTGTGTGCTAGAGCATCTTCTGGGTATATTCCAAGGAATGGAATAGCTGGGTCTTGAGGAAGCCCTATTCCCATTTTTCTGAGATAGCACCAGATAGATTTCCAAAGTGGCTGTACTAGTTTGCATTCCCACCAGCAATGAAGGAGTGTTCCTCTCTCTCCACATCCTCGCCAGCATGTGTTGTCACGTGAATGTTTGATTTTAGCCATTCTGATGGGTGTAAGATGGAATCTCAGAGTTGTTTTGATTTGCATTTCTCTGATGACCAGAGATGTTGAGCATTTCTTTAAGTGTGTCTCAGCCATTTGATATTCCTCTGTTGAGAATTCTCTGTTTAATTCTGAGCCCCATTTCTCAATTGGGTTATTTGGTTTGGTGGCGTTTAATTTCTTGAGTTCTTTATAAAGTTTGGATATTAGACCTTTGTCAGATGCAGGGTTGGTGAAGATTATTTCCCAGTCTGTAGGCTGTCGCTTTGTTCTCTTGACAGTGTCTCCTGCCTTACAGAAGCTTCTCAGCCTCATGAGGTCCCATTTATTAATTGTTGACCTTAAGGCCTGGGCTGTTGGTGTTCTGTTCAGGAAGTTGTCTCCTGTGCCAATGTGCTCCAGGCTCTTCCCCACTTTTTCTTCTAACTGATTTAGTGTCTCTGGTTTTATATTGAAGTCTTTAATCCATTTGGACTTGAGCTTTGTGCATGGTGACAAGTATGGGTCCAATTGCATTTTCTACATGTAGACATCCAGTTAGCCCAGCACCATTTGTTGAAGATGCTATCCTTTTTCCATTGAATAGATTTGGCTTCTTTGTCAAAAATCAGGTAAATGTACTTTTCTATTACTGAAGCTGCAGAGAAGATGTCAACGACAGATTCTAAAGGTTTAATTAAGTTAAGGTCAGAATTGAGTGAGGCTGAGCTAGCATGTAGCTGTGGTAGGACTGACTCAAGCTTGGTGCAGGTTACATCAGGCTGGTTGATAGCTCCAACCACGCATCTAATCATACACGGCTATCACCTCATAAAGGTGATAGTTCTGCACAATAGCTGTGTCTCAGACACATCCCAACAGATTTCAGGCCCTCTGATGGCACAAGCAGTGCCCTTCTCCAATCATGTGCACATGCATGTTGACACAGAACAGGACAGAACCGCTTCTTACTCAATGAAGAAACGTCCTCAGCAATGGAGAGCTTGGGTCGGAATGACTATGATTATGAGAAAGAGGCTGGGACAGAACTGGGCAGACCCAGCCAGGGTCAAGCTTAGATACTGCAGACAGCTCAGAGACAGCAAAGGAGGACACAAGCGACACAGTCAAGACTGTCACCAACAGCCAGGGTCAGATGAGCCAGGGGCCATGGAAGGAGTGGATGGCCTTGAGGAAAAAGAGGAGATTTAAGCCGCTCAGAAGGAAGTGAGTGAGGAGGCAGGAAGAGCGGGGTGAGCAGGGCCCAGGCTTCAAGGCCTCGCTGGACCAGCTACCACCAGGGCATGCTGAACAGTAAGTGGGGTCATTACAGCGTCACCAGGCACTAAGCATGCAAGTGGTATACCTACGCCCATAAACAATAATCATATTTTTTTCTTAAAAGGTCTATTTCTCAAGAGTGCATGAACCATGAGGCAGAATCAAGCGAAGGAAGTGAAGGCCTCACCTGGAAGAATCTGAGTCAGGTGGAAGCAGTATGGTTACAATGACATGGACATGGGGGAAGCAATGGAACAAGACAGAGAGGAAGGGCAGCAGTCTGTGACACAAAATGGAAATAATGTGGGCCTTTGCTGTGCCATCTGCAGGTTCGGTCCAGCTTCCCGTGCTGGGAAATGCTCCCACCTGGTGCACACACAAGACCTCCCAGCAGCCGTCCATGGCCTCCCCAATCCCCACCCACCGAGGCCTCAGGATCCTTCACCAGGACTGATGGGAGGGAGGAATTAATCTCTCTACAAGTAATCAGACCCATGAGAAAATAACAACAGAGCAGTGGGGACTGTCTGCGGCCTAGCTTCTGCCATGTGGATAGGCTAGAGGACAAGGATGGGATAGGAGGGTGAAGGGACACTGCAGTCCCGCCTGCTGAGTGGGTAACTGCTACCACAAACACAGCAGCTAGGCCAGTCAAACAACTATCCAACCAGCCTCCAGCCTTCCCTGCCACTTCCCTGCTGGCATCTCATGTACAGGCTGGGCCATCGACCCAAGGGAAACCAGAGCAGGTGGCCTGCGCACAGCATTACACAACTAGACAGTGTGGCAGTAAGTCTGTCACCTATAGACACAGAGACTTGGGTCAAAAGATGGACCCAGGGCACCCTTGGGCCTCTGGATCAAAATGCAAGGTAAACCATAGTCTGCCCTTGCTCACTCCTATGCAATGTCCCTCACTCCAGGCCTTTTCAGCCTACTCACATCCTCTTCCTCTCACTTAAGAATGTACATATTACACCCACAGACCCACATCTACCCACCCCACCCGCTAAGCCAGGAGACCCCAAATCGGCTGTCTCCCTTCCACACTCCCCTCAGGAGAAGGCACTGGAGATCCAGCCAAGGGAGAGAGGAATGAACGGCCCGTAGCTCACTCTGGGCCCAGGTGAGTACTGTGGAAGTTCCAGCATACCCAAATCAAAACACATCAAGGAATGACAAAGCTGGGCACTCCCTTTCAATTCTCTCAAGATTTTGGGAAAGTATCTCCATCAACTACTACAGACGTAATGAGGCAACGCTTTCCAGTCTCTGTACCACATTAAAGACACTCTGCACGTGAGGCTCAGGGAACAGTGTGGAAGAGGGACAGGATCGAGGATCTGTGTGTGTGTGTGTGTGTGTGTGTGTGTCCTAGCACTATCAGAAGCTACACCTACTAAGTCTAGCCAACATGACAGTCAAACATGAGCTGAACAGGGACAACAGACATGCTAAGAAGGACAGGGAAAGACTAAGAGGCCTCAACCCTACACAAAGAACTGCAGGCAACTAAGGAATGCTGAGAGCAGGAGAAACAAGCTTCTCCAGGTTTTTGGGTTTTAAGTTTGGTTTGGTTTGGTTTTTTGTTTTTCTTTTTTTTGTTTTGTTTTGTTTTGTTTTCCTTTTTTTTTTTTTTTTTAAGTTTTTTTTTTTTTTTATAAAGTATACAGTGTTTTGAAAACATGTTCACCTGCAGGCCAGAAGAGGACACCAGATCTCACTATAGATGGCTGTGAGCCACCATGTGGTTGCTGGGAATTGAACTCAGGACCTTTAGGAAAACAGACAGTACTCTTAACCTCTGAGCCATCTCTCCAGCCCTGGTTTTTTGTTTTTCGAGACAGGGTTTCCCTGTGTAGCCTTGGCTGTCCTGGACTCACTTTGTAGACCAGGCTGGCCTCAAACTCACAGAGATCTGCCTGCCTCTGCCTCCCGAGTGCTGGGATTATAGGGGAGTTCCACCATGCCTGGCTCACCAGTTGTGTTTTTTTAATACCAAAGGGTCAGCCCTGAAAACATACATACAAGAAACGTACAGGCTAATCAGATTATATTGAGGAATATATATACATACATGCGTCCATTGTTTCTAAAGGTCATGGACTTGAAAGAGAGCAATGACGGTGTGCGGGGTTAAGAGAAAGGACAGAGGGAAATAATGTAAGCATGTCATAACCTCAAAAATAAACGGAAAAAAAGACAATGAACAGTAGCAGTAAACAGTTCATACTGTCAATTAGCAATGGAAGTGACACAGACTGGGACATTGCATTTTTCACCGCAACTAAACCTGTTTAGAACAATTTTTCAGTTTGTAACTTTTAAGAGAGAAAAACAGGAAGTGAAAAGATAACAGAGATGATCTGTGCAGCTGGAGCGCAAAGGCGGGAGCCAGAAAGGTGGGTCAGATTCCTCCTGCAACGGCTGGTTACCTTGACTGGTTCTACGAGCGCCTGGGAAGAAAGAGTCTCGATGAGTGACTGTGCACATCACGGCAGCCTGTGGGCACGTCTGTCAGGAGGGAGGGGGTGTCTTCACTACATTAAAGGATGGGAGAAGTCTCAAGCCCAGCACGGGCAGCACTGTTCTGGCTGTAGTAAGAGTGGGGAAGGTGGGACCAGAAAGCCAAGAGAGCTGGGGTTCAATTGCCAGTACCCACATGGCAGCTCACAACCAACCATCCACACTCTCCTGGCTTCCGTGGCACATTGAATGCACACGGTGCACAGACATTCACACAGGCAGAACACCCCATACACGTACAAGCAAACTTTTAAAATTAATAATGTTTAAAAAGAGTAGGGAAAAGTGAGCTGAAGTAAGCATGCATGCATTTATTTCTCTCTGAAAGCTAAAATAAATATCTTCATTCCTAAGTTGTTTTTTTGCCAGGATATGTTATCACAGCATCAGAAATGAAATTAAAACACCTCCAGAGAACATTCCAGTAGATATCATCACGTCAGAGATGACAGCTAATGCAAGGGGACAATGAGCAGCTCAAACCCAAAGGTAACCGTGGGCAGCCTGAGCCAAGCTCCAATACCTGTGAAACGCTGACAGGCCAGCCTGGTGCACAGGCGCTCCAATACCTGTGAAACGCTGACAGGCCAGCCTGGTGCACAGGCGCTCCAATACCTGTGAAACGCTGACAGGCCAGCCTGGTGGACAGGCGCTACAATACCTGTGAAACGCTGACAGGCCAGCCTGGTGCACAGGCGCTCCAATACCTGTGAAACGCTGACAGGCCAGCCTGGTGCACAGGCGCTCCAATACCTGTGAAACGCTGACAGGCCAGCCTGGTGGACAGGCGCTACAATACCTGTGAAACGCTGACAGGCCAGCCTGGTGCACAGGCAGGCATCTCTCACCAAATCAGCCTTCATTCTTCCACCCACAGGGAGACAGGAAAAAAGCCAGGGCCAGACCCTCATGACATCTCACCTGGAGTATAGAGCTGCCCTCCTGACTGGCAGCTATCTCCTTAACTACTCCTGTGTCTCTACACAGCACAAGATGATCTTGCTGGGTCTCAAATATGGGCAAGTCACTGCCCTATCTACCGCAGTGTAAGGCGAGAAGGATAGCACCATGAAAAAGACAGAGTCCCAAACGTCATGGACTCAAGCAATTCCTCAACATGCATCTAAAGTCAGTGCAACTGAAACACACACAAAGCTGTGCAAGAGGATGGAAGCAGGACGAGTGAGGCCTTTAAGGAAGGCCTCTCTGAGGTGAGGTTCTCTAACGCCAGAGAAAGATGCTGGAGAGCCATGGGGATGTCTGGAAGAAAAACAGACTTGGGAAAAAAACCCTACCTCATCCCAAGGAGAAGCCTGGTTTTCTCAGAGGAATAGAAGGGGACCAGTGGAGCTGGTATACAGACAGACTGGAAGGAGAGGAAGTCAGAGCAGTCCTGGGGATGGAGCACCCCCGGGGATGGAGCACCCCAGAGAGGGAGCACCCCGGGGATGGAGCACCCCCGGGGATGGAGCACCCTGGAGAGGGAGCACCCTGGGGATGGAGCACTCTGGGGATGGGGCAGCCCTGGGAATGGGGTGGCCCTGGGAATGGGGTGGCCCTGGGGATGGGGCGGCCCTGGAGATGGGGGAGCCCTGGAGATGGGACAGCCCTGGAGATAGGACAACCCTTGGGATGGAACAGGCTGGAGACAGGACATCCCTAGGGATGGGGCACCCTGGAGATAGGACATCCTTGGGGGATGGGACAGGCCTGGAGATGGGATAGCCCTAGAGACAGGACATCCCTGGGGATGGGGGACCCCTGTGGGGCCTGACAGACAGAGTTCTGGTAGCTTCCAGAACCCATGGTTCCCATGGCTCCCACATGGTCAAGGAGCCCTGATTCCCCCTTTGCCCATGAAGGAAAGGGCCATGTTATCTCAAAACCTGCTAAAATGCCACCTCTTTCGTGACAAGTTCCTGACATGCCCAGCTGGCTGGAGTTAAGAGCAGCCTTCTAGGTTACCAGAGCACCTTAACACACTGAATACCTCTTTATGCATCTCCCGCCCTGGGCTCACCTGTGGCTAGCAGGAGACTTAGCATAAACAGCAGGTGGCTAAAACAATGAGATGAATTGAACCGATTTTATTAAATAAAATATTAGTCATCAAGAGAGTAAATCAACCATATAAAAACATAGGGAGCAAAGAGATGGCTCGGTTGGTAAAGATAACTACTGCCAAGCCTAATGATCTTCATCCCTAGGACCCTCATGGTGGAAGGACAGAACTGACTCCTCCATGCTGTCCTCTGACCTCTGCCATAGCATGTGTGTCCCCTACCACACATACAGAAAGTTAAAAAAAAAAAAAAAAAAAAAAAAAAGGTTGGGCGTGGTGGCACACGCCTTTAATCCCAGCACCTGAGAGGTAGAGGCAGGTGGATCTCTGTGAGTTCGAGGCCAGCCTGGTCTACAAAGTGAGTCTAGGACAGCCAAGGATACACAGAGAAACCCTGTCTCGAAAAACCACAACAAAAAAACAAAACAAACAAACAACAAAAAAACCCCACTTAACATGGAAACTACTATTTGTTAGAGGAGAAACTTAACTGCACTAAAAATATTAAAATAACTATATATTTTCATAAATAAATTTAAGAAATATAGATAGCCTCACACTGAGAAGTAAAAGAAGCTGCCAATGTCAGGAGAAGGACAGCCAAGACAAACACAAGGCAATTCAGTGATCATCAACGCCCTTGGTTAACTACAGTCTAATTTCTACTCAGAGTGAGGAGAGGCATCCTACCAGATGGCCCCACAAAAGGCAGGTCACTCTGCTGAAGACATGCTTTGGCAGAGGTGCAGTCCCAAGGACGCCTGCCACTTCCAGTGTTTACGTAGAACACGGAGAGATGCCCTTACCTCTGCGTCCAGAGTAGCTGAGGCCACAATCAGGCGGAGATCCCCTCGCTTTTTCTGAATCTGAAAAAGAAGGAATTGGGAGACTGTGGAGATGGTGGGACAGCGGACAATTCCTGGCCAGGCATGGTGACACAGGTCTGCAAACTCCAGCAAGCAGGAGACGGGGCAGGAGGAGTATCACAAGTTTAAGACCAGCCAGGGCTAGACAGAAACCTCGTCTCACAACAAAGAGGAGGCCCATCAGTGAGACAAGAACGCTACAACGGACTGACTATTGGTGTCACCATCACACTTCTTCCTGATTTTGAAAATGCACAGAATTTCCTAAATTATGATGCAACAAAAATTTTATGCAAAATATAAAGGGAACTAAAAACTGTAACTATAACCCTAGACTTAAGGACTACACTTGAAATTATAAAAAAAAATAAGCACCCTTCCTCACATGTGGAGCAGTGTGAATGTCTGTATGAAAAAGTACACTAAAACCCAAAAATAGCAAATGGTGGCACCAAGATAGAGAGAGGGGCACTAACAGTCACTCAAAGAAATGTGCTCACCAGGCCCACACCACACTTCCCTAGTGGTGATGGCATAGTGAGAAAATTCCTTATACATATCAAAAAGTCTGATCATCAGCCAAAGCGTAAAAATAACAAAATATCAACAACAAAGGCAGTTTATATAGCCCTGGGCATGTGCCACTTCAGGAGACAAACGGAGTCGCGCAGTGTGCACGCCACACAGAGACACAAGGCTGAGGAGGGGCAAGCGACTGACACCAGCCCACCTCTCCCTCACTTCACTGTGGACAGACACAGTTACAGGATCTGTACAAAGGTACACGGACGATGTCATCCTAGGATGTGTTGCCTTACTTAAGCCTCATGGCAATGATGTTCAGGATGATGTCCAGCAGCTCTGCCCAGCAGAACCCCCCAAGGAGCAGTTCCTAGTCCACCCTGCCCTGTCTAGGCAGCAGCCACTGGCCACACGTGGCTATGAGAAGCGTTTGGAATATACTAGGGTGATGGAAAGATCACAGTGTTATCTTATTCCTCTTTCAATAATTCAGATCTAAACACCCCCAGGTGGCTAATGGTTACAATGCAGGCTCCTGCCCACACAGGCACGGAGACACTGGTTTCGAGATGTGTGCATGTGGCAGTCAAAAGTCATACCCAGGCAGTCTTCTCAGGGCATCCCAATCTACCACATCTTACTAGACTCTAATAATTGAGGAATTTTGCAGAGAAAACAACAAATTTAAAAAGCAATAATAACGTTAAGGGTAAGAACCAGAGAGAATGAAGGTAACAGCTAAAAGCAGACAGTGAACCAGAAAGTTCACTATAAATAGCTCTACTAGGAGGTATGTCTGAAAAGAGTTACAAAAGTAAGAGAAACACACATGTACAGCACATGTGATTACACAGTGCTCAGCACCACAAGACCTGGCACATATTAGGCACAGTACAGGAAGAGTGTGGCAGACACCAGTAGCAGCCAGTATGTAGTACTGAGAACCCTGTCTTCAGGGGCTTGGCAGTGGTGCAGGGGTTCTGAGCACCCGCTGTTCTGGCAGAGGCTCTGGCCCCCGCACACACACATCAGGCAGCTCACAACCACCGGCACTCCAGTTCTTGGGGACCTGATGCCCTCTTCCGGCCTCTGCAGACACCTGCATGCATGTGGTATACAGACATACACTGGGACACACACACAAACCCTTAACATGAATACAACATCTATAAAATAATAATGTCTTCAAAGACTATTTCATTTTGATATAACAGTAAACGTGCAAGATATAAAGTACCACATATCATCCTATTCCACAGTGTCAGAACATACACACAGACAGACAGACAGACAGACACACTCAGCTCATGGTTTTCTCTGAATGGGTAAAACGATAGGACAATTTTTTTTTATCTTTGTATTTATTGTATTTTCCAAATTGCTGTAATTACTTTCCTAACCAGGCAACAATACAAAAACACAGAACCTAAATGCTGGCAATGGAGTCGTACCTTCTTCAGCAAGCCAATAGCAATGTCTGTATATAAGGTCCTCTCATGGGCTTCGTCCAGCATGATGACACTAAGAATCAGAGGGACACTCTAGTGAGCATTGGAGCAACACCCAACAAAACCCCACCCAGGCAACTAAAGAGACCTCTGGGTACCCAACCCCATGTAATGATACCTAGTTAAGAGAAAAGCCGAGTTATTCTTTGCCAATGATGTCATTCCTAAACTAGAAACGTGATTTCAACAATGGTGGTGAAAATGATGACGACACACTATTTACAAAGGGCTTCACCACCCACCCTGGACCCCAGCAGGACTTAAAAGCTGGTTCTACTGGTATGTGTGCCCTGTAACCCCACAGAACACATTAAATAACAAAGCCCAGGCACCTCAGAGATGTTAAGCTACGAGAACAGCCAAAGAGGGAGGATGACAGCCATAAAGCACGTGCCAGGGGTGGAACGGGACATCATCTCAAATACCTAAGCTGCAAGGCAACACTAATGCTTCCCATGATGGGCAAGGACACAGAGGGAGGAAAAGCTAAACCCTCATCTGGACGCTGTGTCCTGCATTCAGCAGAACACTGTCCAGAGGGCAGAAGTGGGCCACTTGCCTAACATGTGTGAGACCCCAAGACCCATCCCCTGCATTACTAAATGAAAGGGGAGGGGGAGGGGCAACACTGGCTAGTCACATCTCTGCTGGGCTGTGGTTCTGTAGTTACTATAATCCCTGAAGCATGTCAAAGCCCAAGATGAAGAAAGACAAACCAACAGGAGTTCCAAGACATGTGCATGGGCCTGTTTTTGTCCATGTCTCTGACTGTCTACTTTATGTACTCACTACTGCTGCCTGTAGTGATCCAGCAAGGGAAGAAAGAGCCACCACCAGGAAAGAGAGCAGTGAAGGGCAGCTGGACAGACCAGAATCCCAGGGGCTAACCCAACTGGTTCCCAGTGTACACGTGCACTTTTAAAACATTATGAAGTTACCACAGGGAATCTTGCTTACCTATATTTTGTTAACAATGGATCAACCATCATTTCCCTGACCAGCATCCCATCCGTAAGGAACTAAAAAGTAAAATCACAAAGAGAGAAATGTATTTATATTGATGATTCAAACTCAAGTATAATCTCTGTTTGCGTGCAAGAGCAACCCCGACAGTACAGTGAAGAAACATCTCAGCAGCTTTACTCCAGGCAATGGAACTGTTTGAAAAAGACCCCACGCTGGGCTGCAGAATTTCCACCTCCATCTCCATGCTTCCTGACCGAGCCGCTAATGCTAATAAGCATCCGCAGCCATCAGCGCAGTCAACAGTGAGTCCCCAACTACCAGTGTTTACTACGTGCGTGCGTGCACAGTGAGTTTGGGATAACTCCGCATGTTCTCAACCCGCACCTCCACCAACAGGGCCGCAGGTCACCCCGCTGGAGCTCACCTCTATCTGCTGTGAATACCCAGGTCGTGTGCTTGCCATCTCTGAGCCTTGGTCCTCACTTGTCAAATGACATAATACAACAATTTCACCAAGTTGTAGTGAAAGCCAAGTAGGATTAATGAACACTAATAAAATGCTTCAAAAATGAGCATTAACAAATGGGTGCCATTATTCTCACCCCAAAGCAAAGCCAGTGGGTTAACAAGGCTAAGCATGTCCCTCAGTGTCATCTTGACAAGTGAGCCCTGTCACACCCCCACAGAAGCAAAAGTGGAAAGTTCTACCAAGGACAGTCTTAGCAGACAGTTTCTCATGGACCCAAAAAGAATCACCTGACTATGTCGCCCACCCAGTGACAACTGGTTACATATAATTGAAGGGATAAACACATGTTCCCTCTACCTGACAACATGAGTAATCAAAAATTTGAAAAATGAGGTCTGTGTTGGCACACACTAGTCATCTAGAATGAGGGGCCTTTAGCAGGCTGGCCAGTAGGCAAGTCTGTGGGCATTTTCTGGATGGAAGATTGACGGGGAGGAGGGCCAAGCTCACTGTGGACACAGCCACCCCTCGGGTGTGTAAGAGAGCAGGCTGAGCGAGGCAGCCAGCAGCACTCCTCCACAGCCTCTGTTTCAGCTCCCGCTTTGCGATCCTGCCCTGGCTTCCCTGGATGGTGGGTGGACTATACGCTGTAAACTGAAATAGCCCCGTTTCTCCCCAAGTTGTTTTTGGTTATGGTTTTGGCACAGCAACAGAAACCCACCAGGGTCCGTTTTCTTACAAACAGCTACAGTGTCCACTCAGATCACCTGAACAGTTGTAATTCCAGTGTTCCAGTCTGGAAGGCACCTGGGTCTAAGCACCTAGCTTCACTTCATCTGAGCACCTTGCTCACTGTTCTACTGTGCCACTCAACAAGTTCTAGCACAATGCTTAGCAGGAGACTCTCTGTTGAACTGATTATTACTAATTACCACTATGTTAATTACTTTATTATTAGCTACCGTGTCAAGAACCGCTGAGACGGGATCCATTATGTTAGATGGTTCTATAACTAGTCAACCACTGTGAATGCCACACTGTACCAGTTCACACCACTTCATGCCACACTGCACCAGTTCACACCAGTTCATGCCACACTGCACCAGTTTTCACCAGTTCACCCCACGTTTATGTATTTACAGCATGAGAGTCAGCTGAAAAGGCCAAGTGTGTGTAAGGAAAGAGAACTCTGCATCCCCCAACTGTCACCAGTGAACACATAAAGAATATGCCACTGCCCTCCCAAGCCTCGGCCTTGCCAGCTGGAGACCAGGGATAAACCTTACTTCTGCATTCCTGTCTGTGCTAAAAGTCAAGGACTCCTAGGAAGACCAATGTCCCCAGGGGACCTTCCTGGCCTGGCCTGCACAAGCTTTAATTCCCCAGGTAAGCCCCTCCCTTATCCATACTGGAGGTCACTCTGAGCACTTCACCTTAATTCTTGTCGCCAGTGGGTCAGTGCAGTCATCAAAGCGGATGCAGTAGCCCACCTCGTGGCCCAGCACTGCGCCCCTTTCATCAGCCACTCTCCCTGCAACCTTTGGGGAAGAAAGATCATACTGAAACCAGAGACACGGTAATAATTACTGCACAGAGCACACACTGTAGCAAACGTAAAGATCATATTACTTAGTCTGTGAACAGTGAGAAAAGGAGGCAGGTGATTACAGACAGTGAGTACTGACTGATCAACTGATACATCCCTCCATTCTGCCACGGCCTTAGGATAACTTAAAACAGCATACAAGGGCTACGTGTGGTGACGAATGCCTTTAATCCCAGGGCAGGAGGGTCCCTGTGAGTTTGAAGCCAGACTGGTCTACACAGCAGTCCTAAGCCAGCCAGATATATACAGTGAGATGCTGTCTCAACACCAAAACAGAGAACATACAAAAAAAAAAAAAAAAAAAGGCAAAAATCATGAAATCATATGATTTTACAGATAAATATTGAGGAAAGTGAGCAGTAGACATAGTTCAGTGATAGTGTTTACCAATCATGTGCAAAGCCCCTGGGTTAAATGGCCAGTACCAGAGAAAAAAGAAAAGAAAAAAAGAGAACCGAAGAAATTGTATGTAAAAAAAAAAAAAAAATGCAGACAGGAACTCAGTTTGAAAAAGGGCAGGCCAGTATCTGAAGACTAATGAGGGACCCATGTGACCTTAAGAGAGTGCAAGAGAGGACAAATGCGACAGTATGAGGGCTGCCCTGGATACAGTACAAATGAAGGGCAGTATGGAAAGGACTGCAGCACATGCCGACAACCCCAGCCCTTGGGAAGCAGAGGCAGGAGAATCAAACACTCAAGGCCAGCCTAGGAAACACAGCAGGGGTGTGGGGGATGCTGAGGAGATGGCCTGGTGCTTGCCTTGAAAGCCTAAGAACCAGAGCTCAGCCCCCATCACCTACATACAAAGCCTGAAGTGGAGACTTGATATTATAGCCCCAGTGTGGGAGGCAGGCAGATTCCTAAAGCTAGCCTCCCAGTGAGCTCCAGGCCAAAGAGAGAGCCTGTCTCCAAAGGTGGCACCTGAGGAATGACACCTGGGATTGCCTTCTAGCCTCCACACCCACATGTGCTTGTGTGCGCATGCGCGCGCGCGCGCGCGCGCGCGCACACACACACACACACACACACACACACACACACACACACACACACGGACCTGCATACAAATGAACAAACACAAAGTGAGTGTAGGTAAGTTTTAAAAAAAAAATCTATCTAACCAGATCCATAAACTATCTCAAAAAAAAAACCATGCCACATTAACTATTAGAAAATATCTTAAATAAAAGCCAGGCAGCGGCTCATGCCTGTAAACACTCTGCTAATTGGAGATGAGAGGACTCATGGGGACAGGCCAGCCTGGATGAATTCACAAGACTTCTCCCTCAACCTCAACACACAAAGCAGCATAAAGGGATAATTACATTTACTACTTGTTTTTCCAAAGAAAGTTTGACTGAAAAGAACAAAAGTACCAGGCCAGAGGAAGCAGGCTTGTGTCACTCTCCTTCCAGGCCGTGCAGCCCCAAACCCTGTAGTCACTAGGCTGAGTTTGGAATCCCACTGCTCTAAGAGGGGACCTGAGGCAGCCCAGACACAGGAGCAGAGACTCCCGTCACTCAGGCGTCGCTGCCAAGTGCGGCCTGGCACTATCTGCCATCAGTGCATAAGAAACTGACAAGCGTATGAAGACCAGAAGTAGCCCCACCCAGGACTTGAAATTATAGATCTGACAAGATCCACTCAGAATCAATCATCGAGCAGCCGGTCCACACCACGCAGTCTTTCACAACAACTTATGAAAGCAGAGGTGCACCCTGCTCGGCTCTGCCTCTGGAGGGTGTATCACTCCATGCCCAGCATTTCCCAGGAGGCTTAGCTATCACGGTGGTTTTGAGCCAACCCTCCACAGCTCAGAAAAGGGTACAGAGGATCTGTGTAGAGAGACTGGAAACAGGCTGGGAACAGTGAGAACAAATGAGTCAACTGCCTCATTAAAAACAACCATTTTGTGAATGGAGAAATAAAGCCAAACTCCTCTATTCTTCTCACTCTCTGTATAAACATGAATTTAGAGCATGGGTACATGGGTGCTTGTGTGTCGGGGCTGGAGAGATGCCTGGTGGTTAAGAGCATGTGCTACTTTTGCAGAGGACCCACATTCCACTCCCATCATGCACGCACAGTGGCTCACAACCGCTTCTAAGTCTAGCTTGAAGGGAATAAAAGCCTCTGGACTCTATGGCTACCAGTAGTCACACATGCACACACAACACATACACACATACACACATACATACATACACACAAACACATACATACGCACACACACACACTTAAAAATAATAAAAATGCTTTCTTAATGTTGTAACTAAGTGTAGGGGCACAACAAAGAGGCTGAAGTAGGTCTGCCAGTTCCAGACCAGGCTAGACCAAGGGCACAAGCTCTCATCTTCCAATAAACACAGACACGTTAGCTATGTACACAAGATTTATTCTCAAACCTTTTTGTTTCAGTATCTATAATCCCATGGGGTTGTATCCTGTGGGCTTTGTTTGCTTATTCATCTATCTATTTGTTTATTGTGGGTATGTGTAGATGTGTAGGTGCCTGTGTCACAGTGTGCCTGTGAGAGTCAGAGGACAACTTGTGGGGAACAATTCTCTCCTTCCATTACGTGGGTCCTGGGAATCAAACTCAGACTGTCAGGTTGGCAACAAGCACCTGTACCTGCTGAGCCACTCTCCAACCCTCTGTTGGCTTTTCTGTAGATTTTTTACCTCTACTGTTTACATTGTGTTCTCCACAGCTCCATCAAAGTCAACAGATCCCAAGTGCAAACGAATGCTGCAAGGCAAGTGGGCCTGACTTCCTTTGGAGCACAGTGGGTGCGATACTGCAGGACACTCTCATGTGTCTACAAACACACCAGTTCTACAGTTCCGAATCTTAGGTTGGGGAGGGCCTGGAGGTTAAACTTGGGGCTGGTGAGACCCTGCATGACCCTCCTTCCTGCCTGCCTCTCACACAGATCCAGCACAACTGCTGGAGTCTGTTCCTGGTCTCAGTCTGTGCGCATAGCACATCTCTGAGACTCAGCATTCAAACATGGCAGCTCGTCATCGTTTGCGGCTAATTTAAGCACTCTGCGTTCTATCACGAAGAAGCTTGCAGTTGCCCGGGACATTATCTGGAGCTATAAACTTAAGAGTTAAAATGCACTGATTAAGAGCTGGGATTTCAAACCATACACAGGGAAATTGCTCCAAGTTTTAGCTGAGTCATCTTTCAGCGACAGAAAAAGTTAACTCATTACAGATCCCAAACACTCTTTTCTGTCTTATTCTCTGCCCCACCACACACATAACCCCCCCCCCCCACCGCACTCCAGAGGTAGGAGCCAGAGGACCAAGAGGATATGGCCTGCCTGAGTTACATGAAGCCCTTGTCTCAAAAGGTAAGAACAAAAGTCTAAATGGCAAGTATGACCAGAAGGCAGGGATGTGGCATTCAGCCACAGAAAACTACTGACAAAGCAACATCAAGTTTAAACTAAATCGAGCAAAGGTGAAGGCAAGCCAGGGAGCTCAGTGTCAGGCCCACAGGCAGGAGGCAGGCTTCAGAGACACTCTAGACCCACAGTGGACACAGCAAAGAATAAGAGGTTTTCCCAAAATCAATCCTGATCCCAGCAGTTTACGCCATGCTATTGGTAATCAGCTATAAGTGTCAAAAACGAAACGGTGAGCATGCCCGCAGAGGAGAAAGACTGAGGGGCTGCTCTCTCTCCACAGGAAGTAACAGAAAAGCGCTGCTGTGCGCACAGGCCGTCCATCAGCGGAAGGCAGCCAAAACTCAGGGAGGAAAGTTTACACAAATGTGTCTGTCAGGCAGATGTAACTGATAGAAACATGCTGCTTCTCTGAATGTGTCTCATGTTTAAGGTTTTTAGCATTTGTGACATATTGTACAAGCTCTCATTCTAACTATTCACTTCTGTACTAAAAAGACTCAAAGACTCAGGTACAGATGAAAAGGAATCAAATGGAATAAACATAACTAAAAATAATCAGCAACAGGCTTAGGGTGGGAGCCTGCTACAGCCCTGGCCCTGCGGCACCTGGCTCTACATTCAACTAATAGCCCCAAACACAAAACCACCAACTGCCAATACTGTGCAGTTTACACAGAGTCCTAGAAAGAGCTTGCAACTCTGGGGACACTGATCAATCAATACTCAAAACAGACAAAGGAGAAAAGAAATAAAACAACTAGAAGCCAGCAGTGCACGGTAGAGAACAGAGAGTTCAAACTTGAAATAAAGAGTTTATCCACATGGGCGGGGCTGGGGTGGGGGGCACCGTACGGGGGTGGGGGGAGACCAATCCATATCGTCTTTTGAAAAGGAGCCCATTCAAGTAGACAAAGTAAGGCAGGAAGGTGAGGGGCACCCTACTGAACCTCAGTACTGAAAGACAAAGGAGCAAAGTCTGCAATTTCCAAGAAACAAAAGTGTGAATCAACAAGTTCCTACTGTTGGGCTCCATCTCCAGCATACAAACAGTAGTGGGGAGGGAAAAGAAGGAAGGAGAAAGGAAAGAGAGGGGAAGAAATTAATGGTACATTAAGACCACATCCAAGCCGGGCGTGGTGGTGCACGCCTTTAATCCCAGCACTCAGGAGGCAGAGGCAGGCAGATCGCTGTGAGTTCGAGGCCAGCCTGGTCTACAAAGTGAGTCCAGGATGGCCTAGGCTACACAGAGAAACCCTGTCTCGAAAAAAAAAAAAAAAAAAAAAAAAAAAAAAAAAGAAAAAAAGAAAAAAGAAAAAAGAAAAAAAAAAAAGACCACATCCAGGGGGCTAGAGAGGTAGCTCAGGTGTTAAGAGCACTGGCTCTTAACTTCCAAAGGTCCTGAGTTCAATTCCCAGCAACCACATGGTGGCTTGCAACCATTTATAATGAGATCTGGTGCCCTCTTCTGGTGTGCAGGTGTACATGCAACCAGAACACTGTATACATAATAAATAAATCAATCTTTAAAAAAAAAAAGACCACATCCAGCTTTTTCCCCTGCTGCCGCCAAGTTGAGAGATCATCGCCTCCTCTCTTATAGCATACCCTGGAAAACAAGCCCCATACAGCCTCTCACATTTGTTAGTGGGTGTCTTGTACTTTTTGACACAGGGTGTCACTATGTGTCCTTGGCTGGTCTGGAACTCACTATAGACCAGGCTGGCCCCACTCTCAGACAGATCCCCCTGCTTCTGCTGGCATATTTGGGCTTTAAACAAATCTATTTATTTGTATTCCCTAAGCTCTATATTACTAAAAGGTTCGTAACATACAGTTATCAACTCTGCAAAAGCTTCAATCATAGCTCTTCTTAAGCTAAATTCTTAAGGAGTAACTTCTAGCAATTCGCATTTTTTTCAGGGAACAGGGAGCAGATCAAGGGAACAGAAGGGGCAGGCACAATGGACAATACACAGAAACTCACTGTCACGGCGGCCACTCTTCGAGGCTGGGTCACTCCGACCACTCGTCCCTCGGCTGTCCAGCCCGCTTCTGCCAGGTACTGCAAGTAGAAGCACAGCTGGACTCACATCAGACACCACACTTCTAGACAACCAGGTGCCCCTGCGCTGTGTACAGGCCCAGCATAACTGGGCAAATTATTTGACAGCTGACAGACCTCAGGCATGGTAGTGTTAGGAAATTACATTCATACCCAATGTGATAGAAGACACAGAATCAGCATGAAGACTCCCCAGCCCTACACAATGGCTATGCAGTATAGCTTCGCTGAGGAAAAGAAACTACCCAGTCACAAGAACAGCTCTCAATCTAAAGAACAAAGAATTTCAAAGTACACAGAGAGGGCTAAACATGAAATATCAACCATACAGCACATCTTAGCCAAACTAAATAAAAATAATTGTTCACAACTATACATAAACATCTGCCATTAGAATTCATTAACAGATACAACTTAATTAAATAAATACATGTTTCTGTGTATATATTTGATTTTAATCAATTAAAACTCAGACATGGACTATTGGTTATCTGACTTAATTTTCTTTTTATAAGACAATGGGTACATTACTTCTATATAGGAAAAATAAATATTAGAATTTCATATAAATATTCATTGGTTCAAAGAAATAAAGGTAGCACACAGGCATAGTGGCACATGCTTTTAATCCTAGCACTCAGGAGGCAAAGGTGGGAGGATCTCTCTGAGTTCAAGGCCAACCTGGTCTACACAGTGAACTCCTGGACAGCCAGGGCTACACAGAGAGACCCTATGTCAAAATAAACAGAAAAAATATATATATATATATATGTATTCATGTAATAGTATAATTATTAATGAACATCATTAGAAGCTGGAATGGAGTTACCCTCGCCTGTGTGTGAGGCACAAGTAGAGACTACAGGGGCCGCAGAAGGCTTCTGGAGTCCTGCTGTGTCTCAACTAAGCACTGCTAACAAACGTAAAACTGCAGCACACTGTACAATCAGGATGTACACACAATTCCCGTGTACATTTATACTTCAGTACAAGAAAGAAGGGCTGCACAGACTCTCCATCCTGGGCGCTTAACTACCACTTTTCACCGGCAAGTCAAGGCCCTTGGGCCCACTCTGACCTCACAGCACACTTCTCCACCGAGCGCCTATGTCAGGCCTGTCACAGCACCCAACCCATCAATCTCTCAAGATCTGCTTCAAATGCCATTCCCTTCACAAGGCCTTTCCTGACCGCGCTTCCCGCCCTTACCCACAGGAGACATTCTTCCAATAAGACAGGTTCCTTCCACAGCGACATGTGATTCTGAAATGGCCAGCTTTGCTTCCGGCTACAGCAGACCTCAACTATGACTCATGAGAACAGAGTTATCCCTGCACATTTCCGAATGAGTCCCTGTCATTCCCTTCAATTTTGCAAGTATAATAAACTGAAAACAACTATAAACTTTATTATTAATTTTTTAAAACTCTTAAGTCCAGAAGTTTAACAAAAAATATCTGAGACGTGTAGTTCTTGTTTTTTTTTTTTTTTAAGATTTATTTATTTTTATTTTATGTGTATGAGTGTATTACTTGTGGGTTTGTCTGTGCATCACCTGTGTGCTTGTGCCTCAAGAGGCCAGAAGAGTGCTTCAGATTCCCAGAAACTGAGGTTACAGATAGTTGTGAGCCACCATGTAGGTGCTGGGAACAGGGGCCTCTGCGAGAGCAGCCAAGGATCTTAACCTCTGAGCCTTCCCTCCAGCCCTGACCAGTAGTTCCTGAAAGGAGACCTTGATCATGGCAGCAATAATAAAGAGCATCCCCAGGCTACGAAGTCTAAAGGAACTAAACTCTGTGTGGAAGGATTTTAACCCGTGCTCACCTGAGGAATCTGGGTGCTCTTCCCACATCCTGTTTCTCCGACAATCACCACAGTCTGATAGTTTTCTACCAAGTACAAAATGTGGTTCCTAAGCTGGAAGAGAATAAGACAACACTGTAAGCAATCATATTTTGTCTCAAAAGACCCAAGCAAACATATTTAAGCTCCATGAAATAAATTGTTTCCAGGGAAAAGTGAATTTTCAAAAGAGCTATTGAAATGTGGTTTCAACTCTCAGGTGCCACTGGTGTCAACGTGAGCCAAGATGTGTATGAAATATTTGTAGAATATGTGAATAGTCTCAACTCTCCAATTAAAGACTTTCACCTATAATCAATAATCCTGCAGACATACTAATAAACTCTTACAACCAAATGTAAGAAGTAATACATGCGCACACGCACACACACACACAAATGTAATAAAAAACTAAGAGTGATGATGCACACTTATAATCTCAGCATTTACAAAGTAGAGACAGGAGGATCAAGAGTTAAAGGTCATTCTCAGCTACATCACAAGTTCAAGGCCAGCCTGAGCTATATAAGACTCTGGTGAAAGAAAGAAAAAGAGGGAAAGCCGGCGTGGTACAGCACGCCTTTAATCCCAGCACTTGGGAGGCAGAGGCAGGCAGATCACTGTGAGTTCAAGGCCAGCCTGGTCTACAAAGTGAGTCTAGGACAGCCAAGGCTACACAGAGAAACCCTGTCTCGAAAAACCAAAAAAATAAAAAAAGAAAGAAAGAACAAGAGAGGGAGGGAGGAAAAGAAAGAAGGAAGGAAGGAGGATAGAAAGGAAGGAAGGGAGGAAAGAAAGAAAGAAAGAAAGAAAGAAAGAAAGAAAGAAAGAAAGAAAAGAGTCCAAAAGCCTAAATGTACCGGTGTGTGCTGCATTTGTAGAAAATCTGGCAGCAGCACACAGGATGATCTGCACAGTGACTCCAGCTCCTAACATGGCCAGACACGACCAGAAGACAGCTGGGACAGAGGCAGGGAGAGACAGGGAGGTACTGTCAGCAGGCTCAGTGAACCTGGCAGGCATAAGACACTTTTCACGGCAGTGTCCATACCCCAGAGAGAATGACAGCTACAGAGGGGAGTCAAGGGGAAGCTGCCTTGGAAATGGGCTGGGGAAAAAAACTGGTGGCTGCTTCAGTCAACTTCTGTCCACTGTGGCTGTGGAGATGCTGGGATCAAGGCCAGGAAAGATCCACCAAGCTCGGCCAGGCTCCACCACAAGCTTCATGAAGCTACCTTTCCATTTGGCCTGAACAGCAGAGGAGAGAGCAGCACTGCCCTTCTCACCGTCACCTGGACCCATCTTTAGCATCTTTGCAGAGTCCAATAGCATGTAGGCTCCGCTTTGCCTTCTATCAGTAACGTCCATCTTAGTTCCCTTCATTTCTCAGAAGGCACAACTTGTTCTTACTTAGGTTTCATTTCACTTATATGCCAGTCAGAAAATGATGGGCAGTCAGGAAAGGTCAACATTGAAATACTCAGTAAACAGCCACTTCCTTGTACTTGGGTAGCTAAGAGTGGGGCGCCTTATAAACAGCACAGGTGACCTCATCCAGGCCTCTACATAGCAATCCTACACAGCAGGTGCTATTAGACCATATCACAGATAAAGAGATGGAAGTTTACAGTGATGAAGCAAGGTCACCCAGCACGAGGATAATGAAACAGGGTGGGTCCCTGCAGTCTACTCCAGAGCCTGGACACTTCATCATGCTCAAGGATGGAGCCCCTCAGCGGCAAGGAAGCCATGGTGAGCCTGTATCTAACATCCTGAGGCTCCCACCCGTACAGCACAGTCACATACAATGGATAACACCTGTCACCTGAGGAAAAAGCTCAGATGAGATTAGGTTGACTAGAATGTTTAAGGTCAGGTAAAACTCCAACCAAGGCAATTTAGCAAAATTGAGAAGGCTGCTGTTTTACATGTATGTGGAGAAAGAACACATTCGTAGAACGGTATTACTAACAGTGTCTAGGTGAAGGGACGCCCAAGGCAAAGAATTCACTCTTGGTGGGGCTGGTGGCACAGACCCATCATCCTAGCTGAGGAGGCTGAGGGAAGAGGATCACAAGTTCAAAGCCAGCTTGAACTACAGAGTGAGTTCAAGGCCAGCCTAAGCAAGACTCAGCCTCAAAATAGAAGCTAAAATAACTGCTGGGATATGACACAGCTCAGGGGCTAAGCACTTGCCTGGCACACCTCACATTAAATCCTCAGTGCCAAAAACAAACAAAGTGGAAAAGACAAACAGCCTTGCTGTCTTCCACCCAGTGCTCTGGCCTTGCCTACACAAGCATTCCAGAGACACCACATGAAGGAGACAAAATTCAAACCTCAGCATGCTTGCCTGAGGCTGAGATCAGTATTCACCAACAACATTTAGCCTCCTGGAAGCCTATTTTTAGGCCACAAAGGGACTCCCATGTAGAGCTGCCAGCAGCGCCACCGAAGGTGTCCATGGTACTGAAGGACTTCGCTCGCCATAAACAAAGAAGTTCTCAATGACTCCAGTTTACGGCCCGGACTCCTGTGAGCTGAGTACACGCCACCTCATCTGCACTCATAAAGCTGAGTGTCTGGTAACCTCACCAAAGTCCCAGCTCTGTCTCATGAAGGACGGAGGGTACCAAATAATCTCTCCCACAGACAGACTCTCAAATTACCAATCGACTCTACTAAATATGTCTTTTTTTTTTTTTTTAAATACGTCTTTTTTAAAAAAGCAAAAATTGGCCCTATGTTGATAACATGTTGACTCAGGAGTCACAAAAGTTCAGTGTTACTGTGTCATTTTCTGTATCAGAATGGGCTCATAATGGAAAGCGATGAAGAAAAAAGAGGAATGCCTTCCCAACTCGTCCCATTTCCTAATATGCAAGACCTAAAGAAGCCTTAGGACTTTCCAGTCTTTTTTTTTTTTTTTTTTCAAGACAGGGTCTTTCTGTGTTAGCCTTGGCTGTCCTGGACTCGATTTGTAGACCAGGCTGGCCTCGAACTCACAGCGACCTGCCTGCCTCTGCCTCACGAGTGCTGGGATTAAAGGCATGTGCCACCATGCCCGGCGGACTTTGCAGTCTTAAAGAATATGTGTTCGCTCCCTTCTCTCTTCCTGCCTCTCCCTCCCCTCCCCCGCCCCCCCTCCCCTGCCCATGGGGTGGGGCTCCTCTAATGCACTATAACTTATAGAGCCATTCAGTGACAGTCCTGTTCCTCCAGTGACAAGCTCATGATGTGGACCACAGGCACGCCATACCTTGAACACAGGCAGCTTCTGGCGCTGCTGCTCTATGGAAAGGGCTGCGTAGGGATTGTAAATGATGGTTGTCCCAGAGTTCTCGGCGACACTTTGTCTCTCTTCAGAGATGCTGACACCTGGCCCTTCTGTACCTGCAGCAGAAATGGTTTTGTTTTTTTGTGGTTTTTTTTGTTGTTGTTGTTGTTGTTTTTTCAGATTCTCACATGTTAAACAGAAAGGGGTGTATAAAAGAGCTAAACATTTTCAATAACAGATACACAAAAGAAACAATGCTTTTGATTTCAAGCTACTAAAAAGTATTGAGCTTTGGAGTTTCAGAAAGATGGGGGGAAAAAAAGCTAGGGAGGTGCCTGTCAGAACACAAATCATCCCTGAAAGCTTCAATATAGAATGTAAAACAAGGAAAAATGGCAGGCCTGCTGGGCCATCCAGAACTCGTCCTGTCAAATTCTGAAGAGAAGTGAAAGGAAACGGAATCTGCCAAGGCCGGGCAAAGCCTGGAACTATGGAGCAGACAGCAAGACTTAGAGAGGTCAGGAAGCGGGGGCTCTGGCTGCAGGCTTCCCCCTCTCATCTCTGCACCTCTTGACAAGTCTGGAACCTCAGGCCGTGAGGTGATGGCCCAGAGCTCAGCCCACAGCTGACTGCCAGCTATCGGTGCACTCACAAACAACACAGACTGCAAAGCCCTCACAGCAGGCACAGCTCTCTGAGAGTAGAAACCAGCCCCGGGCAGCACAGTCACAGGATGACCCTCATGGAAGTCACCACCTCTTGCATGCTGCCTCCCAGTCGAACGTAACTTGGGACAAGAATGACAAGTAAGTGCCATGGTGAAACGAAAAGGACTTCTGGTGTCAGGAACATGATGAATATGGCACTGAGGGGGTTCTTTACAGCGGCCAATGGGAGACTCCCATCCCCACAGGTGCAAGGCCTATCCTGATCCAACTGCCCACAGCTGGTGGAATGGGACACAGCGACAGCAGGAGCATATGAACCACGACTAGGGTGGTTACATGGGAAATGACAGTCCAAGAAACATTGCAGGGTAGATTAAAAAGCTGGCAACCATAGCATCTTGCTCAGAACAATGGCAAATCAAGAAGGCAGATCCCACGGAGAAGCAAGGGTTCCATGTGATCAGTCTCTGTTTCTTTTCTTTCTTTTTTTTTTTTTTTTTAAGATTTATTTATTTATTATTATGTATACACTATTCTGCTTGCATGTACACCTGCAGGCCAGAAGAGGGCACCAGATCTCCTTATAGATGGTTGTGATCCACCATGTGGTTGCTGGGAATTGAACTCAGGACCTTTGGAAGAGCAGCCAGTGCTCTTAACCTCTGAGCCATCTCTCCAGCCCCTAGCCTCTGTTTCTTTTCATGCCAACTTGTCCCTGTGACCCAAGGGCAGAACTAGGGTAAGATAAGTGAGGCTAGAGAGACTGCTCAGCAGTAAAGAGCACTCGCTCTTCTGGCTGAAGACGCATGTTTGGTTCCCAGCATTCACATGGTAGCTTACAACCATTTATGACTACCATTCATGGGTTCTGACCGCAGCCAGGCGTGCATATGGTGCACAGACACACACGCAGTCAACGCTCACACACATAAAAATGAAATAACTCTTAAAAGAGAGAGAGAGAGAGAGAGAGAGAGAGAGAGAGAGAGAACCAAAAGATAAGAATGGGCTCAAGAGGTTAAAAGCAGTTGCTTCTCTTGCACAGGACCTGGGTTCAGTTCCCAGCACACACAAGATGCCTCACAACCAGCTGTCCACTAACTCCAGTTCCAGGGGATCTAACGCCCTCTTCTGGTTCCGGGAGGAGTAGGCACATACATAGTGCACATACACACATGCAAGCAAACATATACAACAAAAATAAATCTTTTTAAAAAACAGCACTCGGGAGGCAGAGGCAGGAGGATCGCTGTGAATTCGAGGCCAGCCTGGTCTACAAAGTGAGTCCAGGATGGCCAAGGCTACACAGAGAAACCCTGTCTCGAAAAAACAAAACAAAACAAAAAAAAAGTAAATAAGATAAGCAGTGAATGGCAAGAATTCAAAATTCAGCTCAACAGAAGGAAGACAGTTCTCGGAGTCAGAGCTGTTCAGCCATGGAGGGTGCTGTCCCGTGAACCAAGAAAAACCTACTGGTCGCAGCACAGAATTGAGTGCCCAGAACAGTCGCTTCCAAGTCTTCTGATCTCAGAACCTGCAAAGCCACCTGAAAAACAGGAGCTTTGAGGGCCCAGCGTAGTGGTGCACGCCTTTAATCCCAGCACTGAGAGGGAGAAGCAAGCATATCTCAGTGAGTTCGAGGCCAGCCATGGATGGCCCTGTGTAACAGAGAAGCCGTCTCAAAAAAAAAAAAAAAAAAAAAAAAAGACTTTGTGGTAAGACTAAGCCCAGTAACTCCATTTTATTTATGTTACATTTTGGTTTTTCTGAAGACAGGGTCACTTTACATATCCCAGGCTGACCCTGAACTCCCAATATTGCAGCAGCAGCAAGTATTAAATTTACTAGGCATGTACTACCACAACAGCTCACACCAGCTCAATTCTACTTTGTATTTTGTTTCACTTAGTTTTGTTTTGAGACAGGGTTTGTCTGTGTAGCCCTGTCTGTCCTGGAACTTTATAGACCAGGCTGGCTTCCAACTAAGAAATCCACCTGCCTCTGCCTCCAGAGTTCAGGGCTTAAAGGCGTGTGCGAACTCCTCTCCTGAAAAAAGTGAGAGTACAAGTCATCTGAACAGAAGGTGCTGGCTCTGCAGACTGCTAGAACCAGGTTCAGAGCTCAGCATCTTTCATCTCCAGCCCTGCTCCAGGCACTTCCATGAACTCTGCTGCCACAAAGCAGGTAAGTGGGGCACTGCCTGCTAGGAGAGGCGAGACAGAAGGGCGGGGCCTGGACCAAAGCCTGGGCTGCAGCACACGCTCCCTACCCTCCTCTTAACCTTTGCTGCATCCCACCTCTGCACCCTTAAACAAGAAAACTACGGCAGAGCACACGACACCCTCTTCTGGCCTGGTTTTGTCTGGGATGCCCCTCTTTTCCATGCCATTATGCCTATGCCTGGAGAACCAGAACACTGTTCCTGCCAGGTCTGTGTCCTCCCACACACTGGTTCACAGCCCCTGGGGCTTAGTCCCTTTCTTGTCTCTAACCTACAGCTGTTAGGAGCTTTTACAAGAACAGCTGCTGTCAATTCACACAAGCTTTTCTTCTCCTTACAAAAGACTCCATTCAGCCACACAAGAACCCCAGGGCGGCTAGCCATCTATACACACCCCACAGCCCACTCTGTTTACGGCTGTTTTTAAATGGGGAGTGTGTGCCGTGCTTAAGGAAGTAGCATTTTTGCAATTTTCACAAACCATTAACGCTTTCGTTGCCTCGGCTGTAAAACAAGGCAACAACAGCACCCAATTCAGAATCCCCTCTAAGGTATTGGATCCCGTAGAGCTAAACTCAAGAGGCAGTTGTTGGCCACTCAGCATGGGTTCTCTGCAAGAATACCAAATGCTCTGAACCACTGAGGCATCGCTCCAGACCTACAACACAATTCTTACCATAAATCAAGTGGGGGAAGAAAAAAAAAAAAAAAAAAAAAAAAAACTCCTCAAAACAAAGCTTTTGATCAGCCACCATTAAATACTTCTTGAGAGAGAAGACGAAAATGGACGGACCCTTCTGACCCATGTGTGCCAGCAAGTAAAGCGAACATTCTTTTCTGGAAAAGGTTGTACGAGATCAGTATACCACACCACTAAGTTAGACACCACAAACTAGAAATTTAGGGTCTCTATTCACACTATCACTAAACTGTTTGAAGCAGTTGTTATTGTTGTAGTTGCTGTTGTTGTTGTTGTTGTTGATTTGTGAGGGTGAGATGTTGCTTGCTTTTATTAGACAGGGTCCTGCTATGTAGCTCAGGATAGCCTGAAAATCACTATGCAGCCCAGGCTAGCCTTGAGCTCTTGATCCTCCTGCCTCACCCTCCCAAGTGTAGGAAATACAGGCACGTGCCACTACACTCAAAATATAATTTCATTTAAAACATCAACCAAATGTTTCCCACTTGGGAGCCAAGTCTGGCCATGGGTCTGTAATCCCAGCTACAGCAGGAGGATCACAGGGTTAGGGCCTGCCTAGGCTAAGAGAGAACTGAACACAAGCCTGGGCAACTGAGGAAGACCCTGTCTTAAAATATAAAAAAAAAAAAAAATCTGGGAGCCCATACAATAACAATCAGGGGGAGCCAATTCCAGTTGCACATCTACAATGCACACATCTCCAGGGTACACACACACACACACACACACATAACTCTTCAACCCCACCACATACTATTCCATTACACAGTGTGTCAAAAAGTCCCCTGTAGTTAGCTGAGCCTGTGACTTTGGGCCTACAGGACATGCTCATGATTCTAAGATCTAGCCTTACACTCAGCTCCAGCCACCGTCCTGACCTGCATCTCCCACAACCTCTGTCTTATCTTGAACTTTTTGCTCACCTGTGAGAGTGTCAACTCATCAGAGAGACATCATTGCTAGTTGGTTAGATGCCGTAAGTGAAAGTGACTGGCCCAAGGCTCAGAACCTGACAATGAAAACAGTATACCTGGGCCAGTGGGTCCCCAACTTTGATGCATGCTGGAAGCCCCCAAATATTTAAAATACGCCACTGCCTGGTTCTTGATTTCTTGACAATAGTAACAAAAGAACACCAAAATTTTTCTTTTCGTTTTCCAAGTGATTAAACTATTCAGCAAAAGTTGAGAGTCACCTACTTAGGCTATCACGCCATCCAGATTCACTCACCTAGGCTGTCACCCATCCAGACCCCTCACCAAGGCTGTCACCCCATCCAGACCCCTCACCAAGGCTGTCACCCCATCCAGACCCACTCATGTATGTAGTCTCCCCATCTAGAACGCACCAATGTTATTACTGTCTTCACCTTCTCTTCTCTTTACCTCTAAAGTGTCTGATGGGCCCCTCCTGTCAGCTTCCAGGCTAGAACTGAGGTTTAGCATCCATCCTGGATTTAAGTAGCAACCTCTCTTAGGAGTGGCCTTCTTCACCATTATCACTGCCAGGGTTAAAACGTGGGGCTCAATTTTTAAATTTTTATTAGTGTGTGTGTGTGTGTGTGAGAGAGAGAGAGAGAGAGAGAGAGAGAGAGAGAGAGAGAGAGAGAGAGAGAGAGAGAGCGCATATGGGTATGCATGCCAAGGCACACGTGTGGAGGTTAAAGGACCACTTTGTAGAGCTGGCTCTCTCCATATACTCTTACATGAGTTATGAAGACCACGCTGGTGTCACCAGGCTCACAGAAAGCACCTTTGCCTGCTGAGCCATCTCACTGGCCCAGAAGCCCAAATTCTTTAACCTACCAGAGACATCTCAAGTTGAGGTCCCTTCCTACCTTTCCAGCGTCAATCAGCCCCCGTCACACCCCAAAATATACCCACATATAATACCATCACAGTACTCCACTATTGGGGGCTTGAAGAGATCCTCAAGATACAAACCCTTTCAATGGCCTGGGGAGCGGGTCCCTCCCTCACCATAAACGAACCTTAACAAACTTTCTTCACCCTGCGGTGTTGACTCCAAAACCATTTCCAGCTCTACCACCCAGTCACTTCTTCATACTGAGCTCTCCCTCCCTCTCCTATACTTCTATACAATTGTAATAGCTATGTATCTAGTGCCACAGGTGTGTGTGTGTGTGTGTGTGTGTGTGTGTGTGTGTGTGCATTGTTCTTATTTGATCCTCACAACAATCCTTTTATGACAAATTGCCCATAAGGCAGCAGAGACTCGGAGCACTTATGCGGTTCTGTGTGTCGCGGACTTAGTAAGCGGTAGACAGGAAGGCAGTGCAGTCCGGACCTGAGGCCATCTTCTCTATCACCATGCCTTCTGCCTCGCTTAAGAGTCTCTTCTAACGGGCATGTCACTTCAGAGTCAAATGGGAGAGAACACCTTGAGAGCAGGGCCCCAGGCATGTGGACATGACCCCAGACGTGTGCTCTTGGTGAACTAAGAAATGGAACAGACACTAAGAGTAGCTACAGGTTCTTTAACCAAAATGGTACCCTGCTCTGAGTTCTGACAATGTATCCAAGCCTCTACTAGAGTTAACTCTTTGACCCGCTTCTAACTCTTGAATAACTAAATGCTACCTCATTACTTAGTGGGATGGACAACTGGCTGATGCCTGGAAATGCTGAGTCATGAAAGTGTCACCAAGCAAACAAATAACACACACATAGATACAGAGAGAGGGGGTGGGGAGGGTCTCTCTTCGAAGCCCTGGCTGTCCTACAATGTAGACCAGGCTGGCCTCAAACTCAGAGATCCTCGTGCCTCTGCCTCCCAAATGCTGGGGTTAGTCATGGGCCACCATGCCCAGTTCAGGATTTTGGGGTTTCGTTTTTTTATTTGTAGAGAATTAACTATGTCAATTGCTTGGGTTCATTTCTCTAACATTTAGACACACGGTCACAATTCTGGGGACCACCTAAGGCAACACCCTTTAAAAGCTGTCCCTTGTCTTTTCTGTCTCAAATCATTTTCATCACAATATAATGTATACATCCAGACCTTCCGGGATGCAGGTGGAAGAGAAAAAGAAAAATATATAAGAAACAGTAAGGGTGGGGCATGGTACTGGTTAAGAAAGTGTTTAGTTTTATAAGAAAGGCACGGACAACAGGAAGCATCTCCTACATGGGGCATGGTCTGGTATGTATAACTCATTAAAAACCTGACCGATAAGAAAATGCAAAAACAAAGGATTTGTGATGGTGACCTGTTAGCCCGGAAGACAGAAAGAGGGTGACAGCCAATCGGAAGGAGGGTGTTCACTTTGTGGTAAACATTCGGAGTGGGCAAGACCTACCCTAAAACTCTGGAACACATTTTCCCTTTTATGAGCGATTCAATCCAACCACGTACTCCTGACTTAACGCCCACGGGACAGGTGTTTGTAATCTGCCCACTTCACAGGTGAGGGGACCAATGCCCAGAGGGACAGAACGCATAGCATAGCTCAAGGTCCTCCATCTGCAGCTGCGGGGCAAAGAGGCAGACTTGAACCTGGGCACTGTGACTCCATATCCCAAGCTTCTAAGCGCTTGAGCTGCACCGCCTGCCAAGCCTCCGTGCAGCCCTAGGGCAGCAAGAAGACACGCGTGGGCGCTTCAGAACTCCGCATCTTCGAGAGGTGCCGAGGAGGCTGAGAGACTCGAACAAGGTCACACCCGGAGTTTCAGCCCAGGTTAGGGAGGCCTTGACTTGCTGGGGACCACCGTAGGCTGCGGCAGCCACGCGCGCAGAGAAGTGGTGCCCAGCCCTCCCCGGTCATGCCCAAAGTCATGTCGCTGCATCAACCCAGGTCTCCTTCCCTGCCTTACCGGGTTTCCAGAACTTCACTGGTCCCAAGGGCGCAGCCATGCTGGGGTGAAAGGTCACGAAAAAGGCTCCGCCCCGCTAAGCGCGCGAGTCCCTCCGGGCTCAAGGGGCGTGGCCCGCGAGCAGCCTCTGCCCGGGTGGCCGAGAAGGGGAGGGGTGAGGCGGGAAATCACGCCCCTCATGGCACCGCCCACTGTGGGCCACGTGATCCTCGACTCTCTTTGGACCGTCTTTGGGCTCCTCCCCTTAGCCCACGTGATGCCGCGCGGCCATATTGGCGCGAGGGTTGGCTGCTCTAAGCTGGTTACTTGCTCTGGCCTCCCCCCCCCCCCCCCCGCCCCCCTTCTAGGAATGCGCTGTAGTGTTCCTGGGATGCCACTCACCAGCTCAAGAGTGTGCGCGTGGAAGCAATGCCATCCTGGACAGCTGAGAGATGCTCATGTTTACACGCTATGGCAGCTGCGTCTTAGTCTCCTTAATTTTCATACTGAGATAATAATGTTAACTATCTCCTGTTAATTTTTCTGTGTTCCCAGGGATTGTAGTTTCTTGTTTCCCAGCCCGGGGTGGAGCTGAGTGAACTGTAAGTGAATAAACACTGAATAAACCATAGAACGATGCTTATTATCAGCAAATAAAACTGAAATGGTACAGGCATTGTATGATCATCAGAGAAAATGGGAACGCAGGTGTATATTGGGTTGGAAGATGGGACTAGAAATCAGATCAGGCAGGCAAGGGCATTCATTCAACCAGTGTTCCCTCCAAGTCGACTGTTGATGAATCAAATGCTATTTTATAACTGCCTATCTAATCCTCAGTCTCCAGGCACATAACCTAGTAACATTCATTTTCGGATGCGCTCAAATTCTCAGGCCAAGCAGCAAACTTGGGAAAGATTATACACTTAAACCAAAAGCTAGCTAACTATCCTGTCACCTCAACTAGAGCTATTTTATAAGGGAGCCACAGATTAAGAGGCTTAGAACCTACACATTTTTAGAGCTCTCGGGAAAATGCTTCATTCTTTGAGAGAACTGCCAGAGTATGGAAAGCTTTGGAGACGAGTAGCCCTGATTCAGAATCCTTACCTTGACCATCACCTGGCTTCCGGCTGATGTTTAATCTTAGTTGTAAAATGAGCTTTAAAGCAGTATGAAATGAGAGTACCTGACATATGCAAGACATTGCAGGCACAGGGTCAATATTGGCTCTCATTGGCTCAACTCTGAGAGCAAATACACCGCGCGTACAAAGTCTGACTTTATCTCACATTCATTAATCAGATTTGATTTGGTTCTTTAATAATTAAATGAAGTTCAACACAAGCTAATCCTCTTGCGGAGAGTTCTCCACCATACTTTAAAACCTCCAAATCTTTGAACGAGGATTGCTTCCTAATGTTAGTATTCTGCTTCAGTCTGCCTGCCTGTGATGTCACTGCTTACCTGCCACAGGGGCGTGGCCCTGCCCAGGGCCATATAAAAGACAGACACACACCCCACCCCCCCCCCCGTCTGCTCTCTGTACCTCCCCTCTCTCCATTCTTACTCTCACCTCTGCCAGCTCTCTGCGCTCTCTCTTCTCTTCTCTTCTCTTCTCTTCTCTTCTCTTCTCTCTCTCTCTCTCTCTCTCTCTCTCTCTCTCTCTCTCTCGTACCCCTTCCCCCCTTTCCCTCTCCCCCCATGCTTATTTAATAAACTCCATACATAACATCTGCTGCCTGGTACCTTCAATCTATCATCTGCCTTAATTTTTAAATATAACACCCTCCAGTACACTACCAGACAGCCCCCTGTATACTCAGGACTTACATGCCGCTTTTACCACAACATTGGGATTTTTTTTTAAATTTTTTAATTTTATGTACATGGATTTTACCTACATCTGTGTCTCTGAACCAAGTGTGTGCCTGGTGTCCATGGAGGACACTGGATCCCCTGCATCTGGAGTTGGAAACAGTTATGAGGCACCAAGTGGGTGCTGTGAATCAAACCTGGATTCTCTGGAAGAGCAGTCAATGCCCTTACCCTCTGAATCATCTCTCCAGTCCAATGCTGAGAACATCTTGAGGAGAAGATCTTGTTGTTGTGTTTTTTTTTTTAATATATGTTGCCAGTTGCTCCAAGTGTCTGTTGAGCAAGTACATATTTTCAACACTGAGTTTCTAAATTATTGAAGCAGTATTAGCAGTCTAAGCCAGCGCCTTGTGCCTATTAGGCAGGCCCTCTACCACTGAGCTATAATGCCAACGGAGACTCCTCCCCTTCCTCCTCCTCTCATTAAATTCCTACGTAGGGCTGGAAAGGTGGCTCAGCAGGTAAGAGCATTCGATGCTCTTCCAGAGGTCATGAGTTCAATTCCCAGCAACCACATGGTGGCTCACAACCATCAGTACTGGAATCTGATGCCCTCTTCTGGCATGCAGACATACATGCAGATAGAGCACCTATACATAAAATAAATAAAAATCTTAAAAATAAATAAATAAATTCCTACGTAAAGAAAATGAGATTTATACATGAAAAATGCCACTGTATAAATATTTTTCTTACCACACCCCACCCCAGGGGATTGTTTGTTTTGTTTTTAGAGACTGCTTCCAGGAAGGATTGAGATACCTCAGCTAGGAAAGAGGCTGTAGTGTAAGCCTAACCACCTGAGTTCCATCCCCAGAAACACACAAAGGCGAAAGGACAACACCATCTCCACAAGCTCGTCTTTTGATCTACATGCCACATATACCTACATGTGCCACGTGCGTGCGCGCGCGCGTTACATCACACACACAAATGATAAAATTAAATTAAATATTTCATAAACACAATTTTTTAAAAAAATACTAATTTCCAAATCTGGAACTGAAGCAATCCTCCTGCCTCAGCCTCCCATAGTAGCTACGACCACAAATGTGTACCACCAAGCCCAGCTTTATTTCCACATCTTTGCTTTACTTATGACTTTCAAAGAAATCTTCCTGTTTAAACAGGACAACAGATTGGGGTACCCAAATTATTAGATCACAGTCTTTAAGCTGGTAGAGTTAGTCAACATCTGCTCTAATCTTACAGAAAAATTAATGTCCATGGAGGTTGAAAGGACCTGGTCAGAATCAATGAGGGACCGTGTGGGGTGTGGGGGGGGGGGGTAGTATGTGTGCACATGGTATGGTATGGTATGTATGTGTATGTGGTATGTGTGTAGTGTGTGGTGTATGGGGGGGGTGTTGTGCGATGTCTGTGTGTGTAGTGTGGGGGATGTAATGTGGGGGGATGACGTAGTGTGTGTGTGTGTGTGTGTGTATGGTATATGCATTATGGTATGTATGTGTGATCTGGTGTGATATGTGTGTCTTTGTGTGGTGTGGTATGTCTCTGGTGTGTGTGTGTTTTTGTTTGTGTGGTGTGTGGTATGTTGTGTCTGTGGAAGTGCATGTGTGTATGTGTTATGGCATATGTGTGTGTGTGTGCGCGCGCGCGCGAGCACGCACGTGAGTGTATGTGTATAAGACTAAGTTTCAGCCCTTGCAGGGACTCACTGTGTTGACCAGGATGGTCTTGAACTATGTGGTCCAGGATGGCAATTCTGCCTCAACCCCCTTAGTACTGGGATTACGGATCTGAACTAGATTGAAGGTTTCCTAGTTCCCAGGCTGGTATTTTCAACCACAGAGGGGCCATTTAGCACCATTAGAGCTAAGCTCTCCTCAATGCAAATTCATCTCTCTCAGAATGTTCTCGGGGTCCCACTGCCCTGCAGGCAGATTGCTTTCCTTCCACAGATGTCTACTACGTAATACTGTCCAGTCTAACATTATGATGTTTTTGTTACAAAGCAGGACTGGTCTCAGTAATGTTCCTGATTAACTTTTTCCACAAAAATGCCTAAAGTAGCTGGGGGGGGGTTGTTTTTTGTTTGTTTGTTTGTTTGTTTGTTTTTGCTTTTGCTTTTCAAGACACGGTTTCTCTCTGTATCCTCAGCTGTCCTAGACTCGTTTTGTAGATCAGGCTGGCCTCGAACCCACAGCGATCTGCCTGCCTCTGCCTCCCGAGTGCTGGGATTAAAGGCGTGCACCATCACGAAGACATGCTCTCATTATGTATCCTGGACTAGCCCCCAAAATCATAAGCCTCCTGCCTAAGCTTCTCAAGTACTGGAAAACAGGTGGGCACCACCATACCTGGCAAGATTGGCTGCTTCTCAAGAGAACATGCAGAACTGACTTGGTTTGTTGCCAACAACTCCACAAAAATATGATCTGTTTTGTCATTCAGAGGTATATTTTGCAACTTCCAGATGGCAGATTTTTCCAGAAAGATAATATTTCCCACACGTGGCCCTCCCATCCAGTAGATTTCTTGTTTCATAGAAAATGTCAACCCTTCAGACCAACTGTACCTGAAATCTTATCTCTGACCAAACTTCACAAGGAATGAAACGACTGAATATGAACATAGATTATTTGATGAGAAAAAAAAAACATTGATATTTGGACACATGAAAGACATGTTTCTGCTCCTATAGTAGTGTACTGTTTGCTCTGAAATGCTTCTGGATTATAACTTCTGTGCTGCCTGTCTTTGAGAAGCACGGGGCTTAAAGGCTTTAACCTTTGTAGCAGTTGTGAGTGCAAGTGATAGAAAACTCAGCTCAACATCACTTCAATAAAAATGGTTCATACAGCTGGGCATAGTGCTCACGCCTGTAACCCTAGCATCAGAAGGCTAAGGCAGGAGGATATCCAAGTGTAAGGCCATGGGAGGCTACATAGTGAGACCCAGGCTACAGAATGAGACCAGGATAAATGAATAAAAGTAGTTCATAGATATTAAAAAGTCCAAGAGTTAAAGGCACGTCTGCATCAGGACACATGTGGCATAGCCAGAACCCTGTGTTCTGTTGCCTTCTCACGCAGACATAACATGGTGACCAGATGGCCAAATCAGTGTCTGAAATCCTTTTACGCATCAAACATTTCAGAAGAAAATTTTCTGGCAAAAATAACCGGCCTGTGTATCAGTCCCTGAATCAATGTGTGGAGCCTGGGAGTTTGAAGGACTGGTTTCCTTAGGACTAGACCATGTGTCCCACCTCCAGGGTCAGGTACAGCCAGCATCACTAGAGCCACACAGAGCACTGGGCACAGATTGGCTCCTCAGGGGGAAGTCTTGCCATGACTATCAAAGGATTAGTGAATAAAGCCAAAATAGTCTGTCTACCACATCCATCCATGTCTTACATGCATTACAGCAGCTAGCTTCTCAAGAAGCCAGACCAGGCAGATGCCCCCCCCCACAAAGAGATTTTTCATCCAATTGTTTTACAAAATTATGCCATGCCAGGACTTCCTGTTGAGAGGCTAAGGTGGGTCTGAACTTTGGTACCATATGCAAATGTACCCAGGTCGTTGGCTTTGCACACCAGCGTCACATTCATATTGCCATAAGCAAAAGTGTTCGCCCACTTTGGGGATCTGAGTTCAGACTGAGGCGGGATCCACAGGAAAGACACTCAGATGAACCACAGGAGACTGTTTTGTACTGTGAGCAGGCTAGTCTTGTGTCAACACAAGCTAGAGAGGGAACTTCAATCAAGAAAAATCCCTCCATGAGATCCAGCTGTAAGGCATTTTCTTAATTACTGATTGATGCAGAGGGACCAGCCCATTTATGGGTGATGGCACTCCTGGAGGGGGAAGTTCTGGGTTCTATAAGAAGGCAGGCTGAGCAAGCCAGGAGAAGCAAACCAGTAGCCCTCCATGACTTCTGTATCAGCTCCTGGCTCCAGGTTCCTGCCTTGTTTGAGGTCCTGTCCTGACTTTGACGATGAACAGTAATATTGAAGTGTGACACAAATAAGCCCTCTCCTCCCCAAGTTGCTTTGGTCACGGTGTTTCATCACAACAATAGAAACATGATAGCTTCGGAGGCTGTGATTCTGGGAACTGGATGGGTTGGGAAGGCCTCCTTAGACCTGCAAGATACTTTCTGGCTAGCCTCAAAACTGGGACACTCCTGAGAGGGAGTGTTAGAGAGATGGGACCTGGGGATACAAGGTAAACAGGCAGTGCCAGGCAAACTGGGGCACCTATCTGGGTTTGTAACCCAGTGAAACCAGGTTTGCCTAAATGCACTCAGTGTAAAGTACATTCATACGGAACCCTTCTGGATACAGTCACCTGACGGCGCCAAAAGACTACCCATTTGGAATTGAGGTTTAACTTTTTTGAGTTTGAAACGGGACCTCGTGTAGCCCAGGCTAGTCTCCAACTTACTGTGTAGCCAAGGGTGATCTTGAGCTAATTATTCTCCCTCCCCTACCTCCCAAGTGCCGGGATGTCAGGTGTGCACCACCACGCTGGGTTTACAGTGCTGGAAATCAAACCCAGGTTTTCATGTGTATTAGGCAAAAGCTCTCCCACATAAACATCTCCAGCCCTCCGCAGCAATGTTTTAGCGAGAAGATCCTTCTAAGAATTGCATGTATTCCCTTAATAGCGGGAATACTTGTTTTCCTCACCTTGTAGACATTGAGTGGTGTCTCTAAGCCAGGTTCCTTTGTCTTGGCTACTGGAATCTTTACATTTACATGCCGCCCTGCATGTGTTGCCCTATATGAATCTTGCGTGTCCTAGCATGCACTCTTCAGCTTCATGCCTGACTCTATTTTGTATCCCCTAACTTTGACTCTTTCATGAAACTTTTGGATTGCGAGAGCCTGTAGCTTAGGTTTTAATTTTTAAAATTACATTTGTTTATTTATTTACTGGGGGCACGCATGTTTGTGTCACAGTAAATGTGCCATAGCATTCCAGATGTGGGAGCTGGTGGTCCCTGGGATCAAACTCACATAGTCTGCCTGAGCAGCAAGTGCCTTTATCCACTGAGCCATCTTGCCCACCTTGTTAGCCATTTTAAGTCTCTTCAGTAACAAGCAACTCTCTAGCCCCATGCAGTGCCAACAAAGGTGGCGTAGCCATCTCAATGCATTCCTTGTTTTATGAGAGGATGTCAGTCCTGAAGATTGGGTCTAAAAACTATACGGAATTCTTAATAAATCAGTGAGGAGAGGAATGTATGGTGTATTTAAAGCACTGAGTATTTGATGATAGAGAAGATGTTATTAGCGTTGCTTAGGAAGTATTATGGTTATGTCTTTTAAAGGTGTTATATGTACCACAAGGAGATCCAGAGACATTGGATTCCCTGGAAGTGGCGTTAAGGATGGTTGTGAACTACAACGTAGGACCAAATCTGGGTCCTCTAAAAGCAACAATTACACTAACCTCTGAGCCATCTATCTGGGCCAGTTTTTGTTTTGTGTAAGTTGTCTTTTAGAGCTAAATGCTGGCTGAAAATGTAGCCCAGGGGTAGACCATTTGCTTGGCATGTGTGACCTCTGGTTTGGTCCCATAACTGGAGGAAAGACTGCACTATACCCTGAATATTTACAACTCAGTCCGACGGATGGAGAGAGAATTCTCACGCTGGTACTTACCCACCTTTTCTTTGGGGCTCAAGCCAATAATCAGCTCTTCAGGGAGAGGAGCATGTACCAGTTATTGAACCTACCCAAGCTAGATCTATGAACTTTACAGCCATCCCTAAACACGCTGGCAGACTGACACGGGGGTTCAGATCTCACTTGGAGAGGTGGCTTTACTGATACTTTCCAGACTGAAGTCCCAGAAAGGCTTGGTTCATCCTGAGACTGGACAGTTTTCTTAGGATTCTATCTCTTGTTCCTATTTCTAATAGTTGACAGGGCTTTCAGAGAATACTGATTGATTCCTACCTATAGGGAGAGGACAGTGTGGTCAAGTGTGTGTGACGGGGCATGCACATACTGAATGTGTCCAGACAAATTCACTGACACCTTCACATGAGTGGTCTGAATAAAGAACTTCAGTTTACTGGTTTAGAATTTCTCAAAAAATGTGTGTGTGTGTGTGTGTGTGTGCGTAGGGGCATTTGTGTGCAGGTGGGTGTGCATGTGTGCATGTATTTATGAAAGCCAGAGAACAATCTTAACTGCTGTTCCTCAGCAGCCATCTACTCTTCTGTCTTTAAAAAAAAAAAAAAAGTGGAATTCATCAGGTTAGGTTGGCCAGCCAGTAAACCCCAGGACCCACCCGTCACTGACTCCCCAGGACTGGGATTTCCTGAGCCCATCGTGACATTTATGTGGGTTCTGGGGGTTGAAATCAGGCCCCAGTGGTTGCAAAGCAAGCACTTGGCCAGCTAAGCTATGCTTGTGTTTATATGATGTGTGTACATGTTCATGCGTGTACTGCTGTTTGTATATATATCCACGGGGGCAGGGCAGGGGTCAATGCCAGGTAGTTTCTTCACTTTCTATTGTAAAAATCTTGTCTCTTTGGTTTGTGGTGTACACCTATGACACAGCACATATATAGGAACCAGACGCCTTGCAGGAGTCAGTTGCCTCCTCCCACCGCATGGGGCCGAGGATGAAACTCAGGTCATCAAGCTGAGCAAGTGCTTTTACCCACTGAGCCTTCTTGCCAGTTCCTTGTACCTTATTTAAAGACTGGACCAGCTGACTATGGTTAGACCAGCTGGCTAGCAGGCCCCAGTGATCTTCCTGTCTCCACCTCCCCAACACTGGGATTATGTTGTATGGCACCACACCTGCCTTTTTTTTTTTTTTTTTTGTACAAGTCTTCATGATTATTCAGCACTTTACCAAAGTCTAAGCCATCTCTGAGCCTATAATGTTTCAAATGAAGGTCTATTAACCATCTTGTAGAACGTGGACTTAAAATGTCAATGGAATTTAAATGTATGGTCACAATCAGGGCTCCAAGGCTTTTCTACAAGCCAACAGTCACACAGCAGAGGACCTAGGCCTGTTTTTACGTTCTTATGTCATCTTACACCAGCTATATGACCTTCTGTTGGTTACTTAATTTCAGCCTTTTTTTTACATCTGAAAATGGGAATGCCAGCTGTCTAACCTGTAGTCACTAGACCGTAAAGAGGATTTAACACAGCACATAAAAGTGTTCTAAGTCTGCAAACTGTACACTCCCGGATCAACCCAGAAGGTTCACAGCCAGGCATGTACTAGTGTCCTAGCATGTGCTTGACAGCCATAGACTACAGCACTAAGTTCTCAGATAACTTTGTCATGAGAGGAGTCATGGAACAGTCAGGAAAATCTGCAGGGACATTACTGATCTGCATGTATCAGCAGTCTCTCTGCAGACAACACCCTACTTACTATAGACTACTGCTGGGCTAGCAAGCCAGGAGGAAGCCATGGTCTAACTCTCTTCCTTTGTCTGTTTTTATGAATAAGACTTGACAAAACCAGGATTCCACAGCCAAACCAATCCTGATTAGCAAGATACAGGAACCAGTTACGTTGCCTGACACTGGACTAGGAATCTGGGATAATTGTCAGTGTCCTTTCTTGCCCCTACTCTGGGATACAGGGTTGCTAAATCAGTGACAATACACCCAGCTGATGAAACTGGACCCATTGGGGTCACTAAGGTGAATGCAAACGCAGGAATGCACACCCAGGACTCCTTTGGCAGATAGGCCAGGTCCTCACTGAAGCCGCTCAGGCTTTTTTCTTTGAAAACACAAAAGCAGGCACATACACAAAGGCCTGCTATGCTGGCAGGATTCCTCAGGTTCTGAGGAATGTCAGTTTTCACCATGCCAGGGATGGTTTGACCCCAATACCAAAGTCATTTAACTTTTCTATGTTTTAAGACAAGGTCTCCCCCCCCCCAAAAAAAAAAAAAAAAAAAAGGCAAGGTCTCCCTGAATCAATCAGGCTGGCCTTAAAACTCAGACCTTTCTGTCTCGACCCAAGTGGTTGGATCAGAGGCATATGCAACCATAGTTCTTTTTCTGCTGACTCCCCCCCCCCCCCCGCTCTTTTTCTAGACAAGGTTTCTCTGTGTAGCCCTGGCTGTCCTGGAATTCACTCAGTTGACCAGGCTGGCCTCAAACTTGAAAGATCTGCTGGCCTCTGCCTGCCAAGTGCTGGGATTAAAGGTGTGCACCACCACCCAGCTTCTTCTAACTCTTTTTTTTTCTTTTCTTTTCTTTATTAATTTTTTATATACATTTATATTATCTTACCTCTATTTTTTTTTCTGGTTTTTTTGAGACAGGGTTTCTCTGTGTAGTCTTGGCTGTCCTGGACTCACTTTGTAGGCTAGGCTGGCCTCGAACTCACAGTGATCCACCTGTCTCTGCCTCCCAAGTGCTGGGATTAAAGGTGTGTGCTACCATATCTGGCTCTTCTTCTAACTCTTAAGTGAATATACTGCCCCTTTTATAATCTGGATCATTTACTTCACAAGTCTGTTTTAAAAACAAAACAACAACAAAGAATCACACACATACGAATGTGGTACATTTATTTATGACACACCTTAAAGATAAAGAAAAGAGTACCAGAGAGAAAAAAACAAACCCAGGCAAACAAAATTGTCTGTACTTATTTAATACTAGGAACATAGATATTCAAGAAAAATCAGTTTAACAGTGTTTAACTTTTAAATATGATTCTGATCCCCAGTGCTCTGGGGACTCAAAGCACTAAGACAGAAGAACACATACAAAAAACAGCATTTTATCTTGTAAACCAACCCTAGATACCTATGTAGTGATACAACGTTAAAATTGTGCAAAAAGAACAAAAAGTCCCTATAGTGTTTTAAACCAACAGGTGGTTTCTACAGAACAAAAATTAAATTATCAAACAATGTGTAGAATCAAACTCAAAGGTAACTCAGTGTCACGTGGAAGAGGGTAGCTGGGAACACATGAAGCCTCAAGAGGGAGGACAGGCCAAATCCAGCAGTCACTGATAGGGAGGATAAAGCGCTATGTCCCTCACAGAAACCAGGTTTGTGGAAGCTCTGGTGAAGCTTCCGGGACTGTAGCTGAGGTAGTGCTCTGTGAAGAGGGTTCTCCTTGAGAGCACGGTCAGCATCTGGGTGAGCCTGGACCTGATGCCAGTGAAGTGGACCTGCCGTTCTTTACTCAGGTTTCTGAACGAGTCTCTCAGGCACAGATCTAGATGAGGGGTGCCCAGACCCAGGTACTTGGGGTACCCAGGAGTGTGGAGGTCAGTGGTTGTCAGGGAAGCATGTGAGCTGACAGAGCTTGCCAGTGAGCCCTGGGAAGACATAGAAGAGGATGACCTCAAACTAGAAGATGTGGACACCGACATCTTGGATACAGGTGACCCTTCTTTAGATGGGGCACCCTGAGGAAGGAAGCTCTCATCAGCTTCAGTCTGTGTGGTAGTGCACTTGGACCACACTGTGGCCTGGCAGCTCACTGCCTTTGTGACAACTGTGGTTTGGGTCCCTACACAAGCCATGCTGGAATTGGTCTGTGTTCCCACCTCATTCAGGCTTACTGCAGGCATCTCTTCTCTTGGCTCTGTTTGGGTAGCAGCATCAACTGCCTTGTTATCATCTAGCTGGTCCTTGTGGCTATTCAAATAGTCTTCATCACTGATGGTGGAAGCCTCAGAGTCACGGCGCTTGGATTTGGCTCTGTCTTTTGATAGCACCTCTGGTCCCAGGTTGGTGTTCTTGGGAGTACTTGAGAGTCTGGCTAGCCGGATGCGCAGCAGATTGCCCAGTGTGGGCTCTTTTGATTGTGGCTTTCGGTCAGCCAGATGGTCAAACTTGCCACTGCTCTGGAAGTTGGACAGGAGTTTGGAGCTGATGGGCTTTGACTGGGCGTACAGGATCCGGAACTCCAGATCAAAATGTTCAACTACTTGGCCAGACAGAATTACCAGGTTACTGCTATTTAATTTGCCATCGGTCCAAGTAAAACTGAAGGATAAAAACCACACAAACTGGTCAAGATAAGGGATCTCAGTACTTACTCTCAGTAGCTGTCATGTTAGAGTGACAACTTTGGTGCTAACATTAAGTAACAAATACACATGCCAGAAACAAAAGAGGCTAATGGTTTAACCGACGTACACACAGATACAACCTCACGCTCAGCTTTAAACCCTAGTAAGAAAGTATAAAATATTTAGGCCAGCAGCCTCGTTTCAGAGATTAGAGAATCGGCTGGAGATGGCCAAGTGGGAAGCACCTCTTCTGGTTCCTCAAGTGGAGGTTACTCCACCATCGATGCCACTGGTCAGTACATTTACAGCTGATTAGCCTGGTGTCCTTGCCTGTCCAGCACCCTGGCCTCTTCCTCTGGAAACAGAACTGACACCTGTCTCTACACATAAAAGCTTTCATGCACACACCCTCTCTAGTCTCAATGGGGTGGGCATATCATACAGGAGGGGCAGTGTCTGGTCCCTGAGATTCATCCAACGTACACACGTGGCCCCACCAGGGCCAAATGAGTTTTCAGAGATGTATGTCCCTGTTTCAGAAGCCTCTCCCTTTGGGAAACAACTGCAAGCGGGGTCTTTGCTTTCAAAGGAAGAGGCTATCTGAGAATAAAGAGCAAAGCAGAAGTAGGAGACAGTATTCTAACAAACATCCTGATACACACGTACGCAGGCCCTGAGCAGCCATAGTCCATTGTACCTTCCCATCCTAGCACTGTCCCTGAGCTGCTGCCCACTCTGAGCTGTCTGGGTTAGCCATCCTAGCACTGTCTGTGAGCTGCTGCCCCACTCTGTGCTGTCTGGGTTACACACTTAACACTGAGCTTGGGACCAGAAACAGGCAGCTTTAATGAGAGACCCTGAATTCATTTTAAACTATTTCTTGCATGTAAGAACCAAGACTATTGGTGATGGGTGGTGCCCGCCTTTAATTCCAGCACTCAGGAGGCAGAACTCTGAGAGTTTGAGGCCAGCCTGGTCTACAGAGCAAGTTACAGGATAGCCAGGGCTACACAGAGTAACCTTGTCTCAAAACAGTAACAAACAAACAAGAACCATGACTAATCCATATGCTGCCTGAAAAGTGTTTCGGACCCCAAGAGTCTTTGGATGATCCACAGTGGGGTAACAGAAACAAAGGGGCTACCTGCCCCCAAGACTTTACTGTGTCTCAACACATGCGAGTATCACTGTCACTGGTGGTGGGACAGTGCTTTTGCAGAGGGCAGTTTTTATATTTATAAACGTCTTAAATTTTTATTTTAGTTTTGGTTTTTCGAGAGAGGGTTTCTCTGTGTAGCTTTGGCTATCCTGGACTTCCTTTGTAGTCCAGGCTAGCCTCGAACTTACAAACATCCACCTGCCTCTGTCTCCCGAGTGCTGGGATTAAAGGTGTATGCCACCACATTCGGCTATATTTATAGGCTTTCAAACAGCCAAAAGCCAGAGCCAAGTTTCATGGGTATAGATAAATCCAGCTTGGGAGACAGTCTAAGTCCCCTTGGTATTTCTAAGTGCCTCATAGAAGGAAGTCTCAAGAATATGTTGTGCTCAGTGTTGAACAACGATGCTACCATTTGGAAAGGAAGCTACTTACCTCACTGCCTCCCCTGCCACAAAGCCATGGCTGGCATAAAGGTATCACTAAGGGATGCACACTCCACAAAATCAAGATTTTCTTTCCAAACTCTACACGTCACATATACCACTGGGCAATGAAATAAAGAGATAGCCAAGCACACGGCATGGCACGGTATGAGTAAGAGGGGCACAGCTTCCAGAGATTAGCACTACTTACTGTGACCTCAACCCTTCACTCATCTTCCTGCTCTCCACCCAAAGATGCTATTTGCAAACTGGACGTCCAAGGTGGGCCTGGAATATACCCAGTACTTTCTAGACCAAAGTACTCATTACAAGGCTTGTAGCAACCCAACAGTTAATATAAATGACCAACTTCAGTCTGCCTACAACATTTGCAAATGCTCTTACCTTCAAGTAAGCAGGGCAGGTGGGGCCCAAGTCCTCAGGGAACCAGGATTTGAGAACAATTAACCTCCATTTTTTCCCCAAAGGCCTCAGCCAAGACCTGAATGCTAAGACTCTGACTGTGGGGTCTCAGGGTTAGTTTAACTTATGCTTTAGTTTTGTGGACCACACGGAGAAGGAAGTGACTTTTGTTCTATCTACATCCAGCAAGAGGACTTTGATGAAGCAACTCACACACACAAGTGCATACATGAGGGCTCTGTCACAAGCAAGGACTCACTCCTGTGAAGGGTTTGCACTAACTTCTGAGGCACCTGTTCAAAACATACCTGTAAGAGCCTGTTGCCACCCGAATGCCATCAATCAGCGTGAACTTCTCATGAACCTTCCCAACAACCTTTGTTCCTGACCTTGCATAGTAGATATTTCCTGTAATAGTCCGCACTGTCATCAGCTGTTGGGGAGGAAGTGGGAGAAAAAAAAAATCAACAACCAACTCGGTGACACCATCCAGTGGGCTGAGCTTACTGTTCCCACACATATCTGTTTGTAGTGGCTTAGGCTATGGTCACCATTTAGTGACAGCGCACACAATATACTAGCAACTCTCTTCCTAATAGTCAAAGCCTAGAAACTGGTTAAACTGTGGCAGCCATACCCCTGTGACGCTCAACAATAACAAACACATTAACAAGCAACAAATTTTTGAACATGCAACTCATATGGTCCTCAAAACACTGAGTCAGTGATAAAGCCAATCTCAAAAGGACAGATGCTACAGAATGGGACAGAATGGCTCGGAGAGGAATAAAACGACTCCTTCCTTCCTTTCTTCTCTCCTTCCTTCCGTCCTTCTCTCCTTCCAAGACAAGGTAGCCCTATGACTGGTCTCAAACTCACAGATCCACCTGTCTCTGCCACTGGAATTCTGGGATTAAAGGTGTGCACCAGGGGTTCTGTCTTGATGTGCACAGGGAACAAAAGGGCACAGATACACCAACGTCCACTTCTGTTCCCCAACTCTGGACTACCATATAGTGCAACAAGCAGAACTATTGGGAAACCTGGTAAAACACACGTGGTACTCCTCTGTGCTGTCTGCAGCTCTGCGGAATCTGCCATCATTGCAAAATAAGATGTTAAAACTAAAACATCTGCACACATGAACAGGTCTTTGGTGGTCTTGTCAAAATGTATAGGGACTGAACCTCAGGGAGCATCCGATAAATACGAACTTACAGAACGATGGCTACGTGTTCTCAAAAGTGCCAGGTGCCAAACCATGAAGATGGAGGCTGTGGGAGCTGGGGCGACCTCACTAGTAAATGCAAGTTGCCCTGTTGGGCTGGGTCCTGGGCTAGAGGTGTGGAGATAAGACAGTGCTATTCCAAGCTGACTTTGTTATGTGTACTGAAGACAGTGAGGTATTAACAGTGTAGGAAGGTAGGCACAAGAACATTCAGGAATTCTTTACATTACCTCTGTAACTTCATTTTAAACCCTTAAAAATGATTTTTAAAAAACATTTAACAGCCAGGGCTACACAAAGAAACACTGTATGGGGGGGAGGGGGGAATTAAATTATGAGTGTCTGTGCGTGGGTATGCACTTGAGTGTGTCAAACACCCTGGAACTAGAACTACAAGTGCCTGTGAACCACTGAACCCAGGTTGGGAACAAAACTTGGGTATCTATTTCTGTAATCCTTTATAAATATTAATTTCAAGGTAAGGTTTTTGTTTTAAAACTGAGATATTTCACAGATGAACACATGGAATTGGCTGGATGGAGGAGGCAATGACTCCCAAACATGTCAACACACAATAAGCATAAAAACACCTTACCTGTGGGGCTTAGGATGGCTCTGTCCATCCCTTTGACACACATCTGAACATTGTGGATGCTGAAATTGTGGACACAGCACTTCTGTGCACCTGCCTACAAACATGCAGCCAAATTCTTGCAGAAAGGGTGACTCGATATTCTGACCCAATCAGAACCCAGGGCAGAGGATGCCTCTGAGAAAAAACACTGACCCATGACACAGACAAGATGGGAGGGAAGCCAGTGCCTGCCCAGGAAGGAAGGAGATGAGCCACTACAAAGACAAACCGTCTTTAAACTCCCTGCAGAGGCGCGGAGCCACCATGAAGGCCACAGTCAGCAGTCGCTCCTGGGTCTGCCGTGTTGACGAAGCATTATGAAGGCTTTGTCACAGTTCTATCATTTTCTGCAGCCGAGACTCAGCCTAGTTACCCAATAGCACCTCGCACTTATACCCCAACACCTTCTGCACGTCCACAAGAGCAGCCGTGGACTGCTGGCTTGACGGCAGTGCTCTACCATGCCCAAGTGGCATTTTCCTTGAGTCCTCCTGGTCCCATTGGCTACTAGATCACACGGCTGTCTCATTTCAGTCCGTAAGCCCCAATCCTACCTCTGTCATGACTTTGTCTTGTGGCACAAATGGACAAGCTGGTAAACACCTAATTTAGCCCAGTCCTTGGTTTGCTCATTAGTAAAAAAGCCAGCAGGCACTCTGCAGGAGAGGCTAAGGAGATGGAGTTCTGTAAACCACACTGCCTGTTTACAAAGCGCTGAGTCAGAGTTCTCGTGCACAAGCCCAGAGTGGCAAAATGCCTAACTCCTTTGATGAACGTGTCACTCCTCACACCGCGTGCCAGGCAGCACAAGGAGAAGTTAGGCCTGACTTCACAAGTTGCTCATTCCCAATGAGACTAAGCCAGCTCTGTGGCCTTCTACCTAGATGCTTGAATTGTTTTCATGCCCAGAGAAAGACAGAAAGTCAGTTCTGAGTCTGAGTGAACTGTCACAAGAAGCAAGCAGCAGTGGGCCATGGCGACTGCACACACGGGGTGAGAGGAAGACAGACTGGGTCAAAGCCTGAGCCATGTTGTAGCCGTGGACTCCTGGGCTCTCGATCTCACCATTTCTGGATCCAAAGCATTAGGACCCCTAACTTGACAGGGCCACCATTGAGCGTTAGTGATGTCACATCTGCCAGAGCAGTGAGCAGTACCAGGGACAAGAGCTCCAAAATGGCCACTGTGGCCAAAAGTGGAGCCATCTGGAGCCATGGTGGCAGTAGCCTGGAAGGCTTGGCTGCAGGCTGGTCTATACTCACTGCTGGGAAGCCTGACAGCCATTTGCCTTTCCTGTTCAATGGCTTAATGAAGATGTAATTCATGCCCCATATAATTCACCTGCTTAGTGTGCAAATCTGTACTACTTATGGGTATACAGAACCATTCTCACAATTGTAGAACTCTCATTACCTCCAAAAAAAAAAAAAAGAGCCTGAACCCCTTCAGTTACAAGCCTGCCTATCCTCCTATCACACGTCCACAAACCCGGTGCTACTCTCTGTCTGTTCTGGTCTTGCACACGCATAGCATATGGCCATTTGTGTATGGCTTCCTATACTTATTATATTTTCAGGGTCACTCATGTGGTATTATGTGTTAGTATGTCAGTCCTTTTGAAGAGGGAATAACATTCTATTGCTCTGAGGAGCCAGTGTAATGTTTATCCACTTATTAGCTGCTGAAGCTTCTAGCATCTATAAACAGACATGTGCTTTCATTCCTTTTGGGCAGTTAACCTAGGAATGGAACTGGAGGTCACGAGTGGGGTTCACTGTCTGTGAGACTTCAGTTCCCTCACTTGTCAGAGGGGAGGCACCACCACCGCCACCACTACATTGTAGATCATGGGTACTCTGCCACATTGCTGACAGCGGGGGAACTGGAAATGGTGTCCCACAAACCTTTTCCTGCTCAGGATGAACTTTCAGATCCATGCACATATCCAGAAAGTGGGAGAGCAGAGCCTGGTCCAGAAGGATGTACACAGCCACTCCCTGTTTCCTACACATCTCCTGAAGGTCTCGGAAGATGTCGATGTCTGAGAAAACATCCATTACCACAGCAATCACCTAAGAGATGAGGCAGAAGGAAGAGTAAGGAACTCTTAATCCCATCCTCAGAGACCCTCCCTTCTTCAGCAGGAGGCCTCCCCTCACCATCAGTACTTTCCCACCCCCAAATGCATCCGCTCAGACACCCATATCCTACAAGTCCTGGCTGGTCCAGCTGACTAACACTCACCACCATCTTGCAGGCAACCTACTCCACACTGGCAAACTTCTCATTTAGTTTCTGTGCCATCGCTAAACCCCACCTTCCAGGTTCAGTTTGAATTAGAAAGGTGTCCGGGTTCTTGGACCAACACACTGGAATCTCAATCACACAGCCTTCCCGGTCAGGCTTCAGTTTTCTGTCTGTATTAATAAATAAAACCTGGGGGCTGGCAAGATGGTTCAGCCAGCAAAGGCACTTGCCATCAAGCCAGATGACCTGTGTCCCAGAACTCACACGGTGGGAGCAGAAAACCAACTCCTGCAAGCTGTCTCTTTGATCTCCACATATATGCCATCCACATGGATGCTATACCACATGGGTACCACACACAAGTAAATAAATGCAAAGGAAAAAAACCACCCCAGACTCTCTATGAAGACCCCTTTGGCTATTAATATTCAAGTCCATAGTGTATGTTTTGTTTTGGTTTCTCTGACTTTGGATTGTGGTCTCTGAATATTTTTACCTTGTTTTAGGAAGACTCCATTCATCGCCAAGCCAGTGCTTGAGATGCTCAGATGACGCTCACAACGGCCCCACCCCATCCTCTGTTCCCAACACCACATATTCCCCAGCAGTCAGGACGAGAGCATGGAAATATTTCCTGAAGATTATGCCCTTCAGCTGAGCTAGTCTTTCTTCTCCCTGGCAATGTGTGCCCCTGACACAAACTGATTTTCTACACCCTGCCAGACCTCAGCTGAGAGCCAATGCCCACCCCTGCTTCCATAGATAAAGTATCAGTGTTTTGAATGTCTGCTTCCTAAGCTGCAAAACAAGCCTGCAGTAAAGCCTAAACAACTGCACAAGCACGGGGTCCAAGAGAGCTCTGGTGTCTGCTCAACTACCCTGGCACCAGTGTGGGCTGCAGCTGCCTAGACACAGCCCCTCACAAGCAGATGCCAGCGGCCCTGCTTCCTCCCTCGCTTGCAGAAGCTGCTACAGCTGGCAGCAGGGCCTCACATCACTTGCTTCAAGGGCCCTCAGAAACTCCTGGCAGGAAAGCAGGGCTGTAAAAACAACAAAACAAAACAAAAAACCACCAAGGCTGAGAACAAGTCTCTACAAAGGAGTCAGGAAGCCAGGCTTGGGAACTGTTTTCCAAGTGGGAGGGGTCAAGGCTTCTCCACCCCCCAACTTCCACAGTATAAGTCCTTTGTCTCTGAATCACATTAACTCTTTGGCTGAGCAGTCACCTCTTCCTTCTGCTGCACCAGAGACCCTCAAACAGAACGGATCCGTCTCCATGGTGGAGACCTCGAGACAGCAACTGATGGGTTTTACCCCTAACCATTTGTAGGGTTAAAAAGAAGCCAGATATGAGCACACAAGCATATAATCCTAGCACTTAGGAGGCTGAGGTCAGCCCAGATAGAGTGAAAGTCTATCTCAAGAAAAAACAAAACAAAACAAAAAACTGAGACAGACAGACAGACAGACACACACACACACACACACACACACACACACACACACACACACGCAAGCAATGCTCCTACCTTTCTAACACCTCAGGGTTCTACTTACTCAGATGAGAGAGAGAGCTTGAAATGCCAGCTCCCAGAAGCCAGTATCACATGGGATAATCATCTCTTGTTGCCTCCACCCCAACCCTGGCTTGTTCTTCATAAACTTTCCCAAACAGTGAGTAAAACAAAACAAGAAACATTTAGAATTGGTGGCATCTTCAGAATCGTACAGGCCCAATGGCTTTCACGTGCTGTTTTGAGTTTGTGTTCATCCTGTTCCCTTGCGGCCTGTAACAGGATTTAAAGGCAAAAGCCAGGACAAGAGCTCAGCATGGCCACTTGCTAACCGCGACCTGGCACTTAATCTCTCTCAGCTTTAGTTTCTTTTCCATTTAGAAAGTTTGGGTAGCAACAGTGCAGTGACAGGACTGCTGTGATGGTTAAGTGAGAACAAGTCTAGAATGGGCTTAGCTCAACTAGGCAGCTGGTGCCTCTGAGTCCACTGCTGGCTGACCCTCCCCTGGGCACAGAGATGGCTACACTAGGCTCACAGGACATGGGATGAGGAAAGCAAAACAATGCATCCGGATTCTGCAGGGAGCAGTAAGCCAGCTAGCTCCCTTGTGAGGGCAGGCAGTATAGACACTTGGAGAGAAGAGAGAGACTTCCTGTGAGAGGCAACATCTGAGCTGAACCACAGATAAGAATACTTTAGGGAGCTGAGCCTGACTGCACAGATCTGTAATCTCAGCCCCCTAGGAAGTTGAGGCGGGAAGATCCCAAGTTCAAGGCCTACCTGCGACAAGAGGCCATGGGAGCCGTGAAGGACCCTTTGACAGGAAACCACATGACAGAAGAGGCCGGGAAGGACAAGGTGCATACCAGTGTAGCTGGAAAGTACAGTATGCAGAAAAGGGAGCCACAGGCTGTGCCTGGAGAATAGGGATGTAAGAGATGGACGAAGGCTATGGAATCTATGTCAGTCCTTCCTACCCACACTGCCTGCACAGGGAGCATACAGAGATGAATCCAGAAGAGACAGAGGCAGGGAGACATGCTGCCGCGGAGTGAACCTACTTCCTCAGACTCAGGACCAAGAACCTCTGCGTCTGCAACCCGGTGGGGGATGGGGACCTTTAGGGGTTAACAAAGGTCCGTGGATATTTTGGAGGATCCAGTGGAGCGAATGGAGCATGGGAGAGCCAAGCAATGGGCACAGGGCCACAGAGGCACATACATGCTGGTCAGAGATCTTTGAGCTGACTCAGAGAAAGCAGTAGAAGTTTCATAGAGTAAACCTGAATCCAAGGTGCAAGAATTGGAACAGAGCTTCTGGAGAAAGGCAAGAGATGGCCATGCAGACCGAATGGTCAGCAGAGCCTGTGAGCTGCGGACAGGTGATGGGCTGATCCCCATGGTGAGAAGCCAGTCGAATGAGAAAGGAGAACCCAGGTGACCCAGTGACGGGCAAGGAACACACCCTAGAGGCTACTGAGACAGGGACTAGGAACCCAGCCCAGTTGGCAGGTTGGAGAAGGCCACCAGAGGCAGAATGGGAGCAGGGCCCAGAGCACAAAGGCCTGCCAAACAGCTCTGATTGCTCAATTAATAAAACAGGTGTGCAGGCAACACTTTTGTTAGCTGATGAGTAGTAATTTGCAGCTTGGTTCATCTTTGATTTTCAACCCTCAACCTTTCCCACAGGCCTGTCTCACTTGGGGTCTCTGAGGGCAAAGGGATGTTTTCCTTCCCCCCTCCCCCCACTCTCCTGCATCCAGCACACTCTCCTTTCCACTACAGTAGGACCCTCTGAAGACTCGCCTTCTCTGTCAGGAGACCAGTATTCCTTGTGCAAACTGTCAAGAGGGAACTCTTCCTCCGTCAAGGCCTGCCCTCCCTAGACCTTACTCTTACCCCCTCAGCCCTGGCCTCAGCTCCAAGTCCTACACAGCTGGACCAGGCCTGCAGCTTCTCAGCTCTTGGAAGGGACAGTCTTTCACAGACCTGGTTGGTCTAGCCTCAGTTTCACCAGTCCAGTCCCATTTTCCAGGTGGACCATCCACTTGGGAACGTGAACATTTCCACAGTGAAAGCTAAGCTCATGAGTATGTATTGTTTCCCCAGGATTTACAGGCTCGGGTTGACATGTGATGGGGTCCAGGCTTCAGAGAATGGCAGTCATGGCACGGCACCTCCCATAGCCTGAGCACTCATGATGCAGACGGCCAGGCCCTGTCACTGAACACACTGTCCCTTTAGGGGTTGCCTAGCTACCCCCACCGAGTGCCCACAGCCACCCCAAGCACCATCTTCTCTTAGGCTGAGCTGCAATGGAGCCGGCCCCTTCTCCCCGGCTTAGAAGTGTGCTGACTTCCGAGAGTCTATTACAGGCTCACATCTATCTGCCAGATACCCATGAAGGAAGCATCCAGCTGGCCAGAAGCTGAGGAAGAGTAGCTTCCACCACACTACCTCTGTTTCCTCAAGCCACATCTGAGGGGCCACCCATGTGTCCAGTCCCCCATCTTCAGCTTGAGTGACAAACCACAAGCCTATCCTTAGAAGAACGCCTTGTTGATTTTCACCAGCAGGCTAGGGGACCACAAGTCAAAAGAGCAGAGAGCACAGGTTTGTCTTCAGACAGAGGGTAGAGTACACTTACACTACTCTTTAGGCAGGACTGGAATCTCTGCCACTGTCACTTAGCCCAAAGGCTCAAGAAGATCGCACGCCTTTAATCCCAGCACTCGGGAGGCAGAGGCAGGTGGATCACTGTGAGTTTGAGGCCAGCCTGGTCTACAAAGCGAGTCCAGGACAATCAAGGCTAACACAGAGAAACCCTGTCTCAAAAACAAAACAAACAAAGAAGAGCTTTAGAGATTTCAAAGCCCCATTAACCATCCTCCCCAGCTTAAAGCTTGGCCAGGCTAGACAATGGCTTCAAGAGACACACTTAAGCAAGCAGCTGAAATGCCAACCCGGGTCTGTGTGCCTCCAAAGCCCACAAGGAGAAATGTGCTGAGCTAAATATTGCTCCAGGAAAGTCCAATGGGGGGGGGGGGGTCTCATAATTACTCAGAACTTGCTGTAGTCCTTAGGGGATCGGCAGAGTACCCCACATAGCACAGGGGCTCAAATCCACCCTGAAGGGACAACTTATAACACATGATGACTGCCAAGGAAGGTCACACTTCCCAGCATGCCGGGCACCCTCTCTCTTCTGCAGACCTGCTGCCAAAGCCAGAGCCTTGTGAAGCTGAGCTGTCATGTGATGGATCAGGCTGCAGAACCGACCTGGACTTGGATCCAGGCTCCTCCACTGTGCAGAAGCAGGGAAGCTGTCACGTGTCGGGTTGTTCTGGCCTCTAGAATATGCTAATGCCACCCATCTCATACCCTTGCTGATTCAGCCAATGAGAACCCTCAGTGGCAGCTGCTCATATTCTTAGTTCCAGTTCTGCCACTATCCCTGAGCAAGACATTTAACCTGAGGTCCAGTGTCCTTGAAACAAGGCCTGCTCTGTGGCTACACACCCTTGAACAGGCTGTCCAGGGATCTGACCAGGCACACGCAGCCTGAAGGGGCCACTCAAGGCCAGTCATTCCTGTTCTCATTCTATCAGGAAGCACATGTCAATCACTCCTTTCCTGTGTGCCTCAATTTCCCTCCCTTCCCACCCAGAGTCATAAAGGCAGATCAGATGTACAGAATGCTTGGAATTCAGCCAAAGCCTTGTATATGTTCAGTAATGTGTCAGCCTGGAAGACTGGCCACTGAATCCCTATGCTGTATACATCACCATTAATCACGTACAGACTTTTCTTGCTTAACAACAACAACAACAACAAAACCCAAACACGCCATTTTCTCCAGTGTGTTTCATGTTTCATTTTGACACAGGTCTTGGTATTAGCCCAGGCTAGTCTCAAATTGAAGATAATTCTGCTTCAGTCTCCAAAATGATAAGTACAGTCAGGAGCCATCATTAGTTACATGTTTTAAGGACTAAAGCTGTTCATTCAGATTTCTTAAAAAAAAAAAAAAGAAAGAAAGAAAGAAAGAAAGAAAGAAAGAAAAAATCTTTGAAACAATTGCTTTGCTAGTCTTCTGGGTTTAAAAACAAGAGAATGTAAATTTCCATAGGGGAAGTTAAGCTTACTGGTATATACTGTTTCCCCAGGACTTACAGGCTGCTATAAATTCCATAATTTGGGTATCAGAGTGACCTGTGGTGGGTTCTGGGCTGCAGAGAATGGTGGTCAGGGCACAGCGCCCTCTTGGCAGGTAGGGGCAGGGCCTAGTCTTTCCCTCAGGGCGTGTGCCTGCACTTCTTCACTGTTGCCCCAGTGTGAGGAACGGTGGGAAAATCATGCAGCTTTATTTTGGTGGGGGAGGGAGAGGGGTGCTTATGTGTCTGACTTTTAAGTTTTTTTTTTACTATGCAAGAAATTTTCCTGTTCCAAAATGTAATCTATAAAACAAGGTATGTTCCCTCTTATTTTTCTTTCCTTCTCTCTTCATTAAGGTAAGAAATAACTCCAGTGGTTTGGTTTGGGGTTACTTTTCTACTTTTAATATAAACAAGTATATGAAGGAAACTATAGCATTATGTGTTCACATCCACCAATAGATAAAAGGCTGCACAACGACACATGCTCTGGACAGTGTCATCCATGAGAACCTTCTGAGATGACAAAGGACTTATGTTTTTAATTTAGCTTCAGTGGATACAAACTTAAATGAGCATGTGTAGTTGATGGTCCTTGCACTGGTCCATGCAACTCTGGACACTGAGCCAAAGTATAGAGCTTGCCTTCGTTTGCCTCGAGAGCGATTGGGTACTCCAGGGTGCACACATACTAATTTCCTCCCCGATCCTCTACTGTGACATGCAAGCTCTTTCCGGGCCTTTGGTACAATCAGAGCTACCTCTAGTCCTGTTTTTGCCGGAGTTTATGTGGAGCGGACACAGAAGTGGAACGATTGGGTCAATGGAGACTACAACAGAAACTTTCCCCTCTAGAGGCTGATATCGTGTACATCAAGACCTTGTTTGTTTCTTCAAGACAAGGTCCTACAGTATAGCTCAGGCTAACCTCCAATTTTGGATCCCCCTGCCTCAGATCCTCAAGAGCTAGGATAACAGGCATGTGCCTCTATACCCAGCGCATCAAGGCCACTTATAGCCAGTATACTCACTATCTTCTGTTTGTATGTTCTTTGTTTTTTCTGAGAGAAATGAACCCGTATATATGAATGACGCGAAAAGACTAAAGAAAGTTGGGCATGGGTAGCACCCAGGAGGCAGAGGTAGGTACTTAGGAGGCAGAGGTAAACAGATTTCTGGTCTACACGACAAGTTCCAGGCCAGTTAGGGCTACATAGTGAGACCCCGTCTCAAACATCCTTCCCAAAATTAGTAAGAAGAAACAAATGAAATGGCAGGCAGAAAGAGTAGTGGGGGACTGCAGAGGCACAGTGGCATATTCAATACACTCACAGCACTGCTCAGTCATTGCTACTTTTCCAAGTGCTTCCACCAGCAGAGCAAGCATTCTGACTATTGAGCAGTAACTCCTTGCTGACCCCTCTGCAGACAGGTTTTGAAGGCCACAGCTGCTTGGAGGAGAGAAGTGCTACGAGTGCCTAGTGAGCGGGGACAGAAATGCTCAGTGTCTCACACTGAACAGGACCCTCGGGACAAAGAGCCATCCACCCCAAATGCCAACTGTGGCAAGGTTGAGAAACCCTATCAGGCTGACGAAGGCATCTGGAACAGGAACTGATCCCACAGCACAGATTCTATCGTAACCCAGGGGAGGGTTGAGCAAGCTCAGGAGAGTCCAGTCCTTCAGAACATCCGCATACATGCCAGGGGCCTCCAGCAGATTCCTCAGCTACTACTGCTCCTGGCGGGACTCTTCCACGACGCACACAGAGTGCCGCCACTAATACCCTGGCCACCGAAAGGATGCCCAAAGGTGTGGTCACCACAAAGTGGCCTCTTTGGAACAAAAGCCTATAAAGGAACGGCAGCTGGTGAGGACAACAAGTCTGAGAAGTGTGAAATCTCCCAGCAGGATGAGCTTGGCCTATGAACTCCCATCAGGAAGCTGGGAATCGCTGGGCACCATAGTGTCTTATTGCATTGGAGGCGGAGGCAGGAGAACCTCAAGGGCAAGGCCAGACTGGCTACACATCAAAAGCAGGGAGCACGGGGGGTGGGGGGGGGGGGAACAAGTGGCACCCTGGGATAGGCAGACAAGCTCATCAGAAGCACCTGACGAGGCAGGGCCACAGCTCCTCCAAGCACTAGGTGGCAGGAAGAAGCATCTAAGCCCTTCCTACTTCTACAGTCCCCCTCCCCCAAAAGCATGAGACTGAATGAACAAAGGTGCATGACAGGCCTCCACAAAAAAATACCGAGCACCTACCCTGCATCAGATGCCCAGGGTGGTCAGAGAGCCGCTGGATAGAGCTACCCCAGAGCCATCCACTCAGAAAGATAATGCCCACGTTTGGCAAACACCCCTGGTATCCTATGCTGTAGGGCTAACATAGAACCTGGTATCTAGGCTTCTTCCAGACCCACCAGAGAAAGCAGGCTGGTGCGCAGAGCTCCTCACTGAGGGCAAATAAAGCTGCTATGAGCAAGCGGCTAGATCTGACCCCACTCCAGTACAGCCTGCTCCCCATCTCTGGGCTCACTACATGGGACCCTCCATGAGGAATTCAAATTTTCCTTCATTCACCCACCAGGTTTCTATACTTGTTTCAGATACTCGAAACACTTGCTTGGGTCTGTCTTGCCCAAGACAGGCAAAAAATGCACAGTAATTTATAAAAATCTAAACACCAGGGACCTATACTGTCTTGAGGTCATGAACCACCTTCCCCACGTGAAGGTCTCTGCTACTTTGGTTCCTCCTCCCCTTAAAACAGCCTACCCTAGTCTTGTTTTGACAATTAAGCAAGCAAGAAAGCAAACAAACATTTATTTACTTATGTGTATCATGCACACAGCGGAGGTCAAGCTGTCAGCCCTGGAGGCAGCTCTGATGCCTGCTGAAGCATTTCCTCAGCCCCGACTGTCTCCCCAAACAGGCAGCTCTTGCTATCACCACTATTTTCCTGTTTATAAGGTATACAACCTGAGAATTCAATGTCCAAGTCTTTAGGAAACTGTCTAAAACCTTCTGCCTGTTCAGGGAACAGGGAGGCTGTGGAGAGTACTGGCAATGGAAGCACATCCCAGCTCTCACGAGCAGGAGGGGGAAGGAGGGCAGGTTCAGTGAAAATTCAAGCAAGCAAGCCCAGTGTGAGCCCTAGAGTCAGGGCTTGACCCCAGCTCTGCCTCACAAAAGTCAACAAGCTCCCTGACCTAGAAAGTGTAGCCTCCTCTGGCCACTGGGGGAACTATGAGGTAATCTGGGAAAAGAACTCAATTAGGGCCCCAAAGGCCTGGCGTCACTATACAGATCCGACATCCGAACACACCTGACATATGCACGGTCACAGTCCTCCCTGCCAAGGACATGGCCAGTGACACAGCCACTCCCAAGTGCCCATGCACATCTTTACAGGTGGCAGCACTAGACAGCCAGCTAATTAGCCCTCTAATCCCTCTCGGTGCCCATTGTCTTCTTCCACCTGGGGATAGGACACCTTCTCCCCAAGGGCACGTGCACAACACAGTAGTTAGTGGCAGGGGAGGGGGAGATTTGTCCTCAGGGTCTGCCCTGGGTCCTGCTTCCTGGCTCCACCATACCCTACTGGCAACCTGGCTTCTCCATGCTTCCATCCATCCTCTATAAAACGGACCGAATAATCACAACTATTTCTTTTTTGTTTTGTTTTTCTCGAGACGGGGTTTCTCTGTGTAGCCCTGGCTGTCCCTGGACTCACTTTGTAGACCAGGCTGGCCTTGAACTCACAGAGCTCCGCCTGCCTCTGCTTCTGCATCCCCGAGTGCTGGGATTATAGGTGTGCGCCACAGCTAATCACAACTATTTCAAGATTACTGGAAATACTATCTGGCAAAGAGAAAGCAATTTTTTGTTTGTTTGTTTTGTTGGCCTGGAACTTAGAATTTAGACCAAGCTAGTTTCAAATTCATAGAGATCTGCCTGCCTCTGCCTACTGGAATTAAAAGGGTTTTAAAAAACATTTTTTATTGACTTTTTTTTTTTTAAGCAAGAGATGGTCTTTGAACTTCAGAGTCATCATGCCTCAAATTAAATCTAACTCATATCCACAACGATCACTTGTCACTTTATTTTCCTTCCTGTATTCCAATGCAGTGGCATCGTTGCCTGCACAGCCTAACATGTCGCCCAGCCTCAGCTAGCTTGGTGGCACATGCACTCAAAGGCAGAGGCCGGCTGATCTCTATGAGAACTGGGGAGACAGAGGTATGAACCTCCTTCACTTTTTACTCCCCCTTTCCCTCTTGGCATGGGCTTGAACCCAGGACCTCAAGCATGCTGAGACTAGCACTCTGTCACTCAGCTATGCCTCCAACCTTCAGTCTTCTTCGCTGTTCCTATGCCTTTCTTTCCTGCCTCTCCACTCCAGCTCATGGTATCTCAGATGCAAGCAGCTCTGCCTAAACTGTCTTCCTGCCTACCCTGCCTCAATGCAGACTCTTTCCTCTTACAAAGATATCTCTTGCAGCCTTGCAACCTCAGCCCCGGTAAACCTAAACTCCTTCATGTCAGAAGGACTGCCAGGGACAACAATCTGTCACCTTTCCCACTTTTGGTCTGGTCCCTATGGTCTCCAGAGGCTGGATGCACCCTCCCTTCTGGGTCCAGGTAAGTCACCACCACTCTAGACTTTCTTTTCGCCCCTTCCTCACTACCTGCAGCAATTCCCGCCCCCCAAACTAAGAACAAGAGCCACACCTCTCCTTCTGTGGCCCCAGCCCTGGCAGGGTGACAATTGGGAAGCTCTGTGCAAGCATGCGATTTGGCATGTATTCTAAAACTGCTCATTGGATTTAAAGTAGTGCAGCACCTTTCTCGGTAGCAAAGGCCAGCATCTTCCACTAACAGGATCTAGGAGAAGGGGAAATTGAGCGAGGTGCAGAGGGAAGCCAGAGGGCCTGCCTAGGAATGCTCTTCAGATGGCCCGAGAGACAGAGAAGTCTCTGCAGCAGCCATGGATCCATTTTAAGGCAAGTTTTTCTTCTGACCTTTAGCTCCAGTGCTCTTCACCCAAACTGAGCAAAGGAGTAAGATCAACTCACATCTCTGTCCTCCCTGAAGACCCAATCCTTTCCTTTTCTAAGTGTCCGGGTGCTCAAGCTCTCCTCCTGGAGGGAAGCTTTGGGCGTGCACACTTGGGCCACAACCTGAACTCACAAGGAAAAGGTTTTCAGCATCAAAGGGGCCCGCCACAGCCCACCTGAAGCTCCACAAGGCTGACACTAATCCAGCCACAGCCACACCTTTCCCCAAACAGCAGAGGCCAGGTCACCTACACTCTTATCACTACAGCCCTGCCACAGCTAAAGAACCAGAATCAGAATACAAGCTTAGCGCTAAGAAGGCCAAGGCAGAAGGACTGCCTGGAATTGAGGCTAGCTCAGGCTACATAGTGAGTTCCAGGCAAACCTGGTCTACAGAGGCCTTGTCTTGAAAAGAGAAAAGCAAAACAAAACAACAAAACTGAACACAAGCTTGCTCTTAGAGTTGGCAATTTCAATCTGCTCCTCTACCGAACATATAGAGGTACCAGGCCTTCCAAGTCTTGACATGGTCTGAGGCTTGGCCTGTCATGTTCCTGGCACAGCCATAAATAAAGTCTGTGGATTGAGCAGAGTTCACCACCATGCAAACTTGCAGCCACACCCTCCCAAGAGGAGCCTTCTTCCTCCCTGATCCCACTGCTGTGGCTTCACTATGGCAGGCTAGACTCTTTACCCCCTCCCCCTCCCCTCCCCCACCACTACCACACCAGGCCACTCAGGCAGGCAGTCTGACCCTAGCTAAGATAAAAGACCCACTGTAAAACAGCACCTTATCGAATGCACAAGTATTTACATTTGGGGTCAGTGCTACCAGGAACAGCCCCAGTCACTGAGGGTTAAAAACATCTCCCACCAGACTCACTCACAGAAGGGGCAGGAGTTGAACCAACAGTAAGATGCGTCTAAGTTAAGTGGCAGTAACAGATTCCCAATGGTCTCTGGGTACCATCTTTTGGGTAAAGCGACTCTTTAGTAATGCATGTCCTAAAAAGCTCTTGAAGTGGGATTTAGTATCTGTTAACGCCCCTGGAATTCTTCAGTTCCCTTTGGTCTGAACTGCTCCACGGGTACGACTATTAGGAGTTGAAACCACTACAGGACTCCAATTTCAGAAGGCCGAAGCTCCTCCCCCTACTCCGCCAGGGTGTCCAGGGGTCAAGGGTTGAGTTGCACTGTAGGCTAGTGGGGGGCCCTCTCACCTCTCGAGCGGAGCGCAGCTGCTGGCGCAGCGCATCCTTGCAGCCATAGGGGCTGCCTGCGCCCCCACCCGCGCCGCGGGGGTGGAAATGCGCCTCGGCGCGCGTGGCACCGCGGTAGGCGCCTCGGTAGAAGGACGGCCAGCCGAGCTCCAAGGCGGGCGGCTCCAGGTCCGACTGCTCGGGAAAGTAGGTGCCCGACGAGCAGTCATGAGAGGAGCCGAACGAGTCCTCGGCTACCGCCGCGCCGTCCTCCTCCGGCTGCTCGGCGGCGCCCAGAACCTCGCGCACCTCGTCGGCGTTGAGGAAGCGGCCCAGCCGCTCGCGCCGTAGGAAGGCGGCCCAGGCGTCGGGGCCGCCGGCCAGCAGCTGCTCGAGAGCCAGGCGCCGCGCCTCGCTGAACAGCTCCGCGGGGTTGGGCGGTCCGCACGGCGACAGGCAAGCCGCGGGAAGCTCGTCCAACAGTTCATAACGAGCAGCCATGACGGCTCTCAGAACTGGTCCACAGGAGTGAGGTGGTCGCCTGAGGTTTTTATAGTCACCTTTGAATCAAACCAGCCCGCGCTATTGGTTCGCCGCTCCGCCCAGGCTCTCCCATTGGCTACTTGCCTTTCATGTGCGCCTGAGGCCCCGCCCTCTCGTCGCTATTGGTTGTTCCCTGATGACGGACCAGCCCACCCTCTGCCCTCACTGCCTTGTGGCTAAACGGAATTTAAATCTGAGTTTACCCCGCCCTACTGGCCAGAGAACCGCCCCAACAGGGTACAGAGCCCCGAGCCTGTCCCAGAGCGCCCCCTGCCTGCTGACGCACAAACGTGGCGCTCCGGGAGTAGGGGTGAGGCTTGCTCCTGGACATGCATGCTAGGTGTGATCTACTTCACTGTCGTTCCATCCTGCATCTAATCATTCGTTTAGTCACTAAAAAAAAAAAAAAAAAAAAAAAAAAAAAAAAAAGACAGCAGTTAAGAGCACTTCCAGAGGATCTGAGTTTGGCTCTCATCTTACTTGACGGCTCATAACCTGTAATGGTTCCAGGGGATGCGATGCGCTTTCTGGCATCGCGGACACTGTATGCACACGTGGTGCACAAACATACATTCAATAAGTAAAAATAAATAAATCTCTTTTCCCCAATAGTGCAAAGTCGGGGTGGTCGTACACTCCTAGCACGCGGGAGGCTGGGGCAGGAGGAACTGGAGTTCAAAGCCATCTTGTGCTGCATAGCAAACTCAAGCCCATCCTAAGCTACAGAAGACCTTGTGAACATAATTATATTTATGTACATATGCACACATATGTGCATATACTTTTACTATATACTGTGTACTATTAGTATATCTAGATACTACACTATATATCATATATATATATATATATATATATATATAGTGTGTGTGTGTGTGTGTATAGAATCTATATTCTAATCTATTGTGGTACCCACTCCTTCACTGATGCGCTCTCTCTCTCTCTCTCTCTCTCTCTCTCTCTCTCTCTCTCTCTCTCTCTCTCTCTCTCTCTCTCTCTCTCTCTCTCTCTCTCTCTCTCTCTCTCTCTCTCTTCTCTCTCTCTCTCTCTCTCTCTCTCCCCCGTTTTTTTCCCCAGCAACACCTCAATTGTATTTAAACCCCACTTTCCACTTGTACCCAGACAGCCATAGAGCGATAGAGGAGGGGGAACAGGTGGGACCATGTTTGCTGACTGACTGCACTTCACATCCATGCCCTGAAGTGTGTCTTTAAATTAGCTGCTAGGGGCTGGAGAGATGGCTCAGAGGTTAAGAGCACTGGCTGTTCTTCCAGAGGTCCTGAGTTCAATTCCCAGCAACCACATGGTGGCTCACAACCTTTTATAATGAGATCTGGTGCCCTCTTCTGGCCTGCTGGCTCACGTGTAGGTAGAATATTATATAAATAGTAAATAAATAAATCTTTTTTAAAAATTGGCTGCTAATGTAATCACACTACAACGATATATGTATGAAAATGTCATAACAAACCCATTATTTTATATGCTAACTAAAATATCTTTTTAAAAAGAAGAAAATGCCTATTGACCTACATTTCTATCCTTCATGATGTCTTTTCCTGTGTCCTTTTGCTCCTATTTTACTGAGACAATACGTTCACAGGACATAAACAGTCATAAAAGAATGTTTACAAGTGTTCATTATGTCTATCTTCTGTGTGCACGGGTGGGCTGTGCCAGGGCCGACCAACCTTTCTGTCAGGGCAACAGCTTCCAGGCTTTCCGTTACTACGCTGTCCATCTCCAGCAAGTCCTTCCTCTCTCCCACACCATCAGTTTTCCTGCTAAAATAATGTTTGAGACAAGGTCTTACTTCGTTGCTCAGGCAGGCCTTGAACTCTGGAGTGGAATTAGAGAGGGGTACCACCATGCTCTCCTCAATATTGTTCATCATCTTAAAAAAGAGATGTATTTGTATGTATGGGGGGCATCAAGGTATGCACATGTCCCTTGAGGTCAGAGGTATCAAATCCCCACCCCACCCAGAGCTGGGGTTTCGTGTGTTTGTGAGCCACACAACGTGGGTGTTGGGAAGACAACTTAGGTCCTCTGCAAAAGCAACATACACTCCTAACCGCCGAGCCATCTCTCCAGTCCCTACTACTGTCCATCTTAAAATAACCACGTCTTGGCTGTGGATTCCTCTAGAGCTGTTCCCTCATACCTCTTCACTTCTGTAGCCTAGAACCTCAAAAAAAGTGGCCTGTACTTGGTGTCTTCAGTTTTCCTGTAGTTCTTTCCTCAACCCTCTCTAAGCAGCTTTGTGCCACAACTGCTGTGCCAGAACCTCTGGTTGGGGTCACTTTGAGCTCCACTGTGCCAGCAGAAAACTCTGTGCCGATAAGGCATACACACCCCTATAAAGCACAACAAAATGTGATTTTTTTTTTTTTTTTTTTTTGGAGACAGGGTTTTTCTGTGTAGCCATGGCTGTCCTGGACTCACTTTGTAGACCAGGCTAGCCTCGAACTCACAGCGATCGGCTTGCCTCTGCCTCCCGAGTGTTGGGATTAAAGATGTGCACCACCGCGCCCGGCCCGATCTTTGTCTTTTTAGACTGTATTCCATGTAGCCTAGATTGGTCTCAAACTCACCATGTAGCCTAGAATGACCTTGACTTCCTAATCCCCTGCCACCTCCTCAGTGAACTTAAAACAAATGAGTACGGCTGTTAGGATGCCTCTCCATCCTCACTTGGTCCCAGCCTACTAGGGAAATTATTCAAGCCCAAAGGGTGGGAGCCTCAGTGTGTCCCCACTCTGGCATCCAATATCTGGCAAGCTTCCTCTCCCAAGGCACCAGTTCTTGCGTGTAATAAGGACAAGAGCCATGGCCTGGGGCTGTACAACCACTCTATGCCTCTACTCCCTGGATTAAAAGTGAGACTAACCAGGGCTTTACCTACAGTCCTGTCGAGCGAGTCCTGTTCTCCACTTTAAGCTCAGAAGGAGCATGGCAAGTCCCAGGACAAGCCAGTGTGTGTGTGAGTATGGAACAGAGGAGGGGGACACCCTGGTAACATATAAACATGTCAAACTGTAAAATAAATGCTGCTGTAGAGCATCGTGTGACTTCAAAGAGGAGTATCTGACAGAATAAAGCCCGACACTAAGCAGCCATCTTTCCTTGCATTCATAAGTTTTCACTATATCCCAGTCTAAAATCCCCTTCAGGTCCACCTATGGATCCCCAAAGCTCATCCTTCTTTGGGGACCTCCTGGGAGAGCCTTCCAGGTGCAGGCAGGTCTGGGAGCCTCCAGGTGAGTGCATGGCAATAACCAGTCAAACCAACAGGTGTTATTAAAAGGAATTTAATAATCTTAATTAAAAATCCATAACAGCGAATTCCGTCACAGGCCTTGGCAGCTGGAAGTAACTCCAGGGGTGCAAGGCCCCTTGGGGATATGGTCAGATCCCATCTTGGAGGCATGGAGCTACTTCAGTACAATATCAAAGATCCATGAGAATTTTTTTAAAAAAAGTTTTAAATATATTAGACTCTTTTGATTGCCATTTTTACACAAAGCTGCTGATACAGTATACAGAGTTTTAACTTTTTTTCACATAAAATACATTTTTTTTCCTTAAGTGTTCTCTGTACATCAGTGGCTTCTGGTCTGGTGAATTATTGCGGAGGGCTGGGTGTCTGCAGACTTTTCCTGGGTGTGCAGAGCCAGGCCCCGCACTTGAAGTGACACTTGAAGTGCCCACAAGAAGCAGGCCATCTGGCCACCAAGAGACTCCTGTGGAGGAGAGGTCTAGGGCTTTCTAGCAAAGTGGGTGGGTCACTTCAGTGGAGTTGTCCCCTTGGCCATGTGACCCTTGGCTTTTCTGTGCCTTGGAGAAGGGGAGGCTATATCATCAGGCTACAAATAGAGAGTGTTCAGACAGTCCTTCTGACATCATGGAAGGATGGTCCCTCTGGAAAGCATCCCAGTATCCTGCTTTGGGATGAGCAGGTAGAGAAAGCCCAGGATCAAAGAGCATCAGACACTATGAAGCAAGAGTCTCACACTGTTACAAAGCTAGGCTGTGGTACGCCAACCCAGAGGCCATGGTTTTTTTCGTTTTGTTTGTTTTGTGTTTTGAGACAGGGTTTCTCTGGATAGTCCTGGCTGGCCTGGAACACACTCTGTAGACCAGGTTGGCCTTGAACTCAGAAACACACCACCTGCCTCTGCTTCCCTGGTGCTGGGATTCAAGGTGTATGCCACTACACCTGGCTGAGGGGCCACACAATGGCAACCTTTCCAAGCATCTAAAAGTTGATCAAACAGTGCAGAGAAGCTTCATTAATGATGCATACTTGATAAAGAATTACATCCCCAAAGTCTTCAGTCGACCTGGGCTTAGGATTCATTCCAATTCCCTGAGCTACTGGCCAGAAATTGACAATCAGGTGAGAGCTACCAATTTCTAATTGTCTGGGAAGCATACGCTGGGTGCAGGGGCCACAGCTCACAGGGAGCTGCAGGGCACTTGGTTTGGAAATAGAAGTCTTCAGTTTGCCAAGAATTGCTACCAAGACACAGGAGCCTGGTAGGAGCGAGGCATCTGGTCAACCTTGCCAGGCTTCTCTCTTGCCCCTGGATCCACACCTTCCAGGGAAAGAGGCAGGCTGACACCCAGGGAAACGTTTGATATGAAGTGGAAGAGTTCACCCTCCCAATATCCATTGGTGGGGTAGGGTAGAAGCCTGTATGATAACCATGCGTGAACAAAAGCGAGCAGGAGAGGACTGTAAATGTTAGGGATGCATTTGGCAGCGCATTGCAGACTTCTGACTCTCCCAGGCACTGGCCATGTTCTCCAGGGATGCTGGCTTGAAGGCTCTGGATGGACTGGTGTGGTGTCTGCCTGGGGCCCGAGATCTAGCATTTGCACTTAGTGGCAAATATCATGTAGGTATGGCCAGAAAGCTGTACCCCAGCTAAAGAGATCCACACTGTTAAGAACTGTAGGAGCTGTAAAGCACGGGGGCATTGGTCTGAGATGCGGGCACTCTAATCAGAATAATGGATGAGTCTGAGGATGCTCGTGGTCCTCAAGGAATCAAAGTCCTCTCTGCCTGGCTGGCTCATTATCTGCAGAAACCAACATTGGTTCTGGTGTGGTTCAGCATCTCAATAGGTCACACAAAGTGGATGAGTGGCCCTGGCTCCTGCACTGGAAGTTATTCCTCATCGTAGCTCTCAATATTCCAAAGAGTCACAGGGAAAGTGCCCTAGGGACTTGGAACCCAAACAGGGAACATTTGTTTATCCCTGGTGGAAAACATGAACAAAAGCCCATGGATCCATGCTGTCTGAGGATAGCTCCCATGGAGGAGGCAGCTGAGTTTTCCATCCCTCAGGTAGAGAGGAATGGCCCAGGAGGCAGGAAGAAGTGCTGGGGGGTGGGGTGGAGGAGGAATGGCCTGTATGGCTCAGAGAGGGCAACCAATGCCTTCGCTCTCTGGGCCCTGAGCAAAGAGCTCAGAAACCCCAGGCAGTTGACTCCTGGGAATATGTGGCTGGCTGCCTGGGCACTGCCCACCTTGTGGCTAAAGTTATCTCAAGAGGCATTTCAGTGTCTGGCAGAGCTAGGTAACAGTTGAAAGCCACAGGTATGTGTTTTGATCATCTCCTCTTTCAGCCATGGGCTGCAGAGCCTAGCTGAAGCCCCAGGGATGCAAGAAACCATCTTTGGTCTCCTGTGCTGCCCCACCCCCACCATGCCAGATTACATTAGTTCTGGAGTTGGGGTAGGGCTGACCTAATGTTGTGCATCTCCTTCTGCATCCATCAGCCTCCAGGGTGCTCTCTGGGCCACACTCCTGGTCCTGATTAAGCATCCGTCCCCACCTAGTTAGGTCGTCACTCATCTCTAGTCTACTGAGGTCCCAAGGCCACAGTAGGGACAGAGACCGATAAACGGAGAGACTAACTACTAAGGGAGCGGCACCAGGGGCCATGAAGAAGTGAGTATCTGTACCCTACATCCAAATCTAGGCTTAGGGACCCTCTCAGAGCTCTAAGAGGTAGTTTGAGGACAAACAAGAGGAGAACAAAGCAAGGGACAAACTTGTAGCTCGCTAGTCCCACCAGTGCGCTGCACCCAGAGTATGGGGTACAGTTTCAATGGGAGTGGTGGTAGATTGTGATGGGAATGTGCTGTGGGCTTCCTTCTCCAGCATCAGGAAGACTAGGGCAGCAAAGCTGTACAGCTGGAGTGAGAGCCAACTCCAGTGATGCCACCATGGCCACGGGCACCTCAGTTTGCAGCTTTGGGCCCTACCACTCCAGTAAGAGCAGGCTGAGAGCTTGGAGACCTCCTGGCGGGAGGTCTGACATCACATTACCAAAAAGGCAAAGCTTAGGTGAGTGTGAGGCTGAGCTTTCACTCTGCATACTGAACTGTGTAAAGCCGGAGGGTTGGGGTGCAGGCAAGCCTCGGCTGCTCAATGTGAGAGGGACAGGCTGAGTTGGGCTGGACCAAAACAGCCTGAAAACCACAAAGATCAGCTAGGATGCTGTGTTATAGCACTGTTAGCCACGGTCTTCTCAGCAATGCACTCACCTTTCCCCTGGGAGGCCCCTCACAGAAGCCCCTGATGAAATTCATTTTTCAAACACCAGACAATAAAACCCCAACTGTGACGCTATCTTGGGAAAAGGCAAATTCAGTTACCTCCCACCTGGAATGTTGCAGCCTCAAAGAATGCTTTAACCAAATGCAGTCTGGAGAATACCAGTGTGTTGCATCCTATCCAACTCTGGTGCTTCCATGGAAGACCAAAACAAGATTTGGTTTCTTCTAAGAGTGGATGGCCCGGCTTCCCAGCTCCACCCTTGAACACTCATCCACCTTCCTACTGACATGTGGGGAGCAGGCCTGGGCCCACTGATCTCAACCATATTGATTCCCGCCTCCCCCTAGCACAGAGGACTTCCTGTCCCTGCTAAGTGCGGGTGATGACCCAGCCTGGTATGATTCTAAGCAGAACTGTGGGTCTCGGCTGAGCAGGCCTCTCCCCAGTGTGGAAGCCAATTGGCAGTGATGCCAAGATTCTGGAAATAACCCACACATTCTCAGCCTGGTCTGCATGTATGTGGGATGTGTGTGTGTGTGTGTGTGTGTGTGTGTGTGTGTGTGTGTGTGTGTGTGTGTGTGTGAAGGGCTGAGTGTGTTAGCCCTGGTATGAAGAAGCCTTTACCAAGTACAGAACTGAGATTCTCAGGCCCACCCTCCCCGAAACAGATTGCAGAGTGAGTCGGGGCTGCTATGCTTCGGATGCAGGCTTGGAGGCAAGAAAGCAGCACAGAGGGGAGCAGAAATGCTATGGGCAGCCGGGCATGAGGTGAGGTCAACATTCCTCTGGAAAGCAGATCCCACCTCTCCCCGGCTGCCCTCTGACACCTCCCCAGCCAGGGCTGTTGGACTGGCTTGGATTCCAGGGGCCTCTCTCTGAGGCAGCCATCTCTTCCAGCTCACAGACACTAGGAGATCCGGCAGCAGCCGTGGACCTTCTCCTCCATCTCCTCCATGGGGGCCTTGAACTTCAAGAGCGGGGGGTCCCCGCTGGTGACCGTGTAATACACTGAGGTCCCGTTGCTGCTGTAGGGGGAAGTTCTGCCTCCGATCAAAGGGGCCTTGCCTTCACTGCTGCTCTCCCCTGACCTGGCCACGCTGCTGCCCAGATGCGTGCTTAAAAATGGATGGCTGAGCAGCTTGGCGGCGGCCCTCTGCCTCTTCAGCTCCAGGAGCGTTTGGGGGCTCTGCTCCTTGAAGCCACCCCAGGGTGGGGGGACATCGGCCACACCGGGGTTGCCGTAGGCCATGCTGTAATCAGGCATCTCGTGCATCTTCCATATGTCCCCGTTGGCCAGCGCGTACTGGTAGGTGCTGACAGGCGCCCGGAGGCCATTCTCCACAGGCCCATCCACTTCTCCCCGTGAGATCTTGGTAGAGAATTCTGAGAGCAGCACAGGCTTCTCCAGCCTGGGGTTCTGAGGGAGGGGAGGACAGCATCAGTAATCACCTCTCAGCTACAGCGTCTGTACCCACCAGCCACCCGCACGTCTGCTGAGGGACTTGAGTGCTGAACCCCATCCTCTATGTTACTTTACCCCCATGTAGCTTTGGGGTGTCCAGGCCTATGTTCTGGTAGGTCAGACCAATGCCCACTCCAACCCCAGGCCTGAAGTGTGACTCCAGCCATGGCTAATGAGCATATTTTATTGCTGATGTCCTGGGACGAGCTAGTGGAAATGGAATCAGTGAACCTCAATGCGGAGACTTTTGCTAGAGTAACTGGATGTTTCCGAAAGAACTGCAATTGGTAAAGATGCTGTAAGCTGTGGGAAGCAGGGTCCAAGGTGCTTTCTCGGTTTGCAAGAGAAGCTGGAGCTGGGCGTGGTGGCGCACGCCTTTAATCCCAGAATCGGGAGGCAGAGGGCAGGCGGGTCGCTGTGAGTTCGAGGCCAGCCTGGTCTACAAAGTGACTCCAGAACAGCCAAGGCTACCCAGAGAAACCCTGTCTCGAAAAACCAAAGAGAGAGAGAGAGAGAGAGAGAGAGAGAGAGAGAGACAGAGAGAGAGAGAGAGACAGAGAGAGACAGAGACAGAGAGACAGAGACAGAGAGAAACAGAGAGAGAGAGGGGCTGGCATCAAGGAAGACTGGACACAGGCAAACTGACTTTATGGTGTATTCTGAACTTTCAGTTCCCGCTAGGCCCAGATCTTTTCAGTTAGCTGAGCCAACAAATTCCTTTTTTGTGTAAGCCAATTTTAGTTATCATCCCCACCCCCCGGCCGCCGCCGCCGAGTCACTTGGAACCCTTCACCTGATAGAGCCTCACACCTACACATTTCAATGGTCTCTGGATAATAAGAGCTTGAAAAGGAGCTAAAACAGCAAGCACATAACAAGAAACTATAACAGCAAGCAGAAACAGCGGACACTAGCAAAGATGCAACTGCAAAGTCACCGTGAACAAAATCACGAGACACATATTTAAAAAAAAACCTGGGAAATCATTCATGACACATAAGACAAGAGAATAATTTCCCAAATATAAAAGAATCAATTTGAAGGATTGGAAAGGTAGCTCAGGCATAGTGGCCCACACCTGTAATCCCAGCACTTAGAAGGCTAACGCAGGAGGATCATGGGACCAAGTCTTGTGTGACAGAGCAAAGCCCTGTACACACACACACACACACACACACACACCAGAAAGAGAGAGAGAGAGAGAGAGAGAGAGAGAGAGAGAGAGAGAGAGAGAGAGAGAGAGAGAGAGAGAGAGAGAATTTCACACAGAGAACTGTTTCTATGAATAGACTTCCTTCCTTCTCAGCCTTCCCATGGCACTAGGTGATACAAGTCTGTTAAAAGCAACAGGAAAATGTGTGTAGACTCTACGTAGACACGGCCTCATTTTACACAGGGACTTGAGCATCTGCAGTTTGGTGTCTGAGGGAAGCTAGGTCCTGAAATCAAGCCCCCATGAACACTGGGCAACAACTGAACAACTGCAGGTAATGCCACTTTAAAAGACTACAGATTAAACAGTTCCAACTACATGACCTTCTGAAAAAGGCAAAATTCTGGTAGCATAAGATCATTACACACACACACATGCACACGCACACATGCATGCACATGCACATACATACACACACACACACACACACACCACATGCACCATGCACAATTAAATAGGTAGAAAGGTGCCCTCGGGCCAAGCACGGTGGTGCACAACTATAATCTCTGCTCTTGGGGAGGCAGAGGCAGGCGGATCTCTGTGAGTTCGAGGCCAGCCTGGTCTAGGACAGCCAACGCTATACAGACAAACCCTGTCTCAAAAAAAAAAAAAAAAAAAAAAAAAATCTAAAAAACCAAAGTTGTCCTCAAATTCTATTTCATTCCCATTTGCACTCGTGTACAGCATGTGCATGTCACGAATGGGCTCAGGTGGGACAGCGAAAGCATGCTGCGTGATACTATAAAGGTGGAGTTCACAGATAGTGCAACACAGGGTGAAGTCGGGTGTGATGTGTACGTCAGTCCTGGCTCAGCTGCAACAGCACATGCAGTACGCAAATGGCAATGAAATAGAATCTGAGGGCAATTTTCCACCTATTTAAGTTTGTGTGTGTATGTGTGCTTGATATGTATAGGTGCATGTGCATATGCCTCTGTGTGTGTGTGTGTGTGCATGTATGTGCACCTGTGCATGTGTGCATGCCAGCGAGTGTGTGTGTGTATGTGTGTGTGTGTGTGTGTGTGTGTGTTTGGTATTTGTAGGTATACATGCATGTGCCTGGGTGTGTGTGTGTGCACCTGTGCATGTGTGCGTGTGTGCGCACCTGTGCATGTGTGCGTGTGTGCATGTCAGTGAGTGTGTGTGTGTGTATATGTGTGTGTGTGTGTGTGCTTGGTATTTGTAGGTATACATGCATGTGCCTGGGTGTGCGTGTGCACCTGTGCATGTGTGCGTGTGTGCGCACCTGTGCATGTGTGCGTGTGTGCATGTCAGTGAGTGTGTGTGTGTGTATATGTGTGTGTGTGTGTGTGCTTGGTATTTGTAGGTATACATGCATGTGCCTGGGTGTGTGTGTGCACCTGTGCATGTGTGCGTGTGTGCGCACCTGTGCATGTGTGCGTGTGTGCATGTCAGCGAGTGTGTGTGTGTGTGTGTGTGTTATGTGTAAAGCCCCAGGGGTTCTCCTGTCTCTGTGTCCCAGGCATCGATATTATAGATGTGTATACCATTGAGTCTGACTTTTTTTTTTGGAGACAGGGTTTCACCACGGCTATCCTGTATCTCACTATATAGACCAGGCTGGCCTTGCACTCACTGAGATCCACCTGCCGCTACTTTCCTTCTTAGTGCTGGGGTCAAAGATATGTACCACCACACCTGGTTTGCTTCTTTTTTTTTTTTTTTTTCATGAGTGTGCTAGGGATCCACAGTCATGTCCTCCTGTTTGCATGGCAAACACTTGACATCTCCCAAAGCACTCCACTTACTTCTCTATAAACGTAAAACTGCTTCACATCTCAAGGTCTGTTGTTGAGAGAAAAAAGTAGTACATACTCGGTGCCTGAGTCCAGTGATTCTTTTTGCAACAGTCACTAAATTCAGGCAAGGGCTCTTTCCCTGCTGCTGTTGGGGGAGGGGGATGCTTTGTGAGTTCAAAATTCAGCCTCACCCCTAACCCCTCACTACGGCCAGGGAAGATGTTCCTGGCTGGAGGTGGAATAGAGGTCAACACTCGAGGTGCTGCTGAAGACCTCTCCCTCTCACCCACAGTAGCCCAACCCGTGGAATTCAGGAAGCTGCTAGAGCCTTGGACGAGTGCCCAGTCCATTTTTGTGTGCCTACACCCATCTGCGATGCCCTTACACATGGAAGCATGTTTTGGTACTTGTGCCGAGCACCAAATCAACCTAATTAAGGCTGATGACAAGAAGAAACTAGAGGAATGGGCAAGCCTAGGCAAAACTGATCCACAAGGGAAGTGCCGTGAGCTGGTCGGCAGTTGTTAAGTAGTTATGTTGTAGTTAGGGACTATGGAAGAGAATCAGAGCAAAGGGGTCACTGAGGAGCGCTTCAAATGCAAGCAGTGAACACGTACAATTAGTTGGCTTGGAAAAAAAAACTATTATGAGATGATATTGGATTAGGATGGGAGCCAATCTGACACCTGGCCTTATAAGAAAACAAAGAGGCCAAGAAGATGGGTAGGTTGGTAAAAAGCTTGCCACATGAGTTGAGTAAGACCTGAGTTTGGACTCCTGGCATCACTAAAAAAGCTGAGTGTGGCTGTTCATGTCTGCAACCCTAAGGCAGAGTGAGCAGAAATCAGTGGACCTCTGGAGCTCACTGGCCAGCCAGTCTAGCTCACTGGTGAGCACTGGGTTCACTGAGAGACCCAGTCTCAAAAGAGACTGTGGAGAGTGACTGAGGGCTATCTGGCCTCCACATGCACAGGCGATCCATATGTATATTCACAAACCTGTAAATACACTATACACACAAATATGTTTTAAACAAAAAGAAAGCAGAGGTGCACACAGACACAAGGAAGAAGAAGGCTTGTGAAGACAGAAGCAGAGTTCAAATCCACGCAAAAAGCGAAGGGACGCCCGAGCCACCACCAGAAGCTGGCACGGACCTCCCCTTTAGAAGCACCGAGAGTAACCAGGCCTGTCAGCATCTTCATTTTAGACGTCTAGACTTCAGACCCATGCGTCCACCATTTTAAGCCCCCAGCTTGACCTCTGATACCATAGCTGAAGAGAAAGATCACACAGCATCTTCCAAGAACACCCAGAACCCAGGACCACTGGCTGCTGCGGGAGTAGCTCCTCAGAGACCGTCCCAGAGCCCTCCCACATTTTCCAGAACATCTCCTTCAACCAGCTGTCCTCACAAAAGAAGGTTTTAACCCTTAGCTGCTAGGGTAACTGTCCTGCTAAGCCTCTCTTTGGCGGGGAGGGGGGGGGCAGGGGGGGACGACGACTTCAGAACCAGGTCTGTTAGGGAGAAAGCAGGCCTAGGGCAGTCACTCGGTCCCTGCCACTTATGAAGCCCTGTCATGTGAAAAGGTCCAGCTGTGACTAATACACCTGGTCTCCGCTTGCCCACCATTAGCCACGACCACTAGACAGGAGCCAGCTGTTGAAGCACACTGCCCAGCTATCTCCCCTCAGTGGCTCTCAGATAAAGATGGGCCCTGTTCTCTTCCCAAGGTAGCAGGCCGACACGGAGGCAGGCAGGAGGTCCCTCACCGGGTCCTTGTTCTCCTGGTCTGTCCTGGTCTCCCTGATGTCTCCATTGTAGGTGGAAGTACGCTGGTCCTCGGCTGCACTCCGCTGTTGCCACAAGATGGCCTCTCCCTCATACTCTTTGCGGTACAGGTTGGTTCTGTCTGACAGGCTGGCTCGACGCACCACCTTCCTGAGGGGGAAAGAGGAGGTTTCCTGGGAAACTGTGTCCAGGAGCCACAGGGAGGCACAGGAAGGGGCCCCTGGCTGCCTTGTACCACTCACCCACGGCTGCCTGCACTGGATGTCCTCCGGCTCAGGGACGATTTGTGCCTCAGCTGGGACTTCATGATCACATCGTGCTTGTGTTTAAGCTCCAACAGCAGAACCTTGAACTCCTCCTCCTCACACAGATCTGAAAGAGTGCAGTGGTCAGTTGCAGAAGGCAACTCCGTACCACAGGAGCCACCATGCAAACCCACCGGAAGCTCTGAGGATTTTCTGGGGGCACAGAGGGAAGGGAGAAAGCAACCTCCCACTTATTTCCTTAGGGAAGTGGGGGGATGGAAGACCTGGGCCCCCAACTCTTGAAGTTCCCAGCTAAGGGACTCACATCATGCTGGGAGATTTTGTCAACTTGACACAAACCCAGGCAATGTTCCGGAAGAGGGAATCTCAACTGAGGGGCTGCCTCCATCAGACTGTCCTGAGCACAAGTATGTGGGCATTTTCTTGATAATTATTGGTGTGGGAGGGGCCGGGCCACTGTGGGCATGTGGGCCTGGGTTATATAACAAAGCAGGGAGAACAAGACATAGGAGCAAGCCAGTAAGCAGTATTCATTCCTCCATGGCCTCTCCTTGAGCTCCTGCCTCGGGTTTCCTCAATGATGGACTGGGATGAGGAGGTGTAAGCCAAGTAAACCTTTCCCTTCCCAGGTTGCTTTTGGTCAGTGTTTTTATCACAGCAACAGAAAAGCAAACTAGGACACATAGCCTTGATGGTCTCTGGGAGAGTCATCAAGTCTCCCTGATATGAGCTTTGAGGGTAACAAGCAGATCCCTCAAGCAGGAAATGAAGTAATGATGCTGAGAAATCCCTTTAGCCCCGCTAGTCAATGCACCTAACCTCTCTATCGACCTGTCCACCTACTGGCTAACCAGGTCATCGGTCCATAGGCTCATCCCCAGCCCACCTATCTACTTAACTATCCATCCATCTACACGTTCATCCTTCATTATATCCCACGTCACATGACCTGTCTACCCTACTCATCCATCTACCCAGTCATCTATCCATCTATCTATATGTCTGTCTGTCTGTCTGTCTGTCTATCTATCTCTATGTACCTATTTACCTTCCATCTACCTATTCGTCTGTCTGTCCGTCTGTCCGGTATCTATCTATTTATCTATCTCTACGTACCTACTTACCTTCAGTATACAGCCATATGTTCCATCATCCATCTACTCATCATAAAAAAAAATTGAATGAGTATGTACATACAAAGTATGAAGCTGTCTTACCTATTGGCATCTCATCCATGGATGTTCTGGCACTGAGACTAGCTCCATGGGACACCAGCAGCTCTGCCATTGGCATCTGCAACACAGGGAAGAAGTTCATGTTTTCCAGACCCAGGACCCAGGAAGCCTAGGAGTTGGAGAGAGTACTCATGACCTCTTAGGATGGGACCCAAAGAATGGTGGAGGAAAGTTGATTGCTAAGGGGAAACCCAGTACCCTGGAGCCATGAGAGAGCCCTGTCAGATGTTATGGGTTTGGTGCCTCCTCCCTGCCTGCCTGTCTGGGTTACTACAAAGAGGAGAAGCAGGAGGAGGAGCTAGTTGTAAGTCCACAGCTGTTGGGTATCTATGAGTGGCCACACAGGCTGCAAAGGGATCTAAGAAAACACGCTAGAGAAACCGTGCAAAGCAGAAGCAAGGGGATTTCCTACTGGACAAGTTTGACTCTCATCATGTTAGGATACGACTGGTCAATGTATTTGCAACCCCTGAGCCTTCTCATCTCCCACATACTAACTGTGGCCAGCACCTTAGGTGGTTTCTTGCTTTCTTGCATCAATTGTCAGCCCAAAGGACTCACTTGTGCCTGGCTACTCTACAGTGGGTGGGAAGTACCTGTCCCCAGAAGGCTGCTGCATGCAGAGGCTCCCAGCCATCCCAATCCTTCACATCCACACGGACTCCATGGTCCAGGAGGAGTTCAGCTGCCCGCAGGTATCCATTGGCCCCAGCTATGTGTAACTGGAAGGGAGGAAAGAAGTCAGTGGTCCTAAGAGGGCTAGCTCCACATTTGGAAGCAGGGTGTCCTTTCTCACGCAAGCCTCAGAGTATCCTTGGGGGCCAGAGAATGGAAGAGAATGAGGTGACCACTCCAGGAAGGCTGCAGCGGGTTACTAAGTGTGAAAGAACGGTGGAGAGAGATGAGCTCATCACCTGAACCCCAGAGAAGGGGTCCAATATCATAATTTGAAAATATGCTTACCTATTCATTGATCTACCTTTCTTTAAAATATGGGATCTGATTGCCTTTGAATGTAGATCGGATTGAGTGACTCACTTCCAACCAAGAGGATATTACAAAGTGGCATCAGGGTATGGTTTCTGAGGCTGGGGCGCGAAAGGTATGGCTGCTTCTCCCTTATGCTCACTCAGGTTCATCTGGGAGGAGACAGCCACCTCAGGTAGCCCTGAGGAGAAGTTATAAGGAGGCAAGAAACTGAGGCCTGCTACCAACCAACCATACTAATGTCAGCTGTGTGAGGGAGCCACCATGAAGGAGACCAACGTCACACGTGACTGCAGCCCTGGCCTCATGGGAAATGCCAAGTCAGAGTCACCCAGCTAAGCAGTGTTTACTCTGAAGGATCTACCATGTAGGGCTGATTGTTATGCAGAAATAAATAATTGATGGGAAGACTCACACTGCTTGTGCTGTTTCAACTAGTTTACTCATCCATCCATCCATCTATCCATCCATCCATCCATCCATCTATCCATCCATCCATCCATCTATTCATCCATCCATTCATTCATTCCTCCATTTGCTCATCATTCATTCTTCTATTTGTTCAGTTAGTCAGTCAATGAGAATGGTCTCATCCTGTAGCCCAAGATAGTCTCAACTTGCAATTGTTTTATAAGTATCATCTGTCCCCTGCCTCCTGTGCCCTCAACCTGCCTCAGTGTTATAAGTACTAAGATTCCAAGTATGAGCCATCACTGTGGCCGAGAGCTTAACTCTTCCATCCAGCACCATTCAAGGCTGCCTGTCATGGCTGCCCCCACGTAGACCTTAGCGTCTCCACTTGTTCAGTCACTCAGAAAAGAAAATGCTTAGCACTGGGGTGGTGAGCGTGATGGCAGGAATGCCGTGAGAGGGAGAGAAGGAAGGAGAAGGAGGTGAGACAAGGAGAAGCCACTGTTCTGCCACAGAGGGGACAGAAGCGACAGTCTACAGAGGCCGGCTGAAGACTGCCTGGGAATGAGCCAGAGGATGGAAAGGGTTTGGGGTCTGCGATGGAAGTCACTGAAACAGATAAGTCATGGCTCAAGTTAGGACGTGGCCCTGATGGTCACATGTTTCCTCCATGGTGATGGGGGAGGGGAGGGTTGCTCCAAAGTCCCAATAAGGGCAGGTTCCCTTTTCTAGTTTTCAGAGCAAATCTACTGTATGTTAGGTAGCCCATACAGATCAGTATAATTATCTGATTTATACGTCTGATGCTTGCCAGTTGTGGGGAATGAAACCTTGCCGGCCAGGCAGATACCTCAAGGCACAGGGTCACAGCAGGTACTAAGCCAGGAAACAACAAGTATGACTCATATAGGGGCATTGCTAATGAGAAAGAGGGTTGGTAGAGCCAGCATGGTGGCTCTTGCCTGCAGTCCCGCCACTTGGAGGCAGAAGGATCAAGGGGCCCATCATTGGTCTGGGCTGTATAGCGAGACCCTGTCTCAAAAACAAACACATAAGGGCTAGGGATATATTTCAGAAGTATAGCATTTGCCTATGAACATGAAGAGATAGAGACAGAGATGGAGTCAAAGACAGAGACAGGAAGGAAACTGTTATCAGAATATACTGAGTTTTCAGACTGTATTCAACACCTGCCGAGTGCCATTCAATACTCCCAGTTGTCCTGTGAGAAAGACACTATTACCTCCAGCTTTCTAGAAAGGCTTGGTACGTGCCCAGCTCAGGTGACTGAGGTCATCGTAAAAAGCTAGCAGCATTCAGTATCACTACCTGACCCTATTCTTCCATGAGGCGCTCAGCAGAAGATCTAAGCATGGACTTGTCAAACAGTAGTGGACATGAGGCAGAGGTCAGAGGTCACAGTTCAAGAGTAAGTGAGAAGCCCCACCAACAAGTCTGGGGCCCCAAGTCAGCTCTAAGTATAATGAAGTGAAGAACTCTGGCTGTTGAACTTGAGTCCTTGAGCCCTAGATGCCCATGACCTGCAAGGAGCCTAAGCCTACGACAGCGCCCAGACCTTGAAGTGGGGACCTCCATAGCCGTAGTTCAGTTTTCAGCTTAGAGACTGCAGAAGCAGACCCTCCCCAGACCTGAGCTTCCACTGTTGAGAGCCTGGAGTAGAGGAGGAGGTTTCCTCAGAGAAAGCTGGGTTCGGTGGTGCTAACCAGGTGGTTCTGAGAAAGAGGAAGATTTCGCCGTTTATCTCTCCAGGAACCAGTAAAGCATGCAGCACAGAGGAGGTCCTTATCACTATGTGTTGACTGGGTGGATAAATGGGTAGACAGATGGACAGATGGACAGATGGATGGAGTGACTGATGGGATCTATTACAGTGAATGAGAAGGGCTGTGATTTGTGAAGACACAGGAGGCAGGGGACAGGTGACACAAAGCAAGAATATGTGGCTGAGTGGCAAATGGTAGTGCTTGGGGAGAGTGTAGGAACTGCCATGGACACAGCACAGGTGGACATTAGAGCCAAGCCCCAGAGCTCCTGACTCCTATTCCCAGATAAGGATGGCTGGACCCTGAGCCTTGCCCTGGCACATCCACGAGCAGCAGGGGGTCGCCCACGGTCACTCCTGTGTAGGTTCTTCACCCTACCAGGACCCAGACCCGATTCTGTCCTAGTTGGTCTTGGTTCTGCTACGTGTCTCCAACCCAAACCAGGCTGGCCCATCTCCTCACCAGCGTGGCACCCTGGCCGTCTATCCAGTCAAGATCCTGGCCCGCTGCGATCATGCAGTGGATGTCTGATATCATCTTCTGCTCGGGAGCTGCCCGCATCTCATTGATCTTCTCCTGGGTGATGCCTGCACAGAGGTCAGAGGTCAATGTCAGGTCTGGGTCCCAAGCAGAGAGGGCAAGGCAGAAAGGGAAGGCGTGGCTCCTACTCCCCAGAGACCGCCGGTCACCCAGTGCACAGATATGCCCAAGATCAATGTCCCCATTTGTGTTGAACACAAATACCATGGGTTAACTCACAGGACAAAGGTCGCTCCTTCCTGGCACCTAGTAGGCTTTTTACTAACCTTACTCACTGTATGCATGCTGTTCTGCCCGCTAAGTTGGAGCTCATCCCTGCTCACCTCCAGTTGCCCCAGCTGCTGCCCTCTCACTTCTAGTTTCCTCAATCGCTGCTCTGCCTCATTCTTTAGGTGTTGACCTATGTCATCTCCCCAGCTGGTGGCACTGGCTACCTTTTCTGACTGGGGTCTGTTGGTTTCTTTTCTCTCATATCCCACTATGTTTTCGGCACCATAGGTGATAGTTAATAAATTATTTGTATAAGAATGACTAAATCAGGCTAGAGAGATGGCTCAGAGGTTAAGAGCACTGACTGCTCTTCTAGAGGTCCTGAGTTGAGCTCCCAGCAACCACATGGTGGCTCACAACCATCCCTAATGAGATCTGATGCCCTCTTCTGGTGGGCAGGTGTACATGCAGACAGAGCACTATATACTTAATAAATAAATAAATCTTTCCCAAAAAAATGATTAAATCAGTGAAGATATTACTTTTAAATAGAGAGTTGAGGAAGGAGCTAGAAAAGCCCACAAAGACTTTTGCTTTTTGTTTTCTGAGAGGGGGGTCTCACTCTGTATCCCAGACTTTCCTCAGTCTTGTGACAATTCTCCTGCCTCAGCCTCCGATTGCTAGGATTACAGGCATGAGCCATTTCAGCTCCAAGGAGACATTTATAGCCCAAATCTCTGGCTAACAAAAGTGTGTCTGTTAGTGGTGGCTACGTAAGGGGAGAATACCATGGCCCACTAAAAAGAAAAAACAAAACAAACTAACTAACTAAAAACATGGGATCACGTTCCCTTGGGTAGAATTTGGGGCAATCTGTAAACTTAACAGGATTAAAAAAAAAAAGGTTACATGCCTATTTTTGACTAACCTTTATATAAGTTAGTATTTCCTGCCATCAGAACAATTTGCAATGCCCGTGAGCTTGTGGCCAACAGAAACATGGAGTAATTTCATACCACACATCATCTGATCCTTGAAAGAATTAATGGCTTCTATGTAGCACATTTTAAAATATTTTGGTAGCTATGTTGAAAGATGACCTAGTCGCTTCCTTTATACTCCAATGGCTTTATAACTCCACTGGAACAAAAGTTATTTACAATTTTCTTTCTTTCTTTCTTTCTTTCTTTCTTTCTTTCTTTTTTTTTTTTTTTTTTTTTAATTTTTCAAGATGGAGTCTCTTTGTGTTAGCCCTTGGCTATCCTAGACTAGCTTTGTAGACCAGGCTGGCCTCGAACTCACAGCAATCCAACTGCCTCTGCCTCCTGAGTGCTGGGATTAAAGGCATGTGCCACCACCACCCAGGCCTAAAACTTTCTACAGGAAACTAATGGGGGGAAGTGAAGGTGCCAGGGAGTAAGGAAGTGAAATCAAGAGTTGCCCACAGAGATCTGGGGAAGAAAGTACAATGAAGACCTGGCAGGACCTTGGGCCACAGCTACAGGTCAGGATTTAAGACCTTTTATTCAAGAGGTTGCTTCACAGTATGCGCAGAGGGAGCTAGGACTGGCAGGTGTCTCCCATTGCTACACGCATGTCCCTCTAAAGCTCATTTCGAGCCAAGAATAGCCCACATCTTGTTTATCTGGGCCCCTGGCAGCCAGCTTGGTGCCTGGCACCGAGCAGCACCACAAATGTTCTTGACTTCTTCCCATGTTCCCAAATGGGGACACATCTTTACGGCGAGTGTCGGCTGAATTGAATTGTCACAGCTGACGAATAGGAGAGGGGGCCAGCTGAGGCCGCCCGCGTGTGTGGGTGACAGGGAGAACAATATCTCCCTCCAGGCGGCATGTGTTCTGAGGCCCTCTCGTGTCCCTATCTTTTAGTCATTCAGATGACAATAATAACAAGGACCTGTCCCAGTTACCGGGAGCTGAGCACGAGGCTGGCAGGTACACAGCCAGCTAATGTGCCGTTCCCATCCACGGAAACCACGCTCGCTGCAGTACCTCACTGTGCCCACGGTACAACACAACTGCTCCCCCTTGCCTTGGTACGCCATGCAGGTCTCAATGACATCCAGGGTGGGCTCATCCTCGCAGAGGTCGTATGGCATGTTCCCATCAGAGTTGACAGCAAGCAAGTCAGCCCCACTGCAGAGAAAGGGTCAGAGTGAGAGCCAAGAAGGCGTGTCTGGGTTGGTCTGGCTGCTCCCGTCCTCTGGTTTCCCATCCACAGCCTCACTGTACTGCCCAGCAGCCGTGACCCTACTGAAGTGTACGCCCCCTGATAAATGATGCTCTTCCCACCCCCCCCACCAAGTGTTTCCCAATCTCAAGGTCCCAACAGGGAGGGACCAAGGACTCAGATGAGCTCCATGAGCAGACAGGCACTTCCGGACAGATGACAAAGCCCTCTCTGGCAACAATAATAAAAAGGACATAGGGGCTGGAGAGATGCCTCAGAGGTTAAGAGCACTGACTGCTCTTCCAGAGGTCCTGAGTTCAATTCTCAGCAACCACATGGTGGCTCACAACCATCTATAATGTGATCTGATGTGCACTGTATACATAATAAATAAACAAATCTTTAAAAAAAAAATAAGAAATAAAAAAAATAAAAAGGACATAAACAGGAGCAGGACTTCTTGCCTGTCTGCTACCTGCTTGAAACTGGGCTAGAGGCAAGTCCTTTGCACACATTATCTTAGGGCGTCTTCCCGAGGGGTGCTACTGTGGGCCTCGCCTCACTCGAGAGGAGACAGTGACCCAGAAAGGTTCAATCATGCCACACAGCTTGGATATGACACGGTCAAGATCCAAAGCCAGGTCTCTCACAGGTCAGCCTTTTTTTACTCCATGCTCTATGCCAGCCTTCGCCGGGCATAGAGCCGGCGAAGCATGTTTCTCCGCTTTGAATCCCTTCCACAAAGAGTTGACCAAGCTATGGGCAGAACAGAGCCTGGGGTATCCTGGAAGAACTCTGCCTTCAGGCCAGCAGCACCTGGGCTGGGTTGTTCTAACCTGGCATGACCTAGAATTGCTTAGTAAGCGTCTCAGTGAAGCCTTGTCTAGATCTGCTTGGCCTGTGGGCACATCTATGGGGGATCATCTTGATGGTTTTCACTGACATTTGAAGACTCAGCCTGAAAGTGAGCGGCATCATCCCTGGGGTTGCGGCCCTGGCCTGTGTAAGATAAGGCTAAGGGAGAGTGCTAAGCAACAGGTGCTTCCTCTCTGTCCTTGACTGTGTGTGACTAGCTGCTTCAACTCCCTGCCTTGATTTCCCCAACATGAAGGACTATAGCCTGGAACTGTAAGCCACTGAATAAATCCTTTCTTCCATAGGTTGTGTCCTGCCAGGGTGTTTATCCCAGCCACAGAGACTAGAGAGGTTCCCAGGTGTGGCGGTGGGACACAGTATGGCAGAAATACCTGGGGAGCCACAGCAATGAAATGCAGCTCCATGAATTGTCTCCCCCACCTTAAAAGAACCCCGGAGGCCTGGGAACATGTATTTTATACTTGTGCTTTCGGTGACTGCAATACAGCCAGGTTGGCACCGTTGCCCCTGCCCTTGAGGACCTCCCGGGAGATGCCTGGTGGGTCTGTGATGATCTGCCAAGACCTGTGCCAGTGGTCACCTGCTCTCCATCTCTTGTACTGACTCCCCGCACTCAGTCTCTAGGACCCCCACCCACGAATGTTGCTTTCCTGCCCACATGCCCAGTGCCTGGCACAGGTCAGGATGTAAAATGAAAGGAGAACTGGGAACACAGTAGGTAAATCCCTTTTAAAAACATCTGGGTATATTCCCAAAGGAATGGGAAGCGAGGTCATGTGCACAGCAGCCAAAGGGTAGCAGCACCCAGCATCCATCAATGGACAAATGAATAAACGCTCTGATTCTGGAACCTCTACAATATGGATGAACCTTAAGGACGTTGTGCTAAGTGAAATAATCCAGTCATGGAAAGATAAACATTATTTGTACTTAAATAAGCTGCCGCACAGAGAGAGGCAGAGAGAGCACTAGTCTGGGGGTGAGTGTGGGGTGGGCACAGATGGGGACGGGAGGGGACAGGATGGTCATCATCAATGGCTGTGGGCTGTGCAAGGGGAAGCAAGTTCCGGAGATGACAATTCACAGCAAGGCAGATGTATGAAATAACACGGGCTGTACACTTAAAAACGGCAAAAAGTGTAAATTGTACACTGTTGGCATTTTAACACAAAAACCGCAAGAAGAGTAAAAGTTGTAAACAAAAGAGACAGCGTTAAAAAAAAAGACTGAGAAATGAAGAGTGAAGAAGAGAAAGAGACAGGAAACAGTAAAGACACAGAGATAGAGAAAGGGAATTTAGGGGAGGAAAATAGAAAGGAGAGAATTGATGGTCAGGGAAGGGGAGGAGATGGAGAGAGAACGGAAGAGCCTGGAGGGAGGAAAGGAGGACAGATGCACATAAAAACCTTCACCCTTGGAGGGGACCAGGACGGCAGGCTGCCCCGGGAGGGATGCACATAAAAACCCACCACCCGTGGAGGGGACTGGGGAGCGGCAGGCTGCCCCGGGAGGGAGGGGCACGTACTACTGAACGAGGATCTTCACCAGGTTGATGTGGCCACAGGTGGCTGCAGCGTGCAAAGGCGTCCACAACTCGTTGTCCTTGGCGTTCACGTTTGCGCCGTGGGAAAGCAGCAGCTTGACAATGTCTTCAAAGTTGTCAATGCAGCACTGGGAGGGACACAGAGGCAGAGTGAGGCCAGGCATGGCTCAGAGGCCTGCTGGGGACACCCCACACTCCCCGCAAGAGACCATGTTGTTGCCTCCATGTTGTAAGTACTGCCCATGAAATTTGGGCAAGGCACTTTACCTCTTGGAGAAATTAATAACGTGCAAGATAAAAATAGTCTCAGCGAACAGCCCAGTCAGCTAGCTATAAAGTGTTTTTATGAGCACTAGTGGAACTGCATACAATTTGAATGAGCCTTTAAAATCCCAGCTTTCTCCAGGCAACATCTTAAGGGGACTCTTAAATTACCCTTTGGCTCGAGCAGGATTGCTCAGGTGTGTTTGGGGTCTGTGGCCACACCCTCCTTTGGGGGCAGTGGCCTCTGAGGTATGGCCCTGTAGCACTGTTTGAACCCTTTAAGGATTTGTGACCTGGGAATGCAAATTTTGCAGAGATCCCCAAGTGACTATGACTCCTCCCAGTGGGTCCTGGGGGCCGTGGCACAGTTACTTTGAGGAGATGGCCTGTGTGTGCTCCTACCTTGGTGGAGTTGTGGGCATAGCGAGGTGGGAGGGTCCAGTCCTGCAGCTTCCCCAAGAGAACACACAGGCCCCAGGGTCAGAGAATGAAAGACTCACCAAGGGACACAGCCTCATCAAGGGAAAATAGGGGTGGGGACAGAGGATGGTGTCAGTGGCCACTCTGCAGGTGTATCAGGGCACATGAGCTCACCTTTGCAGCCCAGGTAAGCCAGGTTTGGTGTTCAGGGCAATGGGGGCGGGGGGGCGGCGGCGTGGGTTAACCGTACTCATAAAAGGAACATACCTGACTTGCTTATTCAAGCAACAACAACAAAATTTTTTTCACTCTGCTGGTTCTGTGTGGAGGACTCTGTGTGTGTGTGTGTGTGTGTGTGTGTGTGTGTGTGTGTGTGTGTGTAAGCTTGTGCAAGGGTACACACCCACATTAAGACATGAAGGCCAACAGAAAGCTCAGGGGCACCTATGTAAGCCCACTGACTCGCCCCCCCCCCCCCCCCCACCGCCGAGGTGGGTATGGGGTGGGGCACCACCACAGCTCCCAGCATATCCCCAGCCAGCCAGGACTCTGCGGGAGAATTAACATGAAGTAAAGGAACAGTCATGCGTACAGATGGTGCCAGAGAGCCAGTTCTTCCTGCCAGCTGGTCTAGCATGGCCAGGTCTGAAGGTACTTTTTCTGGATAGACAAAGCTGTACTGTTTTAGGTGGGCAGGAGAACCATGCAGTAGCATAACACAGCCACTAGAGGGAGACACGGGCACTAGAGCCCGGCATAGGTAGAAGGGAAGGAAGACCTGTGTGGGCAGTCCTCTCATCTCCTCCCCTCACCCCCCACCCCAGTAAAGAGACAAGTGGACCAGGGGGACTGCATACCCAGACCTGTGGAGTCTTGTGGGAGTGATCCAAGGGCTGGTTCAGGGGTGCACATGTGTGTGTGTGTGTGTGTGTGTGTGTGTGTGTGTGTGTGTGTAGGGAGCAGGTCCTGCAGTCACCCTGGAACCATGGCGGGAAGCGGCACCTGCAGTAGGCTGATTCCTTCTGCCTCTTCACTTCCCACATCCAATACAGAGGCGGCTGAGCGTTTGTCTCCCAAGTGTCTGTCCCCATCCCTGCTGCTCAGGGCACACTGCATCATCTCTACCTCCAGATGCCCTCTGCTTTGCTGTGTCTAGTCTTGCAGCTTGACGTCTGCAAACCTCAGAAGGTTCGCCACGTCCAAGTGAAACAGACCTGTACTCCGTGGCTAGCCTTGGGAGGCTCTGCAAGTGCCTTCCATGTTGTGTGTAGTAGTAACACGTAGCTGGGTGGTCACAGAATGCCACCCAGCTTTGGGAAGACTTACTAGAGCCAGGCACCAGGCTTCTTCGCTTTGGCCATTCACAGCAGCATTTAACCCTTGAAAAAGGCCTGGAGGGGGGGGGGGTTGTCTTCTCCCAACTGACCCAAAGAAGCACAAAGTCACACACACACATAGGAAGAAACAGACTCAGTCATGATTACGTCATGCACATCCAACACTCTCAGGACTAGAAAGTGAAGGCAGAAAAATCAGAGCTCAGAGTCACATAGCAAGATCCTACGAAAGTTAATCAAATAATAAATAAATAAATAATAAAAACACACGGTACTCACACAAGAACAAGATCAGTCCTCACAGATTAAAAGTCAAACAGCCTGATTCCAAAGGTCCTGTTCTCAACCTGGCCAGTCCTAATTACTCCCTCAAATTCAAACTTGGAAGACTGAGCTGCTTTCTCTTGCCTCTATGGGCGACCCTTCCGCCCTAAATGCTGTTCCTTTTCTTTCTGCCAACCTCTTACTCACACGCATACAATATGCATACTCCAACACTTCCTTCAGGCCCCAGCTCAGGTGTCCTTCCTCTTGGAAGCCTGTCTCGGTTCTCCTTTGAGGCATGTCACTGGCTCCCAGTTTCAAGTTGCACAGACGCCTCTGCTTCCAGCGTGTGAACGCTGACCACACTCCGTTACCTCAGCTTGTTATTTCTATGCCTGTGGTCACATCACACCACCCAGTCCGTAAGCGCAGAGGTTTCTTAACTCCCTGACCCCAGCAGATCACCGGACACAAGGGCGGGTGAGCGCAAAAGGGGACTGTTGAATGAACGAGAGTCGGCCTCCTAAGCACCGTCCCCAGATGGAGCCCAAGGTAAGTGTGGCAGTGGTGGTAGCGTTAAGGGGTGAGTCCTGCTCAGCTTAGCTCAGACTCTGGGGAGTTTTTACCTCTTCGTGTGCTGCCAGGGGCCCAGTGGTCCCCAAGAGATGCTGGACCTGAGGAAGTCATGTGATCAGCAAGGAAGAATAGGAGGTGGGGTGGTGGGAAATGGAAGAAATCCCAAACCCAAGGGAGAGCCCCCCCAAAAACGCTTATGAAGGACATGATAACGCCTATAGCAAGCTCCTGGGACTCTGCTAGCCACTGTACCCACACAGTCAAGGCTACTGTTGTTAACCTTGGCTCTAGGTCACCATTTGACCTAGAACCCAGAGAGTTCACATCTGACATGGCCCATCCATATTTAAATTCACTAAAACTAAGTAAGAGTTAGAATCCATTTCCTATCACATTAGCCACAGGACTCTGGGGGCTCCTATGCTGGTCCACACAGACACGTGGAACATTTATTCCCACCTTTGTGGAAAGTTCAAGAGACTAGAGGTGCCCCTGAGCCTTTCTCAAGATGTAAATAACAGTGCTTCAGAGCGTGACTATGAAAATGATGAGCCGTCACTGAAGTGTTTGGTGAAGGAGTCACACGATAAACTGCAGTCATAGCTCAAAACTTCTAAAAAAAAAGATTTAAAAAAATAATTATAGGTATATGTTTGTATATATGTAGGCGTGTGTGTGTGTGTGTGTGTGTGTGTCTGTGTGTGTGTGTGTGTGTGTGTGTACATGCAGATGCTCAGGGAGGCCAGCAGAGGGCGCCAGATTCCCTGGAGCTGGGAGACACAGGCGGTGGTGAGCCTGACAGGGACTTAGGAACTGAACTCGGGTCCTCTGCAAGAGTAGTGTGTGCTCTTAGCTGTGGGGCCTTCTCACCAGCCTGATGACGCCACCGTCTGGGGTAAGTGTTGCTCGCAAAAGTTTTACAGCTGCTCATTTAATTCTCTCTACAGCCCAAGGGAGAGATACTATTTCCCTTTCACAAGTGAGGAAACTGAGGCGTGGAGAGCTTAAGAGCTGGTCCAAGGTCAAGAGCAAACGCGTGACAGTTCCAGGCCTCACGTCTGACTGTCCTTACAGCTATCCTGTAGTTATGTCCTTGGCTATTGGGCGCTGCCCACCTCAGAGATTGCCTTCTAGGTCTCAAATCCATGGTAGACTAAGGATTTGGCCTCTGAGCACCTTCAGCATTCCAGAACAAATGAAGTTGGGGTTTGGGGGATTTTCCATGGGCAAGACCCAGTGATGTTACTGAGACAATTGCCTAAGTGTGGGTAGGCCCTGGCGGTCAGTAAGGGCCAAGGGAACATGCAGACAGCCCTCAGGCTCAGAGCTGAAGGTTGTAGGCAGGGCCGTGTCCCAGTATTTCTTAAATTTGTTTTTGAGACAGGGTTTCTCTGTGTCGCCCTGGCTATCCTCACTGGCCTCAAACTCATGGAGATCCGCCTACCTCTGCCTCCCGAGTGCTGGGATTAAAGGCATGCGCCACCACACCAGGCTGTGTCCCCGCATCTTATGGGTATAGCCTAATGAGGTTTGTCTCTGTCTGTGGGGTTCCGGGTGTCTGGCTCCTCCCCACGAAGCTGCACTTAAGTCCCTCTGCTCAGAAACTCAGGCGATGGCACAGGGAAGGACCAGTGTGGCCCAGCCACTTATTCAGTGTGTACATACTGAGTGCCTACTGTATGTAAGCTTGGGGGAAATTGCTGGAACACGACAGTGGGCAGAAGATGAAGGCTGTGCTGTGGCGAGGCTGGGAGGCTGGGATGAGAGGCATCCTCAGAGTGCCACACGAGTGCTAACTGATCAGAGAGGAGGGGTCACTTGGAAGGATAGAGAGGCTCTGTCTCAACCCACTCTCAAGCGCTTCCCGGGGGGGGGGGTGGGGGGCAGGAAGCAGTGAGCACATACGGAGCAACTTAAAGCGAACGATGGGGTGGACCTGACAGGCAGGGACCAGGCCTGGGAGCTGGGGGGAGGGGCAGAGACTGGACAGATCAGGCCCCAAGGGTCTTGTGCAGAACAACCCATGTTTTTTCTTTAGTCTCAGCATTAGGTAGGAGACACCATGGGGCTTTAAACGCAAGCAAACTTTCAGCTTTTGGGGAAAGAATTACAGCAAGACTGGGCTGAACATTGGCGGGGGGGGGGGGGGCTAGCTAGAAGGCTGTGAAGACAAAGCTTCTGTGTGGGTGGTGACAGCCAAGGCTGTCCCCAGGCAGGGAAGGCTGATACCACACTCCCTTGAAAGGGACACGTGTTTGATAGCATGCGCTTCATGGCCATAGTTCTTGGCCACGTGACTGTAGACAACACAACAGTCAATTGGCTTTGTCCTCAGGGATGTCCCGGTGACTGGGAATGCGCTCTGTCGATGCTCAGCTTCTACACGGGTTTTCCCTGCTGGCTGTGAGGACACAGTGAACAAAGCCCCCTGTCCTCAAAGCCTGGCACTGTGTGCATGTGTATGTGCACCCAGGGGCTCTGAGGGCCTGTTTGTGACAGACACAGGCATCTCCAAAGGACAAAAGGCCTTTCAGCTGGGCTCTCTGTGCTCTTGTCTCATCGTCCCCTCGTCCCTGAGGGTTTGGGGTACCAGTTATCAGGAAGCAAGCAGAGAGGCTGGGGATCCTGAGTGGCCAGCTTACCTGGTGCAAGGCTGTGAGTCCGTCTTCGTTACACAAGTCAGGGCTAACCTTGTTCTTCAGGAAGTAGCGGACTGCAAGAAGAAGGGACAGGAGTGAGGTTCCTGTCACACTCTTGCGGGAACCCAGCAAGGTTGCACCCTCTCCCAGACCCCAACACAAATGGTCTTGCTTGCTCCCCAACAGAAGGACAATGAGATGTTAACAGCACCCCCCATTTCACAGATGAGGAAAGTGAGGCACATAACTTAGGTCTTTGGTCTAGGATTTCCAAGAGGTACCTGTCTTTTTGTTTTTTTGGGTTTTATTTGTTTGTTTGTTTGTTTTTGTTTGTTTTGTTTTGTTTTTTTGAGACAAGGTTTCTCTGTGTAACAGCTCTGACTGTCCTGGAACTCGCTCTGTAGTCCAGGCTAGCCTCAGACTACCAGAGATCCACCTGCCTCTGCCTCCCAAGTGGTGGGATTAAAGGCATGCGCCACCACTGCCTGACCAAGAAGTACCTGTCTTATCCTAGGTCCCACATACAGGGGCTGACAACTGTCCACATCTTCCTTAGGGCCAGTCAGTGACCTGAGCACTTTGGGGGTTTGTTTTTGGCAGTGCTGGGGATGAGACCTTGTGCGAGGCAAGTGTTCAACCTCTGAGCTATACCTCTGTCTCGCCTTTTTTTTTTTTAAGAGAAAGTTTTGCTAAGTAGCCCAGGCTAGCCTGGAACTTGCTATGTAACCCAAGGAGAACTCAAACTTACAATCCTTCTGCCTCAGCTTCTCTCCAGAAGAGCTGGATCAGAGGAGGTGCCACTACTCCTGGCTGAGCTGAGAGGCTGCCTCCGTTTTCTCATCTGAAGAGTAGGAATGATGCTGACACCACCATACATGGGGGTCATGTGACATCAATCGGGGACTCGGCGTAGCACATGGTTTGTAGGTGTCTCTGGCTATGCCTGGTTTTATTAGCCTAGCTGTATCCTGCACTCATGATGGCTTACCAATGGGTGTCAAATGCCTTCTTTGGCTCTACTGAGCCTTTGGGAAGGGTGGTAGAGGTTTTACTGTCCCCTGTCCTAGACTTTAGGTACCCACATTCCCCATTTCTCTCTCCCCGCTTACCCTCTCTCTCCCTTCCCTCCCGCCTCCGCGCACGTGTGTGTGTGTGTGTGTGTGTGTGTGTGTGTGTGTGTGTTCAAAGGTGGTGAGTGATCTTGGAAGCTAGGAAAACCAGAGTATACAAATAGCATTAGAGAGCTTCTTTTCTGTCTCTTCAGTGTCCTTTCTCTTTACCCTGTCCTATCCAGGGTCTCAATGTCAGCTAGAAGCCATGTGCAAAGGATAAAAAGGAGCGGCTAGCGTGTCTGTCAGCAGTCAGGGCCTCCCCCCTGCTCAGCACAGAGGGATTCCCTCTGTCCAGCCTTCAACTATGCCTTTGTCCATGGAGGGAGCCAGCCATGGGGCTGACAGGCAGAGTCCACTGGAGCCCACAGCCCTCTCTTCTAGATCTTCTACTGTCTAAGTGGCCCTAGTCAGCAGGGATGCTCTGCCTCCAGCTTGCCTAGGCTGAGCAGTGAGTAAGCAAGTGCAAGTCTGGACCAGAGGACAGGACAAAGGGCAGTTGTCTGAGGACATGTAGGTATGCTGCTTTGTGGAAAGGCCACTGTCATGGTGGGAGGAGCAGGCTGGCCATGCCCTGGTGAGCTTTCTCCCATCCATACTACCATAAGCCACAGCCGCATACCAAGCACCCAAGGTAGCCACTATCTCCTGTCAGTGGCTCATGTAGCCAGGCCTAAGGGAGTCTCCTCAACAATGCAGCTCTGGTGGAGGGAACAGGTGAGGGGAGAGCTGTGTGGCACTCTGCACGGCCACAGTCAATCAACAGCCTCAAAGGTGCCAGGGAAAAGACAGGGATAGAGATTGGGGCAGCCTTCAAGTTCCCAGGAGCAGGGGTCGGGGCAGCTGCTCTGCTCCAACCTCACAGACCCTACCCCTAGACCACAGCTCACTGCACCCTGGCCTCAGCGTGGACAGAAATCTGTGTGAAGGGCAAGCTGGGGCCTCGACTCAGCAAGGAAGTGTCTCCAGCAGACTTGCCCCAGATGCACTACTCCCGGGGCATGTTTGTGACAGGACTTGGCCCAGCCCCAGTTGGAGCCTTCTGCTGCTTGGTCCCTTATGGAGCCACAAGCCACATCTGGCTGCTGTGACTATTTAAATTGCAATCAATAGGCACGTAAACCGCAGTGGCCACCACACTGCCCAGCAGCCACATGTGGCACACCGTAGAGAGAATAGAAGTCAAGCGTGCCTAGCTTCATAGGACTTTCTAGGGGACATTGCAGCTTTCAGGAATTGCAACTGGAACTCGGCCTCATCACAAAACGCCCAAGCCCTCTCCGCTACAGCATCCTCCACCCCTGCCTAGGATACAATGTCTTGCATAATGCAATCCCGGCTTGCAGGTCACTGCCTTGCCCAATTCCATGGGGCACCATTCACACTGTGGTTTGAAGTCCTGCTCCTTCTGAAGATGTGCACTGAAGGGTTTGTGAGCTAACCCTGTCTGTCTGCCTCTCCAACCTCCGTTTCTTAAGCTTCTAACATTTTCTGCGACAGCGGTTTGTGTCAGCTACAATAATCACACTTCCTCCGGCCTCTGAGCTTCTGCACTGCCTATTCTCGTTGTGCGGAAGACTCGACTACTACCTGTCCACCCATGCATATACCCGCCAACCCAGGCATCCATCCATGCACCCAGTCATGCATCCATCGAACCATCTTCTAGGCACTCTCCCAAACCCCAGTCATGCATCCATCTTCTAGGCACTCTCCCAAACAGGCATCTGAGCATGTGTGCAGTGGTATACATACACGCATGCCTGTGCACACACATGTGCCTCCTTTCTCGTCATTTAGGTCTCATTCAAACTCCCTAGTCTCTTCCCGCTATGCACAGTCATGTGTCCCAGCATCTCATGGACAACCACATTACAGCCTCGCCTGCATAACTTGGGTAACTACAGGCCTCGCATCTTTCTGCCTGCTGAACTCTAGGCCCCAGGAGGCACGAGTGTAGCCTGGGGTTTATGACTCTATGACTCTAAAGCCGGACACACAGTGAACCCTCAGGAATTCCTTCTTCCAGTGCCTTGCCACCCTCGGACGTTCCCTAGCTCAGTTCAAAGACCCAAGCTCAGGGCTTGAGAGATGGCTCAGTGGTAAAAAGCATTTACGGATCTTATGAATCTTGCATCACCCATGCGGCAGCTCATAATCATCTGTAATTCTTGTTGCAGGGGACCTGATGGCCTCTTGTAACTTTCTTGGGCAACAGGCGTGCATGCATGCATGTGGTGCACAGATGTACATGTAGGCAGAATACTGCCACACATAAATGACAAATAAATAAATATTAAGGACATACATACAGGTTCTCCGTCTTAGACCGCTGCAGACTACCTCGAGTGCTAACCCCAGTAGACAGACATCTGCTATGACAAAAAAGTTCTGCTGGTGGGTGTCTCCTGCAGAGCTTGGTGACATCAGGAAGCCCTGGGCTTCCTGACAGATGAGGAATAGGTAATCTCCACTCTTGGCTAGATTCGGGAATCACCGTGGAATTACCCCCGAGGACAATCCTATGAGGGCTTTTCCAGAGATGTTTAACTGGGGTGGGAAGACCTACTCTGAACGTGTCTGGCACTATCCATAGGCTGGGGTCCCGAGCTGACTAAAACTGAGAAAAAAAAAAAAAAAAAAGAGTTGAGGACCAGCATGCATCACTCTGCTTCCTGACTATGGATACAACGTGAGCAGCCACCTTTCTCTCCCACCGCCATGCTTTTTCTTCCATGGTGGTGTGTACCCCACGAACTGTGAGCCAAACCCTCCTTCCCGAAGTTGCTTTCGTCGGCTGTTGATGTCATGGTTATAAGAAATTACCAATAGAGCCACTGACTACCCCAGGCCCCGCTTGTATCTGGGTTGGCAATGGAGACCTGAATCTGGCAAATGGTTCTGGGGAGAGACCTGGCTATCATGACCCTGTTCAGGAAGTGTGTTTCTAGAAGGTTCTGCCCTGCTCACATGAGCAGATTTGGGTTGTCTAGAGTGGATGATGGCCCAGGCTTCCTGTCCAGAAGATTCGGAGGCAGAAAATAACAGCAGCATCTGCACAGTAATTATCGGGGGGCTCTCTGCACTGTGTGGGAGCCCAAGCCATGTAATTACCCTGAAGTCGGGCAGTTATTTTCATCCCAAGAAGTGGGACAGATCATCTCCAGCTCTAAGAAACCCCTAATACCCATGAGCCAAGGCTGCCCAGGCAGCTCTCACTAGGAGGCCAGAGCCTGGCTCTGAGCCCCGTTCCCTGCAGCAAAGCCCTGCCACCTAGCCCCCAGGCAGCATCCCTTTCTCTGAGCTCAGCAAGAAGAGAGACCCTGTGCTTGTCTGTCCAGTGCATTTTTGTTTTTTTGAGGTGCTGAGATTAGAAGTCAAGGCTGTACTACCCAGCTCCGTGTGAACCCAAGCTGATGGCTGATGTCAGGAGCCGGGGACGATTCCAAAGTCAGCTGAGCATCGGATGACCTCAGGCAGGGCCCTGCACAGACAGAAGGGCTCCAGGTGCCACAAGCAGGATGGGTCACTTACACTGTGTTCATCCCAGAGCGGCAGAGCCGAGCGTCCCCATAGACTGTGTGGCACCCACAGCCTGCAGCATGTCCTGCGTGGCAAGGTCTGTAGCTGCTTGGTCTTCAAGGCCCCAAACAGTGTGGGTACTACCTAAGGCTGCCCGCTCAACCAACTCAGAGGCCAGACCATTTCCCTCACAATCTACGTGAACTGAGTGCTTCGAAGTTGCATGCAGCCTGCTCAGCTACGCTGAGATATTGCATTTGCCCCTCTGGGCTCATGTCTTCCTACTCCAGGGAGCATCCTGAACAGCGTGGGGAGGAAGCCTGGGGTCTAAGGCTTGACAGGGGCTTAGAAAGCACAGAGACAAAAGGGACACTCTCCTCTAGTGGGGAGTGCCAGCCCCTCTCCTGGTTGCTGCTCTTGGGGCTGCTCCGTGCCCACCAGACCCCAGCTTCCAGTCTCAGCCATGAGCTTATCAGAGTGAGCTATGCATTTTCAAGTACGTGTTTAGCTGCGGCCTTAGGCCTGCAGGCCCTTAGCTATAAAATAGGGATCAAATAAGGACTTTGCTTTTAGGATACGGAGGATTTAGCAAGAGAAGGTCTTGGTTCTACTATTATCAGTTACTAAGAGAGTAAACACTGAAACGAACCGTTGAGCTACCCCTGGGTCCTACCTGGGCTGGGCACTGGGTGCTGGGGCTGTTCCCATGAGCACTGAGACTTACTCACAAGCTTTTGAGTGGGTCCTCTCAGATGGCAGCGGGCTCTCTGAGCTCTGGCAGAGACTGGTAGAAGCTCACAGAGAGGCCCTGGAGAACACCCCTCTTTTCCGATGGGCAGAGCACCCTGGGCCAACAAATTCTTCTTTGTCCCTCAGATTGCAGCCAAATGTCACCTCTCGGTGCAGGGGCCTCTACTTCATGCCCCGCACAGCTACTGGAACTATCTCTCATGTTGTCTTACAGACATGAGGCTCCCCTGGGAGGGTGACTCAATGACAGCAAAGCAACAATTAGGAGTTAATGGAGAGTAGGAAGCAAGTGCCCCCTCCTGGCATCCTTCATCCACACAAGGAGACCTGGAGGCTGGCTTTAGGAGTCAACAGCCCACCCTACCTCACACGGTCTCTCTCTGGGCTTGCAACGGGTAGCCATCATGTCTGGTCCCCGCTCCACAGTACTCCTTCCTCTCTCTGACCCTGAGCCCTTACTCACTCCTTCTGTAGCCCAGTACCCACTGTGCAGAACCTTGAGCTCACTGTTTTCCAGGCATCGCACCAATCAGTCCTCACGGTCCAGTTGGGAGGACTCGAGACCCATGGCTGCTACTGTACCTTTACATATGGGAAACTGAGGCTGGGATCTAGGCGTGTGAGATAACTTGTCCCAGTGCAGCAGGAAGGTGTGAGAGGCTTGATATTGAGAAAGATTTTTTTATTGGAAATAAAAATCATTCTTCATCATTATCATCATCATCATCTCATTGTGTGTGTGTGTGTGTGTGTGTGTGTGTGTGTGTGTCTGCATCTGTGTGCGTTCCAGAGATCCCAGGGGGTCCCAGGGATCAGACTCAAGTTATGAGGCTTGTCCTGTAGTCATCTCCACCCACTGAGCCATCTGGTCATCCCAAGGCTTGGGATTTGAACCCAGACTTGGTCAGCTCCAAGGCCTGCACACCGAACCGCGGTGTCAAAACATTGCCAAATGAAAACCATGGGAGAGATAGAGAAAAAAAAAAAAAGTGCAAGGAAAGGTCAGAGCTGCTGCGAGCGGAGCTCCACGTTCCAGAACATCACATGGGAAAGAAGAACAGTGACAATGACAGCAGTCACTGCTGCAGCCTTGTCATTACCGATTGCAAATGAGGTCCCCAGGTACAGAGGCTGACAGTTAGCCTGAGGTCACGTGGCAAAGGAGTAGCAGCTTTGCAAAGAGCTCCAACACTCAGTGCATCTTCCTGCTGCCTCTCCATCCTGGGCAGACCCCCATGTCACCCTTAATTCCAAAAGCCTTGGCATCCTTCCTCCAGCTGTCACATGCTACCCATGGGGACTACACCTCCTCCATGTAAAATCCTACCCGCAGTGATTCCGTTTCCCTTCCTCAACATGCCAACAGGGTTGCAGTGGGTCCAGCCCTCAGCCCTCAGCACATTTAGAAAGTGAAGTTATCCTGGTCCTCCATCTCACTGTGCTTCCAAAATCACTCCACTGAGCAATTTCAACTTTCCACCCACCACTGTTCATCCCTGGAGCAGAAATAGCCAGAAATAGTTGCTTCCAGGGATCGTGGCTTCCTGGGACGGGGGGGGGGGGGGGGGGGCAGAGGCTCAGTCAAGTGTAATGGTGGCTTCTCAGTGGCAGATTCAATAGAGCCTCTTCCAGAAGTTTCCCTAAGTCCTGGGTGGTGAGTCAGCCGTGTGAGGAGTAGCCCAGGAAGATGCTGGCTTCCCTCAAAGTCACATCCCCAGGCCCAGAAGCGAGCCCCTCTCCTCCTCCAGACATTAGCCGTTCTAGAGGACAGGTGTCGGTGATCAGACGAGGTGGTGACTCTCATCTGCTGCTGGTGGGATATGAAAGGGTGAGGCTGCTTTGGAATAAATATCAAGTGACCATGTGATCATATGACCCAGCAATTGCGCTCAGCAGGCTGAGCCTGTGTGTCCACACTGAAACTCACAGACGCGGGCAGGATGACGTAGCACATGCCAGAAGCCCCAGCATTCAGAGGATCATGATTTCCTGGCCAGCCCCAACTATACATTGGAACCCTATCTCCAAATTCCAAACAAAGCAAACTCACACACTCATGTTTGCAGCGGCATTGTTCATAATATTCCCAAAGTATGAATAGCGCCCATGTGTCTGTCAATTGGTGAATGAACACGTGGAATTCCGGGCAATGGGATATTATTTTGTCACCAAAAAAATAATTCTGAAAGCATTGTGGTAGGAAAAAAAACCACACACACACACAAACCACTAGCTAAAAAGGATCTCCTGTTACTAAATCCTGTATACATGTTGGGAAACGTCCAGAGCTGGCAGGTGCACTGGGGTGTGGCAGTGGTCAAGCAGGTAGAATGAAGTCGCTGCTAGAAATTAGAGTTCCCCATGGAGATGATGCCCATGTACCAGGATCAGACAGTACTGACAGCTGTGGAGGGCCTTGGACCAAAGACCTCAGAAGCACACAGCTCAGAAAGTCTGCATTCAATGGTATCTGAACCGTGCATCTGTTTGTAGAGAAGAGGGGGGCGGCTCCAGGTTAGGCCTGGAGTTCTGTGAGATCTCAGTAGCATCTACTCCCCCTCATTACTGTACCCAGATGGCCAAAACAGGCCCAGTGCACAACACACTTGGTCCCTGATGAGCCTTCATGATCTGGGCTTTACCTACATCTCCTGGCATCCTCCCTCCAACCATTGTGGGCCGCTTTCAGGGCCATCCAGGCCTGACCATCTCTGTGGACCTCTGAGCCTTCTCATGTGCTATTCCTTCAACTTGCCTTTCTCGACTTTCCTTAGCTTGTTAATCATCACGTCGCCTTCGGGTCCCATCTTCATCGTCACTGTCTCTGTGAGGACTTCCCTACTCCCACCTCCCACCCACTGGCTCCCAGGATGGCCAGGTACCTCTTCAGTGTGCCATTTCTACCCAGCCCTAAGAACGCACAGTGCTCGAGTGTGGCTGTGTATGGGTCCTTGTCTCTGCAAGGCTGTCGGCTCTGGAGGTGGGTGGTGTAGGAGAAGGTTCTGGAAGAAGGCAGGGGTGGGGCAGGAGATGCATCTTTTGCTATTGGGATGCAGTTCAGGCTCCCAGGCAATAACTGAGCCTGCAAGAAAAAAAGGCCCGCGTGGCCTCCGCCCGAGTTGAAGAACTGACTAGAGTCTCTGCTCTTGGGCTACTCTGCTTTCCCTGTGGAGCAGAAGTACCCCAGGCAAGGCCCCAGACTCTGCCATCTCTGAGAGAATTTTCATCACCTGACTTGAGTCAAGAGGTTCATTTGTCTCTTAGCATCTCTAATATTCTCAGGATAATCAGGACAAGACAATCAGGAGCACCCCAGACATATAGCTTCCAGAACTTGCATGTCCAGAATACGTGACATTAATATTGGTCACTGAATGCCTCTGCCTTTGTGCAATTTACATCTAGTGCCAGGGATGTACAGGGAAAGGGACTAAAGCCCCTTTAAGAGGTAATCTTGTCTATCCTCTGCTGTGGATGGATGGATTAAACTCTTACGTTTTGTAGCCCAAGCTGGCTTTGAACTATGAATCCTCCCCCTCCCAAGTGCTCAGATAACAGCTGTGTGCACTACGGTGCCTAGATTTCTTGTCTGGAGAACCAGTTTGTGGGGCTAACGGCTCAGAAACACTTGTTGAGTTGAGCAAATGAACAAATCCCAATTTCTCTCTCTTCTAAAAAGCATGAGTGAAGATTTGAGTTGAGCAAATGAACAAATCCCAATTTCTCTCTCTTCTAAAAATACGAGTGAAGATTTTCAGTGAGAAGGATGCAAAGTTCGCGGTTTGTCCTTCCTGAACATGTATGTTCTCTCTGACACAGAGGGCATGACAGAAGGGGCACTGCCCGCACGTGAATGGGCCTGTACCAGATCTCCTCATGTGGAGCACCTTGTCCATAAAGACAACAGGCATAGAGAACAGGGCTTCCAGAACAGCCTGTGCCCTCCCTCCCACTCCTCCACTGTCACCTCCATCCATTAACTTTCTCTTCGGTACCTTACTCCCTACAGCCCTTAATTCCCAAGACTCCGACAAAGGGACCATGTGCCTCCAACACAAGCCAGAGGCTTTTCCTGATCCCTTCGGCATCACCAGCTCCCCAGTCCCTTACTGACTCCATACCCAGATCCCACGCCACCCCCAGTGGCTGCTCAGTAGAAACCTTTCCACCTCCAGGTCCCCCTAGCCGGCAGCCTGGGAACTCTCCAAGGTTCTGCCCTTCCTTCCCCTCTCTCCCCAGGCGCCCCACGCTCAGTCTTCTTTCCTTGCTCCCTTTTGCTCTCCCAGTCCCATTCCTCTTAGCACACTGTCTCTTTCCATCTTGCCTGGATTGTTTTTAAATAGTGCAATTATTTCATATCTCCGGGCAAGGACTACTTAAAAATATTCTCCGCCTTCCAGGTATGAGATGCATGCCTATAGTAGAGTGGCCTCGAGGCCACCATAACAGCAGCTAACACAGGCTGATTCCTTTCCAAGCTTGAGAAACCATGCTAAGATGTTATTGTCCTAGTCACCCTGCAGAAGAACCCTATGACTCTGTGCTGCTATTGGCCCCCTCAGCAGATAACTGGCTTGATGTGCCCAAGCTTTTTTTTTTTTTTTTTTTTGGCTAGGAAGTATTGAAACTCATTTTAAGCCTGGTTGATTCCATGTGTAACTGGTGCCCATCCCAAACACCTAAGTGGTAAAGCCAGGCACGGGGGCTACAAGAGATGGTTCAGCAGTTAAAAGCACTTGTCACTCTTCCAGAGAGCTCAAGTTTAGCACACATACAGAGCTGCTCATGACTGCCCAGAACTCTATCCTTAGAGGGATCTGAAGCTTCTTTTGGCTTCTGAAGAACCCTGCGCACACATGATACACACACACACACACACACACACACCATAGACTTCACTGAAGTCACAAAAACAAAGAAGTAACAATGAAACCAAACACATCAAAGCACGGAACGAGCAAGCCATACATCCACACTAGCGTAAATGCAACAGTCTTTCTTCCCCTCCACTCTGAATACAGTAAAGATTTGCTTTGCTAAGAAGGAAAAATGTTCAGTGTGCACTGGTAACAAAGAGTGGTGACATAAACACAACAACAGAGAGGCTAAAAATAAAGGAATGTTCCAGTATAAAACAGGCGGATGCAAACGCGAAGAAAGTGGGGGCGGCAACATTACTATGATACAGAATGGAATTCTGGGAAAATAAGGAGGCAGTGAACTTGAGGTTAACCAAAACAGACACTACAAGATGACAGAGTCTCCCTTGTGTTCCGTGGAGGCGAAGTTAAGTACAAACCAGAAAGCAGATGGATGGCTGCCTGGGGCCGGGGGGGTGGGGAAATCAGTCTCATCAGTTAGGGGGGACTCTGTGAACTGCACAGTCAGTCAGTAGAGTTAAACCCAACAAGGCAAAAAAAAAAAAAAAACCTGTTAGAAGTCGAAAGCATGGCAATCATAGGAGCTCTCAGCAGACACACACTTGAAGGAAAGAGCAGAGAATGGCACTGGAGAGGCGGCCTGGCTATTAAGAGCAGAGGACCCAAGTTCACGTCTCAGCATCCACCTCAGGCAGCTCACAGCCACCTGTAGCTCCAGCTCTACGGGATCTGATGCCATCTTCTGGACTCTGCCAGCATCAGCAGATACGTACATATCTATACTCAAACACACACACACACACAGATACACGTAATTAAAAATAAAAATAAGATCTTAAAAAAAAAAGAGATTAGAGAATAGGCAGATATGGGGCTGGTGAGATGGCTCAGTGGGTGAGGGCACTTGTCACCAAGCCCGATGGCCAATAGGCTTGGGACCCTGGGATCCTGGGACCCACATGGTGAAGAGAGAGAACTGATGATGCAAGAAGTCTTAGTGCTTGGCAATCGTGGCGCACGCCTTTAATCCCAGCATTTGGGAGGCAGAGGCAGGTGGATCTCTGTGAGTTCGAGGCCAGCCTGCTCTACAGAGTGAGTTCCAGGACAGCCAAAGCTATACACAGGGAAATCCTGTGTCGGAAAAAAAAAAAAGATGGCATACTTTGACCTACACATGTCCACCGCATTTTACACATACCCCACATATAATATATATGTGTATGTGTATATATACATATATATCTCCTCATAAATACATATGAGGAAAGAAAATAGCCAGAGATAGACAGACAAGGCTACGCACAGCAGTGCTGCTTGCTCATATTGTTTATGATCAAGACATCTGGTAAGCGACCCTGTGTCTAAACAGTTGCACACTGACGCCAGAGTGTTTGGAACATCATCTGGTGGGATGTTCTGAGATGGTATCTGAAAGGTTTTTAATGGCTTAGGAAAATGTTGACACATAATACAATGGGAAAATGGGGGGTTCAAACCAACACACACAGCAAGGTCTCGTCCTAGAGACACACTACGAGTTTCACACATCAACACATTCTTCGGTGGGAAAAAAATGAAGACACAAATTTGTCTGTGACATGTATGCTATGGTTGCCAGTGTTTTCTGGGCATTTTGAGATCTGTGGGGATAGCCTTGCGAGTCAGAAATGTTCATTTTCACTAAGGGCTGGGCATCGTCAACAGGATAGGCAAGTGCTGAGGACTGTCGTCATTACACGTTGCTAGAGTACAAATGACGTTTCCTGCTGACTGATCCCGTGAAGGATGAGGCAGAGCTGAGACTTTTGTGTTAGGAAGGAAACTCAACAGCAATGACTAAAAAAAAACCAAAAAAACAAAAACAAAAACAAAAAAACTAGTATGTTCCTATAGTGCAAGAGTCAGCAAATGGCTATTGCAAGCTCTAATCCGGGCTGTGACCTTACACTTACACCAATTGAAAGTTAAGAGTGAGGACCACAAAAGGTTTAGGGTTTAGTAGAATACCCAAGAGGCTGGGAAAAAGCATTCGGAGTTGGGGGCCAGCCTGGGCTAAATAATAGTGACTTCAAGACCAGTGAACCTACACAGAGAAACTCTGTCTGAAATAAAACACATCAAAAAAACAAATGATTTTTTGTATTTGTGTTTCTGTCTGACTGTCTGTCTGTCTGTCTGTCTGTGCATGTGTGATAGCTAGAAGACAACTTCAACTCTCAGCCCCTCAGAAGCCATCCCTTTTGTTTTATTGAGACAGGGTCTCTCACTGGCCTGGGAACTCTCCCATTAAGTTAGGATTATAAATGCATGCTACCATGCCCCCACTCTGAGACCGGGCTCCCCCACACCCCGAGACAAGGCTTCTCTATATAGCCTTGGCTGTCCTGGACTCGCTTTGTAGACCAGGATGGCCTCGAACTTACAGAGACCCACCTGCCTCTGCCTCCCTGAATGCTGGGATCATAGGCATTTGCCACCATGCCCAGCTCCATGCCCAGCTTTTTTTTTTTTTTTTTTTTTAAAGGGAGCTCTGGAGATAAGAGCCAGGTCTTCCTATCTGCAAATGTTCTGCAGGCTGAGCTAGCTATCTCCCTAGTCCCAGGTTGCTACTTTTGAAGCAGTTGAAGAACGTCAAAGACACAGTATTTTCTGTGATAAATGAACAGTCTGTGAAAGCCACTGTTGTGAGCTAGCTGGAGCGAGAGCCCTGGGTTCTCACTGCCTTCTGTGGCTTTTCTGCCTCAGCAACAGGGCTCAGGTGTGGGAGAGACCGCATGATGTACACAGTCTAAAAGATTTCTTATCTTTTTTTTTTTTTTAGAAGAACTCTGTGGCTTCCAAGTGTAATGCTTTGCAACTGACAAAACAAATTCAAAGCCACAGTCTAATCTCTCACATATAATAATGGTCTCCCAGTCCCTAGATGGGGCGAGAGAAACTGGTCATCTGTCCCAGATGAGCCTAAGATGAAGGCCCAGCAGGCACAGGTGGACCAAGCTTGTTTCTTAACCTGCTTGGCAGTGCTGGGTTCAAGGGCCTCTGATGTCACTTTGCCTTTGTCACCCGTGTCTCTATCCCAGGCCCCCTCGTTGGTTGCCTCTCCCCTCCGCAGCAGCCACGTTTCCTGTCAAGGGCTGAAAGCAAGATGGCTCAGTTGCAGCTGCAGAAGATGGTATTTTTAGCCAGCCCCTGCTTCCTGTTTGCTGGCTTGGCGGGGGTGGGGGTGGGGGGGTTGGTAGTGGTTGTTTGCTGGGGTTAGGTTTAGCCATTTCTGATAAAGACTGGGCCTTTCTTGTCACACCAGAAACAAGAAGTTGCCCTCCTAGTCGAATCTGCTGCCAGGTCTCCGAGTCCCTGGCCCACGCACACATCTCCCCTCTTGCCACAACCTCCTGTGGCTTCCAAGACAGCCATCTCTGCCATCTCAGCCTCTGCAGGAGTGGAAACCAGGGCAGCTGGTGGGCAGAGGGAAAACCGGGCCATCTCTGCTGCAGGAAGTGGAAAAATCCACTCTTATCAGACAGGAACAGCTAAAGAGAGACTCAGCAGCCTGCGGGGGGGGGGGTGCTCTCCTGCAGCCTGGGAGGGGCGCAACCTGGGGGTGCTGCTGCAGCCTGGGAGGGGCACAGCCTGGGGGTGCTGCTGCAGCCTGGGAGGGGCACAGCCTGGGGGTGCTGCTGCAGCCTGGGAGTGGAACCTACTGCTGCTGAATCCCACTGTCCTCAGCCCACGGTACAAGGACCAGATGCAGGCACGGTCAAGAGCAGGTCTTGGGTGGGGTTGGAGAACGCTCTGAGCTCTGGATCCTGGAGGATCGTTGGGATGTTCCCAGCAACAGAGAACAAAGGCAGACACACCTTTACATCTTCACAGCACAGACAGGTTCAGGACAGAGACGCTGATGACCAACAAGAGCCCACATGTACTGAGGGCTTGCTGCATGCCCAGTCCCGTGTCCAGAGCCTGTAAAGATGCTCTCTTTTAGTCCTTTCAACAACCTGAGGCAGGAGCGAGGCAGGCTGACGGTGTGATCCTATTTCTAAGCAGGGAAACTGAGGCACACGGAACTGCTTCTAATCTACGCCAGCATGCTGGCTCCCACAGGGCTCTGAGCAACGGACACCCCAGCCCTTGACTTTCTCCTTGCCCACAGGTGTCCAAATTTCCCTTAACTGGAGAAATTCTTCTAAGAGGCCTCCAGCTGCCTTGGGGGTTTGTTTCCACCCACAATGCTGAGACGTCCACACATGTCACTTTGCACCTGTGTCTTTCTAGTTCCAGCAGGATATCCCAGGCTTCCCTGCCGTGTGAGGATGGAACCCTCCTGAACTTGGGGTCACTCTGGCCTGGCAGGAGAGAGGCTGTCAGCAGCTCCTAAGAGTTTCTGAAATCACAAACCTGGTACATTTCTCTCCCGCATGAAAATCTCTCATAGTGTATGTGGGGTGAGGGGACTCAGTGGGTAAAGGCACTTGCTGTCAAGGCTGACACTCTGAGTCGGATCCCCAGAACCCACATGGTAGAAGAAGAGAACTGACTTCTAAAAGTTGTCCTGACCTCCACACTCATGCCATAGTACACACACACACACACACACACACACACACACGGGGGTGGGGTAGCGGGGGGAGGGAAATAAATACTAAAGAAAAATGCTTGCAACTGCCTTTCCCTGCCCTGGGCTAGCGTGTGTGTGTGTGTGTGTGTGTGTGTGTGTGTGTGTGTGTGTGTGTGTTTATGTGATTATATATAATAAACAATTACATATAATAAAAATTATATATATATATAAATATAAATATAAGAAAAAACACTCCCAACTGCTTTTCCCTATGTTTGGTTTTTTTTTTTTTGCCTGTATATATCCATGGATGCGTATCACATGTGTGTGTAGTGCCTGAGGAGGCAAAGAGGGTACTGGATCCCTGAAACTGGGGCTACAGACAGTGTTAGCCCCAATGTAGGTGCTAGGAGTTGAGCTGGGTCCTCTGCAGGAGCATAAGTACTCTTAGTGGCTTAGCCATTTCTCCAGCCTCTAGCCTGGCGATTCTTTTTTTTTTTTTTTTTTTTTAATATTTATTTATTATTATGTATGCAGTGCTGTGGCTGCACGTACACCTGCAGGCCAGAAGAGGGCATCAGATCACATTAGAGATGGCTGTGAGCCACCATGTGGTTGCTGGGAATTGAACTCAGGACCTCTGGAAGAGCAGTCAGTGCTCTTAACCTCTGAGCCATCTCTCCAGACCTGCCTGGTGATTCTTAAAACAGAGTCCTTGGACCGACAGGAGCAGCACCAGGAATTTGTTAGGGGGGGGGAACCAAAAACTAAGCCCACCCCAAAGCATGAGCCAGGAGCTCTCAGGGTAGGGCTACACTCAAGGTGAAGCCCTCAGTGATCTCATGCCCCCTCTGAGGGCCCCTCCTTCCCTTTACCCAGCCGAACCTTTCCCCACCCTCGAAGCAGTGCGGCCATCCAATCCATCAGATAAGAGGAGTTAATGAAAGCACTTACACCCACTGCACACTAAACCTCCCTTGATCCTGACCTAGCACCCTCAGCAGGCAGTGTCTGGCTCAGCCAGCACCTGTCACCTCCCACAGCATCCCCAGACCCTGAGGAGCCACAGTGTGCCAGCTAAATGTGATCCCCACAGAGACTGGGCTGGGGTATTCCGCCCACACTAGACTTTGAAGATTTACTACCAAAATAAATCAGTGCATGGGGTGTCATTGACAATTGTTCCCTGGCTTGCTGCTGGGGATTCTTGAGCTAATGTATTCCAGAACTCTCACCAGCTCCCTTTCCCCACAGTTCCATATGAGGATGTTGCTTTTCTATTGGCCAGAGCAGAGCTTGATGGTCACGTGATTTGGGGGGGGCACACCAGCAGGCTGAGAGAAGCCTCTTCAGCCTTCACCTGTCTGTCACCCATCCCTCCCATCCTTCCTGTTTCTCTTGCTCCCTCGTTTCTTCTTTCCTTTCTCCTCTTCCCTCCTTTCTTTCCTCCCTTCCTCTCTCCTTCCTGCAAACATCCACTGAATAATTTGCTCACGAACCCACCAGCAGGTTAAACACAGAGCAGATGCCAGCCGTGTTTGGTGAATGAACCAACCAACACCCAGAATGCAGAATGACCCAGAAGTGACCTGAAGGTGCCACCCTCCTCTCCGGTTCCACCTGCCTGCCTGCTTGGGTGTCCTTTTCCCATATCAGCTCAAAAGGAGCCAAGACACCTTATGTAACTCAGAAGTGGGGTCAGTTTTCTTCCTGTGCCCTGGGCCAGGTGCACTCATGTCCTAGGGCTCTGTAGTGGAACACCTTGTTCTCTTAGAGGCAGGAGGTGGCCCAGGACACTAACCTGGACTCCCATGCCTTGAGGCTAAGCTCTGCAGTGAGGAGGGAACACCAGGCCAAGCCTAGGAAGAAGAGGCTCCAAAGATAATGGATGCAGGCCTCAGAGCGTGCCTTAGGGTAGGCAAGAGTGATGTCAGAGTCACACTGTATCCTGTGCTCTCTCAAGCAACTGACCCTGAACCATTCCTCAATCCCAGCTCTGGGATGGAATGAGATGCATCCAGACCCTGGAAGAAGCTGCCCTGTCCTGGCCCAGCTGTCCCTCAGAGCTAAAGAGGCAATAAGGAAGTTGGTCTGGCATCCATACAACCTGGGTTCCCTGCCCACTGGAGTCATGCCTCCCAGGCTAGCACCAAATCACCCGGGGCTCTCTCTGCTCCAGATCCATGCTCGTGTCCAGACTCTTCTCTTCCTGTGATTCATGTCACTTATATGTCACTTCCTCAGAGAGACTTGTCCTAACATGTGTCAAACTGTTCATCATGTAGTCTTTTTTTTTTTTTTTTTTTTTTTTTTTTTTTTTTTTTTTTTTTACTAATGCCATGCTGGGCATCAAACTCAGAGCCTCCTGGACGCTGAGCAGGTGCTCGTCCACCAAGCCCATGCCCATCCTCTTTGAGTTACTTACAGGCTATTGTATAGCTACCCTGCAGGGTGATCAGCCTCACTAGGCAGGGTCCTGTCTGTCATTCACTAATGAGTCTCAGGCCTCTGACACAAGGCTCACAGGCGTCTGTGAAGGAAGGCGAACAGGCTCATCTACAAACAGGGTGGGGTGTATGGGGGAGTGGGATTTGCCACCTCCCATCGGCCATGATATGGGTTTTGAAGCCCTCAAGCCAGAACCTCCTTCATGCTAAGTAAAAAGAGCCTTGGGGACCACACACTGTGTAGTACCACTTGCACAACCTTCTAGAAAAAGCAAAAGTGACTGGGTGAACACTCACAAGGATGGCTATATTAACAGCGTTAAGGCAACGAGCCAAGCGTAGCAGCACATGCACGTAATCCAAGAACTAAGGAGGCAGAGGCAGGAGGATCAAGGGTTCAAGCTCATTTGTTTTACAGTAGGTTTGAGGCCAGCCTGAGCTACATAAGACTCTGGATAGAGAGAGAGAGAGAGAGAGAGAGAGAGAGAGAGAGAGAGAGAGAGAGAGAGAGAGAAGAAGAAGAAGAAGAAGGGAGGAGGAGGAGGAGGAGGAGGAGGAGGAGAAGAAGAAGAAGAAGAAGAAGAAGAAGAAGAAGAAGAAGAAGAAGAAGAAGAAAAGAAAAGAAAAGAAGAGGAGGAGGAGAGACAGAGACTGAGAGACAGAGACAGACAGACAGAGACAGATAGAGGAGGGACAGGCAGAGAGAGAATACCTACCACAAGTGCTGGTGAGGATGTGGGGAAATTGAAACTTTGGGTGTCTGGGTAAGTACAAACAATGCAGAGTTCCTCAGAAAGTTAACAGTAAATCTGCCAGAGATGAGAAATAGGGCTTCAGGAAAACACCTGTGTACCCAACCACAGGCCCACACAGACACCAACGACAGACCACCCAAGTCCTGAGGTGACCATGGCCTGTGTCAGACTGGTACCCAACGCGACAGGCCCAGCTTTGGAGGAAAATGTTGACTGACAGTGACAATATATGATATGATTCAGCAACTGTCTCTGTGCCAAAATTTACTCTAAAACAGGGGGGCTTCACTGAGTCCGGGTAGACCTATTTCCACTCAAGTAACAGAGAAACTGAGGCACAGAATGATCTTTCTGAGGTCACTGGGTGGAGCTGGGATTGGAGCCCAGATGGTCTCGCCCCAGAGCCCAGGGTCTGAACCATGTACCTTGGCAATTCCGGGCTGGACGCCACAGGAAGCTGGTCTTCTGTACAGGGGTAGATCTTTAACCAGCTCATCCCCTAGAGCCACACCCACCCCTGTCTCAGCCACACATCTACACGTTAATGGCTGAGGAAGGCAAAGGAGCCAAGTACAGTGTGTACAAACATCACTTTGAATCGAACAGACATTTCTCAGAAAAGAAGGGCAGAGCCAGGCATGCTGGTATAAGGCTTTTATCCCAGCATTCGGGAGGCAGAGGCAAATGCATCTCTGTGAGTTCCAGGCCAACCTGGTCTATATAGGAAGTTCCAACCTAGCCAGTTATAAATAGGGAAACCCTGTCTCAAACAAACAAACAAACAAAAACAAAAAAACCCACATACACACACACACACACACACACACACACACACACACACACACACAAAACAAGAAAAACAAAAAAAAGAAAAGAAAAGAAAATGCTCCCATCTCTAGGAGAACCAGAGACACGACACTTTGGGCCCAGGAAGCCAGTCCTCCTAATCCTGTACTTCTATGTTGAGAAAAAGCTGGTAGACTTGTAGCAGCCACTCACTCACTGTGGCCAAGACACCTTGGCCACTCACCTTCTGTAGCATCCCAGTCACCATCCACACCAAGAATATTCAGGAACACGCTCTCAGGACCCCAGTTCTACAGTCAAGGGGAAAGGGCTCTGAGAGATGGAGTCCACTGCTGAGAGAGTCACACAGCATAGAAACGGTGGGGTCCATCATGCATAAGCTGCTGAAAGGATGTCATATTCAGATTTGAGGGGCCACTCTGTCCCACAGGGGTCCTAAAGCCTCTAACACCTTCCTTCCAAAACCAGGAGCAAGAATCAAATGTTACAGGCTTCTGAAAACCAGGCACATGGAAGGTACCAGAAGCCAGGAGCTCCGAAGGTCAAACGCCTGCTCTGTCCCTTGCGGTCTGGGAGCCGTCAGTAAGTGACAAACGCAGCTGTGATGCTGCATTAGAGATGCACGGTGACATATGGATGCTGGGCAGGGTGTGGGCTTGGTCTTCGCCACGCTCTGTGCTGAGGCCATGCACACAGGGGCAGCCTCCACGTGGCTCCTTTACAGCCCAGGGCCATCTCATGCTTGTGTTACTCCACCCTGGATTTCCGGGCTAGGAAGTGGGTAAAGTTAACCCCCTGCACCACAGTGGAAACTCGAGCCATTCTGAACAGTGGGCCCTGCTAAGAGGACAGGGCCCGAGAGGCAGACGGTCCCTGGGGACAGGAGCTGAGGACACTGGCATGATTGCAGGGTGACCCAGCCCATTTAACGGTGCATTCCCAGCCGGAAGCAGGCCACGCTAATTAAGTGGAAACCATCTTTCTGCAAATCGATTTTTAAGCCCCTCCAGAAGCCCTCAAACTGGGTCAGAGGTGCCTTCGGGTCACGCCCACTTCTGGTCCTCAGCTCAAAGCTTAGCTTTTTGCAGGTTCATTCTCCCCACCCTAGGCCAGCCAGAAAGATGCTGAGAGAGGGGACTAAGAGCCTTTCTGGACTGAGAAGGTCATATGGTCCCCTCGGTCATGCCCAAAGTCTGACTTCTAGCTCTTGCAGTGGGGTTACGCATTGCCTGCTACGACTGTGTGACTTGGGACATAGTGCTTTCCCTCTCTGTGCTTGCTTACTGCAAGCTGTACAACCAGTCAGTCTTCATTTCCTTCCCCTCCCCACTCCCTAGGTAGATGCTAATTTATTTTTTGTTTGCTTGTTTGTTTTTGTTTTTCTTCCATACAGGGTTTCTCTGTGTAGTCCTGGCTGTCCAGGAACTCACTGTAGACCAGGATGGCTTCAAATTTACAGAGATCTGCCTGAGTGCTAAGATTAAAGGCGTGTGCCACCGCCACCACCACCACCACCACCCCATTTTCTGATTTGCATATTCTTGAAATATATAAATTCAAATATAATCATATAACATGTGACCTTTCCTGTCTGGCTTCTATCATTAAGCCAGGCTCAAACTCGCTGTGGCATATGTCAATACTCCATTCTTTCCATGGTAGAATAATATTCTGCTATATGGATATATCACATTTAATGTATCCATTCATCAGCGGATGAGCATTTGCATTGGCGGTATCATAAAAATGCAGATAAGCTTATATGTGGACAAAAGTTATGGAAGTAGCTGACAGTAGGAAGTTGGTTCTTTCTGCATTTGTTTAATGGAGGATCCTGGTCCCATTTCTTACTGTGGGCTAGTCACTGTTCCAAGCCGGCTTCTGTTTAGCCATGATTCCATCAAAGTGGCTATAACGGATACCTTCACTGTCCCCACAAAAAAGCTGAGGTCCAGGGAGGCAGAGCTGATGTGTAGAGGTGCAAGGACACATGGCAGCAAAGGTCCTCCTTCTCTGTTTCATCACCCGAGAGTCAAAGGGGCCGGGGTGTCGCCGGGGCTAAGGGAGGGAATGGAACTATGGGAAACTCTATTTTCCTCCCTCATGGTGACAAGGTCTCAACTCTGCTCAGTCACATGGGCGTTTAACCTGAGACAGGAACACCAGAAGGAGATGGAGTGAACTTGCTAAGTTCACGATTTGCAGACAAGAGAGGAAGTCAGAGGTGCTGGGTCCCTGTGCTCAGACAAGGTGATTTTATCCCCCCACACCCACCCCCCACACGTCGCTGCTGGAAACACCCCCATTTGCACACCATTGCCTTTCTGAGGTGAAGTGCAGAGAAGTAACCAGTGTTGGGGAGGAAGCTTGGCGGCGTGCCTTTGAGGGTCACCATGACGGGAGGCCCCAGTCCTCAGCTGGCAGAGCATAGCAAGCAAGCCTCTGACCCAAGCCCTGAGGAACTGGGAAAAGCCTTAGGATCTGTCCACCCCAAAGCTCACTCCTCTCAGAAGCCAGAAGGTCCCTGCTTGTCCCTGCACCTCTGAGCATCAGCACGTACACAGCTATAGGTGTGGAAGGCAAGGCCGGGGTCATCAGCAGTGCTCTCCACTCTGAAGGCAGACATACACCTGGCCTGGCCTCAGCCCCTCAGTCCCTCCCAGCTCCCTCATCATCAGACTGGTCTTTTCTGAGGTTTGCTTAACTTTGCTTGGACCCAGGAGAAACTTTCATGGCTTCTAAGGATGGTCAGAGTCACCCGTGGTGCTATCGTCTTCTGAAAAAAACGGTCAGCTTTTTTTCACGCCCCAGCCTTGTGGGCTCTGCACGGTGTTGGCTGTCAGTGTGTCCTTCCACTCTTCGCAGGATGCTGAGCTGCACTGCAGTTATGAGCACAGACTGGTACTCTTCAGACTTTGGGCCCTAATCCAACTTGAGTGGGAAGCCCCAGGTAGGTCTCTGAACCTCTCTGTACCCCCTTTCTGCTGCAGTATCCCAGCATTACCAACATTCCTGACTTACATCTTTCCCACTGTGCCCCACCCAGTTCCGTCTCCAATCCACTAACGCTGTTCTTATCTCCCCTCATCTGTTTGGGGACTTTGGCTGAGGGCTAGTGGTCACCTGACACCTATTTTCCACTCCTCGTATAGCTTTTCTTGGTGGTCAGGCTGTCATCCCAGCCCAAGTGGCCCTGATAGGGCCAGGAGAGGGAGGCAGCAAAGCAACATCTGCCCAAGAATGGGCTAGATTTGGGCTTTCCTACAGGAACCCTGGTTCAGCAGAACTGATATTGGCCTCCTGGGGTCCAGTAGGAGCCCTAGAGTGGTATGGGCAGTGGTGAGCAGGAGACCAGAGGCCACTGTCCTGGTTGTTAGGTGGACAATGACGGGCAGCAAAGCATGGGTCCTCAGGAGGGACAGGGCTAACGTGGGCTTCTCCCAGGCAAACTCCAGAGCCAGGCAGTTAACCTAAGGCTGAGCCTGGCTCTGAGAATGGGGCCACTGTACTGGAGACATTCAGGTGTGGACCTGTCCCCACCCTCATCGGTGGCATGGTCTAGCCCTTTTCTAGCATCTACCTAGGTCAGGACTATCTCAAATAGCGATGGCATCTGGCCTGCAGCTGGACAGAAGTGAGGCAGGCATGAGGCACCATCCTCCAATAGCTCTGACTATCCCTACAAAGAGGAGGCTGGGGTCCAGAGAGGTCAAGTGACTTATCCCAAATCACACAGCAGGCAATTAGTAGAACTGAGACCTGAATCCAAGTCCCCACTCTAGAAGGCTAGAAGCAACAACAAAAAGCAAATGGACTATGGCGAGGTGACAGAAGGGTGGCTGGTCAGTGCACACAGTCTGGTAAGAGGGGCAAGCATGTCCATCTACACAGGACTATGTGCTGTCACCTCCTGCCCTGGGCAGTCTCTTCCAGCTTATTCAATTCCAGACAGGGGTCATCAAAGAAGCCAGTGTTTGGCCTAACTGTTTCTCCCAAAATCATATACTAAGACCATAGCTCCCAGTATAAGGGTGTTCAGAGATGGGTCTTTGTAAAAACTTAGGTTTAGATGAGGTCACAAGGGTGGGGACCCCCCAAAGATGGAATTATCATCACTGCAGGAAGAGATGCCAGACTCCCCCACCTCTCCTCTCCACCTGCCCCTCCCCCGCCCCTGGCCACACGAACACACCACAAATAAGTAATAAAGACAAGAGACATCGCCAGAAACCAAGAGCCCTAAGACCTTGACTGTGAACTTCCAGCCTCTAGAACTTCCAGGAAGATGGTGTTTATCACTGCACTCAGTCTACAGCAGCCCCAGCTGACTAAGGTGCCTTTCTAGGCCCTCAGACCAAATCCACCCAAAGATTGGTAGACTCAGACCCCCTGCGGACGCCGCCCCTTACCCCACCCCACCCCCCCCCCGCCCCATGTCCTGAGGACACCCGGGTCAAGGCCATGATCCACCACCCAGTGCCATGAGTCAGAAGCTACAGAGTAGCTGGGACACACCAAGACCAGAATATACTTGCCAAAATTGGAACTTTAAGGCATCTACAGTGTTGTGTGTAGGCTTCAAGGATGTATTTTCAGCTGCAGAGGCAAGGAGGGAGCATTCGGCTCATCCCCAAACCTACCTACTGCTCTGTTTACATCCGGTCCAACCCCCTTCCATCAATCAGTGCTTAACCTTAAGACTCTCTTAGTGAAAAACCGTTTTTTGCCAGTCACCAGCTTCCTGGAGTGGATGGCTTAGCTGGTGAGACAAGGAGTGGATAAGCTCTTCAGGTCCCACGTGCAAATCTGTTCTGAATTAACATGTTTTTCTAAGGCCTGGAATTATTCTTATACAATGATTCCAAATACCTGCTGTCAAAAGATAATGTTTTATTTTGTTTGAGATGGGGTCTTATGTAGCCCAGGCTAGTAGCTATGTAGCCAAGGATAACTCTGAACTGATCCTCCTGCCTCAGCCTGCCCAGGATTGGAATTACAGATCTAAACAATCACACCAGATTTATGTGGTCCTAGGGATGGAACCCAGGGCTTCCTGGATGCTGGGTAAGTGCTCTGCCAATGGAGCTACATCCCTGGCAGGAGTTTTTGTTTTTCTGTAGCCCAGGCTGGCCTCCAACTTGTGATTTCCTCCTGCCATGGAGCCCCCTCCCCCCAGGGCTGGGTTACACTTGTATGCCACAAAGTCTGGCTGAAGATGTTGAAAACATCAGCTGTGTGTGACCTCTGACATGGCACGTGCCTTGAGCTGTTTGGAAGGACAGTGTCAGACTAAATGGAGACCGCCATCTCTCAGATGCCTGGCAGTGATGGAAAGTCACTCAGACTATAAACATCTCCATGCAAATGAGGTCTGAGGGAAGACTGGCCAGAAGCTGTGACTCTGTGACAGGCCTCCCTCGAGACCAGTCTGTGTCAGGCCGGCCAGACGGCTGCACCTCTGAAGCACTGGGCTTGCTCCTCAGGCTCCCTGCTTAGGCAGGAGGCTCATGCTGAGCTAGCCCAGAGCTTTCCAAGTGCAATGACCTAGAGATGAGGGGGACTGGCCTTGAAGGAGAGATGAATGTCCCTTGCATGTGTGACCAGGACTGCAGCATAGGATTCTGCACACAGACCCTCAATAGCAGACAGCCCTGGCAAGTTACTAGACTTCTCCCAGCCTTGGTCTGTCTGTCTGAAAAGTGGGGGCATTGGAGAGGCTTAGAGAGTGGCTAGGAGCATCAGTGGGTTGCTGTGTGGTGACGTGCCTGACCCTGGAGCACCCAACGGTCATTGGCTCAGTGGGTAGACTGCTGACCAACAATCATGAAACCCAGCAGAGAATTCAAGGCCAGCCTGTGGTAGTACACAGGCCTTATCTTAAATAAACAAACAAACAAATAAATGGGGCCAGGTGTGGTGGTGCACACCTTTAATCCCAGCACTCTGGAGGCAGAGGCAGGCAGATGTTGTCTGTGGTTCAAGGCCAGCTTGGTCCACACAGTAAGGTTCGGGCCAGCCAGGGCTATAGAGGGACCCCGTCTAAAAAAAAAAAAAAAAAAAAACCAACGCAGGAAGGAAGAAGGAAAGGAGGCTGAGGGAGGGAGGAGGGAGAGGGAGGAGGGAGGTCGGAAGGGTGGGTAGGAGGGAATGGTCAATGGAATGTTGATGAAAATGACAGTGATGGTGGGAGATGCTAAGCGTGGTGTCAGGTCCTCAGAGCATCTTCCCCAGCGAGAGAACCTCACCTAGCCACAGCACAACCACTTGCTATAGTCACAACGCAGCCTGGTTTAGGAGAGTTGTACCCCATAGGCATGCAGCAGACTGGGTCCTGGGTACCAACTCTAACCCAGCCACCAGCCCTACAAAAGGAGGCCAATACACAAAAGGCAGAGTAGCCTCTCCCAGCTGGGCTGTCTTCAGCCACTAAGAGCTAGCCACTGTCTCTCCAGCTACTCCCTCTCTTCAGCCCCTCTCCTCACCCTTGTCTGCTCCTTCAATGGCTAATGCTACCACCTACCCCAACTGTCACTCATCGGCTACTCTGCCACCTCCAGCTTCTCTTATCTAGGGCAGTCGCCTTCTACTCGAATGCCACTTTGGAATAACCAAGTGGGGTCCTGGCTTCAGTGGGGACAAACATGACCTATTCTCTCCCTATCTGGAAAATGTTGGCTCCTCCAGCCTGAGGCACTGGTGTGGAGGGACACCATGTCCTGTCTTATGTCTTGGAGGCCTTCAAGGTAGGTTACAGGGGACGAGACCATGGATCCCAAGTGGCTCAGGCCCACAAAGCACTTTCAGACCATCAGGCGGTGATGCTCCGGCAGAAGGCTCCTCCCCTCTCTAGGCCCTGCCCCTAGGCCGCTCTCCAGGCTCTAGAGGATTCCTCCAGAGAGCTGGAAGAGCTTCGCTGTGGCTCTGATTAAATCAGAAGGAATCTCATTTCAGGCTTGCCAGAAAACAAGTTATTTTCAGTAGCGTGGGCAGCCAATGGAGAAGGAAGGCTTGAGCCGGAAGGAGTGACTGCAGACACCAAGCCCATCCAGGCATAGGTAGCCACCATGTCTCCTTGACAAAACACTAGGTGCCAAGAAACTTGGGAAAGCTTTTACAAAACTGTTCACGGTGGAGGGTTCTTTTAATAACAAAGAGAGCAGATTGCATTGGCTCCAAAAGGTTAGAGAGAGCAAACTGCAGACACTAATTAGGGGCTTGCCAAGGAGTTTTTGTAATTAAGATAGGTTTTAAACATCCACACTGCCTGAGCCAACCCAAACACACAGAAGAGGTCTATGGTATCAGTCAGAAATAAGTTAAGGGCGGGGCTTTTTTTGTTTGTTTGTTTCTGCAACCCTGAAAGGACTCCCTGAGGCAAACACATTTTGAGAGAAACATGGTAGGGAGCTAGTGGGGGAGGAGTCAAACCTTTTCATTTTCTTCATGTTTCCAATGTAGTTTTACAGGGTTTCTCTATGTAGCCCTGGCTGTCCTGGAACTCACTTTGTAGACCAGGCTGGCCTGGAACTCAGAGATCTGCCTGCCTCTGCCTCCTGAGGGCTGGGATTAAAAGCACGCAGCACTGTAGCCCAGCTTGTGTTTACAACGCAAACTGTTACCAAACAAAACATAATGCTGCCTCTTTCACACCAAAGTGAAAGTGACTATAATAAGAACCCTCTCAAAGAGAATAACAGGTTAATAAAAAGCAACAGAGCAGATACAGCCAGAAGGTGAGCAGCCAATGGATGAGGAAGACTAGGAAGAGGATGAAAACTTTGCTTCTAGACTTTGGTGACAGAAGCAAGTGGCAAATAACAGCAATGTCTACCTTGGCTGTACTCCCTACCCAGCCTTCAGCTCTGAATATTACAGCTACTGAGTCCAAAAGAGGTGAGGTAATTTGCCCAGGGCCACAGAATAGAGGATAAAACGTAGAGTCACATGGTTCCATGGTCTTAGGCTTCAAGGCCCACTATAGCATTGTGCCCTCTCACCCATAGGCCCTTTTCTATTCATGTTTCCTGTCATCTGTTTCTTGAACGTTGTTTTTATCGCCATGGGAACAGCATCTGTGAACTAATGACCCATGCTTCTGGCTGTGGATCTCCACGTGGCCCGGTCTCTGCTTCACACTGGCCCAGCCTCTGACCCCATATATTGCGTGTGTGGTATAATATTATAAGATCACATAAATCACTGCTCTGCTTTGCAGCTAATAAGCAAGAAAACCAAGCAAGCACAACCCCAACGCCCGGCACCTGACTGCCTCGCAGTTTAGAGTCCGTGCCAATCGGACCCTCAGCATTACGACCTCGGGGGTGGGGTGGGAGTGGGGCATGGTGTTCCGATCACCCAGGGGATCCTGGACCCTCAGAGGCACACTGTCCAGCCAACTTGACCAGCAGGAGCCACCAGAACACGCGGCTACAATTCTAGTCTGAAGAAAAGCTGGCAGCACAGCTAGACTCAGCCTAGCTGTCCATCAAGGAACTGACAGAGAGAGTGGGTCAGATGCACAACCAAGACTCTTCAGCCACGAGATGAGTGAAAGTGGCCGGAGAGTGGTTGGGCAGCTAAAAGCACTTGCTGGCGTTTCGGGGGACCCGAGATCAGTTCTCGGCACCCAGGTTAGGTGGCTCTCAACTGTCTGTAGCTCCGGTTCCAAGGGACCTAACACCTTCATCTGGCCTCCATAGGCACCCACACACACTGACACACAATACACACAAATAATAAGTGAATACATGAACCATTAAAAATAATTTAAACATTTCAAACAGAAGGAGAAAGTTACAGCATTTGCAGGAAAATGGGCTGAATTATAGAATATGTTAGGCAAAACAAAGCAGACCCAGAAAGACAAACAGTGCATGTTTGTGTCCATGATATGCACACATATAAATACATTTACATATACACACATAAACATATATTTATGACATGAAAATATAAGGGGAATTATTTGGGAAGAGGGAGAAATGGGACAGGAGAGAGGGACAGAGCAAGAATGTGGTCAGAGTACCTGATGCATTTGAGCAAAAATGTCATCATGAAGCCCATCACTTTGTACAACAAACATACACTAGTAGGATTTTTTAAAAGTCTAGAATGAATGGTGGATTATAAAAATGGCGGCCATCAGTGAATGATGCCTTTCAGCATATGCGAAATATACAGACTCCTCCCAAACTGGTGCTGAGCTTGTCCATGTGACATATTCTGCCCAACTAGACATCAGCAGGAGTGCTATAGACAAAGGCCAGGTAGACCTGTGTACACTAGGCTTTCCCTTCTTAGAACCCCAAGAGCACCATGCTTGACGGAAACCACAAGGATGAGGAGGCCAAACCATCCTAACTGAGTCCAGAACACAATGGCCCTGCAGCTAACTACAGCCAAGGCAAGGTGTGTGAATCAGCACTACACTGCTGTGGAAAAATACCCAAGGGAAACAACTTAAAGAGGAAAGGGGCTAGCAAGATGGCTTAGTGGGTAAATGCTACCTTTCATCAAAGCCTGATGACCTGAGTTCAATCCCTGGGACCTACATGATAGGGGAAGAAAAATCAACTTCTGTAAGTTATCCACTGACCTCTCTACATGCATGTACACACACACACACACACACACACACACACACACACACACACACACACACACACACGAGAGAGAGAGAGAGAGAGAGAGAGAGAGAGAGAGAGAGAGAGAGAGAGAGACTAAACATGAATGTAAAAATTTTTTTAGCAAAGGAGCAAAGATTGACCTTGATTCTGGTTCTATGTTTATCTGATTCCATTATTCCTCGCCCTATGGTAAGGCAGAACATCATGGCAGAAGAGGATGATGGGGCCAAGCTGCATGACTTGCGGCTGCCAGAAAGCACTGAGAAGGGAAGAATAGATGAGCTTGTGTGAGAGCACAGAGGATCAAGACAGACCCTTTAAGAGCTCACCTCACAATGACCTACATCCTCCAATAAGACTTTATCTCCTTCACTTTGCCATTGCTTCCAAGAAGCCAATTCAACTATGAATCCATCTGTGAATTAATCTGTCAATGAGATCAGAGGCCCCATGGTCCAGTTACTTACCAAAAGCCCTACCTCTAAACCATGTTGAGGACGAAGCCTTCAGCATATGATATTTGGGGAACACGCCAAATCAAACCATACTATAAGACCACCAGAACGTCTCAAGGAGTCATGGAGCATCAATAAACAGACTTAGGGGAGGGGTTGCTTGAAGTAAGAAGTGACTCACCTGCAGGAATGTCACTATTACCTTTGTGGGATCCTGTGTGTAAAGTTTCTCTTGAGGTAATGGAGCCCTGTCCATCAGGCTGTGGGGTTTGAGCTGGGTCTATACCGTTGCCCTCCTTTCCTTCCTGAGCATCTCCCTTCAATTAGTCCTCTCTGGTGCTTTGGTTGTTTACTGTATTAGCCAGAGAGAGGACTAGCGGGGGACCAGCTCTGCTGATACACACAAGTAAGATGGCTGTGTTGGAGAGGGGGCGGGAGAGATGGCTCAGTGGTTAAGAGCGCCATCTGCTCTTCCAGAGGTCCTGAGTTCAATTCCCAGCAACCACATGGTGGCTCACAACCATCTATAATGTGATCTGATACCCGCTTCTGCAGATAAAGCACTCATATGCAATAAATAAAATAAGTCTTTGAAAAAAAAAAAAAAACCAAGATGGCTGTGTTGATGGAGGAATGCGCAGAAAAGAATCTGGTTTATTGTTCTGTTTTCCAACCCCCAGGCTTTCTCCACAGGGATGTTTGACGACAGGGCAGTTGAGAGAGGAGGCTTAAGGTTTGCTCGTTCTTAAAAGCCTATAAGGGTCTTGGTAGTGGTAGTGGGTGCTGGTCATTCCCAGCATGAAGCACTGTACCGACACAGCCCCAAAGCAACAGGGCCAACTGCTGCATGGAAAGCTCTGAAACCAGGGGCCAAAATGAACCGTTCCTCCTTTCAACCTGATTGGCTAAGGTATTTTATCATGGCAGTGGAAAGCCAACACGGGAACTCTCTGGACTCTGTGGATATGTGACAAAGCCTTAACAAGGGTCCTTACTAACACCTGGGAGCCGGTGCTGGTTGGGTGTCACGGTGGTTGGAGTTTGACACAGTGCCGAGGAAGTTCCAACTGCCTCAGTCTCTCCCCAAGGTCCCAGGGCATCATCACCTTGGTAACTGGACACTGAGAGTAGGCTTCTACTGTCTGAGATGAGAAGCCTGCTTTCCCAAAGCACAAGGCCAGCATCACAGGAGAACGGGGACGGCCTCGCATGAAGGAATTCATTTAAGCACGATCAACCCACTCTGCGTGTGGGCAGACCTGGCCAGGAAAACAAAACATAATCAGGAGGTTGCAGGGAGGCACATCAGTCCCTTTGTGTGGTGGCACAGAGCCAAGACAGGAGGACGGCTCTTTTCTGCAGCAGGTCTGTGCCTAGCAACAGGATGGACATCTTCAAAGGTGCTGGTCACGGTGCCCTCTCGTCTGGAAAGCAGTGCCATCCGCATGCACAGCCTGCTTGCTTCCTTTTCCTGGGTGTCTGTTACTGACAAGGTTCTCTTTATAACACCTCCGTCCACGGGAAAGCATGTGGGTGTTTCATTCTGTTCAAGGTGATTCTGCTTGATGCTAGGCTCCAAGGCTGGCACAGTTCACGACTCACTCGCTACCGAACCAGGAGGGCCAGGTCGGTGAGAGCCACAGAGTTCTCTGCCCGGGCTTCTATTCTGATGCTCTCGGTGAGAGCGTGCCTGAACTTTTGTAAGAAAATCTCTTTGCAAAGCAGAGTCTCTTGCTTTCCTCTCCACATACCACCTTCCACTTACTTGCTGTATGCTGCCACCGTCACTGACTGAGTGAGCCAGCAGGTCACCTGGCCTTCCCTCACCAACATGAATGGTGGGTGAGTCACATTAAGTGCTCCTTCCCTTAAGTTGCATCTGTCAGGCACTGGGCCACAGCAGAGAGAAAAGTAACCGATACAATACGAAGCTGTGGCCTGGTCAGCACCCCTGTTCTATCCCTGCAGATATAGCAGCACATTTTTCTTGGCTTAGAGTACTATAGCCCCGGCGTTAGCCTACGTACAGGAGGAATGGATACCAGGGTTGGGCATATGGCTTGGATAGGGCCAATCACAGCATTGCATCTCGGATCTAACCACTGTAATTGATCCATAGATAATCCATAGGCTACGTTAGCCAATGAGATTCGATTCTGGGATTCGCTGAGCCCTGGGACAAGGTCTACACTTCTCAGGCTACTGAGATTATCTACACAGACAGCGTTTGGCAATTCCTTGTCTCCACGTGGCCTAAAACTGTGATCTTCCTGCACTTTCCGGTGATGCAAGCCTATTCTGCTTGTGGTTGATTTGAGCTTTTGTCACTGGAGACATGAAAAGTCTTAATTTATCATTCAAGAATCTGAAATTATTTGAGCAGGTGGATAATGGGGCTCAGAACTCAACAAGATAAATTTAGAGCCTTGACTTCAATGTCAGAAATCGGGTGCATCCCGGAAGGCCTCTGGGTGCTGGGAGGGAGCACCCGGGCCATGGTGCTTAGCACGAAAGTACAACCAGTGCAGGCTTGCTTCCGGCATGAAGAGGACCAGGCACAGCTGGTCCTTAGAAAATCAGGATAGCAAGATGCTGAACTAACGGGAAAGTAACTCGGGGGCTTCTTTTCCCAAAATCTCTAAGTCAACAATAGCTACAAAAGAGGTAAGGGTAAGGGGAGAGAAAAAGGATGGGAGGGAGGGACTTAGGTAGGTCAGTCCTGGTAGCTCAGCCCATGGCATCTCAACTAGTAGAAAGGCCAAGGAAGGGTCTGCAAATTCAAGGCCAGCCTGGGCACCATAGTGAGTGTAAGGCCAGACTGAGCAATTAAGTGAGACCCGGTCTCAAAACAAAAAAGTAAAAAAAGGGCTGGAGACAAAGGGGTAAAGTACTTACCTAGCATATGTGAGCTAAAGGTTTTACACACACACACACACACACACACACACACACGGAGGTGCGGCGAGAAGGGTGACTATCAGTCACTCCAAGGCCAGCCAGATGTGATTCTGGGGAGGACACAGTCAGCAGAGGATGTTCACAAGTCTCAAAGCCACGTGCCACTTCATATATGTGAATGTCTGTACTAATATGTTTACCATGTACACACAGTAGGAGGAGCAGAAGGGGGAAGAGAAGAGACAGTGGAGTGGGCTGATTCCCTCCAGATTGAACAGAGTGATCAAACAACCTTCTTTGGAAAAAAAAAAAAAAAAAAGTCCTTTTCTACACAGAAAACCCTGGGAGAATCTGCTGAAAAACCAAGATAGAAACAATGTGATTTGATATGCAAAACCAAAAAACTCTCCTCTCAGGAAGAAAAATACTTCTACAGGAAAAAAAAAGAAAGGAAGAAAAGAAAGGAAAGAAAAAAAAGGAAAGACACCTCCCAGCATTCCTAAAGAACACAAAATGTCCCGAGAGAAATGCAGACTTGCCCCCACTCCTACCCCTCCACCCCAAACTTAATTAGAAAGAGCTCACAATGTCAAAAAATGGGAGTCTGGTCCCAGTTAAATTTATTGGTTAGGATAGCACCAATCAATACCTCCAAATGTTCAGAGAAACTTCACCAAGCCTTAAATAGTATATGAATGCCCAACAAGATCCAAGAATTTCTGAAAAAGAGGACAGGGAGGATTAATGTTGCCATCAAACAAGTTATCTGATCCCTGTTTAAAGAGACTAGAAGCAACGGATAAAATAAGAAGGGAAGTAGGCAAGCATTCTCAGGCCTGGTACATAATAATCAAGACTTCAGAGCATTAAGAACTCCACAGTAACCATGGCTCCGCGTGTGGGTCAGTGGGACAGGCCTTGTCCGGCACACACAAAGCCTTGGGTTTGAGTTCTAGCACTGTATGGAGTTAGCTGTGTTATTAACACAGTTTTCAATCAAGCATCATGCCACAGTGTTGAGCTCCCATGGTTGAATAATGAACTTAGCAGGTTCCCATGTTTGCAGAGGAGGCCCTTGGGCATAAAAGCACTGTCACAGTCCTGAGGGAAGGCAAGGGATGCTGGGAAACTGATAACTCTTAGAGAAGAAAATAGAGACAGGTTTTCATTTACTACTTTATACTAAAACGAACTCCAGTGGGATTACATTTTTGATTTAGTTAAACAAGGTCATGGAGACCTAGAAGAAAATGCAAGCTAATAGGTATTTCAAGATGAGGAAATGCTTTAAACTGATTGCAATTTTCTATGAAAGTCAAGAGAGTGAGTGAATAGTCTCATCTTTGTCAGCCATATGGTCTCTGCTGCAAACTCAACTGTGTGACAGGAATTACAGGTGACATACAAGTGAGTGGCCATAGCTGGACGCCAAGAAAACTTTGTATATGAAAAGAGTTGGTGGGGAGAGTAGGCATTCAAATTGAATTTTCTGAACCTCCCTCCCTTTTTAAGGTCCATTTATTTTAGATTAGATACATCCACCATGTGTGTGCCTGATGCTCAGGGAAGTCCGAAAACAGTGTTAAATCTCCTTGAACTGGAGTCACAGATGGTCATGAGGCACCACGTGGATGCTAGGAACCAACTAGGGTCCTCTGGAAAGCAACAAGTCCTCATAACTACTAAACCAAGCCTGCTGTCCTAAACTCCTGTTTGAATGATACAAAGGCAAAGAATAAAATAATAAGAGAACGAGGCAAGCAGTCATAGATTTTATTACATAAAATTAAGAACTTTGAAGCATAAATAAAATATTTATCCTAAACAAACATAGTTTGGGGGTGTGACTCAGTGGTAGAGACCTTACCTAGCATGCACAAATCCCTAGCTTCAAGCTCTAGCACTATGAAAAATAAACTATACTGTTAACACATTTTAAAAGCGAGCACACAAATGTACATACCGGAGAACATATGTGAACATGCCTGACAGCAGAGGGTTAGCATCCCTCCCCCACTGCCTTTACTATTACCATCCATCTTTCCCTTCTCAACCATGAACAACAACAGGGTAACTCAGAAAGCAAGCCACAGGCAATCAGTAAGATTGGAAATATCTTTTCAACCTTAAATACGTTTTACAAAATGATGAGAAAAATCCCTTACAGGTACTGAATGTGGGTGTCTTACTTTTCTATTGGTATAAAGAGACACTATGGCCAAGGCAACTTCCAGTAGACAGAGTTTATTGGGGATGCAGTTTCAGAGGGTTAGTGTGCACAACCATCATGGCAGGGGGTGTGGCAGCAGGAAGGCATGGCGCTGGAGCAGTAGATGAGAGGTCTTATGCTGATCCACAAGCACAAGACGGAGAGAGCTAACTGGAAAATATCATGGACTTTTGAAACCTCAAAGCCTGAACTTAGTAACATCACCCCTACACACACACACACACACACACACACACACACACACACACACACACATCAAGGCCACGCCTTCTAATCCTTCCCAAACAGTTCCACCAAATAGGGACCAAGCATTCAGCTATATGAGCCTGTAGGAGCCATTCTTATTCAACCACGAGTGTGTTGGGAGGCTATACAGTGAAGATTTGCAAAGCAGAGGGCAAAACAGGCCTAGCAGAGCAGGGCAATTGAAACCTTACTGGCAACCCCATTAGAAACTTCACAGGTTTTATATCCTCAAATCCAATAAATATCTAAGAATCCATTCTAATTAGTAACCAAGCAGTGGCCAAATGCTTCCGTATGTAGATAGCATGCACAGTTTACACTACGAAAATAACTGGGTGGGGGAGGGGAGGAGTTATAGCTCAGAATGCAGTAACAATGGAGACTGCACCAAAGATGGGACACTTGGACTCCTATACAGAGGTTGGCATTTAAAATCTGCTTGCGCCGGCCGTGGTGGCGCACGCCTTTAATCCCAGCCCTCGGGAGGCAGAGGCAGGCGGATCACTGTGAGTCCAGGATGGCCAAGGCTACACAGAGAAACCCTGTCTCGGAAAAAAAAAAAAAAATCTGCTTGCGAGCTGGGCGTGGTGGCACACGCCTTTAATCTCCCAGGACTCAGGAAGGCAGAGGCATGCAGATCTCTATGAGTTCAAGGCCAGCCAGGGCTACACAGAAAACCCTGTCTAAAAAAAAAAAAAGCAAAACAATCAAATATGTTTGCTGGAGGATGTGATCAAAATGCATTGTGTTTGTGCAAGAGGAAAAACTCCAAAGAAGTAACTGAGGAAAGCAGGGCTTGGCCTGCAAATCTCATTATGCTGAACATTAGAGAGAGAGAGAGAGAGAGAGAGAAAAAAGCCAATCTATTAAAAAATCTGATTTCAAAGACTCCATAAAGACAAGACACAATATCTGACTACATCACTCAAGAGCATTTGATGTACACAACAGCCTTTCCCTGTCTTCTAGAACACTCTGGTTTCTCCCACATCCCCATGGCAGGTAATTCTTAGTTTGCCTTTGGGGCTCCTTTTCTGGGTTTAGGGTACACCTACTGAGGTACCCCTGGCTTCTTCTCCAGCCCCTCCATTGCTGTCTCTGATGGGTGTGTGGCTTTAGAATCTCTACTGGATACTGGCATGTCGTACCCTCCCCCCCCAACCTCTGAGCACCAGGCTTCCTTGCTCACTTACTCCATCTCAGACCATCCTCTCAAAACCCTGACTCTCTCCAAATCCCAGCCTCCTCTTTACTCCTGTCTTCTTTGGTCTCAGAACAGGGCACTACTGGCTGCGTGTAGTATGCCTGTAATCACAGCACTCAGGAGGCTGAGGCAGGAGGGTTGTGAGTTTGAGGCCACCCTGGACTACACACATCACAATCCTAAACCTGGAGTAAACAAATGTGACAAGAGTACTGCGCCACCGCCTGCTTAGATGCCTCAAACCCAGAAATCATTGAGGCCGTGAGGCTGGGCACTCCTCCTCACTGCTGTGTTTGCACTGCTAGTCGGGGTAACTGTGACAGCTACCTGTGAGGCCCCGCTGCCCTCATGCACACCCCTCGAACTCAGGGCCTTGTTGGTGAGCTATATCCTCAACCACAATTTCGAGTTTCAGACTCCACACGGCCACCCTGAGCCTATAGTTTCTTAGGACCTGAACTTTCTGAAAGGATGCACGTTGAAGTCCTAAAAGGTATATTACACAGCGAGATGTGTTAACATTAGGAATCTGGGGACCTGTACTTTGCAACAGATCAAGATGTGATGTTTAAAAAGTACACCCGGGTAAAGAGCCATTCAAGACACAGGGCAGACCAACAGATTTAAATGGTAACGAGTAAAAACCAAAAAATTGAAGTTGAAATGGCTTCCAACTTCACCTTACAACCAACTAGGAAGTTTGGGTACCTCGGGGCTTCAAAGAGCAGTTTCAAGGCTCCATTCATTTTCCAAGGCTATACCCCCGCGAAGTAAGATTTTCTGTGCTAACGTCACCCAAAGTAAAAGGACGTCATGTGAGCTGCATCTTGGAATGGATGCCTCCGGCCTCACGGGAACCTCCAAGTGGCCATATCCTCGGAGAAATCCCAGCTAGAACAGCATGGCTTCCCATGGAAGATTGAGACAATTGTTTAAGGTTGGTAGTTGATGACCTCCGCTGTGCAGAAGAAACATAAAAACTAAACAGGCTCTGACTTAATGACCAAAGAAAATGTACCCTTCGATTTTAACTTCTTCATTTGTCTTGGGTTTATTTATTTCATTTTTTAAAAATTATGTGTATGTGTCTCTGTGAGGGTGTGTGCACGTACACGCAGGTGTTCAAGGAATCCCAGAAGGGGGTATTGGGCCCCCTGGAACTGCAATTAAAGAAGGTTGTGAGCCACCTGACATGGGTGCTAAAATCAGGTCCTTTGAGAGAGCAGTCAGTACTCTTAGCTGCTGAGGCAGGGTCTCATTATATAGCCCAGGCTGGCTTCAAACTCATAGCCCTTCAGTCCCAGAGCCCTGGGCACTGGGATCACACGTGTGTGCCTAACCTATAATGCACCAAAAACTCAAAACAGACCCCAGGTAAACAAAAGCTCTCGGGGTGGGGGTGGGGTTCTCAGTGTTTAAGAAAACAAAGGAACTCTGAGATCAGAAAGGGGAGGCCGTTGGACCCAAGGCCACATTTAAACTTTCCTCCACACACCCCAGGGGAGAGCTCAGTGTACTTCCTAGATAAAAGATAGAAAAAATATTACCCGAGGCTGTCGATGTTCATTGCATGTGTGAGTTTTATCTTCTTAGTGTTTTTCTTTTCCTATAGTTTTGGAATATTCTACAAGGACACCTTATTTTTAGAATGAGAGGAAAAGAAAATTTCCTGTTCAAAAAAAATCACCAAAAACGAAAGCCAGAGCCATTTCCTTCCGACGAGCTAGGGGCCTTTGTGGTGTCGCACAGAGGCACCTGGGCCAGAAGACCTTAGCAGGGCCGAGGGGCTGAGGGTCCTGCACCTTCAGATCACCTGTGCCACACAGCCTTTTTATTATTGTTGTTTTTACACTGTGGTGTGTGTGTGTGTGTGTGTGTGTGTGTGTGTGTCAACTTCTGGAAGCCGGTGCTTTGTTTCCACCACATGAGTGTTTGAGATAAAACTCACGCCACAGGCTTAGTGGCAAGTGTCCTTCAGCCTCTGGGCCATTTTGCCAGCCTCTGAACAGATCTCATAACTGTTTTGCATATTTCCTTTCTGCATAATGTTCCATATATAAGTAAGTTTCCATTGCCTTGGTGAATGGAAAGCAATTGAGCCGCTTCCCTACAGTGAAGCATCGCATCCAAGGCCAAAGCAAAGGACCAAATACGCACACAAGCTGTACAACACAGATGGCTAGGGCAGTGGCAGCATCGTTATTTTCTCAAGCCTGTTTACAGGGCAGATCTGGAAGCGTGAGAACTTCTCAACCCAGCCCCCGCCCCACCCCCACCGCCCCTTTTAGCTACCAGGTGACCTGTGCCCTTTGCTTCTGCTTTCTCCTGTAAAACAGAACCGCTCATCTGCGGTTGGGAATCTGTGCTCCTTGGGGATGTACAGACCCTGATGCTTCTGCTGGCCTTGGGGTCCATGGTGCCCCCTGCCTGCTCTAAAACCCTCAGAAAACCATTAACCTCTTTTCTTAGTAAGTTACAAAGAAATGTACCATGTGACCCAGCAACTGGCTTCCTGGGTAGACACCAAAAACAATGGATAAATGTCCACGGAAAGACTTGGACCTGATGTCCTTCGCAGCATTGATCATCAAACCAAAAATGGCAAACATTCCCCATGTTCAGCCCTCTGTGAGTGGAAGTCGACTGCGGTAGAGCCATGCAACTTAAGGTTGGAACAAGGGAACGGGCGCTCACTCGCCTATGCTACAACCTGGCCAAGCTCAGAACTGCTCTACTGAACGAAAGAAGCTGACCACAAAAGATCATACACCTGCGGCGTGATGCCAGATGAAGGAAACAGCAGAAAAGGCAGCAGCAGGTTGGTGGTGGCCTGGGACTGGGAGCAGGACCTGGGGAGCAGGAGGTGATGGACAAGTTCTAAAACTACACTGTGAAGCTGTGTGCGCAGCTCTGAGGTGTTGTGGAAACCCCCTGAACAGTTGAGGGAAAAATGGGTCTATCTTATGATATGCAAATGAAGCCCCAAGTTACTTTTCCAAAATAGGGCTTGACTAGCCCAGCTTGAGGATTAGGCGAGATGGTGGGGCATAAAGCAGCCACACAGCACCTGATAAATAATCATGAAGGTGAGAGTCAGCATATATAATAAAGGGTGCTTGCGTAAATGTGGGATAATAGATACCACAGAAATAACAGCTCCTGCCACTTCCCCACTTCGTACCACACCTCTTCTGCACTTACCAACTCAAGTCATCCCTTCTTCAGCTTTATGTGGCAGGCGTATTGCTAACCTGCTCAAGTGGGGGAAATGGAGGCCTGGAGAAGTTAGGTTATTGTCTCTCCAAAATGCACAGGCAGTCAGTGGTAGAGCTGAGGTCTCAGTTTGGGAGAATGAGCCGCAGCGTGTACTCTGATTGCCCTGGCTCCTCTCTGCCTCTCAGGAAACGGCTAGGTTCAGGGCTTCCATGCTAGTGATGGTTGGGGTGCCCAGAGGCCTGTGGATAGCTCTCCTTGTGGGCCTGAAGAGTTAGAGAAGTTAGTCCAAGAAAGTCTGTCAGAGTGTGAGGGAACCATACACCTAGAGGTGCAGAGGAGGCGAGAGAACTCAGGGGACATGAAGGGAGCTGGTGGAGGAATCCCAGGATGCTGGGGAGTGGGGAGGGAGGGGCTTGAGCGGGTCCAAGGTCAAGGACATTAGCCAGAGAAGGATGCCCTTTCTGGGGGAACGACTCACACACACCCCCGCTGCAGGTGGGGAGGTTGATTCAGGATGCTATGAGCTCAAGGGAGCGGGGAGCTGCCACCCTGTGCTCCCACTCGGCTGTAAACTAACACCCAGAAGCCTCCCAAACACCAGCTCAGCCAGCCAGGCACAGCGGGCTGTCAGGCTGCCAGGAAGCTGAGCAGAGCTCAGCAAGCACAAGAGCTGACTGCTGCCAGCCTCGAACACATCCACCCGTGGACCCCAGAGTCCCCTTCATGCAACCTCTATGGCTTTCCACACCACAATGGCACCAATCCAAAAGATCTCCGTCCAGCTCCCAGCTCCCAAACGCTCATCCACATTTGTACAGGATAAATACTTAGGCATGTGCTCAACAGTTCACTGTGTGCAAACAAAATACTGGGGAAATATTAAAGATTCTAGTGAAGCCAACTGCAAAAGCGTCACAGGGCGAACCGTGAGGATCTGCTGCACTGTGTGTGCTCCAGCGGCCATAACTCTAAGATGTCATATGGTGTGTGTGTGTGTGTGTGTGTGTGGTGTGAAAACTGGAGTCACATGTCTGGGGTTCCAGGATGTGGAAGTTTATGTGGCTCCCAGTTCTTAGACAAAGAAGAAAAGTCACTAGAAAGAAACACATTGAACCAGCAATCAGGGATCGGAAGGGAGAAAGAAAGCGAGGAGCAGATTTATTACTCTGTACAACTTTGTATTGTTTGATTTTACTATGAACTCATTTGTATGAATTTGATCTCTATTTAGGCATTAGGAAGTCTTTTAACCTGAAGAACTTAATTAAATAATTGCTGTTCTGACACAGGGTTCAGGGAAACTTTCAAAGGGCAGGATGGTTTGTTGTTCTGTTGAGGTAGAGCCCCATGCAGCTCAGGCTGGGTGGGGCCTTGAACTCAGGACGTAGCTGAGGATGACGTAGAATATCCTGGTCTTCCATCCTCTGGTACTGGGACCACAGGTGTGTGACAGACACCCTGCTCAGGTTATATAGTACTGTGCGCCAAATGCAGGGCCTCACACATGCTAGGCAAGGCCTCCATCAGCTGCACCCCATAAATCTAGAACTATTTCTAACCCCTGCCTTCAACGCTCCGTGACACAGATTTCAAAAACTGAAACCAGAGAGGCAAAACAAATTGCCCAAGGTCGTAGACTAGGGATCAGTTGGAGTTGTAGCCTTGAACTCCGAACCATGTTTCTGCTAAGCAGGGCACTTGACAGCCAAGGGACAGATAAAGGATGATACATGGGTAGTGGGCTGGGCAGGTGCCATCTCCCTGGTGGCTGTTCTGAAACACACAGCCAATTTTTAAAACCTCTGCAGAGGCCCCTTGGGAGGGGAAATGGAGATTTCCAGGGAAAAAGAGAGTAGTCGGCAGGTGGGAGAGGGAGCTAGTGAACTGCCTCCCCCACCAGAAATTAGACCTCGTCATGAGCCAGCCACCCCCTGAGTGGGAGGGGGTGCCACGTCACTCAGCAAACCAAACCACACGTGGGAAGGAGCCTCAGGGCCACGCGCCCAGCCTGAACCATCATGTCTATAGGGGGGCGGCTAACCCCAACTCTCACCTGAGCTGTTGGAAGATCAGTGGGCCTGGGACCCCATTCCTGCTCGTGTCTCAGAGCCCCATATTACTAAGATCAAGATAGAATGGCGCTTCCAGAGGGTTCTAGAAATGGAAGAGTAAGGTGAGCACGGGTGTGTGTCTCATGTCTGAAAGGCTCGCGGTACGGAGTGTTTGACGTACTCTGACACACACTCAATGATAACTCAAGGACGGGCCCCAAGACACCATGAGTTCACTCTGTTTCCTATGGACCTCACGCAAGTAGCTTGGGTGTAATTTCTCGCCCACCTGCACTTTACCACCCACCCCATGAGGCCGGGTGTGTTAGTTTCTACGTGGGACATCATGTAGGCCCCTAAATGTTTCAGATTTCCATGCAGCCTGTGAAAGTCCACACTCTCTTATGTTCTCAGTGCCACCAGCTCTCAGCTCTAGTACCTAATACCAGGAGAGGGTGCAGGTGGGTCCAGGAGACATGGCCAGGCCTCTTCAGGGGTAAGGCAGATGCTACTGAGGGGTGAAGGGCATGTGCACAAACTTCAGCTAGAATAAGCAGGCATGAGCACATACACAGAAAGGGAGGCCTGACAGAAGTTTGAGTTCCCCAGCCATCCTGGCAGTGGAAAGCAAACGGGGTAGTATCCTATGAACCTGCTCTGGACCTGTTACACCATCTGGATCAAGGTTCTGAATCTCTCTGAGTCCAATATCCCTATCTATAAAATGGGTATAACCAGTACAGGGTAACTGTGCAACCTGAAAACTGTGTGAACTTGCATTGATTTGTTCACACGGTTCAGAGACTAAAACCATCCTGGACAATGTGACATGTACTTGTCTCTGCTTCCAGACTTATGGGAACTCCATGACAATATAAAATATACATTTAATGAAATAAAAGATAACAACAACAACAAAAGCACACGTCTTTAATCCCAGCACTCAGAAGGTAGCGGTAGGTGGATCCCTGAGTTTGAGGCCAGCCTGGTCTACAAAATGAGTTCTATGACAGCCAGGGCCACACAGAGAAACCCTGTCTCAAACAAAACAACAACAACCAAGAAACAAAAACATATATAATAAAACATATCAATAAGCCAGCTATTGTGGTTCATTCCTGACACCTTAGCATTTGAGAGGTTGAGGCAGGAGGATCAAGAATTCATGATATCTTCAGACACACACAGAGACCAGCCTGGGCTACCTGAGAGTCTGTCTCAAAACCCAAAAACAATATTTTTAAAAATTTATAGCCCGGCGTGGTAGCCCAAACATTTAGGGAAGCAGAGGCAGGTGGATCTCTGTGAGTTTGAGGCCAGCATGGTCTACAAAGTGAGTCCAGGACAGCCAAGGCTACACAGAGAAACCCTCTCTTGAAACAAAACAAAACAAAAAATTCATAGCTACAAACTTAACATGTCCAAGATACTTCATGGGTTTTACCCAACTGAACACTCAGAAGGCCTTTATGAGGATGCTACTGCCTCTGCCATTTTATACAAGTAGAGTCTAAGACAGACAGCAAAGGGACTTCTCTGTGCCAGCGTCACCTAGGGACCTGCACAACCAGCTTTAGACCCAAGCTGTCCACCTTCAGGGTCTAGACACACTTCTAGTGTTTGTTATGTTTATTTTATGTGTATGGGCATTTTGTCTGCATGTATGTCTGGTCCCTGGGGAGGCCAGAAGAGTATGTCAGATCCCCTGGCTGGTTGTGAGCTCCCATGTGGGTACTGGGAATAGAACCCAGGTCCTCTGGAAGGGCAGCCAGCACTCTTAACCTCTGAGTTATCTCAGGGTCTAGTTCTTAATCACACTCCACCATGGACACGACAGTGGAAGGTGAAGGGAGAACAAGGTCTGGGATGTGACTCTGTAAGACCCGAATTCCCTCCCCGCATGGGAAAGAAGACACCAGAAGAGCATGCTGAGGGCGGTGTGAGGACCATGGAGAAGAACGATTTGGAGAAACGCACCATCCTAGAGTATCCAGCTTGTGGCTGGGGTGGGGGGGGGGGGGGGGGGGGGGGGGGGAGCGGAGGGGAGGGAGAACGACATGCCACTTGCTCATTACTCTGTGTGCAGAGCGCCGGTGCTGCAGGAAGGAGGCTGTCAGTAAACATTTGTGGGAGAGAAGGAAAATTGTTATTGTATTTACTAGGCAAAAGCTGGACTCATTGTCTCCAAGAATGAAAATAGCTGTCTAAGATAAAAGCTAGGGTGGAGGCGGGGCTGGGGTGGGGTGGGAAGGCTGTGTGACGTCACAAGTCTACAATCCCAGGTCCTGAGAATTGGAGGCAGGAGGATCAGAAAGAAGTTCAAGGCCATACTCTGTTGCATTACAAGTTGGAGGCTAGCCTGGGCTACATGGGGGCTGTCTCAGGAGAGTAGCTGTGCATAAGACTCTGCCGGCTCCCTGCATAGCTGGAGTCCCGGAGGGCAGGGGGCCCTTACCTTCTTCGGCGTCATTCCTCAGCGAGGCCTCCAGCAACGCCACACTGGCCTCGAAGGACACCTTCTTGCGACGGCCACCCGAGCTCCGCTTCCGCTCATGCTTGCGCTTGCGGTGAAGCAGCTCCTGCTCATACTGTGCCCACTTCTTCAGCTGCTGAGCCCGGCGCTTCTGGGCTGCGCGCAGGCGCTCCAGCGTCGGCACCTTCTCCAGCAGCTGCAGCTCTGTGAGCAGGTCCACGTGGCTGGCCATGGCCCTGCGCCTGCCCCTGCCCTGCCTGGGGCTGCTAGCACGGTGTGTCTGGGGCCAGGGGAGCACAGGGGCTCCCGAGGGGCTGGAGCCTCATGGTGGGGCCCTGGAACAGGAAGACAGACACAGAGATGGACTGGTTAGGCCCCGAGAACACACGTCGCACTGTATAGAGAGTCAATCACCTGCCCGCCCGCAACCGAGTTCATAGCTCCTTTGAGGTTTTCCTCCCGTCTGTGCCAAAAGCGAAAGTGCAGATTCTTAGAGTGGTGTGCGAGTCCCCAGTAAGGCCTGGCTCTGCTGTGAGCTGAGCCAGTGATGGCTGCTCACATTCGAATTAATTAAAGTAAACCGGTACAGTTCCACAGCCACATCCAAGTGCAGACTTCCTAGTGGTTCCCATGTTGGATAGCCAGACAAAGGCCGTTCCATTATTCCAGAAGGTTCTGCTGCATGATGGTGCTTGCTCAAGCCACAGTTAGCTAACAAGAGCCTGATCTTTGCAGCTGCACGGTACAAAGGTATCCTATTTCAAGAAATAAATTATAGGCTGGGTGCGGTGGTGCACCCTTTTAATCCCAGCACTGGGGAGGTAGAAGCAGGAGGATTGCTGTGAGTTCGAGGCTAGTCTGGTCTACAAAGTGAGTCTGGGACAGCCAAGGCTACACAGAGAAACCCTGTCTCGAAAAAAAGAAAGAAAGAAAAGAAAAAGAAAAAAAAGAAAGAGAGAAAGAAAAAGAAAAGAAAAGAAAAAGAAAAAAATTATGTGACATTGGAAGCAGAGGCCCAGGATGGCTTGTGGACCGCTGAACCCAGGAAATCCCAGGCTGTGCAGTATCCAAATAGAATCCTTGGGGCTGGAATTGGGCTCAGCCAGTGCTTGCCCGGAGGGAACCAAGCGAGGGGCCCCATGCCCAGCCCTGTATATCTAGGGTATGGAAATGAATGCCTGTGATCACAGTACTGAGGAAGTACAGGCAGGAGGATCAAAAGTTTGAGGTCATCCTTGGCTACCTAGCACGTCTAAGGCTAGCCTGAGCTACATTAGAGCCAGCCTCAAAGAAGAAAAGAAAAGGGGGTAGGGAGGGAAGCAACAAATAGAAGGCAAGCCGTCAGCTACGTGGACGCCAGGCAATTGAGCTTCTCTTACTTTGCTCACTATGGCGCACACTGTAACGAGGAAGGGCAAGCAGGCCTGGAAGGAAACAAGAGGGTGTGAGCAAGGTACAACTGCCCGGGAACTGGTGGGGGGACCTCCTGAGGCCCCTTCACAGCTTCCACAAAGTCAAACTATTTGCAGAAATGCAGGAAGACACTGCTAAACTTTTCCCACTCTCATTCTGTCCCTAGTGTGCAAGGGTCCTAGTGCTACCCAGCAGGTGACTTGCAACAGTTTAACACAGACATGGATATGACACTCAGGTGCAAAGCCCAACATAGAGAGATGTACAAAAATTTAAACAGCAACTGTCTCTATATATTTTTGTTTGGTTGGTGTAAGAGTTACATTTTTTTTCATCAAAAGGTCCGGCATGGTTATAAGACATAATGGGTTTATAATTTTTATATTTTATTTGTGTGTGTGTGTGTGTGTGTGTGTGTGTGTGTGTATGCGCATGCGCATGCGCGCGCGGACACAGCACCATGACACATATGTGGGGGGGGTCAAAGGATGTCCTGCAGGAGTCAGCTCTTTCTTTCCATCATGTGGGGATCAACTTCAGGCCATCCAGTTTGTTAGCAAGCACATTTACCAACTGAGCCACCTTGCCAGCTCTCAGTTTATAACCGAAGGCCAGCCTGGGCTATATAGTAAGACTGCCTCTCATAAAATCAAAACTGTTAAAAATAAACAATTTGTATAAACAAAAGATTTTTAGGATCCAGAATTTCAAGGATTACAGTGCTCCTAACCCCCAAAAGTTTACGAACTGCTGAACTATTGGACCTGGAAACATTTGGCTGAAGTCCCCCAGAACACACACTTCGGAGGTCTTTCAAAAGACAAGAACACACATCTCCTTTCAGAGGTGGAAACTGACTGGGCGACACATCAGCACAGACCCCTCGATTCTCCGAGGCAAAGGAAAGAGGTCTTTGGACGATCATTTGAACCTCTTGAAGACCATATTCCCACCTGCAAAATGCTCTGTCCCCTCCCAGAATCCCCAGGGTAGTCAAGGAATGAAGGAGGTGGCCGCAGTTGTGCATCTAGTGGCAAAGAGAACGGAGCTTGGAGGAAGAAGAGATGTTGGTGGAAAGGCAGATCTCCCCCCGGCCCCTGGATTCGCCAGGCAAGGCCATCTCAGGTTGCTGGGAGACATGGAAAGATGTGTGCATCCATATTTGTGGGATGCAAAACTGCTGCCTTCTCAGGAATCAAATAAGCCTGAACTATTTTATTTTGAGAACAGTGACATGGCCCATCGGTTACATTCCATATTCCCCAGTGGCACAGATTCTTATTTGTATATGCTGCCTCTGTAGTAACTTCATCAGTGCTTACCACCACAGTAAAACACCAACAGCTACAAGCGCCCCTCCCGGCAACCTCCCAACGGCTCTCCTAAGCTCCCCCAAACCCACTCGCATCCTAGCCTGTGGTGCTAACAACCTGTTCCCTGTCCTTAGACTTTGGTTCAAACACTATAGAAACAGGAGCAGAAAGCAAAGTAACATCTGAGGGCGGGCCTTTTTTTTTTTTAAACCCCACGTTGATCACTCCTTTGAGGTTCATCCAAATTATCATATGTGTCAATAGTTCGTCCTTTTTTATTGCTATCTAGTACTCCACTGCATGTTAATTTGTTTTCCCCATCCAGCCACTGGAAAAGATTCCAGTTTGTGGCTATTAGATTCATGGGCAGATTTTCATGAAAGCCTAAGTTTTCATTTTTCATGGTGGAATAAATGCCCTCAGCACACAACTGTCAGGTGACCTGGTAACTGCCCCAATTAGTTTTAAAGAAATGACCACTGCCTTCTGCAGAGGGTTTGGGCACGAATGAGCTGGCCTCCCTGGCAGCCTTCCGTGTTGTCCCTGCTCCCTCCGTCAGCCACTGAGGCAGGTTCTGCGGCTGGAGTTTTTGAGCATATGGAATTCAAAGGAGTTGAATGCACCGACACGAAGTCTCATGGTGACATTGGGCACCGGCTGGAGGGCAAGATGCTAATTCGCCTCTCCTTCCTCAAGTGAACACCTGCACTGAATTCTAGTCTGGTTCAGAGATACATGGGGGACCAGCTCTGTTTTCCAGACAAAGAAAACAGAAAGAAGAAGAGGTCATTCGCCCACACCACACGGCTAGAGAGTTATAAGTGCTTGGTGAAAGGTTGTAGCTCAGTGGTTGCGTTGCTTGCTAACACGAATCCCTGGGGACAAGACCACTCAGGCTGAAGAGATCAAGAAAGTTTGGTATCTGTGAGATGATACACTGTTTTGTTTTGTTTCCAAGACAGGGTTTCTCTGTGTAGCCCTGGCTATCCTAGCACTCACTCTGTAGACCAGGATGGCCCCAGACTCAGCGATCCTCCTGCCTCTGCCTCCCAAGTTCTAGGATTAAAGGCTGAGATGCACTTTTTGACGACAGGCCAGACTCAACTGGCAAACCTCCTGTGGGCTATTCACGTTCATTAATCTGTTTGGGTTTAGCCCATGCCATCCTCAACATTTCCATTAATTACTCATATTTAAAACTTGGGGTTTTTATATCTGATATCAGGCTTTTAGCTTTCAGAATATCCTAGCATATGGCCATATGGCCTCACACAGCAGCCACCAAAAAGGCTATGCCCTCTAAAGGAACTCATACCTTCTAATTAACCCCAGTGCCTACCGCCATCCTACCCCACCTGACCTCATGTCAACTGTCACTGCTCACTAGCCCCTTAGGCACTGAGTCTGGACCCCTGTGCTTGGGCAGAGGGAAAACATGGAAGCCTCCAAACATCAGAGATCCACTCTGCACAGAAAAGGGAAGGCCATCTTGGAATTTCCATAGCACAGAGCAGGGTGCAGCCATTTACACCTCACAGCGTGGACAGGTCTGCAGAGCCGAGCAGCAAGCACTGGGCAAAGGTGCTTGCTTACACTTCCAGAGACGGGCAGCAGACGATGCGCTTACAGCATTCCCCGGAGGAGTTTCCACAGGCGGCCAACTCACCAAAGTATTCTGCTCGGTGTCTTACAGCCCTGTGACTGTACACACACGGACTTCTCCATTAGCAACACTGATCACACACTGGGGAGGAACCGCCCCCCCCTCCAAAAAAATACGCCAAGGGAAGGCGGGAATAAGTCATGCCAGGCAGCTGAGTGCCAGAACGCTTTCCACTTCCCAAATGCCCTCCTAGCTGGGTATAGTAGCTCATGCCTGTGACCCAGCAATCAGACTGAGACACAGCGGCTCCAGTGAGTCTGAGACCAGCCTGGGCTACGCGGTGAGCTCCAAGATAGTCTGGGCTAACAGTGTGAGACCATGTCTAAAAAAAAAATAAATAAAAAGCAAAAACGAATACTTCCTCAGCCAACACCTCAACTAGGAGTTCTAAGCATGGAGAGAGAACCAAGTCAAATGAAAGTCACTATTTTCTACATTTAATACGCCCTAATAAAAACTATTGAAACCAAACCTGGTAGTATAAGCCCATAATCTCCTCTCCCCCCTCCCCTCCCCTCCCCTCCCCTCCCCTCCCCTCCCCTTTTCTCCCCTCATCTCACCTCTCCTCTCCTCTCCACAGGGGCCTGAGATGAGAGAATGGCAAGTTCAGTACCAGCCTGAACATATTTACAAGACCCTGTCTCAAAAGAAAAAGGAGCTGGACACGGTGCCACACACCTATACTCCCAACACTGTGGGAGGGATAGACAGGTAGATCTCTGTGAGTTCGAGGCCAGCCTGGTCTACAAAGTGAATCCAGGACAGCCAGGGCTACACAGAGACACCCTGTCTCAAAAACAAAAAACAAAAACAAAAACAAAACAAAACAAACAAACAAACAAAAAAAAAAAACAAAGCAAATAAAAAAGGAAGGAAGGAAGGAAGGAATCTGAAGACAAAGCTCATTGGTAGAGCGCTTGCAGTCTGGGTTAGGGTTAGAGTTAGGGTTAGGGTTAGGCAGACATCAGAACATATCCTTTCCATGTCTTTTAAAAAAATCTTCCAAGATTTCTGAGGAGAAAAGCATCAGTCTGGTGTTCATAGATGCTAACGTCTTTAGAGCCATGCCTGTCCACGTTGTAAACACAGACAGTCCTCCTGAGGTTCCCAGCCTGGGGGAGGGGACAGCAGTAGCATTTAGGATAAGACGTAAAAACATCATTTGGTTTTTTTGTGGATTTGTTTTCGCAGTTACTGTTTATTTATGGAAGTGACATGAAATTTCCTTTTTTTTTTTTTTTAATAGAACTCCATCTCAATCTACAACTAGTGACTTGATAGTAAAGAGAAATGAAATAACGACAGAATTCAGTGTTGGCAGGATTTGTAAGTCACTGACATTTGGGGAAGCCGCCTCACAACGACAACTGGTTCTCATGACAACAGTCTTGGAGGAGAACAGTTCACATGGGTTTTGGGGAGGGTGTTTTGTGGTTTAGTTTTAAAGTTGGGGAGGGAACCCCAAAGCCTTGCATATGCTCAGCAAGTGTTCTACCCCCTTTGGTCTTAGAAGCATCCGTATGTACTCAGCAAATATTTTTCAAGTATTTGCCACACACTGGACTGTGCTAAGGGATGAGGAGCTAGCAGGTGAGGGAGAGACATGGTCGCTGTCTAGCTGGTGGATGACAGAACAGGCAAGGGAACACAGAATGAGGGCCAGCAGGTGGCAGAGGCCTGACTCCTGCCAGGGTGCTCCTTCCACAAGCTCAGGACAGACAGACAGTGTTCACTGCACTGCTCTCTTTGCTCTGGGCCAAGAAATTAAGGACAGTTACCCAGCCCCTCTGGAGAAAGGAAGGGACAGCATCTCCCAAGAGCAGTAAAAAGGGACCAGGACATATTTTCTGTGCCTTTGCCTGTCAGCTCCTCCCACTTCAGCCCTTGGGTTCCCTGGAGCAGGGCCCCAGGACAGCTCCCTCCTGACTGCGAGTTTTCAGGTGACCTAGTTTCCCCCAATAGACCCACACACCTCCTCCGCCCCCATCTGAGAAAACCCTGCTCAGGCTAATTAAAGAATTGCCTGGTGCTGCCCGCCCAACAGCAGCCAGGCAGCACCCCCCCCACACCCCCAAGGAAGGGCACTGGCCTGGGTGCTGGGAGAGCACAGTAACCCAGGGTTCCACTGAGCTGGGAGGTGGCTTCTTTAAGAAACTCTTGCATCCCAATCTACATTGAGGAGTAGGGGTGGGGAGGGGGGTAGTAACAGGCCATGGGAGAACAATAGTCTCAGTATTTTAAGGGGCTCCCCTAAGGAAGCCAGGCTTGGAGGTACACCAGTGGAATAGACATATGTTAACCCTGGTGTGTAGTGAGAGCATTCATGGACCATCACACAGGCCTGTGGGACCTCTACTCATAAAGGGGCTTGGCTGGGGTATGAGCACGGGAGGGGTCTGTGCAGGCCAAGGCAATGAGGTCATCCAGGAAGTATGTATGAGAAGAATTTGAGTCCAAGGGAAGTAAGGTGGGGCACTGAACTTTCCCAGCATCTGGGCCACGTACCAAAATAGTTCAATTGTGACCAACAGGAAGTATAAGGCCAAGGCACTAGACCCTGGGAGAAGCAGGAACAGGCTGCTGAGGTATTGTCAACCCCCCCCACCCCCTCAGATCTTGAGCCTGCCTATCAACTGGCAGAGTCTAAACCTGGTTCTTCTTCACACTCACACTCATCCTTGCTGTCCTCAGGAGATGGAGCCAGTGTACAGATCTGGGCTCCCAAGACCGAGTACCATTAGACTGGCCATTAAGGGCAAAGGGAAGAAAGTTGACCAGGGTCCTGTGGAGAGATGGAGCCATGGGGTGACAGGAGGCCCTGTAGGTAAAAGCTATGGTGGGGTTACTGCTAGGAGTGAGCATGCCCCTGGAGAAGAGGATATTTATGGGGGTCACAGAACCCATTCATTATCCTGTGGGCCCTGATTGGTCCGAGCTCTTGGAAAGAGCCTGAGCTCAGACATGGATGGGGTCTAGGGTGGGCATATGTGCTCGGTTGGCCCAACCAGAAGCTTCCTCTCCCCCACTGTCTGAGGCAGTGGAAGTGTTGTGAAGGCAATCTCTGGTGAAGCCAATGCTTGGGTGGTAGAGGACACGAATGGGTTGTTTAATCGCTGAGGTGCTGGACTCCAGCAAGCAAAGCCAGCAAACTAATGTACTGGGTAAGCCAGTTCCCTGTAACCCACAATATCCTAACACACAGCAAGGATGCTTTCAAGGGCGCAGGCTTAGGAAGCCCAGGAAGGGCTGTGGCCCCTTGCGGAAGGCTATTACCAACATGTATACTTCCTCCTACATTGGCCATTTCTGGCTCAACAGGTCTAAGTGGAAGGCCAGGCTTGAGGAAATGCAGGATGTCAAGGTTGATTCCTGCAGTAGTCATGTCTGTTGAGTTGGGAGAAAGGACCCCCCCATACGCGCGCGCGCGCATACACACACACACTCATGCACGCATGCACACATGCACACAGTCACAGAGGAGCAAGTGGCTGACACATCTTTGGAGTCAAGCCTACTTACTGGTTTGAGAAAAACAACACGAGGGAAGGTGAATTCAAATTCAAGAGGCTGTCAAACATGAGTCACACAGAGAGAGAGTTTCAAAGTTCACACTGTTAAAGAAAATGTTTGGCTTTTTTTCCCCCTTGGCTCTTCAGCTATTCTTCTCCACAATCTTGGCAGGCTCCGGAGGAAGGCCACGAGTGCTTTTCTCCTCGTGTTTCCTGCACGGCTGAGCACAAGGGGAAAAGGAAAACAAACAGCCCGGTGCCTCCTCCCAGCTCTCACTCGGGACCTGATTTCTCTCTAAAAGGACGCACACCCCCGCCCTCCTACAAGGCAGCTGAGTAACATCATCAGTAGAGAGATGCTCTGCGCGTGAGAGAAGAGACTTCTGGGCCTTGGTGCTCCAGATATCTGAATTAGAAATTAGCCCTGTCCCTCCGGCCCTGTCTTCAGGGGACGTGGTGCACCACTGACTGTCCTGCTCCTGCGGGGATGACCCTGTTAGACTCTGGGCACAGTCCCTGTACACAGGCCTCCTGGTTCTAAATCTGATGAGGGACTAGAGTCCCCGAGGTCCTGCTCCTCAATGGCATTTCTCCCAGTCACATTCTTTCATTCAGATCTCTGAGTGGTGGCCCTGACCTTTTGCCTGAAGCCCATTTATAGGGTTTCAAATGTATGGGCAGGAGAGGGAGGCAGGATTCCTAACACACAGGAATGAAGAGTGACCAGGCAACCCATAGACGTGAGCTCTCTCAGGACATTGCCCTGGGGCACCAGTGACATTTAGGTGGACTAGTTGAGGACACTGGCTTCTCCAGCCTCGGGCAGAGCTGGGCCCGTGGACAGGCAATATAAAGAGGCGCCATGAGCCTGGCATGAGGAGAAAATCTTCAAATGCAAACTTAGAGGCCAGGCCTGGAACAACGCTGGTCTCACCCAGAACTCAGTGACCACAGGCTGTAAAGAGACGAGAGAATCAGTGCTTGGCAGACAGGCTCCCCAGAAGCCCCGATCCTGGCTGGCCTGGGAAAGCATCCAACAGGAGTAAGGGCCTTGCTAAGTATGCCCAGAGCCACACGTTTAACAACACAACCTGTCAGGCCAACTTCGAGTAGATGATTAGTTGATGTTTTGGGTTAGCTCTCAGGTTAAGGTGAGGTGGCCTCCTTGGGCTTCCAAGAAATCTTCAAAGGGGTCAGGAGTCTAGTGGACACAGGAACATCCTGTATTTTTTGAATCATGAGACACACTTCCCCCCCACCCACCCACCCAAAAAGTGAGGAAGGGATCAGGGTACGCCTTACGTCTGATGGCTGTTTTTACTGTTTTTCTTGTTTTACTTTTCTAAAAACTGGGTCAGGCGCGTCTTATAGTCCAAAAATTACTACGGTATCAGTCTTCCACACCCAACTTCTCATCTGATATTTGAACCCAAAGAAGCCAGACCACTTGTAGGTAAGAATGCCAGTGCGGGGAGGGGCACAGGGGTCAGATTAAAAGGTACAAAAGCCAGGGGCACGTAGACCTCATATAATGCCTTACAACTGTCCTATGTGGCACCATCACAGCTACCAGTTTCCTAAAGAAGCTTATATAATAGCTAAGTAGAGGGAAATGAGAGTCATATTACAAACACAGTTTCTCCAAGATTGGGGGGAGTGGAACACACAGCCCCTAACCTCCCCAACTCCTAGCCCTCCCTCCCTCCACCCCTCACCCCACTCCTGTGCGGGAACAAAAAAACTCCCTCCAAAGCTAGAGGGAGGATCATTTTCAAAGCAGGCCACCTGTGGCCACAGGACACCCTCCTGCATCACAGGTCATTAAACAAGGGATGGCTGTTAATACTGTCTAGATCAGCTCCTCTGCCCCCTCCCCCATCTCTCCCGACATTCTTGACCAAGCTTCCCCCACCCCCTGCCCCCTTGTGCCAACTCTTAGGCTGGTGGAGTCCATTTGAGGCTGTATGAGGAGGCAGATTATGAAGCCACAGGACCGAGTGCTGGAAAGGATCAGCAATGTCGGCCATGGCCATTGATGTAGGTGGGGACTATGAGCCCATCGACTGCAATTCTGGTCTACAGCGTGCTTGCCTAAAGTTAGATTTCAGTGTATGCCTTTGTCCCCCTCGACTGAGAGTCTAGTCCTCGGTATAGGGATACAGCTTAGTGAGCAAAACATGAGGACCAGGGTTCTGATCCCTAGAACTTATATGAGCACTGCTTTGGAGCAGGAAACAGAGGTTCCCTAGATCAAATTGCCTGGATGAACTGGAAAGCTCTAAGATCAAGAAAGAGGCCCTGGGGGCTGGAGAGATGGCTCAGAGGTTAAGAGCACTGTCTGCTCTTCCAGAGGTCCTGAGTTCAATTCCCAGCAACCACATGGTGGCTCACAGCCATCTATGACGTGATCTGATGCCCTCTTCTGGCCTCCAGGTGTACATGCAGGTAGAGCACTGTATACATAATAATAAATAAATAAATCTTAAAAAAAAATATATATATTAAAAAAAAAAAAAAAAAGAAAGAGGCCCTGTCTCAGTATATAAGGTGGAGAGTGATAGAGAAAGACACTCAGCATCAACCTCCAGCTTCCACGTGTGCCCACATATGTTAACACGCATGCACACATGTGCACATACATGCAAAGGGAGTTTAATCTTCTAGTCTTAAACACAAAGGTCTAGAACGTTATCAAACCAGATAGGAGGGCCTCTCAGATCCCAGGACATCGTTGAACAGCAACCTGCCGCTGGCGGTAGAATGAACTCGGCTCCATCCTGCTAAAATGCTGAGGCCTAGGTTCTAGAAAGTGACATCCTAAGCCAACGACAGCAAAATGGCAGCACGTACAGTTGACTGTCCCTGAAGCACAGAGATGCAGCAGCGTGTTGTTGAGGGTCCATTCTTAAAGGATGAAGGAGGTAAGACACTGCCACCAGCTGAGACCCTTCTCCATCTAGAGGCAGAGATTGCTGGCTTGGGCTTCACAGCCCTCCTGACAGCGTGGAAGAGCCCTGTTGTCCAGTCACTAACAAGATTTCTCTCTCCACTGCAGACTCCTGGAACACATCTCTAGAAAGCTGTCTCATATACACACACACACACACCACACACACACACACACACACACACACACACACACCTACCCACTACCCTTCCTTTCCTTCTGCAGTCAGGGGCAGGTTTAGCCAGTTGGGAAATTGCTAGGATGAGGGTTTGTTTGTTTGTTTGTTTGTTTACAAGACCTTTCATATGAACTATCTGCTGGGGTGTGTAGAAGGATGCCAAGGAGGCAGTTAAGTTTGAAGGTGGTCCTACCCGGAAGACAGGCTGAGAGAGGGAGGGGCCAGAGTGAATCAGAGTTGAATCCAGCTCCCCTCCAGTCCTGGGCACATCTGAGAATCAAATGCAAACTATATGCACAGAAAAATGACAGCAGAAGGAAAGAGGAGAGACCCCCCAAAGCACCCTAAGCGTTTTAAAAGATCTTCCACACGAAGTACACAATATTAGAGTCTACAGCCTCAGCGGCGAGACAACCAAGAAGACATATTGGTTAAGAAAGCAGACAGACCAATTCACAAGAGAGACGATAACTGTCAAGATCGTGACAGAGCAACACACACGCTTAGCTCAGCTAAAGGGAAGCCTTTCAGGGCCCGTTATCTGCGCCCAGGAAATGAACCCCGGGAGAAAGGATGCCAAGAAACAATGGCAGCTTCTCAAATTAGCACCCCCTTTTCCCATCAAGCTTTGCTGTAACATCTCTGCATTAATTCTGAAAATGTAGGCGTTGACTCCATTTCAAAGGGGGGAGGGAGACTAGACTGAGGCTATGGCTCAATTGGTAAGGGTACTTTCCTAGTATTCACGAGGCCCCGAGTTCAATCCCTAGCACCTCAAAAACTAGGTATGGTGGTATACACCGGTAACCCTGGCATGCTGGGGGTACAAGTAGGTGGATTCAGAGTTCAAAGCCATCCTTAGCTATATATCAAAATTGAGACCAGCCTGGGCTATATGAGACACTGTCTCAAAAACGGTGACAGAAGCAGACTCGGAGAGGTTAGAACACTTGTAAATAGAGCTGTGTTCTAGCTTTTCTGCGCTGGCATCTCTTCCTTATCAGCCTGCCATCTGTTTGGATGGGTCGGTGCCTAAGCCATTTGCTTGGTATGTCGAATACCTCCCCAACTTGAAAATAAAAGGGGGGGGGGGTGGGGGGGGGGGGAGGGTTCAGACAAAGATGAGCTCAGAAGTCTGACTGGTGTAAGAAGAGGAATTCTTGCTTCGTTTATTGGTTTTTGCTTTGTGCTTAGTCAGACTCTCATGCAGTCAGGCTGACCTGGATCTCGGTATGTAGCCAAAGACGACCTTGAGGTCCTCATTCTCCTGCCTCCACTCCCCAAGGGCTGGGACTTCAGGCCCATACTATGATACTTGGCTAGTAGGGGGATTCTTAAGGGAAATAAGTGAAAGCCACATTGGATGAGAAAAAGCTGATTCGAGTCAGAACTTCACTTCGTGTAGGAGCTGACTGCATGTGTCGGCTTGGGCAGGAAATGGATGTAACTTGTTCTGCGGGTCTGCGTTTCCTATCCCTTTCAAGGCCCCATGGGCTCGGCCTCCACCACTAAATACTCTCTTTCTGGTGACTGAGTTTCATTCTCATTTCTCAGAACAACTCTCAGACCAGATTCGCAACAGTGACTGTCTCGTCCTCTTATGCCTGGGACACGAAGCAGGAAGTTTCCAGCTCCTCCCCAGTGTGATGGATCTTTTTTTTTTTTTTTTTTAAATCCAACATTCAGGTTTTGAAGTTTCTCCGGTACTGCCACCTGTGACCTCTCACCTCTCGGGTTACTCTGCAGAGATGCACGCTGTGGCCCACTGCGCTTCTGCCACTCCCCTGTGATCTGCAGCCAGAGTTCCTCCCTTTGATTCCCTCCTCCTGGGCGTGCAGAACTCTGAGCAGACCTCAGCTTCCCTATTCCCTTTGAACCTGAAAGTCCCATTGCAGGAAGACGTGTTACTATAGCAATAGAATTCAGCTCCCCTGCGTCAAAACCCCAGGCTCACTCTAACCATTAACCATGGTGCTTTGCACTCAGATGTCTGGGATGACGCTCTCATCTCCTCTCAAATTATAGCATCGCTCTCTAAGTTCATATCTCAGGTCATTAACAAGTAACTAGTTTGCAGGAGTTCTTTCTTGGGCGTGTGTGTGGTGTGTGTGTGGTGTGTGTGTGTGTGTGTGTGTGTGTGTGCCTGTACACACAACACGCACATACACATGCAGATGCATGGGGGAAGGTCAGAGGTCATGAGGTTGATGTCTGGCATCTTCCTCCATCACTCTCCACTCAGAGACAGGGTCTTTGGATAAGCCTGAAATCTATGAGTTGGGCAAGCCAGCCTGGCTCGCCATTGAATTCCAGGAGTCCACTTGCCTCTCCCTCTCCACCAGTGGAGCGCAGGTATGTGCTTCCATGTGCTTCCATGCGGTTTCAGGGTTCCAAACTCAGGTTCACACACTTCTGTGCAAGCCCTTTACCAATTAATCCATCTCTGTAGCCCTCATTTGGGGTTTTCTTGTAGCAGTTTACTCTACCAATCCGAGTCTGTCTTCAGGGTTAAAGCCTTATTTACTTAGCCAACAAATGAATATTTATTGTCACCCACTGCAGCAGAAGTAGGGAGGCGGGTGGTTCTGAGGGTTCCTGAATGGACAGAGCTGCTATTCAGCAAGATTCTACACTATCCATCTGCCTGCCAAGGAAGAGCCCACAGGAAAACACCAAAAATCAGGCAGAAACTGGAAGGGACTTAACATTCTAAAGACTGTGAGGGAATTTCCCTCCATCAGACCTGTGTGTGGCAGCTAATTTGTGGGTGAAGATTTCTCTCTCGTGACCTAAGTAATTAGGGAGCAAAATTCAGCCAGTGACAGCTGAAAAGTGAAGAAAGCCCCGCTCCCCACCTCCCTCCAACATAGATAAAGCCACAGGACAGCAGCCCTGAACACTGAGTAGGCGTTCCCGTGGCTTGGCATGTGGTATAGCACACACCTGGAGAGGGAAGCAGGTATTCAAGGTCACCCCCCAGCTCAGAGTGAGTTTGAAGCCAGTCAAGGCTACCTGACATCCAGTCAAGACAGACAGGGAGTGGAGACTGTGCCCAACTCTACCTGAATGCTACATATTCTGGGAAGATGCCAAGCAGTTTGAATCAGGCTCAAAGTGGCCGAGATCTCAGCTGTTGCCTACTGTGCTGGCTTCTTTTATGTCAACTTGACCCAGGCTAGAGTCATCGGAGAGGAGGGAGCATCAATTCAGAAAAAAACGCCTCCATTAACATTGGGCTGCAGGCACGCCTTAGGGGCTTTTTCTTAATTAGTGATCGATGTGGGAGGGCCCAGCCCACTGTGGGTGGTGCCATCTCTGGGCTGGTGGTCCAGGGTGCTATAAGAAAGCAGGCTGAGCAAGCCATGATGAACAAGCCAGTAAGCAACACCCCCTCCATGGCCTCTGCATCAGTTCCTGCCTCCAGGTTCCTGCCCTGTTTGAGTTGCTGCCTTGATTTCCCTCAGGGACTGTCTGCCCAGAGGATGTTACTTGGAGTTGTAGCCTGGGCAAGCTAAGTAGCCAGTTATTTAAAATATTCCATTTCTGAGAAACACAGTAGAACCCAGACTCTCTCCAAATCTTTACAACACTAGGGATGTAATCTAAAATTGCTATGAAAGGGCTGGAAAGATGGCTCAGCACTTAATTGCACTTGCTGTTCTTTCAGTCAACCCAGGTTTGGTTCCCAGCATCTACATGGAGGCTCACACTAGTTTCAGGGGCTCTGACACCCTCTACTGGCCTCTGTGGGCACCAGGCATGTACATGGTGCATATGTACATTCAGACAGAACCCTCATATACATAAAAAAAAATCTATGAAACAATTTCTTACTATGTAGCTCTGGCTGGCCTGTAATTTGCTACAAAGACCATACTGGCCTCACACTCACAGAGATCCACCTGCCTCTGTCTCCCAAGGGCTGGGATTAAAGGCCTGTACCACCATGCTTGGTCAGTAACTCTTTAAAATTAAATTAAAAAAAATAAAGTAAAACCACCATAAAAATTAAAAATTGTTAAAACAAATAAACAAAACCAAAAAAAGACCCAAAGCTCAAGAGAAAAGGCAATCAATGGTGCTTTCTCAAAATGAAACCAGCGCTGAAATCAACAGGATAAGAGTTCTTAAAGCAAACATGCTAGCTTTGCTCAAGGGTGTAAAATAAATTAATGCTTGTAATAAACAAACAGATCAGACATCTTTGGTATGCTGAGCAGGTAATGGCAGCAGATGCCTGGCATTCTAGCACTCAGGGGGAAGGAGCGAGCAGGACTTAGAGTTGAAGATCATTCTGGGTTAGATAATGAGGGTCAGAGAGAGAGAGACAGACAGACAGACAGACAGACAGACAGAGAAAAGAAAGATGGGACAAAGAACCAACATTATTAACTCGCTGCACTCCCTTGTTCTTTGCACCTGTGCGAGTTGCAGTTCTCGCTAATGACAGTTACACAATTCTCATATTTCCTTTAGCGTCTTTTCTAGTATCTTCCTAGTGCCTGGTTCTTCAAAGGCAAGCTTTGAAGAGCAAAACTACAACATAACCTACAAACCAGATAGCTCTGATGGCATCTAGGCACACTATGAGTTACCTATCGTCTTCCCATCCCACTCAGGCCTTAAGTAGGGACAGACTCAAGTCTTTCCCGGCCTCTCCTCAGAGCTCGATAGTGCTCCCACTCAGTCTCCAGAGCCATCCTGGTGAGCCATGTGTGCCCTGCCTCCAGATCCACACCCAAACGTCCCTTCCTCAGCAAAATGCCCTCCTGTGGAATGCGAGGCCCATGATGAGCTCCTGCTACAGGCATTTGTGCAGCCCTTCCTCTTCCCCATTCCCACTTCTAAATCAAGAACAGTTAGTTCTGCCTTAGAGCTGGCTGCAGATGGTGGGAACACACATGCAAGCCCACAGAGCAAGACCACTGACAGCAGCAACGGTTCTGTGTACAGTCTCATGCCCTGAGCAGGGTATGCATTGGTCTAGACACATTCTTAAAACCACTCAGCAATATCTTATAAATGTAAGGAAACACACATACTCCATAATCCAGCAATTTCATCTCTAGAACAGACCAAACAGAAGGTCCTACAGGCAGTCGTATACCCGTACACACACACACACACACACACACACACACACACACACACACACACACACATCACAGAAAAGCTTTTAAAATTATTGTTGTTGTTGTTGTTGTTATTATTATTATTATTATTATTATTTGAAACCCAGCATTATTATTATTATTATTATTATTATTATTATTATTATTATTATTATTATTATTATTTTGAAACCCAGCAAGATAGCACAATAAGTAAAGGTACTTGCCACACAAGCCTGGTAACATAATTCCAACCCCTGAAACCCAGGCAAAGGAGAGAAGCCACTCCTCAAAGTTTGTATGTATTTTTTGCATTGCTTTTTTTCCCATAACAAATCATTAAAAGTTTGAGAAGAACAGCGGTGTGTGAGAGTGTCACTTCGGTACGTTCTCTTTAATGGGTCTGAGGTACAGCCAGGAATTGCTAGGTCTCCGAGTTCCCCCAGGTGGGTGTGATGTGTGAGCCTCCAGGAACCACCACGTCAGGACTTCGTAACCTTCCCTGCTGTTTTGTGGAGCAGCGAGTGCTACTTCCACAGAAGGTCTAAAGCAAGATGTTTCTGTAGAACATGAAGCGCAGCAGAGGATGCTAGTGTGCCCAACACGGAAACAAGCTCCATGGTGAAATGATGTCTTTCTTGGTCCGTTGGGGTTGTCTCTGGCTACATCGCTGACGACAGTAGCTTTAGCTACTCTATCAGATTCCGTGCTCATGACAGGCCTCAGAAAAAGGTGAGAAGCATATATTATGTGTGAGAGAGTGGGGCAGGCCCATGTACGCAAGCACACCCAAGCCTGCGGAAGACATCCAGTGCCCTGCTTTATCACTCTGCACTCATTTGAGTCTATGGATGATCTTGAAGCTAGGGTGATACCAGCAAGTGCCAACCATCCTGTCTCTGCCTCCCACAGTGCTGGGCTTATAGGTGTGCAGGGACATACCTGCTGGGAATTCAAAGCCAAGGCCTCATTTTTGCATGGTCAGCATTTTAACCATCGCACCATCTTCCTTCTTCCTCCTTCCTTCCTTCCTTCCTTTCTTATTTATTTATTTAGTTTTCTGAGATAAGGTCTCACTAAGTAGCCCTGGCTGGCCTGAAACTTGTCAGGTAGAACTGGATGGCCTCAGATTTATAGAGATCTACCTGTCTCTGCCTATCAAGTGCTAACCTTAAAGGCATGTGCCACCTCTCCGAGCCAAAGCCTTCCTTCATAACCGCTGCTCAAGCTGCCTCTGTAGCCAGGGCTTGACTGCAGGATGTAGCCGACCAAGGGTCACGTTCTCCTCATTCTCTCGGCAACACAGTGAGCTCTGGGTAACGGGCCAGGGAACATTAGAAAATAACAACTGGCTTCACCCGACGGCCCTTTTCAGTTGCTATCCTCATCTGCTCCTTGCCTTGAGCTGCCCCAAGTGCGCAAACAGGTGCTGGGACAAGGCAATGTCTAGCTCAGTCGTGGCTGCCTGTGAGTGGGTGAGACTCTCAGGTGAACGGGCCTCTTTCTTTTTGCCATAGGAGGCCCCTTTATAAGCCACAAGGAGCTCTCTGGTGCTCATTTCCTCACCGAGAACCACTCTGTGCATCTGACCCACCACAGCCAATCATATCACCCACATCCAATCTTTGTTACCCACCCCACCCACCTCACCCCCCCACCCCCACCCCCAGCAAGGGTGTGAGTTTTGAAATAAGCCCTCTGCTCCCTCCATCTGTCTTTCTGGACTAGCATACAGCTGCTCCCACACAGGAGAGATCAGAAATCATTGCAGGCTTCAGATTTGCCTGAGGGATCTACAAAACCTTTCTCGGATGAACCCCATTAGTAAATGCAGAAACCACCAAAAAAAACCCCCAAGTTTGAATGGCCTCTTCTTAACTGCTGCTCCCAGGTAACTGCATCATTTTTCTGATTCTCACTGAGTGCCTGCACACACTCTATCCCTGCCCCCTCCTCACACACTCCTGGGGCGGGGGGAGGTTGAGACTAAGCCTTGGTAGGTAGTCCAGGCTGGCCTTGAACTCATGTGCCTCCTCAAGTGCTGGGACTATATAGGCACACACCACCATGCCTGGCTTCAAGTTGTTTTCTCCTGAGAAGGTCAACCACCTCGTTCCAGGACATACTCCTGTTACTGATGAGCTAACGGGTGCTGACCATGAAGCTAGGCTTGATCAGTATAGCAGCTGGCTTAGCACCTGCCCCCACATGGTACAACCTGAACCACACTGCTTTGTTCTTGTTTTATTTGGTCACTTGTCTGCCAACCCTGGGAGATAAGATCAACCTAAGGGTGGATGCTGGCTTAATTTAATCTTATGTTCAGGGTGAAGTGTAAAGCCAAGGGGGAGTGAAGTTCCTGGATTTTGAACAATCTTTATTTTATTTTATTTTATTTTGAACAATCTTTATAAAGGCACCATCCAGAGGCCAAGGAATGTGAATTACTGCAAAGCCTGGGTCAGGATATTTTACACTTTGAGCAACCAACTATCCAAAACCCAAAATGCTCCAAGACCCGAAAGTTTTGTTTTGTTTTTAATTAGCCATGAAGCCATAAAGGGGTAGTTTCACGCTGACCTGTGGCAGATGACAGACAAACCCAGCACACTAACAATATTACAACAAATGACCTTCAGGCTTTGTGGACAATGTATATTAAAATAAAACAAACTAACAAACAAACAAACAAAAAACAACTAACAAACATGAGCCAGGCATGACGGCACATAGGCCTGTCCTCCTACCTACTCAGGAGGCCAAGGCAGAAGAATCACAATTTTAAAGCCATCTAGGCTACTTACCAAAACCAGTCTCAAAATAAAACAAATTTTAAAAGGATGCTTGGGAGTTGAGAATAGGTCGTAGTCAGTAAAGTACTTGCTGCCCAAGCATGACAACCTGAGTTCGATCCCCAGCACCAGTGTAAACGCTGGCATGGTGATACAGGCAGAGACAGGACACTCCCTGAAGCTTCTGGCCAGCCATCTGACACAGTTGGTGAGCCCCAGCTGAGTGTCAGACCTTGTCACAAAAGGAAGATGAAGCAATCAGGCATGGCGGTGCACACCTCTAATCCCAGTAACTTGGATGGCAGGGCCAGGAAGGTCTCAGTAAGTTCGAGGCCAGCCTGGTCTACAGAGTGAGCTCCAGGACAGCGGGGCTACACAGAGAAACCCTGTCTTGGAAAAAAAAAAAGTAAGGTGAACAGTGACTGAGGAACAACACACTGGGTGCTGGCCTCTGGATTCCACATGCATGTGCAGACACACACACACACATGCACGTGCGCGCGCTCATAAAGAGGGGTGGGTTATACCATAGTTGTAGAGTGTTTGCATATATTCATGTGCCCTAGATTCAATCCTGGTTCAGAAGAAGAGGAAGGAGGAGGAAGAAGAGGAGGAAGAAGAGGGGAAGGGGAAAAGAGAAAGAAGAGAAAGAGGAGGAGATAACAAATGAATTCGTGTTTGGACTCGGGTCCCATCTGTAAGGCATATCATTGTGCATCTGAAAATATTCCAAAATCTGGGGGGCGGAAATGCAAAACACTTCTAGCCCCAAGCATCCTGATAACTGCTCTTCAGCCAGTACCCAGGAAGAAGAAAGCACTGGGTGTCAGTGTGGAAGAAGGCAGGGGCAGCATCCACACCGGGGAAAACAAGTCAGCGAGAGGTGACCCTGTTCAAACTGCAATGACACTTGCTTCTGGCAGAACTCAGAATGGTACACAAAGATAAGATTTCTGCTCTTGCTGCAGGAAAGATCAAGACGCAGCTTTTAAAGACTTATGTGTATTTGCATCTCTTTCTATCGTCTGTGTGAGTGTGTGCGAGGTATGTGCTGCTTGTGTGCAGGTGCCTGGGTGTGTGCAGGGACCTGGGGTGTCCAGTGCCCTGGTTCTGGAAGTTATGAGCCACCATGTGGATGCTGGGAATCGAACCCAGGTCCTGAAGAGGAATATGCATTATTATCCACTGAGCTGTTCCTCCAGGCCCTAGAAGCAATTTTAGCCACCATAAGAGTCAAGAAAACAAATGATGGTGGATTTTTGTCAGTGAGACTCCACATAGCCTTAGAGGCCCAGATATACATATGTGTGTTGGCATGTGCTCAGACAAGCTGCCTGAAAAAGAAAACCCAAGAGGATCGTGGCCTAGATGATATACATATGTGTGTTGGCATGCGCTCAGACAAGCTAGCTGAAAAAAGAAAATCTCAGAGGATTGTGGCCTAGATGTGTGAAAAAGAAAAGAGATAAACACATAAATGAATGTGAGTTTGTGTCTGCATCAAAAAACGTACAGAAAGATACGCTAAGGCAGCCAGGGATTCCTTCTGGAGACAGGGATAAGAGTGTAGGGAGAGGGGTGGGGACATTTTACTTTACATTTTCCACGTCGCTGTACTGTTGGGGTTTTATGGTGTGTGTTTGTATCCTTTTTCTAATTAAAAAGCACAAAACACAGCAATAAGAAAAAAGCTTAATATTATGCGTCAAAGAGGAAAAACAAAACAAATGGAATCGTGGTGAAGATCACTCCTCTCTCGTCCTAAAGCAAGAGGCTGCACCCATCACTGCAACGGTCACTCCCTGTCATGTCCGCAGCACAGCTGAGGGTGTTAGTGATTCTAGAAAACAACCAAGAAGGGCCCGGGGGGGGGGGGGGGCTGAAGAGTGCGTGTGTTAGCATGTGTTGCTTTTACTTACAAACGGGTGACAGGAGCCAGCTCTCATGGAGACACTGAACTGAGAGTTTGCTGGGCTGCCACAGACACTGCGGCCTCAACAGCAGAAGCAGGGCCTAGGGATGCTGAAGGAAGCCGGGATCCTCAGCAAGCTGGGGAGGAACATGAATGACCCAGTCCCTGAACGCAGTGACACAGTGCTCTGCTCCCCGTCCCTCTGCCCTAGAGCCATGCAGGACACACAGACGCCCATGCCAACAGCAAGATCCCAGGAATAGTTTATTTACACCCATACATCCTGTTGCTGGGCACACTCAGTACTTAACCGCCGGCACAACATATCATTGCTATGTTTTCTTTACACAGGGAAACTGAGGCTCAGCTGTCCAAGACAAACAACATGCTCAAGCTGTCAGTAGGTGGTAGGGGCAAATGTGCCACCTGAAGCCACCCAAGGTCACTGCTAGCATCCCCTATCTGAAGGAAAGACTAACAGATGCTCAACCTGAGTGGGATGTCCCACACAGAGAAGAAAGCATTTCTGCCCAACAAAAACCCTAAAGTGGGAACTGGGGACATGGCTCAGCGGTATGGTATTTGCCAAACAAGTGTGAGAAACAGAGCTTGGATCCCTAGGACTCTTAGAAAAGGGGACATGATGTTGAGTGTCTGAAATCCCAGCAATCCTAGCTGGAGATAAGATGCAGCCAAGAACATCCTCAGAGGCTTCCCAGCCAGCTAGCCTTGGCACACTTTGGCCAAAACAAAAACAAAAACAAAAGCAAAACAAAAACCAAGAGATCCAGTCTCAAGCACAATGGAAGGTGAGAATAAACATCTATGGTTGTCCTTGGGCCTCCACGTTCTCTACCCCTCAAACACACACACACACACACACACACACACACACACACACACACAGCGCGAGAGAGAGAGAGAGAGAGAGAGACAGAGAGAGAGACAGAGAGAGAGAGAGACAGAGAGAGAGAGAGACAGACAGACAGACAGACAGACAGACAGACAGACAGACAGAGAAGAGATCTTCTAAACTCAGCACATGTGGTAATGAAGGAGAAAGGCCTGGAAGCCAGGTGGAGTAGATTCAAATCCTAATTGCCATTTGTTGGTGGTGTGACCTTGGGGCTGTCATTGAGCCTCTCTATGCTTCACTTTCTGGGAGAGTCACTAGAGTCAGGGTAAGCAATACTGCCACCACTTAAGAGCTGATGGAAGACTAGAGAGCTGGAGGCCAGCTCATAAGCACCGCATGTTCATGACCAGTTAAGAAGCAGGTGCCCTTCCCTCTCGGCAGGAGAGGCAACCCTGCAGGGTGCAGAGCTTGGCAAGCAAGCACAGGCTAGGTTTAGGACCCCCTTTTAGGCAGGTGCCACTGGGCTGGCTGTACACATAGAACAGGATCCAAGGCCTGTGGGCAACTAACCTACACAGGGTACCAGTCCCACCCCCAGCTGTGAATCAATCTCCTGGCACATCAAAACAAAACAAAAAACAAAAAACAGATGCCCAGGGGCCGTCTGGACAGGTGGCATAGGCCTTGGGGATCAGTGTTTTTTAAAAACCCAGGTGACCAGATGGCCCAGGCATGGTGCATCCCTAGACACGTGCTTTTGGAAGCACTGTAAACTCAGTCTCTCGGTTCTGGCTACTTGAGTTGTTCTCGGAGAGCAAGCATCCTGTCACTGGCATCTGGTCCCAGGCCTGGGCACACTTAACATCTGTGATTCTGAAAGCAGCCAGCAGAGCAGATGGCTGTGCAAACAGGCACAGGCTGAATTCTCTTTCCTGCCTGAGTGGTCCACACCAGAAACCCTTATCTGTAGACTTGGGGTTCCCCAGAAGTCTGCAGCTCCCGTCCCAGGAGCCTGCTAGAGACCCTGACAAATCAGACCACCCTCCCCCTACCTGAATTTTACTTCTACTCTAAGGCAGGAAGGGAAGTGTGGGGTGAGGGAAATGGGGGGGGGCAGGTATCCTCTCTATGGTGCAGCATACCTGCCTGAAGTGAATCTTCGCTTTAACAAGCTGGTCATTTCAAAGTCCACATTAAAATAAGCCTTCCCAGTTAAGTTAGGAAAAGAGACAATACCAGGCTCTACAATCCCGGGGACACAAAGGACACCCTTCTTTTGAGCAGTCGTAACCCCTGTTTCCTGTCCAAAGCCATCCAGAAACATCAAACAGCCCAAAGAAAATGAGCATGTCTTCCTGCTGGCCAGGTTTCAAGTCATCGGGCAGATTTCACACTGTAGCTTGACCTCATTAATCCGAGGCCGATCACATTGCTGTAAATGTCAGTGGAAAAACAGCCACCCAGTGGGTTTCCTTCATTCCACCAGACAGGGGAAAACAGGAAGCTGACAGCAGCTGCACCCAGGCCTGGCAGGTCCCAAAGGCTCAGCTGACAGTTAGGGTTAGGGTCTATGGCCCCTTTTCCCAGCCCACTTGAGGATCAAGATTCGCCTTGTGTCTGGCATGAGCAAATGCCTCAGTAACACAGGCGTGAGGCAGTTAACTTCAGGCCCCCATGCACCTGCTCAAAAGAAAATAGCGTGTGCGCTCTGAAAGCCTTTGATCTGAATTGCCCAGCGAGCGGCTGCTCATCACGCAGACTCCTCTACATCTCTCCCGCTCATTCAGAATGTCCTGTAAGGCAAACCTCTGGGACTCCAGGGTGCATGAGGCCTTCCAAGTCCTCATTCATTCCTTTAATGCATATGGATTGTCTCCCAGGCTCTGAACATCACACTGGGCAACTGGGGACACAGCTGAATGAATTAGATACAGTCACTGACCTCGGAGGACATAAGGTCTAGTGTAGCAGATCTCAGCCTTGATGCTGTTAACATTCGGGGAGCTGGTGCTTTTTGTTGTTGTTGTTGTGAGGGGCTTGGCTATGCACTGTAGAATATTCCACAGCCTTCCTGGTCTCTAGCCACTAGATGTCAATTGCTCCTAGTCTCCACTTCCCTCCCAGCCGCTTCTGACAAACACAGGCATCGCGAGACAGTGGCCAAAACTGTCTGACACTGAGAACTGTAGGTCTAGTGCGTAAAAGAGAAGACTAAGACCAGGGGCCTGGAGAAGTGGCTTAGCCATTAAGAGCACTGTCTGCTCTTGAAGAGGGTCCAGGTTTGATTCCCAGCACCCACATGGTGTCTCACAACCATCTGTAACTCCAGTTCTATGGGATCCAACACCGCCCCCCCCCCCCTTTCTGGCTGCTGCTGGCACCAGGCACACATGTGGTGCAGACATACACGGAGGCAAAACACTCGTACACATAAAATCGAGTAAATAAATCTAAAAAGGGGGAAATTAAATAATTTTAAAATAAGACTAAAAGAATAATGATCATTATATAACTAAGTATGGTACAAACAGAGCCATGGCAGAAGATTTAGAAAACATTATACCAATATCATTCACCGCTTAGAAGCTACACCAGGCATTGGGGTGCACCCCTATAACCCCAGCATCCAGGCTGAAATAGGAGGATTGAGAGTTCAAGGCTAACCTCAGCATATAGTGAGATCTCCCACAAAAAGCTTGGAAGCCCATCACTTTAGATACGATTAAGATTCTTAGGAGAACTCAGAATTCCTAATATGTGTGTTGTATATACAGTGTATATGGTTTGTATTTCCAGATGAAGAAATTGGGGCCCAAGGAAACAGAAGCAGTGTCCAAGGCCCCAAAAACTGACGGAAAGCACAATCAGTGTTCGAACCCTGAACTTAAACTCTGTCATTACAGAAAAAGGGAACACTTAAGCATTAGTTTTTTATGTCATTTGTCATTTGTCAATAGGCAGGATCTATAGTCACATGATACTCTGAGCAGTCATCCTAAAAGGCTCATTCCTCCCTGGGGCCACCTTGGGGGCCTTGGCCACCACCTGCCCCATCAATCAAGCCGCAAACTGCCGGCATCGAAGCACATCTGTGGGACCCCAGTGGAATGCCATTCTCGATTCTGAGACATCCAGGAACACCTCCCCCCCACAGTCACCTGCACTCAGGAATTTCCCAAAAGTCAGGGCAGGTTCCACGAGCATACCCTATGGTGACCGATTTCTAAGGGCTCTCCTGCCCAGCATCCAGGGGCACACAAAGTCAGAGAAACTAGACACTGTGTAGCCAGCTTAGAGACTTACAAAGAGCATACAGGAAAGTACATGATATCCTTTTTTTTTCTTTTCTTTTCTTTTCTTTTCTTTAGGTTCTCACCATGTAGCCCAGGCTGTCCCTCAATTTGCTATCCTCCTGCCTTGACCTCCCAAGGGCCGAGACTACATACGTATCCCACCATGTCCAGCTGGCATAGAGCATCTCTGAAGACCTTGGCATGGGGGAGCATGTCAGGCAGAAGAAAGAAAGCTCTATGCTTAATGGAAGGAACCAAGGAGGAATGGAGACAGTGCTTCGGTATAAAAGCACTGCCCTGCTCTTCCTTCCACGCAGAAATTAATCCTGAACTTTCTTGGTTACCACAACCAGACAACCGTTTGCAGAGAGCCTCCACCTGACAAGGCTGTGGAGTGCCGCTTCGGGTCAGCGAGTGTTTAACCATGCACAGGCCCCTGGCAGGATGGCCTCTGACTCCTTCCCTGGCCTTCCTACCAGGACCTGCATCACACTGTTGACAGGGCTCCAGCAGCAACTCCCACCCACAGCTCGCCAAAGCTGTCCAGAGCTTTCCAGCCTGGACACTCTAACACATACGGCTCTCCTCTCCATGTACGGGTCCCCACCCCTCCATTACCTACCACCTGGAAAATTGCCACTGAAGAGATCAAATGTGCTCCCGCAGTAAGTGTAGCCCACCTGTTATTGGTAATAATAGACTAATAATAATAGCAACTAACATCTGCGAGCAGTTATTCATACAGGGACAGCCCTGAGCTAAGTCTTTACCCACAGTATCTCTTTTCTGCTCACTTAACCATGAGCAGTAAGGACAGGGTACAGTGGTGGCTCAAACCTGGGGCCTCCTGTCCTCAGTCCCCACGTCTTACTATGGAAGCTTTGACCGCACGCCCCCCAACCAGGCTCTCTTGTCTGCAGGCCTGCCTCTCCCCTGAAATGAGAACCCCCCCAGAGCTACTTTGGTTATGGAGACCCCTTGCTAATCACAAGGCATGCACAAAGGACCCCGGAGAAAGGAATCATGCAGAAGCCTAATTCTGCGCCCCCCCCCCAGACAGGCTAAGAGGTTTTCTCTACCCTGAGAACTCATGGCACAAGAGGTATTCCTGTAGCGGGGGAGGAGGCAGGATCTATGAGGGCCCAAGGAAAGAAAGGACCAGAGGTGCTAGTGACAAGAGTTCACTTCCTGCCTGCCTGCCAGCACTCCACTAAGCATGTCTCTGTTCTCTGGTCTCATGAAGATGACTTTGGTGGGGGTTCTTACTACCCAGAAGAGAAAGGGAGAGGGGGCGAAAGAGAGAGAGAGAGAGAGAGAGAGAGAGAGAGAGAGAGAGAGAGAGAGAGAGAGAGAGCGCTTTATACAGAGATCCAAGATGGCTTTAGACAGAGCCATCATTTCAACTAGACTCATACTGTTTCCCCCTCCCCCAAGGCTGATCGCTAAGAAGTGTTGGGACAGGAGCTGTCCTGGTCTGGAATGTCAGTTGGGACTCACTGTCTGCAAGTGCCTGGGGGCTGGGAGCACAGGGGGCTAGGATGGGAGAAGGGGTTAGGTCAGTAAGAAACAGTGTCTTAGGGGATCCGAACCCAGCACTTGAATCCAGGCTGCCTTGCGATCTGCTGTCCTGTGACCACTCAGCTGCTGTGGGTTAGAACAAGTTCCCTAAGGGTTTTCTCAAGACAGGACAGGTGGCTAGCTCAGAGTAGCTCCACAGGAAGGTTCCAGCCTTGAAGAAAAGCATTTCCCTCCCTCGGCTTCACCTCACCCTGTGGCTCGGGCTCATGAAAACACCAAACAGCAAGATTAGAATTTAACCTCTGCTCCCGGGCTCCATGAACACAGAGTGTAAAGTCTGTGTGGGCACTAAACCCTGGCCTTACTTACCTGGTACTTCTAGGCCAGGAAATGGCCCATCACAAGAGAATTTCCCAAGGGGCCTGTGATGCCTAAGTCACAAATGAGAGTCCGCTTGGAATCCAAAGAGGCTTTCTTTCTTTCTTTCTTTTATTTAATTTTTTATGTGTAGCCTTGGCTGGCCCATACTTGTTTGTAGACCAGGTTGGCCTGAACTCACAGAGATCCGTTTGCCTCTGCCTCCCTGAGTGCTGGCATCACAGGTGTGCACCACCGCACCCCACCAGCACCCCACTAAAAGGTTTTCTTAAAGCCAGTCCAAAGGCTGGGAAGAGCTGAGAGGACACTGGTAGGTAGACTCTAGTTGACAGTGCTTTGGTTGGCATCTTGTCCACAGCGTCCCAAGGACTGGGGCAGAGAAGATGCGATTTGGGTGACAGGTGGGAGAGAAAGTGGTGGGAAATGTGTGTGGGAAAGGCCTTGCAAGCAGGCAACATGCTGGAAGGAGTCACCGGTCCCCACCGCCTCCTACAAGCTGGCTCTTGGTGACATAACTGAGGGAGGAAAAGTAGAACTCCCCCCCCCCCCCCCAATCCCAGCCCCTGCAGAACCACCCACCAGGGCTCCACTTCTGCACCTGGCTAGGAGACACGCCCCGATCAAACCCTTACTGAAGGCGGGTTTGCCTAGCAGGGCCATCCTTGGTGCTCCGCTTGCACCATGAGCTTTCTGCGAGGCCTCTCAGTTACCGTACCGCCACCATTCGCCCCATTTCTTAGAGATCTGTGGTGATGGGGAACCGAGTGAAGACAGCTAGTCCTTGGCTGAGCTCAGTCTGGAAGGAGAGCTCCCTCCTCCATGGAGGTTGTTTCTCCTCCCGTACCACACTGGCCGCAGGAAATGGCAGGATAGGGCACACAGGGAAGTCCCGCCCCCCCCGTACCCCCCGAGGGCCCCGGCAACCGCCAGCCCCTTCCCCAGAGGGGCCTGGAGGGAAACGGCGCCTGGCACTGTTGGGCTCCGGGTCCTCCACAGAGGGCGATTCACAGGCCGCACCTGGTGCTCCCGGCCGCCAGGAGCTGGTGGGCGCTTCTGACAGCAAGAACAGGAGCCCTTTATGAGCAGTGTAATCACATGGGCACGCAAGCACCGGCTTTCGGTTCTGGGAAGCGCTGTGCAGCCGCATCTCTGTCCCTCCACTCTCCAGATTCCAGAGAGCAAAGGCTCCCAGGCCTGGCCCCTGGTGGCGGCGCCCCGCTGGCTTGCAGGGAGGGCCGTAGTCACAGCTCACCTAGACCCAACTATCCTCCCAGGACTGGGAGCTGCAGCTGCAGCAGCAGCAGCAACAGCAGCAGTAAAGCCGGAGGCAGGGCTGGGAGGGGAGCGTAGAGGAAGAGAGTCCGCATCCACCACGGAGGAGGGTAGGAGCGCCTCCCGCTTCTCGCTCCCACCCGGGACGATCTATGCGCTCCGCGTGACCTTGTGGGAGACCCCTCAGTCGACCTCTGGGGTAGGGCTGCGCGGTTTCTGCATGTCCTGGGCGCTCGGGGGCGCTGCTCCCTGAAGGAGCAAATGCGCGGGACTCGCGAGGAGTGGAGCGCTCCGGGCGCGAGGACCGGCAGCTCGCGCCCACGGCGGCTGGCGGAGAGGCTGGGAGCATCCCTTCTGGGGAACCACCAAGCTGGGGGCTGCCGAAACTGACCCACACGGTCTAGGGGTGGAGATCCCGCACTGGGTCACGTTTACCCATAGGAACGCTTGCCCCCGGGACTTTTCCAACCCCCGGAGCAGTGCTCCCAGCGCGCGGCCGCTGCCAGCCCAAACCAAGCGCCGACACGCGAGGGGGCGGCACCCCCATGCCGGGCTCGTAGAACCGCGCGCCCAGGGCGTCTGGTGTTCTGTGGCTTCACCACGCAGCCTTGTAACCCTGGCAGACTGTAGCCAGACAGACCACGGACCTCACATCGCCCCCAAGATGCAACCATCACAGCCCCAGCCAACAACCTGCCAATGCATCCCCTACACCAACCTTACCATCCGAGAGCGAGGACAGGGAGGATGTCCCCACTGTGGCCCAAGTCCCCGGCTCCGCACCCTCGGTACCCGCCTTTCCAGAACATCTTATTGCGGCCCCCCTCCATTATCTTAAACCACCCGCCCTTGGCCAAGGCGCCCCTCTCCACCTGCCAGACTGGAAGGAGCCGAGACCACCTGCCCGCCCAATAGGCACAGCTCATAGAGGAATGCGCCTCGCTACTCACCCGCTCTCTCGAGCCCTGCCACGGGCGGCTCCCGGCCCCGGCTCAATCCGCAGGTCCCAGAGCCGCAGCTGGTGGTGCGGCGACAGAGCCAGCTCTGCTGGGTAGCGAGCCACCGCGCGCCTCTTAGCTCCTCCCCTAAGGCGGAGCCTAAACGCTCGGGGGAGAGGGGGTGGGAAGGGGTGGGCCCACGCAGCCCCAAGGGGCTTGTCACCGCAACAAGAAGGTCTAGGTCTTAGCGCCCGTCCTCGGGCTGGAGACCCCTTTTCTGAGCTGCAGGAAACCGGAAGCACTGAGACACAGCCAGGCTTCAGGATGTATCTCCTTGACACTGCCCCACCCCTAACCTCCAAGTACAGACAGGGAGAACCCAGGGTGATGTTTTTATTGCCATTTGACAGATAGACCTAGTGAGGCCCAGAAAGAGGTAACAACCTACCCAGAGTAGCACAGAATGGGGCCAGTGCCCAAAAGTCAACTTTCCACCTTAAGGCCCTGGTCAGTTTGAGTCTGAAGGCTCACCAAACACCAGGAGCGTGGGGGCCTTGTCTAGGGGGCAGGGTTATATGGATAGGTCTTCCAAATGATTAAAAAAAAAAAAAAAAAAAGCAACAGGATGTGGCCTGTGACGTGGACTGAAGTCATGGTTTCTTTCTGGAAAGAGGGGAGATGAAGCGAAGGAGGAAGGAAGTGGTCATACCTAGGCTGATGTCTGGCACCAGCTGAGGCGCAGAGGGTCTAGACCCAGCTGTTTCCTTGAGCTTTCAAGCTAAGAACAAGGCCCAAACACCGGACCTTCTGTCATGTAACCTAGGCTGACTGCGGTGTGTGCTTTCCCTTGAGGGCAATGAATGGATTTAACTCTGTTTAAATTAATTTTGAAAGTTGTTCCTTTAATCGCCCCTCCCCCTTCCCCACACCACCCCACCCCCCAGGGGAGAAATTTGACAAAGAGAAAAACCCCATCCCAAACACTCTCTGGAATCCACATTCCCTGAACACTGCCTTTAGAACAATAGGGTTCTCTTTTCCACAGAAGGCTTTGTTTCCTGCGCTTTCCCAGCCTCCAGAGTAGAGCCAGAGGCACCCCAGGAGCTGGGGAAGCAGACAAGATTCACTAGTGTGGCTCTCAGGGACCCTTAGTAACCCTTCCCGAAGCACTTGGGATAGAACTCATAAACCCAGCTGACTTCCTTTCTGTTTTCTTTTAAGACAAGGTCTCACTTTGCTGCCCTGGCTAGCCTGGAACTCACTGTGTAGACCAGGCTGGCCTTAAACTCACAGAGAACCAGAGGCCTCTGCCACCTGAGTGTTGCGATCAACGTTGCCCAGGGTTCACTTTGCCCAGGCCCTGATTTCCTATTTGCTGGATAAACTCGGTTACTTTTCTTGGAGGAGTAAACAAACCTGTGGATTTAGCTCAGTGACCAGAGTGCTGCCTAGCAGACACGAACCTCTGGGTCCAATCGCCAGTGCTCCCTGCGTGGTAGCAAACACACATGTAATTCCAGCACTCAGGCATACATATGAATTTGAGACCCACCTGTGGTACATAAGACCTTCAAAAACAACACCACCCCCATACACAGCTTGGGTTGTTCGAAGCCTGTCCCCAAGTCTGAAGCCCCCTTTTCGGTTGCCTGAGGTGCCTCCTCACTTCATTAATAATCCGGTTGTGAATGACACTGTTTCTGGAGCAATTAGTGACAGCAGAGCAGGTAAGGAGGATTTAGAGTAGGGTTTAAAATAACCCATGGGGGGGCATTGTTTTCTGCAGAATGTTTCCATTGATTTATAATGAAGAGCTGTGGGCTGAGTGGGTGGGAGACCACCTCTCCTAAGCATGAGTTGAACTTGAGCCTGTGTCCGAGAAATGAAGTCTTTATCAGGGTTTTGGGGGCTACCAAATCTCCATGTTGTACACCGTTCACTCACACCTCTCACAGTACTACTAGACACCAAAAGGGAGTGTGTACTGCACTCAGAGGTCTCCTGCTTCCTCAGTCCAGGCTTGCTAGGAAACTACAGGCATCAAGACAGCCAGGTAAAGCTGTGAGGACAAACATCGTGATGAATAGACCAAAACTGAGAATCCAGCTCGAAGTTCGGGCATCGGTGGCAGGCAGCCCCTTGTCAACCAAGCAACTCAACAGAGAGAAGGAACAGTCTTTAATAAATGGTGCTGGAGAGAGTGGAGAGCTGCGCGCCAAAGAATGAAGCCTGACCCCCCCCCCCCTTCCCACCTCACACCGCAGACAGAAGTAATCCAAAATGGGTCAGAACCAAATGAAACTCTAACACTAACTTACTTGCTTCCAGAGTCTTTTGAGACACAGTTTGACTCTATCACTCAGGTTGGCCTGGGAACATGCCAGAAGGCTGGCCTTGAAGCTCCTAAATTGTCCTTCTTGCTTTTCAGATGCTAAGGTGCAGGCATGCCCTGCTATTACTATTTCAGGTTCCCAAAGCTACCAGCTTTCACCTCAGGTTTCAGCCTAGAGAACCAAGCAAAACAAATCTCCGTTGTGTAGACTATTAGTCTGGGTTTTTTTTTGGTTTTTTTGGTTTTTTTCCCCCCTTTTCTTTTGGTTTTTTTGAGACTGGGTTTCTCTGTATGTCAAAGCATTGACTGTCCTGGACTTGCTTTGTAAACCAGGCTGGCCTTGAACTCACAGAGATCAGCCTGCCTCTGCCTCCTGAGTGCAATCTGGGGTACTTTGTTATGAAATATTAATAATGACCTCAGAGTAGAAGGGAATAGTTGCTCCTACAGCTGATAGGGGGTTTGTATCTGGGGCACATCAGGAACTCATAGAGCTCAATCATAAAAAGAGAACTCAGCTTAAAAGCAGGGCAGAGGCACATGTAGTGCCTCATGTTTATAATCTCAGCATTGAGAGATAGCAGAAGGAGGCAGGAAGATCAGGAGTTTAAGGTTATCCTCCACTGAATATAAAAATATCAAGCCAGCCTGGGCTACATGAAAGCCTGTCAAGAAAGATAGATAGATAGAAAGAAAGAAAGAAAGAAAGAAAGAAAGAAGAAGGAAGGAAGGAAGGAAAAGAAAAGAAAAGGTTAGGCATGTCAGCTGAAGATTCAGAAAGTCTACTCATGTGTGAACTGGAGAGAAATGAAAGTAAGAGTCTTCACTAATATTGACAAATATTCATATTATTTTTATCCATGACAGCCAACAAGCAGGGGAAAAACCCAAAAGCCCATCAAATGATTGCTATATAATAAAATATGATCTACCTATACAATGCAATTTTATTTTAGAGTCAAAGCTGACAAAGTGGGAGCTGGAGAGATGGCTCAGCAGTTGGGAGGACTTGGCCCACAGGTTCCAGCATCCAGGTGACAAGCCAGGTGACCTGCAAACGCCCGTGACTTCAGCTATGAAGCATGTCTGTCTGTCTCTTATACACAGAAACACACACACACACACACACACACACACACACACACACACACACACACTTTTAAAGGGAGGAGAGGTGCTAGAGGAAAGGTTCTCAACCTGTGGGCCATGACCCCTTTAAAGTTACACCTCCAAGAGTCTGTATATCATATATTTATATTACAATTCATAACAGTAGCAAAATTACAGTTATGAGTTAGCAATAAGTTTATGGTTGTGGCTCACGATAACATATGAGGAACATATCAAGAAGGTTGAGAGCCAGTGTGCTAGAGAGTCGGCTCAGCAGTTAAGAGCACTCAGTGCTCTCCCAGAAGACTCAAGTTCAGTTCCAAGCACACACACTGGAGGGCTCACAAAACACTGTATCTCCAGTTCCAAAAGATCCCACGTCCTCTTCTGGCTTCCAAGGGCACCCACATACACACACACACACACACACACACACACACCTCTATCCCAGCACTTGAAGTATACACAAAAGAATCATGTAAATAAAATTTTTTCGTAAGTGTTGAACATGCCACTACATAAACTCAGTCTTTTAAAAAAAAATTACTTATTTTTTGATCTTATAATTACATCCTTTATCTCTTCCCTTTCCTCCCTCTTAAATCTCCAATGTGCTCTCTTTCAGAATTCATGGCCTCTGTTTTTCACTAATTGTTGTTACATACATACACACACACACACACACACACACACTCCTAAATACATAAATAAAACCTGCTGAGTCTGTATAACGTTACCTTCATGTTGCTTTCAGGGCTGAGCTTTTGATATTGGCTAATCAATTGGTGTGCTCTTCCCTGGGGAAGACAATTTCTCCCACCCTCAGCATTCCTTAGTTGCCTGTAGTTCTTGGTGTGGAGTTGATTCCTCGTGGGCTTTTCCCCATCCATGCTGGCATGTCTATTGGTGTCCTAGTTTAGCTCATGTTTTAGGCAGCCATGTTAGTGAGACATAGATGAGCTTTTGAAGGCACAATTCTATGAGAAAATCAAATTGCAAGCTCACATACCACATGAGTGTGTTTAAGATGTCCAGAAGAGAGAAACCCTGGCCGGAGACATAGCTCAGTTGATAGAACACTTGCCTGGCATACACAAGGCACCATATAAACCAGACATGATGTAATCCCAACATTCAGGAAGCACAAGGCAAAAGGATCAGAAGTTTAAGGTCATCCTCGGCTACACAGTGAATTAGAAGCCAGCCTGGGATACGCAAGGCCATGACTCAAAAACTGAAAGAAAGAAAAAAAAAATTAAAACAAAAGACCCAGAGAGAGTGTGGATTGACGCCTGTCCAAGACAGGAGTGTGTGGCTTGAGGTAGTTGAGGGTGACAGGAGAAGGGCATTTCTCCTGGAGGTAATGAAATGCTCCTCAACGCCAGGCAATGGTGGCTCATACCTTTAATGCCAGCACTGGTGAGCAGAGACAGGCGGGTCTCTGAGTTTGAGGCTAGCCTGGTCTATAGAGCCAGTTTCAAGACAGCCAGGGCTACACAGGGAAACCATCTCTTGAAAAAAACAAAAAAAAGGGAAAAGAATCAGTGGGTTCTAGTGGTGACCACACAGCAGGGACTCGCTGAGAAGCCACCCAAACACAGACTTCAAGTCACATGGCAGGTGGATTATATCTCAATAGATTTTTTTTTTTTTCTTTTAAAGCAGTTCTCGAATGCAGAATGTTAGGTACGCTGCAAAGCCCTCCCTCCTGTCCCCAGGCTGAAGCAACCCAGCCATTCACTCCAAGGTCCTCTGTGGATGTTTATAAAGCATATTAGTACTCACGGCCAATGAGTACTGTAAGAGACTATGGAAAAATGTTGGAGCACCCAAAAACAAATAAGTTTTCTCCCACGTGTAAAATCAGAAGCGCTGATGTTTTTTTAATTTCTTTGTTTTTATCTTATGTGCGTTGGTGTTTTGCCTGCATGTATGTCTATGTGTGTGTGTCAGATCTTGGAGTTACAGACAGTTGTGAGGCTGCCATGCAGGTGCTGGGAATTGAACCCCGGTCCTTTGGAAGAGCAGTCAGTGCTCTCAACTACTGAGCCATCTCTCCGGCCCCAGAAGCACTGACATTTATAAATACAGACTTAAGGGCTGGAGAGATGGCTCAGAGGTTAAGAGCACCGACTGCTCTTCCAAAGGTCATGAGTTCAATTCCCAGCAACCACATGGTGGCTCACAACCACCTATAATGAGATCTGGCGCCCTCTTCTGGCTTCCAGGCAGGATATTGTATACATAATAAATAAAGAAATCTTTAAAAAAATAAATAAATAAGTAAATAAATAAATACAGACTTAAGCAGCTACATGATGCTAGCTCCCCTGCACAACCATAACTCAGTCAACTCAGTGTAGCATCTGTATTATACAGGGCCTTCGTTATGCAAATCACCCATTATAACTCGGCGAATTAACTGGTCACTCCAGTGTGAAGTGAGTCCCAGAGGCCATAGGATCTGAAGAAGGACTCAGTTACAGCCCCAAAAGGGACTCACACTACAGGTAGTTTGAGGTAGTTTGATCCAGTGGTGCTTAATGCTAACCAGAAGGTAAGTGTTGGCCTGGCCTGTGCGTGTACTCCCTCCTCAGACCAGGTTCAATCATCCCTGGAGGCAGCTTAAAGCAAGCATATCTGGGTGGCTCTTGTCCCCTATGATGATGGCTCTGGTGATGGGCCCAGGCCAGGCCCAAAGAACCGCAGAAGCACAGAAAGTCCAGACGACGCCGTGTGATCTGGTTGGAGGAGAGCATCTGGTGTTGGTGGCCCTGCTCTGGCAGGAGCTGCCTGGGCGGTCCTTTCCTCTTCCTCTGGCCCATTTCCTGCTCTGTAAAACTCCAATTGTACAGTACTTGTGTGTGTGTGTTTTTCCACATCCTCATGCTTTTGAGGGAAGTGGCCTTTCCTCCATCTCTTGAGCCCTCTCTCTGAAGCCATTTGCACAGAGCAGGGCTGCAGTTGGTGTGGAGGGCTCCCCGGTGACTAGTGCTAATCGGTAACCCCACACTCTACGGGGCTGTAAGACAGGGGTAACTAAGGGTTGAGGTGGACTTCTGTTTATATTTCTCCTTAGGTTTTTTTCCAAAAACAGGTGCCTGCCAGGCGCGGTAGCACACACGGGTAGTACCAGCACTTGACGCTGAGGCAGGAGGATTATTGAAAGTTCAAGGCCAGCACGGCTTCACACCGCGACTCTGTAAAGGAAAAATAAAGGAGTAAAGGTCTCACTTATGTGATCCGGGTAAGCATTGAACTTGCAATTCTCCCACCTCAGTGTCCCAAGCACTGGGGTTACGGATGTGTCACCAAGCTGCCAGCTTCAGGCTGCCATGCTCTGCTATGCTGCAGGCCACTGCAATTAGGAACCATTGGGTGCAATGTGGCTTTGGGAGCCAGGGTTCAAAATTACCACCTAAGTCCCTTTTCCCCATGCTTGGCAAAGAACAGAGTGGATCATGGAAGATCACTCGCAGTTCTCCCTCCTTTGGTATAGGACACAGCCTAGGGATCTGCACCAACCAGGTCTAATAAATAATTGGTCTTAGCTACTGCCTTCGGTGTGGAGCTCCCCAAACTTCCTTAGGTGAAAAACCATGTGCAAGGCTTATTAAAATGAAGCTTCTGGGGGCTGGAGAGACATCTCAGTGGTTAAGAACATTGACTGCTCTTGCAGAGGACCTGGGTTCAGTTCCCAACACCCACGCTGGGGCAGCTCACAACCACCAGTAGCTCCAACTCCACCTGTAGCCAGCCTCTCACCTCCACAGACCTGCACACATGTGCACAATATACACAGAGAGACACACAATACGCATATATGTGCATATACACATAACTAACTAAAAAATGAAATAGGCCCTAAATTAAAACACTAGTTCCATTTTGCAATAAGGGGAAAAGAGTCAACCATAAATGCAAAAATCACTGAATGAAGAATTATTAGATAAAGGAATATTCACTTGTCTCAAAACATTGCAACAGGGCTGGACATAATGGCACACACCTGCAATCTCAGCCCTTGGAGGCCTGATGCAGAAAGGTTTCAAGTTCAAGACCAGCCTGGGCCATGTAGAAGACCCTGGCTCAAAAACCAGGCTTTCTACTGTTGTGATGAAACACCATGACCAACGAGCAATTTGGGAAAGAAAGGGTTTTTTGGCATATCCTTCCAGATCTTAGTCCATCACTGAAGAAAGTCAGGATAGGAACCCAAACAGGGCAGGAACCTGGAGGCAGGAGCTGATGAAGAGGCAGTGGAGGGGTGCTGCCTACTGGCTTGCTCCTCATGGCCTTCTCAGCCTGCTTTCTTATAGAACCCAGGGTCACTCAGCCAGGGATGACCCCACCCATAATGGGCTGGGCCCTCCCCCATCGATCACTAGTTAAGAAAATATCTTAGCCTGGTGCAGGTGCAATTGCACACACCTGTAATCCCTGCACTCAGGGAGGCAGAGGCAGGCAGACCACTACGAGTTCAAGGCCACCCTGATCTACAAAGCAAGTCCAGGATGGCCAAGGCTACACACAGAAACCCTATCTCGAAAAACAAAACAAAACAAAACAAAAACAAAAACAAAAACAAAAAAAGAGGAATTATCTTACAACTGGTGCTAATGAAGGCATTTTTCTCAATTGAGGTTCCCTCTTTTCAGATAACTCTAGCTTGTGTCAAGTTGACATAAAATTAACCAGCACATCACCCACAGACAAGTTACTAATTTAAAAGGGGGAGGCACATGCACCTTCACAATAAAAAGATGTTATCTCTCTCCTCCTAAAGGCCCAAACTCAGTGTCACCCAGAGGGGGACAGTGTGACACTGTTTGCTCTCCGGCATGATGTGCTGAGACTACCCAGCATCTTCGATGTCATTTTCTTGCCAAAAATACTTAACCTGATTTTAATCATGAGGAAAATTTAGACAAATCTAGAATGTGGGACATTCTACAAGCCTAGAATCTCTTCAAGTTAGTAGCCATTTTTAAAGATGGGAGTGAGTTATTCTAGGTTAAGAGAGACTAAAGAGACAGCTCACTCTCTGCTATGTGTGCATGCACCTGTGTGTAGAAATATATGTGTTTTCACTAGGTCGTGGACAGGAAAAGGAAACAGCTAAGATAGGAAGGGCAGGTATCTCAGAATTCAGATGTTCTCTGTCCATGAGGCGATGGTTAGAGTTTTATTTTGTTTTCATTTTAAGACATTTATTTTTATTTTATGTGTATGAATGTTTGTCTGAATGCATGTGCATTACGTATGTGCCTGGTGCCTGAGGAGACCAGAAGAGGGTGTCAGAGCCCCTGGAGCTGGAATTATAAGAAGTTGTGAGCCACCTGAAGTGGGTGCTGGGAACTGAACTTGGATCCTCTGCAAAAGCTGCAGGTTCTTTCAACGTTGGGGCATCATTTCAGTTCTGTTCCCTTGGATTTTTGTTTGTTTGTTTGTTTTTTGTTTTTTGTTTTTCGAGACAAGGTTTCCCTGTGTAGCCCTGGCTGTCCTAGACTCGCTTTGTAGACCAGGCTGGTCTCGAACTCACAGGGATCTGCCTGCCTCTGCCTCCCGAGTGCTGGGATTAAAGGCATGAGCCACGACACCTGGCTTCCCCTGGAGTTTTGAAAGTTTAAAAAAAAAAAAAAAAATGGGTCGGGGAGTGAGGGGAGACAGATTCCTGGTCCTGGAATGAGGTATGGGATCTGCAGTTTTAAAGGTGTTCAGATGACTGGCATCTGGTACAGGATGTCATCGCCTCCAAAGCCTTCTTGGATGTCCCCACAACAGCCTGTGACAGATGCTCAGCTTGACAGCTCCATCTCATGGCACACCCTCTTACCCTCTCCCTGGCCCACCATCCCCACCCTTCTTTCAAGTTCTTCTTTCACGTTCAAGTCCAGGTCTTCCTCAGGGGAGACCTCCGAGAGCATGCTCAAAGACTGGAGAGATGGCACAGTGGTTATGAGCACTGGCTGCTCTTCCAGAGGACCTGAGTTCAATTCCCAACACCCACATGGTAGCTTACAAGCATACATTCAGGGAAAAGATCCATATACATGAAATACAAGAATTAATTAAAAAATATATAATAATAAAGAAAACGTTCAAAGACCCAGGAATTGGGCCGTAATTTTATATCCAGTTGTGACTACTGAATTTATGTTGCCCTCTCCCATTAAACAGTGTCATGGCTGATCCGTGTCCTCCCCAACCTCCACTTGAATGCACATGTTGAAGTTATTACCCTAAGCACCTCAGGATATGGCTAAGACTGGAAAGAGGGTCTTTGCTATGGTTTGAGTACATGTGTGCCCCCCCCAAAGGCCAATTTACTAAATACATAGGTCTCCTGGGGGGGGTACTACTACTAGTAGTCTTTTGGTCATTAGGTCATGCCCTCAAAGAGGATTATGGGAGCCTGGCTCCTTACTGTCTTTCCTGATTTGTGACATAAATGGTTTTGCTCTGCTAGGTCTCCTGTTGCCATCTGTATAGTAGGTTTGAGGCAGCTTGTCCCAAACAAAGAAGATAAATTGCAGAGTTATTATATAAGGCTTAAGTTTCTTTCTTCCCAATTTTGTTCGGTTGTCACTGCTGTTGTTGACTTCAGCTCTCCAGCCACCGTTGATTGTCTCTGGCTGTGTCTGGATGTCAACCCCCCCCCCCCTCGCTTGCAAGGAAAAATTGTTCCATAGTCCTGAAGTGAGACATCTACAGCAGATGGAAGCCTGAAGGTCAGGATGGTTGTAGTGTTCCTGTCTGCAACGAGGGAGGCAACGCCCTCAGCGCTATTAAGATCTAGACTTAGGAGAGGTACACACCACGCTGAGGTGGGGAGGCAGGATGTTTATCCCCGGGCAGCAGGCAGGCTGAAGAGCAGCTCAGCTTCTGACCATCAGGAACTGTAACGGGAGCAGCCAGGACATAAGCTCACAGCCACGCGACAGAGAAGGTCTGCCAGCATTCTTGCAAATGAGGACTGTGGAACCTTGGAGAAACAAGGCGTTATGTAAGACAGTTGGATGCACAAGACTTGTCACCCCCCAGCAAGCAGGCTTAGGGTATAGCTCGGTAGGTAGAGTGTTTGCCTAGCATGCGCAGGGCCCTGGGTTCAATCCCCAGCACAGCTGTGGTGCACTGCTGGCAATCCTGGCACTTAGTTGGTGGAGGTGAAAGGATTTGAGGTGCAACGTCGTCCTGAGTTCAAGATTAGCTCGGGCTTCTATGAACCCCGGTCTCAGAAACAAGAGAAAACTTAGGAAACAGCAGTGCCTGCCTAGAGAAAATTCCCCACCTGTGTAGTAGAACTGATGTCTAAGGGTGTTCATTGCAGCTTTATCTGAAAGAGCAAACACACAGCTACCTGAATGCCAGCAGGGAAATACTGGAATTCTGAGCAGCAGAGAATGACCTGAACTAGAGCGACCTGTAGAACATGACACGTGGGGACAACACAACGGACGGAAAATAAAACCAAGCTGCGGATGACACACACAGTGGGATGCTTCTGGATTTTAGAAGCAGGATGCCACCTGTGTGTGACAGACAGGTGCAGCAGAGGGCTACAGCAAGGCTGTCCTTGGTTCCTACAGATCCACTCGGACCCTACAGATGCACTCAGCCACCCCCACCACTGGGGGAGTAAAACTGTCAAGTTTTCTCCTCTGCTGGTTTCTTGTGGGGTTTTGTCAAGGGGGTTGGGGGTGGGTGGGTCCCCAACAGAATGACAAGAAGATATGAGGCTTTGTGAGTTGGTTGTGTCTCTCGACTGAAGGCCACAGACCCTCTAAGTGGTTCCCTCCAGAACTGGCCATTTGTCACCCCCACACCTCAGTTTCCCTAACTATAGAATGGGAATGCTAAAATCTCTACGGTCACTGTGCGGAAGGGGTTAGTGTGTCTGGTGGGCTGCAGACAATGTCAGCAAACATCAGCTTCTTGTTAATGTTGCCTGGTTTCTATCTGCAAGGAAATCTTTTCTTGCTCACAAAAGAAAGTGTGTGTATGTGTGAGTGTGTGTGTGTGCGTGTGCGTGTGCGTGAGAGAGAGAGAGAGAGTGCAAGTGGGTGTGTGTATGTGCGTAGATCACAGGCAAACGTCTGGTACAAACATCTAGTATTTATTCTACATATTGTATGACTTTAAAATTATTTTTATTTTATGAATATGAGTGTTAGCTTGTGTATATGTATGTGCGCCACATGCATACCTGGTGCCCTCGGAGGCCAGAAGAAAGCTTCAGAGCTCCTGGAACAGGAGGTAAAGACAGTTGTGAACTAACTATCCAGATCATCTTCAAAAGCAGCAAGAGTTTTAAACCACTGAGACATCTCACCAGCCCCATGATATACTTTTTTAAAAAAGCAACACTTAACCCACAACAGTGACAGACTGTGCAGTCTGGAATAAATGAGAATTTATAAGCTTGGGAAAACAGCCGTTTGTGATGATTCTGTTGGCCACCAGGTGGCAGCATCTACTCTGTCAAAGCAGGGAGTGTCCCACAGGGATTTGGTTGGTAGTTGGGACCAAGGTTTTGCAGTGTTACCTGGGTGAGCCTAGAACTCTCTCTCCTGCTTGCCATGGCTCCCAGTGCTGGGATTACAGGCAGTTGTCACTATGTCTGGCCTTTTCTCTGGTTTTGTAATAAGACAGAGCCAGGCTGGTGGGAGCTGCTTTGGTAGCGACCTGGAGGAGGAGTCACATTGCTATGAACCTGATGGAAGAAAGCAATGTTTTTATAACACTCATGAATTCAGAAAGGGAGCATCAGGGACGACACCCTGGCTCTGTCCTGCACATCTGGGCAGCAGCTGGTAAGACCGGATGACGTGGAGACATCTTCACCCCAGTGTCTGGCAAATAATGGTGATTACTAGGATTTGAAATGCCTACCATGAGTCTTTCAGGCAGGGCAACTAGGCTCAAGCGCAGCTTCAAAATCAGAAGTCCTAAGGCCGGGCGGTGGTGGCGCACGTCTTTAACCCCAGCACTCCGGAGGCAGAGGCAGGTGGATCTTTGTGAGTTCGCGGCCAGCCTGGTCTACAAAGTGAGTCCAGGACAGTCAAGGCTACACAGAGAAACCCTGTCTTGAAAAACCCAAAACAAACAAACAATCAAAATCAGAAATCCTGGTGCATGTTTTGAATGCCAGAGATTGGGAGGCAGAGGCAGGTGAGTTGTAGGTCAGCTCAGTCTACATAGCAAGTTCCAGGCTAGCCACAGATAGCGAAACTTTGCCTCAAAATCCTCCTCATCTTTTTAAAAATAAAAGCCAACCAACCAACAAAAAAAAAAGCACAGGCTTCCAAGCATGGACACAGAGCCCCTCTCTGGGTCATCACGCCACTCGAGAAGGTTGGCATGACCATCCTGATTATGGTAGGCAGGCTGATTTCTCTGGTTCCGGGTTAGAAACCCAAGGTTGAGGCAGCAAGCCTCTGGCCCACTTTCTTCTGAGACCCCTCTCCTTGCCTTGCAGACAGACAGCACCTCCTCACCGCATCCATGCATGATCTTTCCTCTGTGTACACGTGCCACCGTTGTCTCTGTGTTCACCTCCTCTCTTATAAAAACAACAGTCAGATTGGATTGAGGCCACCCCAACAGCCCTGCTTTAATTTAATCACCTCTTTGAGGCTCCGGTCTCCAATGATGGCTCCATGTTGTTGGGATCCCAGGCTCCAGGCTCTAGCATGTGAACTCGAGTGTGGAGCACAATCGTGCCCATTTCAGTTGTGGTCATGAAGCATAAGATGCCTTCGTCTTGGGGAAATGTAATCGTCCACAGCCAGGTAGTTAAGAGCATTTCCACTCTGACCTCCATGCCTTTGAACCTATTCCCTTAGACAAAGGGTGGTCCCAGCAGAAGGCATCAGGCAGAAACAATGCCCATTGTCCAGCCATCCTGGGGGTCCTGCTCTCTGAGCATCCCCAACTCCTGTCCCATGCCTCACTGGCCACTGTCCTCTTATGTGCCCCTTGCTACACTGACTGTGATCTCTGCCACTTACAGACTGCTCCCCCCTGCCAGGAGAAACACTTGCGAACTCATTGACTTCTGATGACGCTGGGAGGTCATTTGCACAGATGAAGAAACCAACAGTGCACATGTGGAGGTCTGAGTCCATGGAGCTGGTGAGAGGGGCAGAGGGAAGACTTGAACCCAGCTTCACCTGCCTTCCAGGCCTGTGTTGGTGAGCTCTTGCTACCGGGTCTGGCATTAGCTAGCTCCTTCCTGCGTGCCACCCCTCCCCTCATCAGTCCTCTCATTAAAGCCTATGCCCTTTTTTTTTTTTTAAGATTTATTTATTTATAATATATGATGCCCTATTTGCATGTACACCAGCACGCCAGAAGAGGGCATTAGATCACATTACAGATGACTATAAGTCACCATGTGGCTGCCGGGTATTGAACTCAGGACCTCTGGAAGAGCAGACAGTGCTCTTAACTGCTGAGCCATCTTTCCGGCCCAAAGCCTATGCCCTTCAGTAGCTCAGTCTACTCTGGCCTGGCCTCACATGTTTGGGCTTGGCCTCCCTCAAGAAGCCCCACCCTCAACCCCCTCCCCTATCCCCACCTCCACCCCCACCTCTACCCCGCCCCTGCACCGGCTTATGAACAGAAGGTGAATAGAGCGTGCCCTGCTCTTCACACCACATCCCCATGATGTCCACAGGGCTAAGCTTCCCCATCCCCTACACTGGCTTAAGGCGCATCTAAAGGACTTGCTTTGGCCAATGGGTTATCAGCCGATAGGATACAGGCAGGAGCTCAAAAGGCACTCACATTGGGCATGGCTTTCTCGTAATACTACCTACCGCCTTGTGCCTAGAACCAGAGGAGAGAGGCTGGGGAAATGGCTCAGTCAGGTAAACGGCTTGCCATGCAAACATGAGGACTTGACTATGGCTCCTCAGCATCCATACCAAAGGCCAGGAGTGTACATGTCATCGCAGCACTGGGAAGGAAGAGCCAGAGACAGGCGGATCCCTAGGGCTCACTGGCCAGTCAGTGCAGCTTAACTGGTGCACCAGAAGTTCAGCAAGAGACCCTGTCTCACAAACTAAGGTGGGGGAGTGGCTGGAGAAGACACCTGAGGTTGACCTCCGGCCAAATGGGCACCTGCACATGCACACACACCACCACCACTAACAGCAAAACAAAACAAAAGCAAACAACAACAAAAAACTACTGTTCATGTGGAGGCTCTTGCTGCCAAGCCTGACAACTTGAGTTTAATCCTGGATTCCATATAATGGAAGGGGAGAGTTGATTCCTGAAAGTTGTCTTCTGACCTCCACATATATGCATGTACACACACACACACACACACACACACACACACATGTTCGTGCAATTAAAAAAAAAAAAGAAAAGCCTAGAGCATCTATTGATTGATTACTTGATTGATTGATTGATTGAGACAGGGTCTCATTATGTACCCCTGAATGTCCTGGAGCTTGCTAGGTAGACCAGCCTGTCCTTAAACAAAGATCCTCCTGACTCTGCCCCTCTGAATGCCGGGATTAAAGGTATGTGCCACCATGCCCAGCAAGAGTAAACTAAATGACAAAACAATCAATAAGACATGGTGGGTACATGCCTTCGGTGTCAGCACTGGGGAGGAAAGAACACTAGGTCACTATAGGTTCAAAGCCAGCCTGGTCTACACAGCCAATATGAGACCAGCCAGAGCTTTATAGGGAGAAGAGACTCTGTGCTCTCAATGTCCCAGGCTCCCTCTTGTCCCAGGAACCCTAGCTGCGACTCCAGACATGAGTGAGGCCACCTGGGCCACCTGCCCAGGTCTCTCTGACTACAGACACGGCAGAGTCTGACATGACCAGCTGCTCCTCCCAGTGGGACCCAGTAGGACCCAGCAGGAACCACAGGCCCCTGGGATACTGAACAAATGCAATAATTATGTAGTCAGGACGTGGGAGCTCAAGGTTACTTGTCACTTGCAAATGCTGATGAATGGACAGGAACTGGCCCTTCAAAGCCACACAGAGAGCCCACAGTCTGAGACGGCAGTGGACTAAGATCCCGCTCACCTCCAGCCACAAGTCTACAGAGAGAAGCAGAAGGCAGGTAGCTAACCATTCTGCAATACCGTCTCGCCCCTCTGGGCAGGTGGGAGGATCCAATTCTGACACCTGTACTGTCTGTGCCTCTCACCATGCCTGCATTCATTCATCCCTCATTCTCTGGACATCTGGGCCTGCGCTCTTCTTGGAAGGCTGTCTCGCATCTGCCCATTACCAACTTCACACCCCTCTAAGGGCCTCTGGGCTTCTGGGAGGAGATTAGCGCAAAAACAAGCCAGTGGCAACGTGCAGTGGCAGCATGTGCGTGCTGGTTCTTACAATAGGGAGTGCAGGCGTGTTCCTATGATTGGCTTTAAGGCACTTGATAAATGTGGTTTGTTCTGCAGCAGTGGGTAGCAGACCCCTATGGTTGCCTTTCACTAAAGCTCTAGAGCACCTGCCTCAATGCCACTGCTGTCCTATAGAAAAGCATTCGAGTGGTCGGTACGTGATGAGCCAGTCCTGACCCTGGGATTGCTGTCTCCCGGGGCCTGACAATCATGGTTTATTTGTGATTCAGGTCTCAAAGAGTTCTGCCTGGAAACACTTGCAGCCAAGGCTGGATCCTGAGCCTCTGGAGATGTCTTGAGGCCTCTCTGCTGGATTCTCAGAGATCTAGTCCCTTATTCATTATGTCAACTCTGTAAATAGCCCCAGCCCTCAGGGGCTTCCATGTCCTAGCCTGGCCTTGTGTGGTGCAGAGGCTTGCCACAGCAGTGGAGTAAGTGTGGAGCTAAGTCTCCACAGAGTCATGGTGGCAGCTGGGTCATTCATGGCCTCTAGCCGTGGGACAGACAAGGCCAGTTAGGATTATTTTATTTCCTGCTGTGATCCCCTCCTGAGCACCAAGACCAGAACCACGTTAACGTATTCCAATGCAGTCCTCAGATTTTTGTTTGTTTGTTTGTTCTGACACAGGGTTTCTCTGTGTAACCTTGGCTGTCCTCGACTTACTTTGTAGACCAGGCTGTCCTTGAACTCACAGCGATTTGGATGCAAGGATTAAAGGCCTGCACTACCATATGTTTGGTCGATTTGGTTTGGTGGTTTTCTTTCTTTCTTTTTTTTTTTTTTTTGAGGGCAGGGAGATAGATCTCTCTAGATAGCCTAGACTGGTCATGAGCTCACCCTGTAGGCCAGGGTGGCCTCAAACCTGTGATCCTCTGCCTTGGCCTCTGGGAGTGCTGAGATACAGGCATGCACCACTATACCTTACTATTCAAATCTTTTGGTCTAGCAATTCCATTTGTAGTAACACCATTCCCAGTTACACACCCGGACGCTTATTTGTGCAAGGATATTTTTTGCAGCACTATTTATAATAGACCAAATTTGGAAACACGTATTCAAATGCCAACCACAGGTGGAATGGCTATGTGAGGCATGCCGGGATACAATTCATGTGCCACGAGTGAAACTAGTCCCTCTAAAATCTGTTATGTGAGGTGAAGGCCTGGCTGCGGAGAACAGGGGACAGCTCACTAAGGGACAGACGCTTCCATAAAGGAAAGGCACTGCTTCCTCTCTGCGTCTATTATAAGATGCAAATAAGTAGAATGGGGAAATAGAAGGACCCAGAGGGTCCTAGAAACCTACAAGTAGATCATTATGACAGGTGGATCTGGGCCCAGGGGTCCTGTTCAAACTATGGCACCAGCCAAGGACAATGCATGCAGTAAACTTGGAACCCCTACCCAGATCTAGCCAATGGACAGGACATTCTCCACAGTTGAGTGGAGAGTGGGGTCTGACTTTCACATGAACTCTGGTGCCCCATAGTTGACCACGTCCCCTGGATGGGGAGGCCTGGAGGCACTCAGAGGAAGGATAGCAGGCTGCCAAAAAGAGACTTGATACCCTATGAGCATATACAGGGGGAGGAGGCCCCCTCAGTCACAGTCATAGGGGAAGGGAGTAAGGGGAAAATGGGAGGGAGGGAGGAATGGGAGGATACAAGGGATGGGATAACAATTGAGATGTAATAGGAATAAATTAATAAACTATATTTTAAAAAAGATGCAGATAAGTATACCAACAGGATTATTTTGGAACCTGACAAAGTACTTCCAAAAACATCACAGAGGGAAAACCAATAATAAAAATTAAATAAGGGGTTGGGGAAATGGCTCAGTCAGTAAAGTGCCTGCTGCTCAAGCATAAGGCCCTGAGTTGGGGGTCCTAGCACCCGTGTAAATAACCAGGCGTGGTGGCACACTCCTGTCATCTCAGCACTGGGGGGTGGGGTGGGGTGTAGAGATGAGTAGGTCCCTGGAGCCTGTTAGCTAGCCAGTCTAGACAACTGGCTGGCTCCAAGCTCACTGAGAGCCCCTGTCTCAAAGACAAAGTAGAAAATCAATCATGGAAGATTATCACAATGTCGACCTCCGGCCTCCACACCTGCCTTCATGGGCAAGTGCAGGTGTATACACACCTGCACACTCAAGGGCATAAACACACACACACACACACACACACACACACAAAGATAGAAAGTAAATCAAGAAAGACATCTAATGTCAATTTCTGGTTTCCACATGCACATGTACACACATGCATGCGATGCATGTGCACCTGCACACACAGGTGAGCACACACACACACACACACACACACACACACACACACAAGTAATCACGGAAGAAAACAAAAAGCAGAATTGAGGATAGAGAAAGGGGAACAGAAGAAAGAGGAAGGGCGGGAAGAAGAAGAAGTAGAAAGTAGAGGCACAGAATGATCTGGGGAAAACATGTTGTTGAAGATAGGGTTTCTCAGTGTAGCCCAGACTGGCCTTGAATTCCTGATCCTCCTGCCTCAGCTTCCAGACTCCTAGGAATACAGGCTTGTGCCACCATGTATATGAAGTGACCATGATGAATGTGTTGTTCTTGGTGAATTCCAAATTAAAGAGGAGTGAGTGGAACAGACAAGTGATCTGAATATGGGCCTGGGGACACGGTTCCTATACAAACAGGGCAAGCAGGGCTCAAACGGTACAGAGAAGACGGACTGCTCGGTAAACGCTGTTGGTCTGACTGGCTAGTCTTCTGAGAAGACCTTCAATTGCAGCCCCGCCACAATCCCACACCAAGGCAAATGCCATCTGGATAAGTGAATTATTTTACACACAGGCAATAAAATACCACACAGCAAAAGCAGATGGAATAAAGAAAAAACAAAACAAAACCTTGCTCCTTTAACCCATTTAAAGAAAAGGAAGAGTGAACCAGAGCTCAGGTAACCAGATTCTTTGTCTTGGCAGGGATAGAATCCAGGACCTCACCGTAATAACTATTTGTCTCATTCGTAGGACAAAATAAGCAACAAAAGCAACTTCAGGAAGATTTTTCTTTCTTTTTTTTTTTTTTTTTTTTTTGGCTTACAGTTCCAGGGATGACAATCCATCATGGTGGGAAGTCATGATGGCAGGAACCAGAGGCAGCTGGTAACATTGTGTCCAGTCAGGAAGCAGAGCATGAGCTCAGTTTGCTCTCTAAGACCCCATCCCAGGGATTGGTGCCACCCACATCTGGAGTAGGTTTCCCACCTCAGTTAACCCCTCACAGACATGCCTAGAGACTTGCTTCCATGGTAACTTTTTGGTTTCTTGAGACAGGGTCTCTCTGTGTAGCCTTGGGTGTCCTGGACTCACTTTGTAGACCAGGCTGGCCTCGAACTCACAGAGATCTACCTGCCTCTGCCTCCAGAGTGCTGGGATTACAGGTGTGCGCCACCAGGCCTGGCTTTCCATGGTGCTTCTAAACCCCATCAAGTAGATATCATGGGCAGGGGAAATGGCTCAGTGTATAGTGCTTGTCAAACAAGCACGAGGACCAGAGTTTGGGCCCCCAGGACCCACATAAGATGCCGGGCAGGTGTGAGGGGCCCACCTGCAATTCCAGCAGTCTGGTGGGAGACAGGGATTCCCAGAGCAAGCAGCTAACTGGACCTGCCAAGCTGGTGAACTCCAAGATCAGGAAGAGAGTCTAGCTTGGTAGATAGTGCCTATCTTTCGCCTCCACACACATGCAAACACACATATATACATGTACCAACATACAAGCACATTCTAAACAGGTGTAGTCCCACTGAGCCACACCCAGCCCAACTGGATGAAGACACTAATAAAATTTCGGGGTGAATATTAGCCTGGTGCTTTAATTTGGATCTTGGATATCCCTTGGCTTCATGTTACTGGGAGGTGATCCAACTTTTAAAAGGCGGGGCCTACTGGGAGGACAAGGATCATTGAGAATGTCCTTGAAGGGTTAGGAAAACAGCAGCCCCTCCCCTCCCACCTTCTCTTTCTCTGGGCATCTGGTGATGCCTCTGCCACCCTACACCTCCATGCTAAGATGTGCTGCTTGACTACAGACCACAAGCTGAAAATAGAAACACTGTAAGCCAAGGAAGCCTTGGGGATCTGCATCCCTTGAACGCCGGAGCCTCACGTTTGTACCTTGCGAGCACTGAGCTTTCAAGTGTGCGTCACATTATCCAGCTCGAAACTAGCTTTAAAAAAAAAAAAATGCAATTGTCATTGTATATGTGCTTGAGTGCTTTCGTCATGGCTTGTGTGTGCAACTCCCATTCTACCGTTTTTGTTGTTGTTTTTGAGATAGCCTTGGCTGCTTTGGACTCACTTTGTAGACCAGGCTGGCCTCGAACTCACAAGCAATCCGCCTGCCTCTGCCTCCTGAGTGCTGGTCCCATTCCACCTTTACGTGGGATTAAGAGATAGAACTCAGATTGTATGTCTCCCAAATAAGTGCCTTTATCCACTGAGCTGTTTTGCTGGCCCAAAACTAGTACTTTTGAAAAGAAGCTATAGCGTGTGTTCATACTGGTATCTGCAATTCTAATTTAGAGTAAACTGAAGTTTCTTTCATTTGATTTTATATTTTTATGTCCTGTTACATTGAAATATTTGGCTCCTTGCATTCGAATATTGATTTGAATATAGACATATATTGGTCCTCAGAATAACCATATTGTACTATTATTAGCATAATTATGAAAAGATTCCTTTGCCATTTCTTTCTGTTTTAGAACACATTCCACTAAAGATACACATTCAACTATTTTTTTCCTCAACAACTGTGAAAGTCACTTAAAAATAAAGTGATCTACTTAAAGTCATTTAAAATAAGCCCTTCTGTGTAAGCCTGCAGTTATGTAATCGGGCTGCCTGGCTTCTGTGTGGCTTCACTTTTGATTTATGGGTTGTGCTCTTATTTGGGTTAGTTTGTCACAACATGTGACATCCAGCTCAGGTGCACAAGGCATATGCAGGCTCCTTTGTTGTGAGGCTAGGGATGGGACTCTCAGTCTTGCATAGATGGGCACGGGCTGCATTCCTGAGATGCACTGCATTACCTCCTAAAACATGGGTTCTTCTGCTTCTGTTTTTATGGTGAAGGGTCTTGCCATGTAGCCCAGGCTGGCCTCATCATCATCAATGGATCCATCTGCCTCAGTCTTCTGAGTAGTGTGATTACAGGCATGTGCCACCACGCCTAGCTAGAATGCACTAATTTACAATGAGACGTAAAGGGCTGGAGAGATGGCTTACTGGTAAAAAGTGCTGGCTGCTCTTGCAGAGGACCAAAGATTGGCTCCCTCCATGCACACAGGGTTCACAACCACCTACAACTCCAGCTCCTGGGGATCAGACATCCTCTTCCAGCCCCTGTAGGCTCCTGCACGCACACGGGATACATAGATTCATGAAGGTACATACACATAAAATACATCTTTAAGATGAGACATAAACCGGGTGTGGTGGCATACACCTATGATCCTAGCACTGGGAGGTAGAGACAGGGGAGTTAGGAGTTCAAGGTCACCCTCTGTCATCTAGGAAGTTTGGAAGCCAGGCAGGCTTCCATGTGACCATCTCAAAGGCCAAAACTAAGAAAAAGTGAGATGTGGACTCTCAGAGCACTTTAAATACTTGTTTTCGTTGTTTCTTAAGACAAGGTCTTTTTTTTTTTTTTTTTTTTTTTTTTTTTTTTTTAGTTTTTCAAGACAGGGTTTCTCTGTGTTATCTTGGCAGTTCTAGGTTCGCTTTGTAGACTAGGCTGGCCTCGAACTCACAGCGATTCACCTGCCTCTACCTCCCGAGTGCTGGGATTAAAGGCGTACGCCACCATGCCTGGCTTACAAGGTCTTTCTAATAAGTAGCACAGAATGGCCGGGAATTGGTGATCCTCCTGTCTCTGCCAGCCAAGAGCTGGGAATGTAGGAGTGTCAGACTATGTCCAGATCTCAGAAGAAAACTCGGACTCACAAAGCTCTCCAAGCCGCAGTGACAATTTAAGTGGGTGTTCTCCCCTTAGGGAGATGGGATAGGTCTCAGGCTAACCTCAATCTCACCACCTATCAAGGATGACTCTCCTGCCGCCTCCTTCTCCCAAGTGCAGGGATTATAAAAGCACCCCAGGTTTATGCTGCACTGATGACCAAACTCAGGGCTCTGTGCATGCTGGGCAAGCACTCCACCGAGCTATATTCTCAGCCTAAGAGCACTTTCAAACCAAAACAAGAAAAAACATGGTTTGCACAGAAACCCAGGTGGCTTATATGATTTTTTTCTTTCACATAGCATTAGCAGACTCAAAACAGGACGAGGCCCACGCCTCCCCATGCAAGAGCTCCCACTGGAGCTAAGGGCCAAGCCGGGTTCCTAGCCACCTCCACTGAAGGCTTCCTCACGTCAGCCTCTCGGAACCATCTTCACGATGCTCTCGGGAGCACTTTTACAAGCTTGCAGGGGGAAGGGGGACTTTTCTTCCTTGCCCATCAGTAGGCTCTGTTTTCTGGAGGCCGCTTCAGCAGTCCTTGAACTAGAGCCACCCACCTTGAAATTTTTCTTGAAACATGTTTTGCTCCAGCATCAAACACTTCCTGTCCCAGACTACGCCTGTGCGCTCAGCCTCCTCACCCGATACTCCTAGGGAAGCTCTCTCAAATTTAGCCCTTTTTCCAAATTGCGTATGGTGGTGCAGCCGCTAATGCCGGCACAGAGAGGCTGAGGTGGGAGGATCTAGGGTGTGAAGCCAGTTTGGGATATGTAGCAAGACCCTGACACGAAAACAAGGGAGAAGGGTGAGTGGTGAAAGTGGCAGGAGCTCTTGAGAGTCCCTGGAGTCTGAGTCAGCGCCATCTCGGTTCGAAAGTATATCATGTTTGCAAAAATAAATTTGATCCTTTTGAAAAGCAGCCTGCACAGTTGCACCTGTGTCACTGTGGCTCCCCCAGAAAGCCACCAGGTGGCACCAGAGGACTTGGCTCACCAGCCTATTCCCACAGGGAGGGGCTCTAGGACTGACTTGTTTCCCAACTTTGCAGTGTAGCTCAGCAGTTCGGGTCATCCTTACTTTGGGGGTCAGAATGTGGGAAAGGATTTCAGGGACGGGAGAACAAGCCCTTGCAAACATGCTGGCCAACTGTGACCATGTGCTTGGGTAGCATGCTACTCCTGCATGAGAGTGCCCACACTAGCCTTGAGGGCTGACAGAACGTTACCAGAGCAGGGCTCATTGCACTTGGATGCTCTTTTCTGTTCTGTTACTATGGATTGAACCCAGGGTCTCCTGCAGGCAAGGCTCTACTACTGAGCCACACCCCCAGCCTGTGACTTTCCCTTGGTGACTATGAGGCCTGGGTACTACCGATGCAGCTGGCAGCCTCACAGACAGGCACACCACTTGTGACAAGTCCAGGGCGAATCCAAAGGCAGGCTTCAGAGTGGAGCTCAGCGGTGGAGCACTTGCCTAGCAGGCACAGGTCCCTTGGTTCATTCCTAGCAGTGGAAAACAAAACAAATAAGGATTCTAAAAGGTTCCACCAGAGGGGAAGAAGGTCTCTTCCTCATCTTCCTGAACATTTCCAGGAACATTCAAGCAACTCCACCTAGTGTTGTAAACTGCCAGACCCATTTTTCTTGATTCTTCTAGAAGACGAGTGACAGAAGCATTAACCCATGTTGGGTTAGCAGTGAACATGCTAACATCAAGCAGGCTGGAGTCTTTACACCCTTACATGCGTGTGAAGTGCTGTAGGACAGGCTGGATATGGGCTGTAAGAAGTGAAGGAGGCAAGGTGCCATTGCAGAGTAGCTACTAGCCACTGGCAGAGAGGCAGAACCGTGCACAAGTCAAACAGAACTCTGGGAAATTAAACTTCCTAGACACACGTGTGGCCAATAGGCATTGGAAAAGATGTCAACTCCATAACTGGCAGGGAAACACTAAAAAAAAAAAAAAAAAAAAAAAAAAAAAAAAAAAAAAGAATTGATGAAGATGTAGAACCCGAGGCCAGGCCTTCTGGCGGATGTGAAGACAGCTGCTGCTCTGTCAGCAGGTTCCGTGGACACCGAGCCCAGCTCCCACTCCATCCAGTACCACCAAAGGAATTGAGCAGAAGACCTGAGACACAGAGGTGACCCACACACCCAGCACCACATAGATAAAGCAAGTATGGTACAGCCAGGCATGGTAGCTCATGTCTGTAATCCCAGCACTCTGGAGGAAGAGACAGGAGGATTGCCGCAAGCTTGAGGCTAGCCAGGTCTACATAGTGAGTACTCCACCAGCCAATGACTGTCAGACCATTCTTAAAAGAAAAAAAGGGGGAGGGAAGGGGGGTACAGTAGACACTATAGACAGGTAACTGCTGCTCATCTGTGACATCATGAACCCAAGGTCATCATGACATCATGCTAGGTGAAATGGTCCACTCACAAGATAAGCACCTAGACTAATCACATTGACAAAAGCTGAGTAAGACCTGCAGAGCTCCTCCCTCCTGCTTCTTCGCTGCCACACCAGCTCTTGGTGAACCCCTGCTGGCATCTCCTTGGCAGGGCGAGTTAGGTCCTCTTAGATGGTTTATCTACTTCCTACCTGGCCACCTGCATTTGTTTCCAAGGGCTGCTGACAAGCTACCAAAGAGAAGGGGACAGATGATGTTTCTTCTCTCACAGCTCTGAAGGCCAAGGTCCCAGCACCCTCTGAACTGCATGAAATAGCTCCTGATCTTGGGAAAACATCACTGCTTTGAAGGGACCAGCTAGAGCCTAAAACCCATAGTACATGGTGGACGCTTGTGTGAAGGCCTAGGAAAGTCGCAGGCAGCAAACTCCTGGCCAGCTCTAGGCATGAGCAGGATTCCCAATGTGCCACATGGAGGCTGAACATACACACATGGTCATGGCATATTTCACAGGACACAGAAATAGAGAGCTCACAGCTCAGCCCTTCCCTAGGCTCCTATCTCCTCCCATGTTCACCACCACCTAAAACCTGAGCAGTGCAGCTTCCTGCCTGTTTCACTGTGTGAAATACCAGGTTCACCTGCCCAGGACCCATCACCACCTTCCTGACCTCCAAGGCAGTCTCATTTAAACTGTAGACTAGGGGCTGGAGAGATGGCTCAGTGGTTAAGAGCACCATCTGCTCTTTCAAAGGACCCTGGTTCAATTCCCAGCACCCACATGGCAGCTCACAACTGTCTGTAATTCCAGTACCAAGGGATCTGACACCTCCACACCAATGCATAAAATAAAGTAAATTATAAACTGTAGACTGAAGGAAGAAGACTGAGATGGCCAGTGGCCAGCACCATCTCTTGCCCTGGATGGTGCTTTGAACACATCTCTATGGAGATTGGTCCAGGCTCTTCCTGCCATCTCATGAGTCCCTAGCCTAGCCAAGCATGGCCAGTGACTCAACAGGAAATGCCTTAGGAACTCATGGGTCAGCTGCCAGGCCTTCTAACCTCCGACCGCCCACACCACCATACACACACACACACACTGCCCCTTCTGGCCTGCAATTTCTTAGCCTGAGAACTGGAGATACAGGAGATTATTCAGAGCAAACTGAGCGAACAAGTGTTATGGGTGCATCATAACAGTATGCTGAGGCTGAGGTTCTCTGGAGCTGCTGGACTCAGCTCTTGGATGTGTTTGAGAGTTAAAATCCTTGCCAGGAACTTGTAAATGAGGAAGAGTGTGGAAGGAAGACTGTTTGAAACCAGCCTGAGCTGCACTGAGACCCTGAGTCCTAAAGCAAGCCAAGGGGAAGAGGGCACCTACCTACCTGCCAAGACTACACTGTGAAGGGAGGTGACACGCAGCAAAATGAAGTCCTTAGGGTGAACTCTCCTCCGTCAGCTCTGCAGTGGCCTGAAAAGGGCATGGCACCAACAAACCCACAAAACAGAAGAAAACAATTCTGGCAAGGCCTCACAGTGTGGGAGAGCTCCCACAGAGTTAAAAGGACGGGCCACAGGCAGTGTGAAGAGAACAGGGTGGGGTGGGGTGTGTCTTTCCACTCCCAAGACTTCCACAACGTCAACACCACCTCTGAGCACATGCTGGGCAGTGACAGGATCGTGACACACACAGACAAACACTACACCGAGAACTTTAGAGCTTTTTAAAAACCATCAACCACAAAAGCTTTCAAGTGCAAAGAGAAACGTTTTGTGCCTGTCGGCTTCCAGCCTCCAGCCATCTTCCCTCACTGCTGAGGAGAGCAGTGCCACAGCCTGCCCGTGGTTCTCCATGCCAGAGGCCACTCTGTCCTTCACTGAGGTAGATGGCCTGCTGTCCTCTGCTGGGCTCCCAGGAGAAATCCAGTCAGCTGCCAGACAAGGCAGGTAGACCCAGACAGCGACGTGGGCACGTGTCCCAACTCCTGCCTACACGGCAAAGGTGAAGCTCAGGGTTCATCATGGACTCCCCTCTGCTAGGCCTGCTCACCAGCTCCACCTCCACTGGGCCCGGAGCCTCTCCCGGAAGTCTGCGTCTCGGAGGCACGTGAGGCCTGCTTAGGCAGGCGGATGGGGACGTAGGTGTTGGAGGCACAGTGCTCCTTGAGGTACTCGCCCCCCTTTTCTTCATAGTCCTTCCTGGTGACCCAGGCTCCACTGTCTTCCAGGTGATCCAAGGCCCAGTCACGGGCACCGTACCAGGCATCCAGCACAGGGTTCGAGGCAAGCTGAACCTGGAATGCAGAGCAGATGCACGAGAAAGTTATTTCCTGCCAGGGCTCTAGGCCTGATATGAAAAGTGCTACAGGCCCAGCCACACCCCATCTCTGCACCCCTCCAGACAAAGCTAAGCCAACATGCACAGCCTCTCAGGAAGAGCACAGGCAGGTGTGAATGAGCACGTGGGTGTGTACCTGCATGGGTGTCTGTGTACCATGTTCATATCTGGTGTCCGTGGGTCTCCAGGAACTTGATCTACACAGACCAAGGCAGGTGTGAGCTGCCACGCAGGTGCTGGGAATCAAAGCCAGGTCCGCAGCAAGTGCTCCTAACCACTGAGACATCTCTCCCTACAATTTGCTTTCTATTTTTATTTAGGTTCATGGGACATGGCCAACTTGGTAGAGTGCCTGCACAGTGTGTAAGTGCCCCTAAGCTCCTCCACCAGCACCACAAATTAACAAATACAGTAAAAACAAGCAAAAGAAAAACAATGCATTTGTCCTGTTTCTATCGTACTGAAGGCTGAGCTCAGAGCCTCGGGTACCCAAACAAATGCCCACACCGAGCCTAAGACAACCCGGCATGAGCCACTGCTGGACCCAGCCTGTGGACTTGGCACTGAGGGGCTACCATGATATTCATTGCTCTCCCCACCAAAAGGTAGCCGAAGGGTGGTGGGAAGGGTGTGGGTAGGCCACGAGGGGCAGGGGCAGCACTCTTACAACCAGGGCTCTTACAGCCATCACAGGAGGCTTCTGGGAATGCCACGCTGGAGATCTTGAACATTTCTTTCTTTTTTTAAAAGATACAGGATTTCTCGGTATAGCCCTGGCTGTCCTGGACTCGCTCTGTAGACCAGGCTGGCCTTGAACTCACAGAGATCCTCCTGCCTCTGCCACCCTGAGTGCTGGGATTAGAGGCATGTGCCACCACACCTGGTTATCTAGATCATTTCAAGAGCCTTTTACTCAACACCTTCTTCCCCAGCCACCCTGCCAGCCTCAGTCTGGGGCAGGGCCACACTCTGGCATGCCACTCCTTGGTGCCAACACTACTGTCCCTCCTCTCCAGCTACCTCTCTCCTCACCTCCACTGTGATGTCCTCCAGCTCCCAAGTGCCCTTACAGGCTGTTACTTAGGGCTGGATGCTTGGTGTCACCTACTGTCCCAGGGGCATCCCTGAGCCCCCCTGACAGCACCTCTTATCTTTTTCCTGCGTGCGCAGTCACAGCTACTGCTTCCTGTGTGTGTCTCAGCCCGGCCTGAGACAACTCCGTTTCCTCCACTTCACACCCTGCCATCATTACTAATCTAGTGAAAAATCTCTCTCCTTAGCTTTTTGAGAATATGTCTATGTAACTTAGGCTGACTTGAATTCACTCATTAGTTCAGGCTGACCTCACACTATCTTCCTAAATGTATATTAATCACATGAGTCACAGCCCAGGCTCCTTCATGGTCCCCCGTGACATAAAATAACCGCTATGTAGAGAAGAGCCATCAAAGCACCTTCCTGGTTCCTGCAGACAAGCAAGACCCCATGTCAGGATTAAGTATGAGGTCAGACGGCACGCACCTCCCTTTGGGAAAACTGCAGATGCTCTGCCTGCGGGAGTGGGAATTCCCTTATGCTCAGGACACTCTCCTGATTCCAGATTATGTTCAATACTGCCGACTAACAAACAACAGAGCAGTATTCAAGCAGGAGTCTCATCCTGCACCAGCCCAATGTGGCTTACAGACAAGGCTGGAACTGAACCCCTGCAGTGCATGATGGGACTGCAGAATCCCAGTCATTTACACCTTTGCTTTGGCAATCACTAATCAGGCAGTGCCTGGGACGCCAATCACAAACAGTGGGCGGGCAGAGCAGTGAGTGCCTTGGACGCCAAGCACAAACAGTGGGCGGGCAGAGCAGTGAGTGCCTGGGATGCCAATCACAAACAGAGGGCCGGAACAGCAGTCACTACCTGGAAGGAGGACTGGAAGGGCCTCATCTCCAGCAGCTCCTTCTCAATTCTGGCCTTCATGCCTGGGTACATGACGTTCCCACCAGTGAGGAAAACGTTCTGGACGAGGGTATCCTGAACAGCCTTTGGGTACCTAGGAGAAAAAGGATGCTCCAAGTTGGCTACTGGAACACACTGAAGACAGACCGGAGAAGACAAGCTCTTGGTACAACAGTCCCTTACCAGTGTCTACATGACAAATTAAAAGAAACTAGACTGGGGCTGGAGAGCTGCCTGAGTGGTTAACAGCACTGGTTGCTCTTCCAAAGAACCCAGGTTCAATTCCCAGCACCCACATGGCAGTTCACAGCTGTCTGTGACTCCAGTTCCAGGGGATCTGACACTATCAGATACATCAATATACATACATACAAAAAAAAAAAAAAAAAAAAAACTCATTTAAAAAAAGAAGCTAAATCAGTATTTTTGTTTTTCATTCATAGCTTTACAGAATGCATTCTAAAGATTAGAATGTTTCTGCTTAGGTAATTATTTATTTGGTTGGTTCTTGGTTTTCGAGACAGGGTTTCTCGGTATAGCCTTGATTGTTCTGAATTTGCTTTGTAGACCAGGCTGGCCTTGAACTCACGGAGCTCCACTACCTCTGCCTTCTTAGTACTGGGAATACAGGCGTGTGCCACCACTCCTGGCTGTAATACTTTTTTTTTTTTTAAAGCTTGAGGATCATTTTATGAAACTTGAAGGAACAAAAAACAAAACCAGGAGGGCAGGCTGGCTGTGAATCCCAGCAGCCCTAGAGAAGGGAGGAGAGGGAAAAGCTGCAGAAAAGAGGGACGGTCTTCAGTGAAGAGTGAGAAAGTCTAGAGATCACTGGCAGCCATGCTTAAGATCACAATATCTACCCACAGCTCCGTCCTGTTAGAACTTGAAGCAAGCAGAGCTACAAACACTCTCCCTACTTGCCCACTTGCAGTGAAGAGCACTCGGTGTGCAAAACACCTGAGTGAGCGGCAGGCGCCCTCACATAGAGGTGGGAGCTCTGTCTAACCCGGTGCCTGCCAGAGGGGGAAGGAAGCACTGCAGTATTGGGGGAGTGACGTAAAAATCACTAGACCCAGGAGATGGTGGTGGCGCACGCCTTTAATCCCAGTACTTGGGAGGCAGAGGAAAGTGGATCTCTGAGTTTGAGGCCAGCCTGGTTCTCAGAGTAAGTTCCAGACAAGCCAGGGCTACACAGAGAAACCCTGTCTCAAAAAAACAAAAACAAAAACAAAACAAAAAAAGAAAAGAAAATTTCAGTAGTCTTGGGGCTGAAAAGATAGCTCAGTGGTTAAGAATACATACCACTCGCATGCTGGTTGTTCTTCCAGAGGACCTGGGTTCAATTCCCAGCACTCACATGGTAGGTCTCAACCACCTGCATCTCCAGTTCGAGGATGCAGTGCCCTCTTCTAACTTTCAAGACACACACATAGTCTATGTGCACACGTGCAGGTAAAACACACACACACACACACACACACATATCTTTTCATTTTTCTTTTTTGGTTTTTCCGAGACAGGGTTTCCCTGTATAGCTTTGGCTGTCCTGGACTCACCAGGCTGGACTCGAACTCACAGCAATTCGCCTGCCTCTGCCTCCCAAGTGCTGAGATTAAAGGCGTGGCGCCACCACCGTGCAGCTTTTTCTTTCTTTCAAGAGTATACACTACTTTTGCAGGAGATGCAAGAGGTTCCTGCACTCATGTATACATACTCTCCCCATAATTAAAAATAAATTTAAATGTAAAAAAAAAAAAAAAAAATCACTAGTCTTGCTGGGTATGGTAGTACACATTTATGATCCCAGGTACCCTGGAAGCTTCAAGTTCAAGGCCACTGAATATAAAGACCTTATCTCAATGAATACATAAATAAAATGACTACTGGTTTTTTGTTTTGGTTTTTTGAGACAGGATTGCTCTGTGTAGTGCTGGCTGTCCTGGACCTGCTTTGTAGACCAGGCTGGCCTCAAACTCAAGAGATCTGCCTGCCTCTGCCTCCTGAGTGCTGGAATTAAAGGCGTGCACCACTGTGCCTGGCTACAGTCACTAGTTTTTACCAATGTCAAGTTTCATATGAAAGCCAGGGCACATTTCCTGTTGCTCAGACTCAAACGTTAAGTCCCTAGAGCTCACAAATGAACAGAGCTTGCCCCTTCTGCCTGCAGGCCTGGGCCAGACAGCAGCTACCTGAGCAGAGCCAGCAGGGCCGAGTGCTGCAGACCGCCCCAGTGCCCAGCACTCGCCTTTCCCACGTAACACCCAGGAAGAGACTCAGGAGAGGATGGCATGGTGTCACCTGCTCACCTGTCCAGGACGTAATTAAGGGTCTCTGCAATCCCCGCCTGCTCTTCTCCTATGAGGGATGGCTGGAAAATAATCTCCGGAGCTCGAATCCTTTCTGTCCCAACAAACAGCTGATGATACGCTGCCAAGTTAAACACGGGCTTCAAACCCAAGGTTTGAGAGATGTTTTAGACCGCGAGGACACGTTCCTCAGCTGTAGTTTTCTCAAGCCACAGCTCCTCCTCCAGCCCGGCTTCCCTGTTCAGGCCAGAACCACCCTTTCAACTACTTTACTTCAAATCTCTGCCTTCTACTTTTGCTCAAGCTCGAGTGACAAATCTTCATAGATTGTGTCGTGTCCGAGTCCCCAAGTTGCAAGGGCGGGGGGGGGGGGGATGACTCTGGAGAGCAGTAGTGGAGAGGAACAGAGGGAAAGACCCTGTCTCTACCCACCCTGGCTTAGCACCTCCTCCCACCGAGGTCCAGTCAGCTGCCACCATCATGACAAGAGGCCCAGACCCCAGGAAGGATGACGGTGTTGGCTAAAGTGTAAGGGAAACACTGAGAGCCAGTGTGCAGGCCTGGAGACCTCAGTCACTAGACATGACACCTCTGCTCATATCTAAGGTGGCACCGGCCCCTCAACCACCCACCAGGGAGAAAGCCTCTGGCTGAGGCTGAGAGCAGCAGTAGTGCTCCCTTCCAGAAGCCCAACGGGGCTTCCAAGGCTCCTAGAGAAGCAGACTGGGCCCATTACTTATGCAAATGGCTTCAAAATGTAAGTGTGGTCTTGGTGACGGTAGTCAAACCTGGACTGTGGTGACCGGCTTCTCCACTTCCGGTGCTTCCTCTGAGAACAAGGGCTCAAAATCATTGATGTTCTCCACATCCTCCAGGGTCGGCTCCAGCTGCTCCAGGTCAGGGGTCTGAGGACAGAACACAGCAGATAAGCAAACCCAGAGGCTCTGACCCAGCAAATCTCAGCACGGATTCTACCCTGAAAACGGAGGGGGTCTAGCCCAATGTTCCAAACACCCGTGCAGAAAACAAATCCTCTTCAAAGCAATTCACGCGGGAGGGGTGGGGACACTAAAGACACCAGCAAGACAGCTCAAAGGGTGAGAGTGCCCGCCACAAAATGACAACCTGAGTTCAATTCCTGGAACCTACATGGGGGCAGAAGTGTACCTACATACCTGGGGTTATATAAACATTACTCTGTGCTTAGTGCCTGGTGAGAGCAGTCACTGGAGGCAGGAATGCAAGACTGAGAGCTGAGGCTATGGTAAAGCTCCAGCTGCAAGCCTGTGAGCCAAAAGCAAGCTCCACACTGACTCAAGCACAGCTGTGACATCACTGATGAGTACTACCCTATACCTAGCATTAACCGTGACCTTTGGTCTTTCCACAGCACCCTATTGTTCTAAAAGGCCAGTTACAGTTTAAAGCAAGCTGGCTTGATGGCTGGAGAGGTGGCTTGTTGACAGAGTGCTTCCCTAGCCCAGGGCTCGATTCCCAGCACATCAGGCGGACATGGTGGCAGCACACACTTAAAATCCCAGCACTGGGGAGGTAGAAGCGAGGAAGTTCAAGGTCATTCATGGCTACATCCCAGGATGGAACGATGTGAGCAAAGGCACCTGTCGTCAAGCCTAAGGACCTTTGGGTTCCCCGCCCTGGCTCGTCACCTCTGGCTTGCTGTCCACCACGTCCACCTCCAAGGTGGCTTCAGCCTGAAGGACTTTCTGTTTGGCCTGCTCCACTGCCACGGTGAGCTTCTGGATGTAGGACTGCAGCTCTTCCGGGGAGTCCATGTTCAGCTCCATCAGAGCTTTGTGAAACTGATCCATCTGGCCATCCTCTAGGAGCTCCTGAAAGCAGAGCAGTCACAGCCCATCCTCAGAGACAGGCCGTGCAGCCAACAGGGGAAAGCAGCTTGGGAGCCAGCAGAGAAGTGCAGGCAGCTGGTTCCTGGGTTCTCCCATCAGCCCCCAGCAGAATCACCCCTCCAGCTCCCAACACACACTCACACCTGCCCTCCCATCCAACTGTCTGGGCTAGCTAGCATAGCATACTAGTTTCAGCACTAGGCAAAACTAATCTGTGGTGACAGATACCAAAGACGCCACCACTTCTGAGTGGGAAGGAGTCAGTGAAAGATAATGGCAATGCTGCTCCTCAATCTGACAGAGAGGACATGTACACATGTCACTTTGTGACACTCATTGAGAGGCCCACCCTAAGATCTATGCACTACGCATACTGCACTTAGGTGGAAAAGCTCAAAAACAACAAAACAAGTCAATAAGCAGAGCTGGCATCCATGGCTCTCTCTGACACCTGCTGCTGTGCATATTAGTCATCTCAATGATTCTGGTCTCTGGACTCCCTGATTCCAAAGGCAACGTGACAGCCATTGCACATTATAGCCAAGGAAACCAGGGAGGAAGGGAATGTTCTGGAAGCACCTTGCAGAGCAAGGCCAGGGGCCAGCCCCACACTGCCATCACCTGCACACACAACAGCCGCTCCAGCCGCTCCTGATCCAGCTGCAGCTTCTCCTCCCGCCGCCGGGCGTTGAGCTCTTGCAGCCGCCGCAGCTGCTGCTGCTGCCGCTCCTGCTTCTCCTCCGCTGTCAGTGCGCTGCCCAGGAGCTTGCTGGAGAACGGGAGCTGCATCTTGTGGACGTTGTTCTCATAGTAATCAGGACAGCGCCACTTGTGCAGTTCTTCAAAGAAACAGTTTGGGGGCGTTAGAGAGTGAAAGGCCCGTGAGCAGGGACACAGAAAATCGGTGCCACACACAAGTGAACACACTCAGAACCTCTGGATCCACCCAGGCATACACAGGCCTGCTCCAAGGGGCTCTAGACAGAACCACACAAGGATGCTAGAACAGGCGGGGTGAAGGAAAAGCTGTTAAACACACAGGGCTAAATGCCTCATGACTCCCTTAAAATATGATAACTAAACTTAACAAAATTAACTTAAAGTTAAATTTGATGACTTAAACTAAAAATAATAAAAACATCATTGTCTGCCCGGCTCACAGTTTTACATGTGAGACACTTTGACAAAAAAGCATAAAGAAGTTGAGTGCTAACACTGCCACCCTGAAGTGATCAATACTGAATCTACAGAGGTAAGGAAAACTGCACTTTGCTGTATTCCCTAGTGTTCATCTAAGAATACAGGCATGGGGAGGGTGGGGGTGGGGAGGAACTGAAAATTTTAAATGGAATCTAAAAAAGAAGTCTAGGCGAGCAAAGTAATACTCACCCTTAGGCTCAGGTTTTGGTTCAAGGATCGAGAGATTTAGGTTATTGGATTTCTATTTTATTTTATTTTTTGAGGCAGGCTGTTGTTTGACACTGGTCATGGGTGCTGCAATAGGCAAGCTTGGAGTATACAGTGAGCTCTAGGCCAGCCAGAAAACATGGTGAGACCCTGCTGTAGTGAGTACAAAGCAAAGCCTTTTGTCTGGCTTTAAATAAGATGTTTCAGCAAAGCCTTTGCTATGTTTGGGCTGATCAGTAGAGGCTGAGAGATTGTTTTGAGACTGTTTGGACCCTGAAGAAACATTGTGTCTCTGGAGAATCTACACCGTGCTATGTGAGAGCTTGCAGCTGCACCGGCCTTGGTCCTAAGACACTCCTGGCAAACCTGGAGCAAGGGCAAGATTAGGTGTCAGTCTTTCCAAGAAGCTGGACCCCTCTGCTCCTTTGGAAAATGGAGGCTTAGTAGCTTGGTGAGCTTCTCTCTCTACTGCGGCAGCTATGACCAACATCAAACAACAGCCTGCCTGAAAAATAAAACAAAACGGAAATCTAATAACTTAAAAAGCAGAGAAAAGGTGGAAAATAAAACAATAGGTCTGAATTTGAACACAAATACATTAGCTGCTAATGGTTTCAGCACACAGGCTGCTGCTGAGGAGCACAAGGCCTGGCTGCCATCCCCGGTGGAATAAAAGCGTAATAAACACTCATTATAACATAACACCTGCAAACGCAGCTTGATTGCAGAGACAAAGTAAATCAGAGGTAAAGGGATGCCAGCTGGGAGGGGTGGGGCCTGCCTCTATAACACTTGAGAAGTAGAGGCAGGAGGACTAGGAGTTCAAGGTTATCCACAGATATTCAGGGAACTTTTAGGCTAGCCTGAGCCATAGGAGCCTCTGTTGCTAAATAATAAATGCCAATGTAAACTATGTTAAAGAAAGTTGGGCTGGTTTTTTTATTTTTTATTTTTTTGAGAAAGACTGCACTATAGATCCCTAGCTAGCCTGGAACTTACTAATAGAACAGGCTAGCCTCAAACTCAGAGCTCCCCCTGCCTCTGCGTCTATCTCGCTAGCACTGGGATTAAAGGTATATCTCACCATGCCTGGTAGAGTGGCTCTTGCTATGCCACATAATGACAAAAGGCCAACTGACAAGAAGAGCTAACAATGTTAAACACATAGGTAACAAGACAATGTGAGACACCTAACAGCGGACACTGACAGATCTGGGCTGGGAACACAGCTGAGAAATAGGAGTGTTTGCCTAACAAGTATCTTGTCCTCAGTGGAAGAGCTGAGAGGAGAAAAGGGAAACCCACAACCAGTCCTGGTGACAGCAGCACATTGCTTCCCAACTCTCAGCAGAGCCAGCAGAAGGAAGGTGATCAAGGCTACAGCAGTGCTGATCACATCACCACCAGGCACTAAATGACTCCTGACACCCTACCCATGAGAGCACAGTACACGCCCTTCAAGTGTAAGGAACTTCTGTCAAAGAGGTCATACAATAAAGAAGGTTAGCTGACATCAAACACGGTTCTTTCCCCACAATGGAATTAAACCGAAGGTAAATCACAGAATGGCCTTGACTTCCTGGAACTCTCTTTGCAGACCAGGCTGGCCTTGAATTCATAGAGATCCGCCTCCTGAGACCTTTAAGACATGCACCACCGTGCCCAGTAAGTGTGCAGGAGTATTTTGCCTGCTAATGTATCAGCGCACTACATGCATGTAATGCTCATGAAAGCCACAAGAGGGCATCAGATCATCTGGATCTGGAATTATAGATGTTTGTGAACTAGGATTACATAGTGAGACCCTATCTCATAAACAAAAGCAAAAAAAAAAAAGCTAATACCAAAGTATATCAAAAAAAGGGAGCCGGGCGTGGTGGTACACGCCTTTAATCCCAGCACTCGGGAGGCAGAGGCAGAGGCAGGCGGATCACTGTGAGTTCAAGGCCAGCCTGCTCTACAAAGTGAGTCCAGGACAGTCAAGGCTACCCAGAGAAACCTTGTCTCAAAAAAAAAAAAAAAAAAAAAGGGAACCCACAAATTTATCTCCCAAACTTCTTTGTGCCTCATACACCATAGGTGCTCAACAAAGATGTTTTGAAGACCTGGCTTGTAAGCACCACTCAGCTATGCTGAACAGGGTTAAGATGGGCCATGCAATTATGCAATTGGAAAGCTGAGGCAGGAGAGACACAAGTTTGATGTTAGGCTGGGCCTACACAGGAGACTATGGCAAAAACAAATTTTTTTTCAAAGACATGTGGGTGCAGTATTCTTGTTACCTTCTAGCTTTCTGTCCTTGCAGTACACTAAATAAGCTTTCTGTTGGACGAATAAACAGCAAACGAAGGCATTACATTACTTGTCTTAGCAAAGCTCAGCAGTGGTCAGCTGAAGGCCAGTGCCCTTCAGGGCTATAAGAAAACCCAGTCACACAGTGTGGGACAGGGCTGTCTTTATAATAGTATTGATCACAGTTCTTAGATTTTTATCTGAATTATTTACATTTGTAAGAAAGACATTATTTTTTATCACATTTGAGTAAACAAAAATACACCAATGTTAAAGTACAATTAGAAGTTCAAGACGCTCAGAGACCAAGGCAGGAAGACGGAGGATCTGAGGCCACACCCAGAGGTAGTGGCCACCCTGGACTACATAAGGAGACTCTGACTCAAAAATAAAAATTCAAGATAAGCTAAAAGTTCACTCTAAAGGTGTGATAAAGCAACTTTAACTAGTCTCAGGGGTTTTTGTTGTTGTTGTTTTGGTTATTTTGAGAAAGAGTTTCTCTGTGTAGCCCTGGCTGTCCTAGAACTCTGTAAACCAGGTTGACCTTGAACTCAGAGATCTGCCTGCTTCTGCCTCCCTAAAGCTGGGATTAAAGGAGTGTGCTACCACCACCTACCTAAAAAATGTTAACTTAAAAGGAGATAAAAAGTTGTACTGGAGGCACATTATAAAAACAATCGTGTGTGACGGGAACCTGTTTATGACAATTAGTTTACTAAATAATCTCACCAAATGAACACCAAAAAAGGGAGATGGGTGCTGAGCAAGCAAGGGGCACACTGCTAACAATGTGAGGAGCCCTCCAAGGCCGACAGAGTTGGAATATGGGAGCAAGGTCCCCGGCATCACCTGCCCCGTAGTCCTCGGCAATGTAGCTGTGTTCCTGCAGGATCTCCTCCATGCGGCTGAGTGTGATGGCTGCCAGGTGGCCCGGATACTTGAGCTGGAGCAGCCGCTGAAGGTAGCCAGCCGCCTGACTTCCTCCGAGATTGATGCGTTTGCAGTTTTTGGCATCCAGCCTGCACCAAAGTAATAAAGAACAACATTGAGCTTCTATGCAGCCTAAAGGACAAAATGTGGGACAGCTTGGGGAAAGCAGGAGAATTTAATGCAGACAAAGTGGACTAGTGGAGGGTTTTAAAAAACAAACCAAAAACACAGTTCAGTTCAACAGGATGAATACACATCCCAAAGGAAGCTGTCATGTGACCAGCCTGTACTTCTTGGGGGTCCTGGGGATCCCAGTAGCCTAGCAATAATCGGGAAATGGCCAAGCATGCCAGGTCCAACGGCTACTTGCTCCGGGCCTGAGTCTGATTTCAAAAGCTTCCTGAGAACTGCTTCCCTCCACCAAGAGAGGAGTTGTTAGCACACACAGGCCAGCTACTGGAAGGGACAAGAGCCTCATCTGAACAGGGTTACAATTCCAAGGGTCCAGCTCTGGAGCCAGGGCTCGCTGCCGGTGGCGAGCACCTTTTCATGCAATGTGGGGAACCTTTAGGGGCATACATAAGAAAATAAAACAAAACTAAGCTCTGAGACAGGAACAGGCTAAAATTATCTCTGCCTTTTATTCAAGTCTGACTATAATTGTCTAGTATGTGTTAGGCAATATAACCAAAAATAAAGGTACAGTCAATATGAATTAAAGGGCTTGCAGTGTTGGGCTGGAGAGATGGCTCAGAGGTTAAGAACATTGTCTGTTCTTCCAAAGGTCCTGAGTTCAATTCCCAGCAACCACATGGTGGTTCACAACCATCTATTATGAGATCTTGTGCCCTCTTCTGGCCTGCAGGCACACCTGCATGCAGAATACTTACTGTACAAATAATAAATAAATACATCTTAAAATAGATAAATAAATTAAAAAAAATAAAGAGCTTGCAATGCAAAAATTCTTAATTAAAAATGACTCCAGAATGCCAAGATGGTCTACATTAAATATATTCAACTAAGAGAAAGAGAGACAGCTCAGTGGATAAAGGTGCTTGCTGCCCAGGCTGAGGGCTCTGAGTTCAATCCCTGGGACCCCGTGGTAGGACTATCCAATGTCCTTATACCGTTCTCTGACTTCCCAGATTCCTGCCAAGCATTCTCAAGTCCAGACAGACAAGCTCTCTCAAGTCCAGACAAACAGACAAGCACTCTCAAGTCCAAATAGACAAACAGATAAGCACTCTCGGCCCAGACAGACAGACAGACAGACAGACACACACACAACTAAATAAATAGAGTTCTTTTTTTTTTAAAGAGGAGGGAAATAAATAGTCAAATAACTTATTCAAAACATGTTTATTGAATGTTCTCTAGGGACAGGTACTGTGTTAACTATTTCCCTGTATTCAGAACTGTAGAATTTGTAACTGTCAATTAGCTATGAGACCAACCTGAACTCCTCACAGGAAGTCCCAGAGGACAGGTAAAATAACTTGCAAAGTCACATGCTGATATAGGTATGTCTGAGCTAGGCCCAGCTTGGTCCGTCATCTAGCACTTACCAGACACTCCCAGCAGGCATCTTTACACTCCATTTCTCCAGCAAGTCCTAACACAGCGCTTCTCAGACGCCAGTCACAAGCAGAACTCACCTTCCTTCCAGGACGGGTAAAATGTGCGTACACTGGTAGCCAGACGAAATGATTAGGCCACTGGAAAGGGCGTTCTTGGGCATGTTGTGGTAGAAACTGAAGAGGCTGTCTATCCCATAGGCAACCTTGGGAATCCTGTAGCACTCAAAAAGGAGCTCAGACATCATTTGGCGGGAATAAAGTGGGTTGCACACGGCCTCTGTCAGAACGACGGGATGATCGACGCAGCCCTACTTTGAAAGAGAAGGACAAATAGAGGAATGATAGAACACGCACGAAACAAACAAACACCCGAATCCTCATTGCAGGGCTAAATTTGCTTTTGATCTCTAATTAACAACTTGATGGGGGTAGGGGTGGGACAGCTGGAGAGAGAGAGATAGCTTTAGAGCAGAGGACAGGAGTCTGCTGTTTCCCAGCACCCTCATCGGGTCTACTTATAACTCCAGACTCAGAAGATTTCAAGCCTAAGACACCTACACTCTTGTATACAAACACGCCCAACATATATAACTTTGAAATAATAAATCTTTAATAAGGTGATCAAAAGGAATTTTAAAAGCATCCATTTCACCTCTACTGGATGTTATTTTGAAAAGCATTAAAACACGTGGTCAGTTAAAGCCTTATGCCTGTTTGTTTTGTTTTGTTTTGTTTTGTTTTTTTGAGTCAGTTTCTCTCTAACAGCCCTGGCTGTTGTCATGAGACTCACTCTGCAGACTAGCCTGGCCTTGAACTCAGGAGATCTGCCTGCTTCTGCCTTCCCAGAGCTGGATTAAAAGGGCGTGCCATCATGCCCGGCTCAATTCAAGTTTATTAAGTCAAGTTTGGCCAAACTGCTAACAAATCATATTGGCTCTATCTTCAAAATACTCCCAGGATCGGACTGGTTCTTGTCAACTCATCTCTCATTTGGATTATTGCAAACTGGTCTCTGTTTCCATGACAGTCCATCCTCTGGAAGATAAAGGCATCGTAGCTCCTAGCACAAGGCAGACACGCTAGAGGTGTTTACTACCTGACTGCCAGGAGTGACGGCTGAGACTGAGTGCTCCCGCCCAGCCTGCCCTCACCTGCGAGGAGACGCCCAGGTGCTGGAAGCTGTAGTCTAGCAGCAGTTCCTGCAGTTCCAGGTTGACGGGCACGTTGCGGTCGAAGGGCGAGCGCAGCATCCAACGCAGAGGCTCCAAGCTGCCCAGCGCGTTGCCCACCTGCGGCCCCGGCCCACCGCGCGCCCCGCCACGGCCGCGCGCGCACACGGAGCGGAACTGCAGGCGAGGCTCTGGGCCTGGATCCGGCCCCGGGCATGCCCACCCGGCCCGAGCCTGGAAGGACCCGTTGTCCAGTACCAGCGGTACCGGCTGCGAGCCGAAGGCAACCGGCCCGGCTTCCAGCACCGGATCCGGAGCAGCGCGTGCATCTCGGAACCGGAACACATTGGTCTCCATCTTGGCGGGCGCCGGCCCCGCCCCGACGCCGTGTGCGTCACGAAGCTCCGGCCCGGTCTGAGTCTCAGGGCCCCAAAACGTCTGGAAGCCTCCTCCTTGCAGGAGGACTCGCTGTTTTCTTCTGCACCCAGTTCGCTCCTGGTGCTTCAGAACCTTCTGTAGGTTTCTCTGCTTTGCTGGTGCAGGCAGCGAGTCCTACAACGGATCTAGCTTGTGCCCAACTGCTTCCGCGTGACCACGCCTCTTCGTGCTAACTGGCTGGCCAGGAGCCCCGCCCCCAGTTCTGAGCAGGGGAGGGGCTGCGCGGCCACGCCCCTTGCGCTAACTGGTTGGCCAAAGGCTCCACCCCTACCGGGCTAGACTCCGCCCCTCCCTGTCCCCTTAGTTTAGCTTGATATCTGTGTCTCCCTTGCTTAACTAGTCCTTAGTTTTGTGACATATTAAAGTCATCTCCTTGCCCCTTGACTCTTTTTCTGTTCATTCATTCATTCATTCATTCATTCATTCATTTCGTGATGGGCGTGGGAGTGTGCTAAGACGCACACGTGGAAATCTGTTCTCTTCACCCAATGGGTTCCAGGGATAGACCTCAGGGCCTTCAAGGGCTGAGTGAAACTGCAAATTCTAAGCCACAAACTGCTCATTTCTTGGCGTGGCAGCTCACTATGCACATTAACTGACTTTGCAAAAATTCATCAAGCTGTCTACTTAAGATTATATATTTCAGCCTGCATATTACTGAACAAACGTATTTATTCAATTGTCCTCAGGAAAATCTCGAATAACGACATAAGGGCTGTTAATTATTGATTGATGTGTAATACATATAAATAGATTCCTCTTTCTTCTTTTTACTGACCTAATTCTCTCATGTGGTCATCTTATCAGATGTGACCATGTCACCAAGTTCGGGCAAATGCGGTGGGAGTGGAGGTAATGGACTGCTAGTGTTAACAGAAAAGCACTAGGCATGCTCTGCTTTGCTGTGTCCCTCTTTCTGGGAGTTAAGGGGATCTGTTAGTGAGGACCCCACAGTGGTGCTTTTTGCTAATTGAACCTCAAACCGACCATCAATTGTCTAAATATTCTCTTCATTATTTCACTCACGTAAAACAGTTTTAGGTGGGACACGGTTGTTGGTGCAAACCTGTAATCCGAACACTTGGGAAGTAGAGGTAAGAGGCTAGGCATTCCAGGCCAGTCTCAGCTACATAATAATCTGCTTTAAAAATTAAATATACAACAGTAAACAACATAGTATTGCTTCTGCTCTCAGATGGCCCCAGCCTGGTTAGAGAGGCCCCTGTGGCTATAGCACAGCTGTCATTTGGATTCTTGCTTTTCCATCACTTCACAGTTCACTGACTGTTTGTCCTATATTTTGTCTCATGTGTGATTTCTCTAAATTACACCCTTGGCTTCCTACGTAGTTTTTTTTTTTTTTTTTCCCCTGGGGCAGGGGTGCTTTGGTTTTTGTAGGTTTTATGACAAATTGGGGTTTGATTGGTTTTCCTTTTTGTTGTTGTTGTTTTTAATCAGGTTTTACTTTGTATCTCATGCTGGCTTTAAACTACCTGTTATCATCCTGCCTCAGCCTCCTAAGTGTAAGGGTTGTAGCCATCACACACACACACACACACACACACACACACACACACACACACTTCTCTTTCCTCTGTTTTCTGATCTCTGCAACAGCTGTTGTTTGAGAGTTAGGAACCCTGATTAATACTTCTTTTTTTCTTTTTCTCTTTTTTCAAGCAAGTACTTATGTGACAACTGCTTTAGTTTTCAATTTTCTTTTTTGTTTGTTTGGTTTTTGTTGTTGTTGTTTTTGGTTCTGGTTTTGGTTTTTCTAAGACAGGGCTTCTCTGCATAAACCTGGCTGTCCTAGAACTCACTCTGTAGACCAGGCTGTCCTGGAATTCAGAGATCCACCTGCCTCTGCCTTCTGAGTGCTGAGATTAAAGTCATGTGCCACCACCAAGCGCATGTTTTCCGTTTTCTTGATTGCTGTATTTTCTTTCGTTCTTAAAGCTTAGCTCCACATTTTAAAGGCTGTTTTATTCTACGTGACGTTTTAAGGAATTGGTGGCAGCCCACTGTGGTAGCACACACTGTACTCCCAGCACCTGGAATGGGAAGGCAAGAGGGTCTAGACTCTAGATCCTGGAGTTCATGGCCAGCCTACGCTACACAGTGATTTGGAGGCCAGCCAGGTTATCTGAGATCCTGTCTGGCATTTAAAAAAAGATTTTATTTATTTGTTTTATGTAGGAGAGCTCTAACTGCATATACACCTGCAGGCCAGAAGAGGGCATCAGATTCCAGTATAGATGGTCGTGAGCCACCATGCGGGTTTCTGAGACTTGAACTCAGAACCTTTGGAAGAGCAGCCACTGCTCTTAACTTCTGAGCCATCTCGCCAGCCCCTCGCCCACCCCACCCCCCCTTTTTAAAGCAGTTTTCAAAAGAAAGAAAGGTAAATAAAAAGAGGGCCAGCAAGGTGGCAAGCAGTTAAGGGCGCTACATTCCAACAACTCAAGTTGAATCCCAGGTTCCACCGGGTGGAAAAAGGACAGGACTCCTGCAAACTGACCTCTGACCTCCACATGGGTACACACAGAAAAGAGAAAGAAACTTGAGTAAGTTAACTTGCTGAAACTTGGACTGTGGCTTGCTCCATCCTTGGGCTATCATCCAAATGCTCCCCACTTCCCAAGAAGAGCACCCATTGCTTTTGCACCCACGCGTGCCTGAAGGTTGGACTGCTGTCAGTTCAAATTTCCCTGGCCCTTGCTTGAGCTTCGTCACTGGGACTCTCCTATGGTCATTCTCTTTCCTTCCCAAAGTCTCCCAGTTTTCCTGAAAGTCCCCAGGTGACCTTCCAGATGTGCCCACAAATATCTCTTCTCCCAGAATCCTTATGGCCCTTTTGCCATGAGTGGTTCTCAACCTTCCTAATGCTGTAACCCTTTAGTGCAGTTGCTACTCTGTAACTGTGATTTTGCAACTGTTGTGCATCATAAAATAAATGTCTGGTCTATGACCACTGTAAAAGAGTTATTTGAAGCCCCCAAGGGGGTCGTGAGCCATAGGTTGAAAACCACTGACTTATGGAGTCCTTCCACGAAGGCAGAACTCCAAGACTCTGTGCCAGCCCTGCTGTCCTGGTGCACAGATGTTCTCTCCTCTTTTATGTTTGTTGTTGGGAGCCCCCAAGCCAGCATCATTTGGCATGTACCATTCAGCAGGTATGCTTACAGCTTTGTGTTTTTCTAAATAGCCCTCCTTCCTGGGGCCAGCTGCAGACTCTATCTTCTAGAGCAAATATGCCATCAGCTGCCATGTCAAGTTTAGAATACCCCCCCCACTCCACACTTTCCTTCCTTGCTGCTTCTTTTCTGAGAATTATCCTCTGCCAGGAGACTCTCCACACACCTCATACAAATCAACTGCATGGTCACCTCCCCAGGAGCCAGGACAGGGTACACGCTCCAGCTGTGGGAGATGGCTAACCCATCTGGGTTGGGGGATCAGCAGCACCTTCAAAGGTTCACACAGTGTGATATTAGATGGCAGGCTGCCCCTGCAGAAGACAACAGCCACAGTATAGCCTATTATTCTAGAACCTTCCCTAAAACGTCTAAACTTTTAGCCTATAGCAGGCCCCTAAATGACCACCATATACATTAGCGACTCCACTGATTTTAGTACCTAAACTCAGAGACACCCCTCTCCTGCCCACCCCACCCCCAACATCTTGAGATTAAGGGATTCTCTTTGCTCTGTGGGCTGCTCTTAGATCTATCCCAGTTTGCCTATGCCAAATAGCTCGTGTTGCTAAAAGCTACTTAATACTAAGGGTTCTCTTGAACTCTCAGGTACCATTGAGAACCTCATGAGCTTGAGGCCAACTGATCTGGCTCTCATTTTAGTCTCTGGGGGCCTGTGTCACAGCCTCTGTAACAAATGACACTGGAGTCTGGGGACATTCTGCTAGGCATGGCTACCAAACCCACTTTGACTCTTTACTGCCAGTGGCTGTGCTATGTCTAACAGCTTTCTGTGACCACAGGAACATTTTGAGGACATTGCAAGCTGGACGCGCCTCGTAACTACCACCCCATCCTGACCCTCCTGCTGGTAAACGTTTAAGGCTAGCAACCATACCCTCAGCTCCTCAAACATGCTCACTGTGGAACCTTTGTAGCTTCCGGTGGACTGAGCTCCAATTCCCAGAGGAGCATACCCACCTATGATGTCCAGTGAGCTGAGCTTCCCTTTCTGTCCCTTACTTCTCTGTGGCTCAAGTCTTCCTGGTATGGGCTCCCACATGTGCTGCCCCATTCAAAGACTTCAGATGTGCCTCCTTGTGGGCTGGTCTGTTGCAGGGAAACCCCCCACTGCAGGCAGCCAAGCTCCCTGTGCCCTTAAACTGCCCTTCTGTCTCTGTCCCCTTCTGCTTCCTGTCTGTGTAGTCTCTGCCTCCCTGCTTCAGAACCCTCTGCAGAGATTGGCCCCCATCAGAACACTTTCCTAGTGCTTGCTGAGCTGCCCCTGGAGGCTTCTCATGTTTCTTGGCCTCTAGGACTTAGGGGCAAAGGATGCCCACACCTTCATGCCTGTCCCAAGGTGGCATTTGTTCAGCTAAAAGCAGCAGTCTTTCTTTCTATTTCTTCCTTGAAGCCTGTTCTTCAGTTCCAGGGCATCAGCCTGTTTTAATTCTACCTCTCAGGCTACCTTTTTACCTATCTCAAGCCTTCCTTTGCATAATCTTTAAATATTGTTATTACCCAAGGGCCGTCACTTAGGATTTATTTTTCCACATACCTCACTGGCTGACTACATGTTTGTTTTCCTGTGGTTTTGATATTTCAATGTGTTGGTGATATTTTTTTTAAATATATGGATCTATCGCTTATAAAATGCACTTAATTCTGCCCATGAGATATGTGTTACATATGCAAATTCTGCATATGAAATCTGTGTTACTGAAGATATGGTAGAGAGCTAAGCAGAGAATATCTACCCTGGAGGTTTACTATGCTTAAAGATTGTCACCACGAGCCACGTGTGATGGCATACAAACATACCCAAGTATTCAAGATATAGAGGTACTGGGAGTCCAAGGCTAGCCTTGGCTACATAGCAAGTTTAAGCCAGCCTGGACTACTGAGATTCTGTTTCAAATACTAAACAAGCCAGGTGCGGTGCACACATTTAACCCTAGCACTCAGGAGGCAAAATTGGGGGATTTCTGTGAGTTCAGAGCCAGCCTGGCCTACATGAGTTCCAGGCTAGCCAGGGCTACACAGTGAAATCTTGTCAACAAAACAGAAAAGGATAGTTGCTATGGATACATTGATCCTCCCATTTCCTTTCTTTCCATCCATTGCTCTGGACACGACTCATTTCCCCATTGACTCATTTATCTATCTCTCTTTCCTTCCACTCATCTCCCTACTCATTGGCTCATTCATCCAACCACTGACATTCATGACCACACCCACCCACTGGCCCGCCCATCCTCATGACCACACCCACCCACTGGCCCATCCATCCATCCATCCATCCATCTACCAACCCATTACCTCAGGCTTCTTCCCCTCAGTGCTCCCATAAATGGTAAGAGGTAGGCAGCCCTAGCAATTCCTTTCGTGCACCCATTCCTACCCTAGCCATCCTTCCACAGAACCCTCAGTTTCTACCATGCTTCCACCCCACCCCCATATAGCTGGGCCCTCAGCACTACAGATTATCTTCCTAGGGGCCTCTGGACAGAAACCCATCTCTATTGTCCCCTTTGAGACCCTACAATGAGCAGAAGCAACCACAACATCACTGTGAAGTCCTTTCTTTGTTAACTCTTGGAAATATCCAAGCCAGATCTCCAGAGGGCTTGCACCTCTCCCAGACTTTACCTTACACCCAGAGCTGGGAATACTATAAGGCAAAGTAAAGCTTCGGCCTTAGGAGCAAAAAAAAAAAAAAAAAAAAAAAAAAAAAAAAAAAAAAAAAAAAATGCAGGAAGTAACTTGAATAGTTTTTGTTAAATTGATATTTCTGTTTTGTTGTTGTTATTGTTATAGTTTGTTTTCTTTTCTTTCTTTTCTTTTTTTTTTTTTTTTAGGTAGAGTCTTCCTCCATAGGCCATGCTGGAACTTGAGATACTCCTGTCTCTGTCCTCTAAGCGGCTGGATCACAGATGTGCACCACTACTCCTGGGTTTTCAATAGTTTTTTGGGGGGAGGGGAGAGGGATGTTAACATCAAGCATCTTCCTCAGTCAATTTCCACCACATTTTTTCTGTGTGTTTCTTTGTTTTATTTTTTCAAACAGGTTTTCTCTGTGTATCTCTGGCTGTCCTGGAATTCTCTCTGTAAACCAGGCTGGCCCGAACTCCAGAGATCCTCCTACCTAGGCCTCCTGAGTATTGAGATTAAAGGCATATGTCACCACCTCCTGGCTCACCATAATTCTTCCTCCTCCTCCTTCTCCTCTTCCTCTTCCTCCTCCTCTTCTTCTCCTCCTCCTCCTTCTTCTCCTTCTAAATATAGAGGATATTGGATCCTGTAGAGCTAGGTACAGGTGATTGGTTGCCAGCTTCACAACATGGGTGCTGGGAATTGAACTCAGGTCTTCTGAAAGAGCAATTCAAGTTCTTAACCACTGAGCCATCTCTTCAGCTCCATCCATTTTTACTTATTTTAAAAGGGTCACTCACCAGACCTAAAGATCACCAGTTTAACTATGCTGGCTAGCCAGCAAGCCCTAGGGGTCCTCAAGCCTTTGCCTCCCCAGTGCAGGAGGAAATCACCATGCCCAGCGTTTTTATGTTGATGATAGAAATCGTCGCTCAAGTCCTCATGCCTTCACACTAAGAATTCTATTGATGGAACCATTGTCCTATCTCTTTTTAATATTTTTAAAATCAAAAGCAATACAAAATGGACTGTGATATTCAAAACAGTCTGGTGGATACAGTAGTGAAATGTGAAATAAAGACAGAACCAACTATGGTTGTTTACTTTTGCTCAGGCTCCGGGACAGCTTGACTTAGTACTGTCCTGCACCCCCACATCACATCACTGTCCTCCTACTTAAGAACCAGAGAGGAAGTAGACTACTGTCTGTAAGCTTGGAGGGCATTTCTTTCAAAGGGAATGGTTGGATGGGCAGATATGTGGCAGGTAGTATTGAGAAATGACTCTTTCCATCTAGGTGATGGGTACCAATATGTTGAGTGTAAACTTTTTTTTTTTCTTTTTCTTTTTGTATTTAGAAATTGCATAATACCCAATAGGGAAAAATAAAAGAACATGGTTTGTGGGGGAAGAAGGGGACGGGGTGGACTCAAGGCTAGCTCCCTGGAGTCAATCCAGCCCAGTGGGAATGCCTGGTTGTCCGGCCTGCCTCACCCTCAACCATACTCATTTCCTCTCACCATCAAAGCTCCTCTCTGAGTCTTGTGTCTAATCCCCCTCCCAATAGCAAGGCCTGGATCCTCTCCATGGCTTAATGGTTCCCCTTGGATCTGTTTGGCTTCCTTCATCTCTCTAAAGTCCTTGAATAAAGAGCATGTCTGTCTCTGGGCTATGGTACCATATTAGAACACCAACTCAGTTTGGCAAAAATAAATCACCAAATCCTCACTATTAAAAACTGATCCTGGGAACCAGGCGTGGTGGTGCACGCCTTTAATCTCAGCACTCGGGAGGCAGAGGCAGGCGGATTGCTGTGAGTTTGAGGCCAGCCTGGTCTACAAAGCGAGTCTAGGACAGCCAAGGCTACACAGAGTAACCTTGCCTGGAAAAAACAAACAAACAAAAAAACCTGATATTGGAACAAAGCCCTGGGGGTTGGGGAGAGCAGAAATTAATATCAGGAGATGAAGGTGGGGTGGGAGAAGAGACAGTGAGAACTCCGAGACTTGCACCAAAACAGTTACCCAAGCCACAAAGGGGAAAGCCTACTTGAGGGTCAACAGTTTGTGTTCCAGCCACTGGGGTGATGAGGTAGGACCCTTCTAGATTCCATGACTGGCAGACATGGGTCTTTGCGGTTCCTCAAGGGCACAAGACTGGTACACCAACACATCCCTGCTGCAGATAGGGGCAGCTGATTAGTCAACAACAAATGGAATTGGACCGCTGTAAAAACCCTGGGTGTGTGAGGATGAGAGCTTCCCTAGGGCTCAGATACCTGATGCTAGTACACTGTGGCTAGGACTTCTTCAGGCACATTGGAAAGGAGTGAGAAAATGTGGAGATGGGTCCCATCTGGGCCGCATCTTTCCCAGGAGCCTGAATCCTAATTTGACCCAGGCACCATGATGCAGAGAGCTCCATTTGTGACTCTAGGGGGCTCTCTGCCGCCACCACCATCAAGATTTGCTCTGGGGGAACCTGGGCTCCTGCAACTTGAGCCCAAAGATTGGAGCCAAACCTACTGGGAGAATGGAAGCTAACCCTCGGAGCTAGCAGCCAATGTCCACAACCTGTTGCTGCTCTCATTTGTCCCTCTAAAGATAAGAAGGTCACAGGTGACATGGTAGAAGAGAAATATCACCATTTTACAGCTTTTTCTTAAGGCTGCAGTGTATGGGTCTGAGCTCTGTCTTGGTTCACTGAGAAGCAGACACAAGGCCGGAGGATGGGCAGTCAGCGCCCTCCTCCTTGGATTTGGTAGGCATCAGTAGTCAGGGAGGACAGGAAGCAGAAGTCTTTGGTTAGCGCTGGGGCCTGAGCATACAGCAATAGTGACAAATGGAAATAAAGCCACTAGGCGAGGAAGGGAACAAGCATCTCAAAAGGCCTTCTTATAGCTGCTTGGCAGCCTGCTCTCTCTTGCTCCTGTTCTGTGTAGCAGAACCACAGTGATTTGAATGCACCTCTGTCACAGTTAATCGCATACCCAGCTCACCACAATGCGCGTGCGTGGTGGCGCACACACGCCTTTACCAAGGGGTGTGTGTGCGTGTTGTGTGTGTGTGTGACATAGATACTCCCCTCTCCCTCCCCGTCTCCTCTCTTCCCTCCCTTCTTTTCTCCTCTTCCTTCCTCTCTCTTTTCCTCCTCCCCCATTGCAGAGAGTGGCACCCAGCTTAGACGTCAGGTTCACTCCAAAAGCTTGTACCTAGACGGTGATTTCTCCCACAGTGAGGGGGAGACCCTAAGGCAGCCCAACCCTCAGCTCTCTTAGGGAACACGTACTCTGATCGTCCCAGCAATCTCAGGCAGCCTCCCATGAATGCAGCACTGGAAAACAAAAATAAAAATCAGTCCCGACCCTGATGCCTTGAATAATAAACCGGACAACCACAGTCCCAGGCTGAGCAAGGGAAAAAATGATGCTCCAATGGATCATTGTAAATGGTCAGTCCCTTTGCAGCGGCTGAGTCAACTCCAGCTGGGGCTTGAGGCAGGGTGCTTTTGGGTATTAGGTGCCTGCAAGGCAATTGGGTTTGGCTCCTTGTCCCCGAGGTTGGGGGTGGGGGGCAGGGCGGAAAATTCCACAACCCATTCCTTTACCATTCACTTCTCAGTTTGCAGTCCCACAGGGGGGTTGGTTTGTGCTTTTGGTGGTTTGTTGCCTGGCTTTCCCCTCTCCCTGAAATCCAACCCCCCCCCCCCTGCCCCTCACTGTTAGCTAGGAGTTTGCTCTTTTACCCAGCGTAGCACTGGCCCCATCCGCTTTAGGGTTGGAAGCTAAAGAAGCCCCCACATTCTCTAAGAATCTTGAGAATCCAGTGGTAATGGCCCTTTAGCTCTTGCATCCTAACATCCTGGTACGAACTATGTCTCTCAGAACCCTTTAACCACAACTGTTCTTCCCACCGCCCAGTTTTACTTGGCAAGAGAGCTCGGTGTCCCCCCCCCCAACCCCCGCCCCACCTGCCTCCCACTTACCACCGCGCTGGGCAGCTGTGAACAGGAGGCAAGAAACGCCTTTGTTTCTTCTTTATTTGCGGATATAATTATTATGCACCGCACTCTAAATTAGAGATAGATTTTTTTTTCTGATATACATTTCATCTTATTCACCACGAGCACACCACACGCACAGTATACACTTCCACAACCAGATACATTGCACAAGATGAGTTTGGGTTCCTGAAAACTGGCAGGCAAACGGCCCCTGCCGCGGCTTCTCCAGAAGTCGCCCTCCCAAAATGGATTTCCCAGTCAGCCTTTCAGGCCTCAAGGTTGAAATGTCTAGGGCATGGGGAGCGCTCTTGCTGGAAATGGCTAGACGCTGTAGATTCCAAGCACTGATGGCTGTGAAATGTCCCCCACCCCACCCCCAGGGTAAGTTTCCGAGCCTGCGAGTTGCAAGCGGCGCGCGCCCCTTTCCCCCTCCCTTCCCACCCCCACCGGTGACTGGAGCCAAAGTTGGGGCGGTGGCGGGGGTGGGGGGGAGAGGTTGTTCCAGGAAGGACAGAAAATAACCTCCACAAATACGCTCCGCTCCCTCCCCCCAAACCAGGCCGGTGTGGAATAGAAAGGGCGACAGAAACGCAGACGCAGTGGACCTTGAATGTCTATCCCTCCCTCCCCCACCCCGTCCCCGAATAATCAGCAACTAGGAACCGGAGGTGTTTAAAGCTCGGCCTCCCTAGCGCGGCCGTACACGGGGCTGGTGAAGGGAGGGTTAAGATTGAGGGGGCGAGGGAGGGGGTGGGTTGGGCGGGAGCTGGGGGCAGGATCCCCGGCCCCTAGTCCTCTGCGTTGGTTCGGTAGGCCTCGATGAGGCCCTCGAGTGAATGCACGAAGCCCGACACGCTGCAGATGCCGCCAATGACGAAGATGGCCACATCGAAGAAGACCTGGTGCCACAGCAGCTTGCGCCAGAGCAGGCGCAGGTGGAAGAGACTGGGCAGCAGGAAGCAGAGGCCAGCTCCGGTGAGGCTGCCCGTGAGGCCCATGAGCAGCGCGAAATGCGGCACGTAGATGGCCATGAGCAGTGTGAAGACGACCAGGGCGCAGCGCAGCGTCAGCCCCCAGGACTTGAGGCGACCGTCACCTCCGTAGCAGGCCGGGAAGAAGGCTCGGCTGCCTTCCTGGAAGAGTGACTTCTCCAGCACTTCGACGGCCGCGAAGAAGGGCAGCGGGTAGGACAGGAGCGCCTTGGCTACCAGGAAGAGGTTGACAACGGCGCGGATGGAGCCGGGCAGGTTATCCGTGATGACCTCCTTGGTCTCATCGGCCCAGGTGAGGTAGGCGACGAGCGCGAAGAGACCCTTGAGCACGCAGGCGGCGATGTGCGTCCAGTTCATCATACAGTGGAATTCGCTGGGCTGTTGCATGTTGCCTTCGAGCGAGGGCAGGAAGATCTGCGACGTGTAGCTGAACACGATGATGCCGATGGAGATGGGAAACTTCTTGACGTCGATATAGAACTTAACCTTCTCCCAGGCCCAGTCACGCGCGCGAGAGAGACAGTAAGCGATAACCAGGATGTTGATGACGAAGTGGGCCAGCGTGCACAGCAGACTGAACTTGGACACGGCCTTGAGGTTCTTCAGGAAGGCACAGGGCAACAGCACCGCCGTGGCGATGATGGACCAGGACTTCTGCGACACGGGCAGCCCCGGGAAGCTGTTGTACATGAGGTTGCCGCTCACCACCACGTACAAGATGCATGTCATCACCAGCTCGATGATCTGCGCCACATTGACCACGCGGCCGCCCAGCGTGGGGAAGCGAGGAGCGCAGCACGCGTTAGCTATGGCCACATAGGAGTCTCTCACGCGCACCACCTCGCCATCTTCGTTCTCTTCATACAGGCAGGCGATGAGGATCTTGCCGGTGTAGCAGCACACCACTGCGGCGAAAATGATGAGAAACAAGCCCAGGTAGCCTCCGTGGAGGATGGCGTAGGGTAGGCCAAGCACGAACATGCCCTGTGGTGCAAAAGAGGCAACCAGACCAAAGAGCTCAGTGGCTGCAGCCTTAGGAGACCCTGGGGGGGTATAGTCCGAAACTATCGCTAGGGGGCGCTAGGGAGGAAACCAACAGAGTAAGAGAATAAGGGTGAGTCGGGAAAGGATCCCTAATGCAGAATCTAGTTATTAAGACAGAAGGAGGGCCAGTGTCTGGGAGTATGGAGGAGCCTGAGGGTAGAGGGGTATATAGAGATGATTCCTGCGGATGCATATAGATGGCTCCTGGGGATACAACCAGAAGAAGGGATGGACAACAAGGACTAGAAAAAGCATGGACCCAGAAGGGCGCTTTGGAAAGGTCTGGAGAACTGGACACCGGATTTAACGTGGCCTGAAACGAGATGCTCATTAACGAGGAAAACACGAGTCTCTAGGAGGAAAACCAGGAGAGTCGAGGTCGGGTTGCAAGGAGCAGGTTGAGAATGGAAGAAAGTCAGAAAGGAAGAAATACGCCAACGCTTTGGGTAGGCACAGGGCTTTGGGGACGGGAGAGGGGATAGGGATGCTGGCTTAGAAAAAAAAAAACAACAACAACAACAAAATAAAGCAAAACAAAAACAAAAAACCCAACCAAACAAAAACCCTGGGAAAAGGCTGGAGTTGGGACAGGGCAAACCCTAAGAAGGGTATTAAGTGAGATAAGCTGAGGGGATCGGGATCGGAGCAGGGACCCTTCTGAACCAAAAGGCCTGACGGCTGCGCTGCGGGAAGCCTAAGCTTAAAGGCCTCTAGAATCTGACGAGACTGAAGGGCCAAAGCTGCCCGCTATGGCTTATAATTTACACGGAGAAGAAAAGCTAACGAAATACAGGGTTCCAGGGGCCTGCCAATCTCCAGCCTACCGTTCGTCCTTTCTCGAGCTACAGAATAGAATCTTGAAAGACCCAGGGAGAAGTACACACGCCAGCAAAGGCCCTCTCTGCGGACTCAAGCCCTGTCCAGGATTCTGTCCAGACTATCTTGTCTGTCCCTGGAGCGAGAAGTGCCAGGGGTAGAGACTCCTAGATATCCCGCCGAGTCTATGGTCCACGGCAACGCAGCTGTCGCCTTCCACCCCTAAGAAACCTATGTTCTCCGTCTCAACGATTCAACACCCCATAGATGCTAGGGAGCCAAGACGCAGAGCTCAGGGGCGCCCAGAATCGAGGTCTCCTCCCTCCCCGAAGTTGGGACCCACCAATCCCTGCCAGCTCCTGGGGTCGTTTTGCGAACTCCAAATCCTTTAACGGAGGCCTCCTGTGCTTATGATGGGAACGGGACTGGGCTAGAGTTTGGGATTAGAGGTTACAGATGGAGGGTTTGGAGGCCTAGGGCAGTTCTCAGGCTCTGGAGCAGCTTGGCCCGCATTTGGAGGGGGCGCTCAGGCTTCTGCGGTGCAGCCGGGATTTCGGATGAGAGGAACTCGTCTGCGCAGCTTCATAGCGCGCAGCGCGGAGTCTCTCTCACCATAGATGCTCCTAGGTACCCGCCTGTACGTCTCCAACAAAGCTGCACGAGCCAAGTGGGTGCTGTCTACCTGAGTGTGTGCTTGAGTGTGCACGCGTTATGATCAAGCTTGTACATGGGGTACTCGCTGTGTAAAGATATTGCCGCTACTGCGGAGCGTCTTAGGGTGTAGACTAGTGCATTTGGGGTAACCCTGCGAACAGTAAATAGATTCACGTCTTATGCCTGTTTGTCGTGGGCAAGGAGGATGTGGATACGTGTCTGCCTCTGTACATGTGCATGACTTCTGCGCTTGTCGGGAGGAGGAGACTCCCAGCTCAGCTGTTTCCCCCGTCCTCTGGAAAATGCAGCTGTGACTCCATTCCGGAGCCCAACGCAGACAAACTCTTCCTTCAGGCCCTGATTTCCTTTCTCCCTCATCCTCCTCCCTCCCCTCAGCCATTCCCTGTCACCAGCTTTTACAGAGTTTCTGGATTTGTGCCCCCCTCCTCCTCGCCCAACCTCTCCTCCCTCGCCCCCCCCCCCGCCACCTCAGCCTGTCCTGCAGCGGGGGTTGGGAGGGGGGAGGCAGTAAAAGGAGAGTATGTGGGTCTGAGCAGGACACCAGCTGGGGGCGTAGATCTCTACACAGCTAGGAAGGTCGGAGAAGGGGAGAAATATTTTCGAGTCCTGAAGGGAGGGGGCACTGAGGCCCAGACCTCTGCGGGATTCCTGTGGGGGCAGAGCCTGGCAATCATTGCTCAGGTAGGGGTGCTGGCAGGCAGAGCTGGGAATCCCGCGCTCACCTGAATGGCGTTTGTCACGTTCCAGCCCGCCTCCCACGCCGTGATCTTGGGCTTGTCCTGACCCCCAAACTCGCCACCAGCTCCCATGGCCTGGTCCTTGGAGCCTGAGGGTGGCAGGGGAGCGCCGCCGCGCTGATAATGGATGTCTCCCTCGACGGGTGGTTCAGCGCCCTCATCCCCGCAGGGCTCGCCCTCCGATTTCAGGATGTCCATCTGCAGGCCCTGGCGATGCTCAAAGTCGAGGTCGTCGCAGTGCGCGAATCCCACCGCCTCCTCATCCGTGGCCGCCTGAAACCCCATCCTGGCAAACATGCCGCTCACCTTGGCCTGGGACTTGTTGGAGACTGACGTGGCCACATTGGTCAGCTTGCTGCGGAGCAGGGTGGCCATGGCGGCGGCCGGGCGAGAGGAAAGGACAGAAGGGTCTGGGGACGCGGCTGGCGCGCGTCAAGGCGGCGAGGGCCGCTATCTCTGCTGGCTCTTGGCGCGGCGCCCCAGGGCGCTCTGGCTCATGACCCTCGCGCCGGGCGTTCGAAGCTGCCACCGGGCGCGATAGGCTGGCTCTCGGTGGGACCGGCCCGAGAGGCAACGAGTACACTGCAGAGCTGGCGCGGGAGCCGGCTGGGATGCGGAGGGCGGCGGCGACGGCGGCGTCAGAACAGCTACGCGAAGCTGGCGAGGCGCCCCCACGCGGGCGCAGCCCAATGCGCTCGCACCCCTCGGAGTCAGGCGGTGCGTGGGCGGAGGGTAGAGCGGGGATGCTGTCCAAGCCAGGGGGAGTGAGGTCGAGGCGAGAACGAGGGAAAGGGGGTACGGAAGGTTTCAGAAGTGCAACAGGGGTTGGAGAAGGGCACCCTTGGTAGGACGGCGGGAAGGAGCACGCGAAAACCGGGGTGGGGGCCCCCAAGTGCTGCATTTTTGGAGGAGGTGCTAAAGCGGACGTCCTGGCCCGTCCCACCTCGCCGCCGCAAGGAGGGAGGAGTTCGATGTGGGTTGGTTCTCAAGGTCCCCCACCCTCCCGGACCAAGCCTCTAGAGCCCCCGAGCTGTGCAGGGGGGCCCCAGATCCTCTGGATAACCGTCTGGATAACCATCAGGACAGTGGCAAGTCTCTAGAAGAACCGACCGGCCGGGCGTCTGTGAGACTCTCTGCCATCTATCATTTGCTCTTAGATCTGGCTGCAAGTCCATCTTGATGACAGAAGTGACCGTCTTGGATCACTTTGAAAGAAGCTCGGCCCCAGGCTGGCCCACCTGAGATGTTTTTGCCGTCCAGGGTTGCGACGATGGAAGCGGGTGGCTCGCCACCAACTGCTCTCCAGATGCGCGCAGAGCGGAGACGAAGGGCAAGCTGTTGGCTTTTTTATCGTATGAGGGCTTGGAAAGAACAGGGAGGAACTCTTGAGTCCACCTCTTGGTAGCAAATGTTTAAGCTGAGAAGGACAGGATAGGGGAAATGCCCTGAGGACCAGGGCGCAGAAACAGCGGTGCATTCGGCCAGGCTCAGGCTCCTGGACTGTGAGAGCTTGGATGTTTCTGTTGAGTATCGTGCGGGTGTGCGCGCGCGAGCACGAAGACGAAAGAGCTCCAGAGACAAAGACATCGCATCAGATGCCGCTGTGGGTTGGCGCTGTGTGAACTCTGAGCGTGAGGTTTGGTAACCGTGCGTGCGTATTCCGTGTGTGGTTTTGTGCGCAGCGGAGTCTCATGGCGAAGATGGTGATCCTGAAAAGAGTTGTCTGAGTACGCGCTGGCGTGAGCCCCTTTGTAGTCTCCAGGAGGTACCGGCTGGCTGCGGCTGCTGCTTCGTTGCTTCGTGTGGGTCCCTGCCTGTGTTCCCAGCTTGGTTCTCCCTCTAATTTCTAAGTAGTAAACCACGGGATGGGACTTGCCTAAACAAAGAAGTGGCCAAAGAAAGCTGAAGGAAATGAAAATGATTCCCATTCCGGTTCTCCTCTTTGGAGACTCTTTACCTCTGAAAACCCCAGTCTCTACCTCCCCCCCCTCCATACTTCCAGATTAGCTCAGGTCAGCGCACAAATAGGGCGGCCTGGGTTCTTTGAACAGCGAGTAGAAGCTGCCGGGACAAGACGGGATACCCCCAGCCCCGCCCCCTTCAACTCACAGTCTCTGGAAGAGGTCTCTGTCCCAGGTAGGAGGACCTCCACACTTCGCACAGAGTGCTTCCCCTCCCTCCCCATTCGCCCCTCCCCTCACATGCCCACTGCAAAACCCTTCACCTCCTGACAGACCAAGACCAAAATCTTTCCTGCTAGCACGAATTCTGGTCACCTGCAGTCACTTGATAGAAGCAAAGACAGGACAGAGATTCTTTTTCATTAAGCATAGACGCCTCACTTTCCCAAAAGGCTTTGAACAGAAGAGACCTACCACCCCAGAGATTCCTCAGACAAGGGTTTCCACCACCTCTCCCCCTCCCCTGACATTCCTTCCTGAAGGAATTCCCTTGGCCCACCTAGCATATCTATGCAGAGACCTGGTGCCTTTGTAGTGACCTCTTGCACCCCTTAGCACACCTTAAGATGGTCAGGGATCCCTTCTTTGACAAGCAGGCCCAAAGTACCCACCTTCTCTTTCATTGTTTTCCTTACAGTGTTTTTTGTTATAGGACCCAGAATGGTGTGCAGGGTTCTCTCACCAGTGAGAAACGGGGCCATCTATTTATTCACTCATTCGGTGCATCCTTTACCCTCGTCCTGTGTATGCATGGCTATTCTGTTGAAATTACCAGGGCAAGTGTGGTCCCCACCTTCACTTCTTACCCCCAGTTCTTGCCTCTGAGACCCAGTTCTGAGAAGGCACTTGAATTATCCCGTCTTCCATCTTCAACTAGCTTGGCAGGGCCTCTTTTCATTCCTGATTTTACAGATAAGCAAACCCATGTTCCTGCAGTGCAAGAAAGTGACCCGCTCAAGGTCAGCCAGAATCCAAGAGAAAGCCAGGTTAGAGCCCGGGAAGTTAGATGATTCCCCCAGGGTACCTTCCCCTTTGTAAACTTCCCCGTCCCCCCCCCCACTTCCACCCCCCCCCCCACCCCAGGCTGTTGTCTTTGATCATTCACTGCCCAAGGAGATGAAATCCAAAATCAAATTTCAGTTCCTCTGGCTAAAATGAGCTATCAGCAGTTGAGGAAGGAACCCCTTCTCCTGCTGTTTGCAATAAATGGCTCTTCCCAGACCGGAAGTGGCTGTGACAAGCTCCCAAGCAGCCAAGCACTTACAGGATAATCCTGCATCATCATTATCCCAGCTCAGGGTGTTGGACTGTCTCCCTAACTCCTCTTATACTCATATTCTTGTCCCTAACATGCAGGAGCAGCCTCATATAATTATTCAAATAATTTTTTTAAACCTCATCATACAAAATGCTTAGTGTATGTTTTGTACCTAATTCGTGGCAGCCGTCACAGCTGGTGTTACTGTTACCATCCCCAATTGCTAACTGTTATCGTTGTTCAGGGGACAGGTGTACAAAAAGCATGTGGCTGGGTCTGAAAGTCTGAGCAAATGGGGGTAGGACACTTTGTCTCAGTCCTGCCTGTCTCCTTCCCTGTCCCTATTAGTTCTGAGTTGACCTGGAGATAAGGGATGGTGGTGAGAAAGAGGAAAAGACTAAGCTGGCTGATGATGGGTTGGCTGTGTTCTGGTGAAACCAAGTCTATGGCCCTCAGTAGAAACACGGCACACACACACACACATGCTCTCACACACGTGCATACTTGTCCATACATTCACACACACACATACAGTGACAAACCAAGTGACAGAGATATGGAGACATGAGGACCAGCCTATAGATTAAAGTATACTGGAGGATTCACACAGATGGACAGAATTACGGACAGATCAAGGACGGGCCAGCACACAGCAATGCAAGAGTCTTACCACAGCTGGGCCACCATCCATCCAAAGAAAGCAGACACCGGAGGAGGACTCCTTGTCACAGGTAGACAGCAGGGTCAGACTCATATCAACACAAGCATAGAAGCACACATGGGGAATCATATGCAGGCAGGCTCCCAGGCGTGAGGTCTCCAACATGATTCACGCTGAGAACAAAGGAGGAGGGGAAGACAAAAAGACAAAAAGAAACAAGAAGGCAAAGTGACTGCCACGCACGGCCACCAGCCAGCGGGACACAGAAGAGGCAAAGGTGCTACAGCTTTTCCTTTTGCCCTCCTGTAACTAAGAAATGGTGAGGGAGGGATTGTGGGGGAAGGGCTGGAGTGGTGGCTGTCCTGTCTGGAAGCCTGTAACTTCTTCACGGGCCACCATGGAGTCCCACTGCCTTGCAGGGAACCTGGGTTTCCTGGCAGATGGGGACTCCCAGGACTCCCCAGAAGCCTGGCGATTCAGGGACTATGCATGACGATTCTGGGGTCCAGGTAAAAATGCACCTCCTCTCCTGATGCGTGCGCACCGTCAGTCATTGAAGCCTTTCGGTATCCAGGAGTTAAAATGTCTGCCCGGCAGAAATGGAAGTCACTTTGGGGGAAGAGGCAGGGTTAAATAGAACTGGGCTTATCTCCCAGAGCAGACAGTGACGGGGGGGGGGGGGGGGGGGGGGGGGGGGCAGAAGGAGGGGGCGGGAGCCCTTGAATTAATGGCCTGGAAAGCCATCATCATGAACATCATTTCGGGGCTGAATGATCACAGACAGACCCCTGTCTCAGCCCCCACTGTGGCTCAGAGCCCTCCTTTGCCTCTTCTGTCCATGAGCCTTTTTCTGCTGAAGGGACAGGCTCTGACACACTGGTGTTGAAGGATTCTAAGGTTTTTCTAATGGCAGGAAGGAGCCACGTGATCTTGCCCAACAGCAGGCCCCGATTTCCTCATGCTATGTCCACAGGCACAAAGGAGGGGGCAGACAGCCAGGCAGAAGGCTCCAAGTGGGCAATACACACATGGAACAAAGATCTGATGCCCCTCCGCCTTCAGCAGGAGCAAACTAGAGGGTGTAAGGGCTGCCTTTGCTGGTTCAGGGTAAGACACAGTCAAGCACATTCGTGACTGTAAATCTAGAAGATTTCCTTGCTGAAGCAGTGGCGTACTCTTTCCTGGGTACATCCCAGCAGAAGCTGAGTGTCCTACCAGGGACAATGCCCAAGAAGTATTAGATCTCATGACCTCTGGGCTTCTACGTTCCTGCTTTTTGTGCTGAGAGCTCTGGAAAGCAACCAGGGAACAAGGGCCATGTGGGCATAGTCCTTGCTCTTGGTAACCCTTAAAGCCACAGGAAGCTGCCCAGAATTGAAGGCAGAGCCCTGGACCTGATTGGTGGGTTAGACCAACAATGCTCTCCTTTGTGAAAACACAACCTTCTTGTCATGTGTATGTGGGGGGAGAGGGAAGCAGGATGAAAACACGTCAGCTTTATTTCTCGCTGTCTCACACAAACAGCATAAATACTTACTTCAGGTTGATTTAAACCATCAAGGAAACATGCAACCTATTGGGTAAGTCTGGCCCTAAATTCTGAGTTCTGTATCTCTTCAAGGTAGATGTGGCTTCTATATTCACATTACCTTCTGTGTGGCCGAAACCTAGTCTCACACACACACACATACACACACACACACACACACACACACACACACACACACACACACTCACACACACACACACTCTCACACACACACACACACACACACACACACACACACCCGCGATATGATTTTTATTTAGACAAGCTTGGGGACCAACAATCAGATCCAGGGAGATCCTTCTGGAACCTGGGGCCACCAGATACAACACCCAAGTGAGACAACAACAGACTCTGATCCCAGGGAGCCATGTGACAAGGACCCTTGACTTCAGGAGTTCAAAAGCACTGTGGTCTGGCCTCTTGCAGCCCTGGGCCTGCTGGGCCATAGTTCATCTTTATCGGGGCTTTGGGAGTGCTTCATGCTGTTGAAGAACACTCTGGGGATTGTTCCTTTCCTGACTCTGGTTGAGATGTATTCAGATATACCTGTGACTGCCAGTGTCTTCATACCCTTTTGTTAAGGTAGCGCACTACCGCCACGGGTGGTCTCCAAGCAGGGCTTGCAGAACTGGACAGTCAAAAAGGATATTCAATGGTTACTGACACAAATAGGGGGAAGGAGAGACTGAGAGGGGAAATAATTACCATAACTAAAGGAGTGGCCCTTGCTTCAGCTAGAAGCTTCTTTGGTCATGCTTTGCTGGGCAAAACCTATACTCAAGTTGGGTTTGATGGCATAGACAATTGGGAGATGGATTTGAAGGCCAGCCTGAGCTACACAGTGAAGTTCTATCTCAATAATTAAAATAATAATAATAATAATAATAATAATAATAATAATAACAACAACAACAGCAGGACCAATGAAATGCCTCAGCAAAGAAAAATGCATGAAAGAATTTGCATGATGCTAATCATTTGATCTCCGGACCCCAAAACAGGTAAGAGCTGACTCCCTAGGGTTGTTCTCAGATCTCCTTGTGTGTGTGTGTGTGTGTGTGTGTGCGCGCGCGCGTGCACATGCAATGGACAAGGCAACATGATGAGGCTGGAGCTAGCCTAGCACAAAGCCCTGGGTTCCATCTCCATCTCCGATAACCTGGGTGTGATGAGATCTGCCTCTGCCAGACCCCGGCAGGTCAGTGACCAAGGAGTCGTTAAGCACAGGCCTTGTGGACATCTGACGGGACCATATCCCGCTATTTAGACCCAGCCCTGTCGAGTCCATGCTCTGAAGATTCAACATGAAAGTTTCTACCAGAAGCTTCTTGCGGTTCTGTTAGAAACTAGAGTTAGAAGCTGGGCGTGGTGGCACACGCTTGTAATCCTAGCATTCAGGAGGCAGAGAAGGGATACAAGTTCAAGGCCAGCCTGGTCAACAAAGAGAGTTCGAGGTCAGCCTTACACAGAGAAACCCTGTCTCGGAAAAAGAAAACTAGAGTTAGTTGAGATATCAAAAGTAAATTTTAGGGCTGATGAGACCAGAGTTCAATTCCTGACATCCACAGTGCAAGAAGAGACGCTATTATTGAGTTTTTCTCTGGCCTCCACACATGCACTATGGCATGTGCTCTCTCTCTCTCTCTCTCTCTCTCTCTCTCTCTCTCTCTCTCTCTCTCTCTCTCTCTCTCTCTCTCACACACACACACACACACACACACACTCCTAATAAAAAGTTTTAGTCGGCCTGGCATGCAGAGTGAGTCCCAGGATAGCTGGGGCTACATAGAGAAACCATGCCTCAAAAATAAATTCTTAGATTTATTTTATTTCATATGCATGGATTTTTGCCTGGACGTGTGTCTGTGCATCCATTTTCCACTAGGTCAAGACTAAATGCCCAGTCTGCGTTTCCACGTCATAAACAAGTCGCACAATGTCGCCCTGAGTGTGACTAAGTTTCATGCCCATTTTACAGATGAGGACGTGAGAATGCAAGATTAAGTAACGTTCCCAGTGGCTCACCGCAAGGTGGTGATGGATCCAAGACTCAAACCCAAAGCCAGGATGGCTCTCATAGCCTCAGTACTTAGGCCAATCTGCAGGAAGAGCTTTGGTTTTAGAGCTCTGGGAGGGGGCTGCACCCTGGTATGTCTCCCTCTGGCCAAACACATCAGCTCTTGAGTTCTGTACCTGCGTCGTCTGTATGATGCTCAGAGGAGCTAGGAGGCGTCTGGCCTCAGTGGCTGTCTTATGTCCTGGGCTTTCTAAACTTCAAGAACTCCCACGGGATAACGTAGACTCACGTGCCTGATTAAAGGGGTCCTGGGATACAAAGACATGTGTGAGCTCAGTCTGAGAACTGCCTAATTTGCTATTGTATTATCTTATATCTAAAACATCTACCAGCAGATTCTAAGTCTCTTGGGTGACCCAATCCTGCTTGAATTGCCATAGGTCTTACGATAAAAGAAACAGAAGGGGGCTAAACACCGAAGCATAGGGAGCCGTAGTCACCGGGTGAGTGCAATTTAATTTTGGCAGCACCCACATCCATCACGTTCCATTAATTGTGTTATTTCGAATTTTCTGACTTCATAGCTCTACACTGAAGTATTATAGTGTATTTGTATTTGCATTTCCAGTTGTATGTTGCTGAAAGGATAAGACGTCTGCACCCAGCTTTCCACTCGTGCTTATTCTAATAATGTTATAATAAAGATAATGTGGATTTCCCCGCCCCCTTCCCCCCCCACACCTTAAAACTGGCCTATGTGGTACTCAAGTGTGAGAAGCATGTGTTTAATTCAGTCTGACCAAGTAGAAAATAAGCTCCGCACACTGCTGCCCCCCACTGCCCCGCCACCTGGATGGGCCTCCATCCTCTATCCGTCTCCCCCACTGTTGCCTTCGAGGGGAAATATGACAGCGTAATGAACAGTTGTACGACGTGCTATAAAAAGGCAATTAAGGGAACTATCAGACTGGGACAAGCCAGCGTGACCTGGTTAATAGCTCTGAGCTCTGAGTGGGGCCGTTGGGAGGACGCGGGCTGAAAGAGGGGGAGGGGTCTTGCTGTTTACAACCAAGGGCTGAAGTTATTCTAGCAACTGTCGATAGCAAAGAGCACCTAGCTGCCCTCATGACTGCGGGGTCCAGGGACAACCCTAGGGTCATGTTGGTTGACAGTAAAGCTCTGCAGTCAACCCTGCTGCTGGTGGCCTTCTCCTGGCCGAGTGACCCCTAGACTCTTGGCTACAGTTTTCTTCCCTTTTGTTAAAATGGGATGGTCATCCTGCACTGTTCCTAGCAGTGGGGAAAGGATGCAGTCATTGTTACTGTTTGGAGTGTACACACACACACACACACACACACACACACATACATATATACATACACACATACACATAAATACACATACACAAATATATATGACTTATTAGAATCACAGGCTACCATCCAATTCATCTAACAATGACGAGTTATGAACAAAAGGTTCAAAGAATCCAGAAGTTTCTTAGTCCACAAAGCTGGATATCTTAGCTGGATGTCTTAGCCGGTCTCTAGTACATGCTGGAATTCTGACGTAGTAGGCTCCAGTGCAGTGGTTGTCAACCTTCCTGATGCTGGGGCCCTTCAATAGAGTTCCCCGTGTTGTGGTGAGCCTCAACCATAAAATGTGCTACTTCATAACTGTAATGCCCCTGCCCCTGTGAATTGCAGCGTAAATAAATGATATCCAGAGCATCTGAAATACAACCCCCAAAAGGGAGCGCGACCTACAGATTGAGAACCGCTGCTCTAATGTCAGTGAAGATATGGACTCGCTAGCAAGGGCAGAGCAAGCTGACTAAGAGCAAAAGTTTCCTCCTTCCATGTCCTGATATAGGCTTCCAGCAGAGGGTGTGGCCCAGACTAAAGGCGTGTCTTCCTGCCTCGAAGGTCCGAACTAGAAGAAGAGTCACCCACTTCAAACTAAGCTCAAGTGATCCCTCACGGGTGTGGATCCCTCCACTTCCAGATTCTAGTTTATTTCAGATGCAGTCAAGCTGACAACGAAGAACAGCCATCACAAGGTCTCTCAATGAACCTAGAGCTCCCTGTCCCAGTTAGGTTGCCTGCCCTGGAATCCACCTGTCTCTGCTCCCAGCACAGGGTCATAGGTGTGAGATGCCACACCCAGCTTTTTACACGAGTGCTGAGATCCGAACTCAGGCCCACAGGAAACTGATCCTGCCCAGCGGGAAGAGAAGTGTACCATCCATGGAGTGGTCCCTACACATCCCCACACCCATCCTGTGCCTCCTGGATTTCTCAGAGCTGGCAAGGGGCGGGGTGGTGGTGGGGGGGAGAGGAACGGCCAGCTCTCCTACCACATGTGTGCATCTTAAAATAGGAAACTAGTGTGCTCAGGGGTCTGCACAGACCCCACCCCCACCTCCCACCCCCTACCCCGCTGCTGCAGATGGAAATGGCTCTGACAGCCAATCCAGAGACAAAGGAGCAATCAGCAGTCATTAGGGCTCATTTAAAGACGGCTCAAGGATTGCTTGAAAATCCCAGCATGCTCCTCACTCCAGGCGGACAGAAGAAGAGGGTCTGAGTCCCTGAGCTCTTTTTCTTTAGCAATGGGCCCCACCCCCCACCCACCAACCCCCAAACCCCACCCTCCTACTCCCCCAGCCCCCCTCACTAACCCTCCCCCCCTTCCCCCCCCCCCCCCCCCCCCCCCCCCCCCCCCCCCGCCACCAGAGGAGGGCTGTATCACCTTCAGGCTTGGAGCCTGATCGCTGCAGGCTGCCACTCAAAGCCACGTTTGGTCCTCATCAATGAACCAGCCTCACTTCAAGAGCAAACTTGACTCCCACCCCCAGAGCAGAGCACACGTGGCCAGGAGACTCATTCTACCCACGGTGGCCAAGAGGATTAAAGGAAGCACACACCTAAGGTGTCTGCGTGCAATACAAGCATGAATACATAGTCCACACGGTCTCTGCTCGGTCTTAGGTCTCTACCTAGAGGCCACCCCCTTCACTTTGCGCGTAAGCTCTCTTTGGTTCTTCAAAGTTCAAGCATGCATTCTACTCCTAAGTATTTTTGCCGCCCTCTGTGTTTCCCTGGCATGTTGCACATGTGGAGGGGCGGGAAGGGCATGGGCCTGAATCCAGGTGCTCAGCGTGAAGCCTATCAAAGTGGAGGCTCTGCACAGACCTGTGGAGAAACCACTGTGCTGTCTGCCAGGCAAGGGTTAGATGAGGACGTTGAGCTGTCACTGGAAGCACATTAGCTGGGAACGAGCCCTCAGTCACCTAGCTCAGTACCTCAGCAAGACTTGCCTTTTCCTTCTCGTCCACAATGGGATCCCCCCTTTCTCTGGACCCCCTATCCTTGTCCAGGGTGTCTTGCTGGACCATCTAGCTCACAGTGCTCTGTAGAAGTGGGACTTGTGGGGACTGGAGAGATGGCTCAGTGGTTAAGAGCACTGGTTGCTCTTCTATAGGTCCTGAGTTCAATTCCCAGCAGCCACTTGGTGGCTCACAACCATCTATAATGAGATCTGGTGCCCTCTTCTGGTGCAGGTGTACATGCAGGTAGAGCATTGTATACATAATAATAAATAAATATTAAAAAAAAAAAAAGAAGTGGAACTTGCCTTTTTCCAGCCATAGACTGACTCTGGGGGTTGCACACGGGTCTGGTCTGTTCTCTTCCTGATGTTTATCCTAGGCCCTTCTCAAGGGTCAAGAATTCTTCCCATCCAGCATGCTGAGTCCTCATTGCAGTCTCAACTTCAGTCACTAACTCTAGGCCAAAGGAGCATTCCTGGAGGGACCCTACTCCCCCCGAAGTTTCCAGGGCACTGTAGGAAATGCAGAGGCATCATGGCTTCAGGGGAGCTGGGACCAGGGCCCTTCTCTGTTTCTCTTAGACCACAAGTCTCTTGCACCAGAGTTAGATGCTTGCCTCCAGCTAGCCAGACTCCTTAAGGCAAGGCGCCAGCCCCACCCACAGGGAAGTCACTTTTGAGATGGGAGGTTCAGGAGCAGTCAGTGTGGAGTTTAAAGATGCCTTGCTAAGACAACTGGGAAAAAGTCACCCCAGCGCCTGATGTACTGTACATGAGCACTCACAGTGTCACACCATGTCAGAACATGACCCCTGTAGGGCTGCTGGGAGTCTCTTGACAGACAAGATAACAGATCTGCCATTGCTTCCCCAGGTGGGCATGGGTAGGATACAACAGAAGCAGAAACAGAGTTGTTGGGTTTTTTCGTTTTTGTTTTTGTTTTTTTTTTTTTTTGCCACTCAGCCTCCGGTGTGGGTGTGTTCAGGTCTTCCCACATCTCCCCCTCACCCTGCTTCCCATGATGCCCTCTGCCCTCCCCATGGAGACTCTTCTTGATGTCTTCATCTCTATCAGCCACCCCAAGCTCTGACCCTCAAGCCGCCATCGGAGCACATGCAGGGACCACAGGCTACACCCACACAAAAGAGATGTGTAGTTTAGGGAAATGACTTTGAAAAGCCCAAGGCTCCTCCTGGGAATCCGTCTAATGCTTCTGGTCTAAGATCAATGGGTAAAGAGACCAACCCCTCCCCACACACACAAAGCCCATAATTAGCTTGAGTCCTTGAGGAGAGGAGCCAGAGGGAGGCATTCACTCAGTGTCCCCAGCCAGCAGGCAGGAGACACACAGCCTGGGATTTAGTCTTTTTCCAGAGCAGAAAGTTCCTATCTTTCTTCCTTTTCTAAATTCACTTATTTCATATGACTCAGAAATAAACGCACGTGTCTACCTGTTCACGGTATGAAATGGATGTCATGAAAAGCGTTCTGCAGGCTCCTGTTTCCTGCGCACCTGATTTTCAACTGCTTGTGGCTTTTTCTGGGGAGGTGACATCTGCCTGTGAACATGGTGTGAGCCACACAGGCAGATGTCTCATGTAATCCCCCCCCCATCTGTTTGCTTGTTTGTTTGTTTGATTGTTTACAATTGTTTTGCTTTTTTCTTTTTCTAAATTAAACCAATTTTCTAAAATGTTGTTGTGTGTGTGTATGTGTATGTGCATGGGTGCATACATGCCACGTGTGGAGGTCAGAAGACAACTTGTGGGAATTACTTCTGTCTCCTCACCAAAGATCAGCGGGAATGGTGACACACGCCTTTAATCCCAGCACTTGGGAAGCAGAGGCAGGTGGATCTCTGTGAGTTTAAGGCCAGCCTAGCCTACAAAGTGAGTCCATGACAGCCAGGGATACACACAGAGAAACCTTGTCTTGGAAAAAAAAAAAAAAAAAAAAAGATCAAACTCAAGTGGCATCAGCTCTGGCAGCAAATGCCTTTATCAGTTGAACCATCTTTGTGGGGGTTTATGCTTTCATTGGCATATATTAATTATACATAATAATAAGATGCATATAATATATTTGATCTACACACTTCCCTCTTGTTACCCTCTCTTGTCCCCTTCCTACTGATTTTGTACCACCTTGACGCTGATATCTTTTTAAAATTTGTTTTGTTTTGTAATGCGAAGAATTTCATTATTATTGCTTACAGGGCCAGGGTGAGAACAACTTATCATTGACCACACCACTGAAGAAGATTTCCCTTCACTTGCAGCCATTAACTGCTGTAGACCCTCACGCAGGCATGAAGCCTTATGCTAAGTGACAGGAAGTTGATAGAACTAATATTCTGCTGGCTCTTTCATTTATTTATTTTTATGCAAAACACAGAGAATTCTCCACCCTTTTTGTGTTTTACTTTTTAGAAATTATTGTTAGAGTACTTTAATTAAGAATGCAGACATTGGGGTGGGGTGGGGCTGGAGGGATGGCTCAGAGTACTCTCCGTTTTTGCAGAAGACTTGGGTTTTGTTCTCAGCACTGAAGTGTCTATAATTTGAGTTCCAGGAGATCCAGTGCCCTTTTCTGGTCTCTGTGGGCACCAGGCATGCATACAGCACACACATAGGCAAAACATCCATACACACAAAAGAAAAATAATAAATTTTTTATTATTTTTATTTATTTATTATATTTATTTTATTTATTTATTATATTATATTTTTTATTTTTATTGTTATTTTGTTAGTTTTTCAAGACAGGGTTTCTCTGTGTAGCTCTAGCTGTCCTGGACCTGCTTTGTAGACCAGGCTGGCCTTGAACTCACAGAGATCTGCCTGCCTCTGCCTCCCACAGTGCTGGAATTAAAGGCGTGCGCCACTGCACCTGACAATAAATCTTTCAAAACAAAAATTTTCAAAAATGTAGAAATCATTCAACATCTTTAAGACACCAAGAATAAACAGTGCTCTTTATTTATTTATTTTTTTCTTTCCTTTCCTCTTGTAAGCTTTGCACTCGGTAGCCCCCAAAATAGATAATTTTCTTCCTCCTCTCGCCCACGTCTCCTTTCTCTAATGCTCTGCCCTGCACTGGTCCCTGTGCTTGAAGCTGGGCTGTAAAACTGAGTTTCCTCTCCTTCCTTCCTTGGAGCATGGAGCGGACTCAGCAGCCCTAGCGAGCTGTGACTGAGGAAAGGGAAGCCATGGCCTCCTGTCATGGCTGTGCTTTCTATGCCACACTGATGTGACGGAGTTCTCTCTCGTCTTCTCTTCGCTGAGTCTTCACCTTTATATGCCAAACTGCCCATCTAAACGTCCAGGGGATTCAACTGCCCCATTCAAAGGCCATCATGGTTCGGCTAGGCTGGAAGACTTTTAAGGTGGTGGGCCTAAGATTATTTTAATTTAATTTTTTAGGGTACTAGAAATTTAGGGTTTTTTATGGGGATGGAGGGAAAGCAGGCAGTGGAATAGGAGGAAAGGCACATAAAAAAGATGGCCTCTGTCCAAGCAGCACACCGATCCCTCCACCCACCCCCCCACTCCCCGCCCCTCCAGCAATCCCAGTCCCCTTGTGACAGCCTGGGGGCATGTTGTAAATTCATCGCAAAACATTTTTTTCCCTTTCCTTCCGTTCTGGTTTTTACAGTCCTGTGGAGCTGCCCTTGTACTCCTGAATCTCCTACCTAGACCTCCCGAGGTCTACATTTTATGAAAGCAAATTTATTATCAGAATTTAAATGGGTTTCTGGGGAATAAACAAACGAACAAAAATCCATTGTAACCCTTTGTTCTAGCTTGGGCTCCCATGCATGTGCACAGGCGTGTGTGTTCCCTGCTGTGCATGTGCACAGGCGTGTGTGTTCCCTGCTGTGCATGTGAAGGGCAGAGGACAATGGTGGTCAGGTGCCCGTTGACTCTCTCCTTCCACTCTGTGGACTCCAGGAGTGAGCTAGGTCAACATGCCTGTCTAGGAGACACTTTCACCTGCTGAGCTGTCTCTCTTGCCCTGTTGTGGTCTTAATACACAGAACAGAAAATGATACCCAACCAAACTCGCTGGCTGCGGAGAGATGCAAAGGATGACCAAGACTGCTGGCTGGGAAGAGAGTCCTGTCGGCCTGAAATTGTGTTGAAGGACATCTCTTAAGTGACTTGTGGTGGCCATCTCCCATGTCGGGAGCACCTGACACATTCAGTCCTCTGCTGTTACTTAGAACAAGGCTACAGCAGCACTACCCTCAAGACAGTCACTATTTGTTACCTGAAGTCAATCAGTGTACCATACAACCAGCAACCATACAAGGCAGACATGCTTGTCACAAACAGCGGGTAGCTCAAGTCTCCTGGTCCCAGAGCCTGTTCTGTTATCACTGTGTAATAATATTGTACCCTACACACTGGTCCACCTCTCTGGTCCAGCATTTCATGTCGGTGTAATAGGTTTCACATGACAACATCAAAGGGCTGATCTGAGGATTTAAAGAGACAGTGCTTACAGAAGATCATGCCTAATGACTGCTATTATTATGATCTGAGGTTATTATCAGCTCCTAGGAAGGAGTCACTTTGGGGCAGAGCCCTGAAAAGACTGTCATTTTGCTGCTGGGAGATGGGGAAGGTGAGGATCGAGGAGAGCTCATTGTTTTAATGAACTCATCCTCCTGTCTCCATGCCCCTTTCTGCTCCCCCACCCCACCCCAAAGCTGGACCTCTGCTGGCATGCTAGGCTCCCTCTGGGGCAGGGGAGTCTGTTCTGGTCCTATTTCCATTACACACTCGGTTGAGCATAGAAGAAGGGGAGCCAGCGGCCAGCCGGCAGTAATTAATTGCCTATTTGGACTCCTGCTGTGGCCCGGAAGGGAGGAGCGTGCTGGAGAGCTCCCTCCCGGCCTGGGTCATTGAGTCCAAGAGCTAGCGAGCAAGGGTCCCTGCTCAGCCTGCCACCACCATCCACTCTGAATCCATGCCCAGGCTGGGAGGGACCTGGGCAGCATGGAGGCCACATCTGTTCACTTGGGGGAAAGTCAGCGAAGCTCTCACTAAGTGTTGCTTCCGTTACCTTCTCAGAGAGCTCCACCCACCATGGGGATTTCTAGAGGGCCAGGAGGGCGGCACTCAGTCTGAGGAAAGAAGCACTCTGAACCCAAAGTTTTGAATCCCTCCTTTGGTTCTGGTTTTTCTACACTTTGGCTATGTGACTCTGGGAAGGACACCAGGCATCTCTGGATGGTCACCGTCTACTGTCCTCTGTGAAAAGGTGGACCACAATGACAACAGGCCCTCCTTACCCACGGTTGTCGCTGTCTGGGGCTTAGCTGCCTGCAGACAACGGAACGCTGAAAAATCCTATTTGTTTTGACACTCTCAAGAGAAGAGATCACAGTCCCTTAACATCTGGAGTGACCCCAGGGAAGAAGAACCAACAAGAGGTTCACAGGACAGCTGGAGGCCTGTAGTGACACCTCCGAGCCTGCAGGGGCCTACTCTCACTCTGCCATTCATGGCGGAGGCCTTCCCATCCTTTCATCCTCACAATGGGGTTTGTGATCTGGCTCAAGATCCTGCAATCAGAGTTAGGTCTCTCACTCTCCCACTGTCCACTTCGTGTTACTAACTCTCTGCTGATTTCTTCCCAAAGACTCCACTCTAGGCTCCCACTTGCCCGCCCACAGCTTCCACCCCACACCGAAGCCAGGTGGCTCTACATAAGTCTGATCCCGTCTGTCCTGTGGTGTCCCCTCTCATTACAACAATGGCCAGAGACTTTCAGAGGACCTCAAGGTCCTGCCCAAGCCTCCATCTCCTCTGCTGTCTTTGGCCTTCTCCATCCCGGCCAGCCTGCGTATTCCTGCTTCTCATATTCTCCCTTGCTCCAGGAATTGGCACTAGCTGTACCCCACACCTAAAGTATTCTCTCCTGCAGTGTTCACTGGCTTGCCCCTCACCCTCCTTAGCTTTTACTCAACGGCCACTCATTAGCACTTCCGGGTGTCTTATGAATGGCCCAGGCCAGCTCTTGGGAGCAGAGGAAGCCTTAGGCTGAGAAGTGTGAACCGGGCACCTGGGATGGGGCATTGGTCAGTGGACTCTGGAACCATCTGCCAAGGCTTGAGATCAGCTAAAGGGGGTGGGAATTTTGAGGGAGGCCTCGACAGCCTGCCCGAGGACACCACGGAGCCACTCCATCACCTTACCTCCCAGACCGCTTCAGAATCTTTGTCACTGTGGTGCCTGAGACAGCCATGTGTTCGAAATGAAGCCTGTCTGAGGCTCCGTGACTCCATCTATGCGTGGATGAATCCCCAGGGCAAGGCAGGGGTGAGGGGTGGGGGAGTGGAGGGGATAGGGGGTGGGCCGACTAGAATGGTGAACCGCACTGTGTGTAGTGAGACAAACTGTCCAGAGCTGACCCTGAGCTAAAGCGTGACCTCTAACCACAGGGGCTGACCTTCAGGCAGCTGGGGCCCGTCAAAGAGGGGTCTTTTTTTTTTTTTTTTTTATGCCATACATTCCTGCAGGAAACTGCTAAGGCAGATGGCGGGGCTGCCCGAGGGAGGCAGGCAGGGTTTATCAGAGAGCAGTACCATCTGATGGTGTCCACGCTGCTTCCCGCACAGCCTGAGCAGAGGGATCCTGCCCAGATGGAGCCGCCAGTGCTGCAGCTGCCTGAGGTCTGAGCAGAGTATGCCACTGTCTGCTGTTGCTCACCAGTCTTGGGTCTTCGTGGGTGGCCCTAGCAGAATGGCAACTGTGGGAGGAAGTGCTGGCTGCTGAGGGTGGGTGGGGGTGGAGACATGGCCTGTGGCCTCCAGGACAATGCATTGGAAATGGAGACTTCAATAGATAGATTAAATGGATCAGGCACCTCATAGATCAAAGAAGGCCAGATGTGGCGGCATTTATCTGTAACGGCAGCACTCAAGAGGTAGAGGTAAAAGGACCAGGAGTTCAAGGCCAGCCTTGGCTACGTAATGAGTTTTAGACTAGCCTGGGTTACATAAGACCCTGGTTTTTGTTTTGTTTGTTTGTTTAGATTTGTTTTGTGTTTTGTTGTACACACACACTCACAGCAGATACACTGAAAGGACGTTTGCTATTGAGTCCTCACTTGTCTCCTTCCACAGTGGGAAGAGGTCTCAGACATCAGGGTAGGAAAGAGTGGCGCTCTCTCTCACAACCTTCTTTCCTCTGATGACTCCACCCAGAACTCCCTGCACCTCCAGGCGAAGGGGCCTTGTAAGTTCACCTTTTCACCTGTCTTAGGATCATAGCTCTGAGAAGTTAATCTTGAGGCAATGACGCAAGGGCTGCCATTTTGTTGCAGGTGACTCTGAAATCACTAGTAGGAGAGGAAGTGAGGAAGGGAAGAGAGCCACTGGGTAAGTGCAGCCACTGAACCTTTTCTCCCCCTTGCTTGGACCACTGGAGCTCAGTCCTACTGGAGACCTTGGGAGACAGCATGGAATAAAATAGAGCTATGAGTCAGACTGCCAGAGGGATGCAGTGCAGGGCAGGTTTTTCCTCCCATCATGGGCTGTTCCCAGAGCTGAACTCCTGGGCGCTATGTGACTGCATAGACCTGGAGAGTCCAGGAAAAACCACACAAACACACAGATATGCACACAAACAAACACCCCTACCCAAACAAACAAACGGAGAGAAATGCAAATAGCACAACCCTGCCCTAGTCCCACCAAATGGCACCTTTGGTGGCCTCCTGGGAATTTAAGCAAGCGTCCCTGTGATTGAAAGGATGAGAACGCTGCTAGTCAAACTGCATTGCACACTAAAGCTTCCTGACTCTGCCCTGGACTCGGTGGCCACTGATGCCCCCTTTGCTCTTCCCTATAGGAGGAGGTTTTGTTCCATCTGCTACCCCTGGGTGCCACCCCGGCCCTGGATGAACTGTCCTAGGCTTGCCTTCTCATCCTGTTCTTGCTAACCTAAGTATGCCAACCCAGAACACTTGGTGGTGGTGGTGGTGGGGTATAATGCTTAAAACATCATCCCGAGGAAGGCTGAGAGCTACGTTTAGAGGCTTTTCCAGAACTTATTAGGTCTTTGTTTTCATTTTGGCAAATGGTGCTGTCTACGTGCTGAGTTTTACAGCCTGAATGGCGCTTTCATCATGGAGTCAGTTGTGCTAAGGTCTGGGGGCCTAGTAACCTCTGAGATTTTGTTACAACAATACATAGTAGGACAATGCTGCATGTACACATGCACACACACACACACACACACACACACACACAGAGAGAGAGAGAGAGAGAGAGAGAGAGAGAGAGAGAGAGAGAGAGAGAGAGAGACTAAGCCCACGGGAGCATGCACAGACTCCTGCACACTGGCAAAAAGGAACCTACCCTGATCCTAGCCTCCACAGAACATGCAGTCATAATCAAGGTCATGACATAACAACACACCCTCTTCCATGGCATGCTGTCTTCTGGCTTAGGGTAGGGAGCGGCAGTAACTCACAGCCCTGGCTCACTAATTCACCCCACAGAAGCAGAGTAGGCACAGGGAGTGGCCAGAGTCTGATGCGAGGGAAAGGGTGGCTTTGTTTGAACAGATGTCTCATAAAAGAGCCTGATATTATTTAGCTGCTTTACCGAGCTAATGGATTCCTGTAGCTCAGGAGTCTGGGGGATTCATTAGTGGCCCCAAGAGCAGTTGCTTCCACCATCAATGATTTCTTACTTCCTGACAATAGTAGCGACCTCCATCCCCAAAGCGAGGCCCTGTTTGAAGAAGAAGGGCAGAAGCCGAGCAAATATTTGTGCCTCCAGGCCTCACTTGGCACTCGCTGCATTAGTGTTTTCTGCTGGGACTGACAGCAAGCCTTTGCAGGCAGATTCTGCTCGGCATGGCCTGGGAGAGATGCCAGGACCCTGGCTGGAGGGTCTGTCCTGCACCATTCACGTACTGCTGGGATGGCCCTCTCTCTGCCTCCCACACTGTGCTGCCTCCTCTTTGTTCATAGCCTGTTTCTTCAAAGAATGGTCCATACTCATGGCAGCTCCCCGCCCCAGCCCACTGTAATGTAACTGCCACTCCATCCTCCCACGATGTAGGACATCATCTTCATTCTCTCCACTTCACGGTTGCTTCTGCTTAGGACCAAATTCTTTCCTCTCTGACTTCCAGGGTACACCAACTCCTGTTGCTTTTTCCGCCTCTCAGATCACCTCTCCCATCTCTTCTTGTTTTTTTGGGTTTTTTTCCTTCAGTTTTAACCCACACCCACCAGACCTCAGGATCATTCATCGAGCTTGAGTCAAGGAAAAGACTAGAACCACTTTATGACTCTTGGAGCTACAGAAAGAAGGGGTTGGGCATCCGTCCAGGGAAGGCACCAGGGGCAACAGAACCCATATCGAAAGTAGGGCTCTAGTGTGGGGTCGGAAGCTTTGCCCATGGGCAGTAGAAAAGGTGCTGAAGGGAAGATTCCAGGAAACGCAGGCTGCAAGAGGCAGAGGTGTGACTCCATGTCAGGGTGTGTTCTAGTTAGAGTTTCTATTGCTGGGACAAAACATCATCACTGTAAACAACTTGGGGAGGAAAGGCTTTATTTCGCCTACACTTCCACATCACAATTGAAAGGAGTCAGGGCAGGAACTCAAGCAGGGCAGGAACCTGGAGGCAAGAGCTGATGCAGAGGCCATGGAGGAATGCTGCTTCCTGGCTTGTTCCTCAAGGCTTACTCAGCATGCTTTCTTATAGTACCCAGGATCACCAAGCCCAAGGGTGCCATCACTCCATCAATAAATAAAACGCACCACAGGCTTGCCCACAAGCCAGTCTGGTAGGAGTGTTTTTCTCAGTTTAAACTACTCTAGCTTGTGTCAAGTTTAACTACCCAGTATGGGGCCCTCGCCTAGCAATCACAGGAACCTGGGTTCCAACCTTGGGTATTTGGAAACGAAGCCGAAGCACTTGGAGGCTGCTGAGGTGAGAGGGTTGTTGCAAGTTTGAGGTCAGCCTTGGATGCATTGTTAAGTTCCAGGACTTCCAGTGTGAGACCCTAGAGTGGGGAGGAGGAGAAGAAATAAAGGAGAGAGAGAGAGAGAGAGAGAGAGAGAGAGAGAGAGAGAGAGAGAGAGAGAGAGCACATTGGATGTTGGTTGCATGCAGGCCCGCTCTGGGCACCCTTCTGCCTGCTCCTGCTCCTGGAGAGGCTGTGGAGGCTTAGTCTATAGCCTCATAGACCCCTTGGTTTATCCTGTTCATCACACTCTATTCCCTGGGCAGACTCCGTGGGGCAGAGATGTGGGGAGGAAAGTCTTGTCTGCCGTCACTCACTCACACCTGTGCTTTAGAGATAACATAATGAATCCCTAAGAATAGAGGCCAGAAGATTTGGCTGCATAATTGGTCAAAGGGCCCCAGGGTGGGTGGCAGGAGGCAGCTCTGGGGGACCTCAGGGAGGATGGGGTCTTGGCAGCTATATGGGGTCAAAGATCAGTTTAATTTCTGTTGCTCCTATTTCCCTAGGTAGGGGGGCTGCTCTTTGTTCCCTTATCTCTGGGAGCCAGTGACAGTCTGTCCTCTAAGGCTGCTGATCACATGGCTCGTTATCACTCCTGCCTGTCATCGCCAGGGCTGTGGGGCTGTTGGTGCCTGATGAACAGCACCTGAGTGCCAAAGGGACCCTGTTCTTGGCCTTATCTCCAGCCTCTGTATCCTGCTTAGGTTCCACGTTTCTGGTCCCTATGGTATGGTCACTGAACCCACAGCATTCCCTGAGGCACCTAGATAAGCCATTGTCTGAACACTGGAGCTCCTAAGTCAGTGTCAGGGGGAGGGGCAGTGACCAGCTGGCATCTCTGATCCAGGCCATTGTCTGTAGGGCACTGTGGCTGCTCTGGCCACCTCAAGGGCAGAGAAGGCTTTCAGAAGGTTCTGGCATTCAACACTCAGCCTTTCCATTGTAAACTGTTTTCTCCCCAAGCTGAAGGAGAGGCGTGTAGGTCAGAACCGAGGACAGCACTCTGCAAGGCTTTTCTGAGGGCGAATGGCGGAAAAGCCAGAGGAAAAAAGAAAAAGAGAAGAGGCACAGGAGGTGAAAAGGGAAGCAAAGGAAGAGCCTCTCCAAAGCTCAAATGGTGGTGAGACGATGAGACATTTCTGAGACTCTGCTTTCAGCTTTCCCAGTGGTTGAAGAAGACAGCGCAGCCAAGACAAGGAAAGACAAGAGTTGGGGGCGCTTAGATACCGTAGTAACGGCCAAAGAGGGTATAACTGAAAGCCACAGACCCACACCTTGAATGAAAAGTCAAAAATAGCTCTCTAAGAAATAAAAGAGTAGCAGAAAAAATGAGGAGAGAAAGATTTATTTGCTACAGTGGGCAAGGAGAACACGTTATTTCCAGAACAGCCTTCCCCCATGAGGGGAAAGTGTGAATGTTAAGATCATAGCTATAGGACCCAGTGTGGAGCCTGCTTAACTCAGGACCAAGGAGTTCGTGCTCACAAGGTTAAAGTGGTGGGTAGGAAAACATTTGCACAAGCTTGTAACTGTGAAGATGAAAGGCAGGAACACCTCTGGGTGTGCTCGCTTTCGTTACAAAGTTTTAGCTGAGGAAAAGGAAAGGACGCCTTAAAGGGTATACAGAAAGCAAGGACAAAAAGCAAGTGCTTACTCTGCCTTGACCCAGGATAAAGCATTTGTTGTCTGTATCCTTCGATTAATTTACTCCATCACTGACCTAGTGAAGTAGATATTGTCAAAGCTCTCATAAACGGAGAAATAGGTATGAGGAATATTTAATACCTCACCTGGGCAGGACCTCAAATGGTGGCAGTGCCTGTGACGTTTGGAGGACGTAGTTTCCTCCTTAGCCTCCCCGTCACCCCACTGCCTGCCTAGTATGCATTTTGACTATATAATATCTTTCATTTGTATGTGTGTGTATATGTCTCTGTGGGTTGGATGTCCATGAGTCAGTGTGTATGTGTGTGTGTGTGTATGTGTGTGTGTGTGTGCTTAATGTCCGTGAGTGTGTAAATGAGTGTGTTGAATATCCATGAGTGTGTGTGTGTGTGTGTGTGTGTGTGTGTGTGTGTGTGTGTGTGTAAAATATCCATGAGTGTGCGCATCAGAGACCAGAACAAGGTTTCAGGCAATTTTCTGTATCATTCCCTACCTATTCCTTTTGGGGCAGGCTCTCTCACTGAACCTGAAACTAACTGTCTTAGGGTTTCATTGCTGTGAAGAGACACCATGACCACGGCAACCCTTATAAAGGACAACATTTCATTGGGGCTGGCTTACAGTTTCAGAGGTTTAGTCCATTATCATCATGGCAGCATGCAGGCAGACATGGCACTGAAAAGGAAGCTGAGAGTTCCACATACTGATCTGCAGGCAGCAGAAGGAGACTGTGTTACTCTGACCAGATTTGAGCATATACACAGATCTCAAAGCCCACTTCCACAGTGACACACTTCCTCCAACAAGGCCACACCTCCTTATAGTGCCACTCCCTATGAGCCTATAGAGGCCACTTACATTCAAACCACCACACTCAACTAGGCTGGCAGCCAGCTAGCCGTAGCAATCCATCTGTTTGGTCTCCCTCAGGGCTAGAGTTGCAGATGTACGTGGACCAGCTTATCAAATGGCTGCTGGGATTCAAACTCTAGTCCCTGTGCTTTGCCCAGCAAGTGCTTTTACGCCATTCCCCATCCCTCTTTTCAAACACTCATACAGAATTCTCCCCTTAAACCCACCAACTCAAACCTGTTGTTAACACAGAATAGTGACTTCTATTTCTTGGCTTACGAAGCTCTGGGGTTTTCCTGAGCTGGAGTCATGCAGTAAATGGTATGGCTCCATTAGGAGAAAAGGTTGATGCTGAGAGACTGCCTCCAAGGTCCATTGTCAAATTGCAGCCGATTCCCAAGGAGCAAGGAAGGCTTAAATCCATGCCAACAGACCCATCTTGCTTATCTCAGGGATATTCTAGATACATTTGGCTATTCCAAGGCTAAGAGAATAAATGAGACCGTGGTGAGATCAAGCCCCAGCTGACTGCAAACCTGCCACGGTCCTGGGGGAAATGTCCCTTTTCTCCAAGGCTGCAGAGTCCCCAGCCAGACTGGAAATCGGTAGACGTTACTATTTTAATTTGGAAGGTGGAAAAGGCCTTGTCCCATTGAAGCTTCGCTCCATCTGATCGCCTGAGCCTGTGTTCCACCCCTAACACCGGGCCAGGGGAGGGTGGGTAGGAGGAACCTAGGTGGCTTTGATAAGCGAGAGTTGCTACATCCTCATTCCTGGGGGTAAAATGAGAGATCATGGCTGATAGTTCACATACACTGACTCCTGGGAGACATTCAGTCCTGAGCCACAGGAGTTAAGAGGGATGTATAACTTTGGAAGAAAGAAGGGATATTCCCACAATGCTCGCTAATGAGCCCTCTTTGGCCCCACCCTGGCCCACCCTGTCAGTAGCTCCTTTCTTGCCTGGAGCCCAGGCTCTCCTTAGGAGAATAAAGAGTTTGTGTGTCTCCATGGGTGTCACAGTGGTTCAAAGGTGAGAGGGAAAAGGGCTGGCAGAACTGTGTGAGCAGAGAGTGCAGAGGGGAGTTTTTAATTATTTAATTTTATTTGTGTATGTGCACTTACATGTCTGGTATGTAAGTACATGGGGGGGATGTGCGGATGCCCACGCTTGTCACAGAGCCTAGAGGAGGACATCAGGTGTCCTGCCCTACAACTCTCTACCTTATTCTAGGAGGATGAGTCTTTCCTTAACCTAGAACTAAGTTGGAGGCCAGGAAAGCCCAGCAATTCTCCTGTCTGTAGACAATACCGTAAGACATACAATGCATGTTTTCCTCAGGGGGACCAAAGGTCAGTTGAGAAAAAGACACGTGACTTTGAACAAGTCGATTAAGGTGTGCCTCAGTTTTTTCACCCACAAAATAAGGATGCCAATAACACCTACCCCACTATTCTGAGCATAGGATGGAGATTTCTGGGCTCTACCTATTCAAGGTCTGGAAAATGAGGAGTGCCCCATCAACCCTCCCCAGAACTTCAAGGCATTCCATCACTTAGAAAACATCTCTATGCATCTACTGGAGAGAGTAAATAGTTAGGAGCACTGACTGCTCTACCAGAGGACTGAGCTCAATTCTCAGCCCCCATGTGGCAGCTCACAGCTGTCTGTAACTCCAGTTTCAAGGGCTCCAGTATGGTCTTCCAGCCTCCTTGGGGGCTACACTCACCCGGTGCCCAGAGACACATGCACACAGTGCACAGACACACATGTGCACAAAACACCCAGATACATAAAATAAATATAAATCTTAAAAACATAAAACAACAGGCAGTTTTGTTATATTCACTTTTCCTCCAATGTTAGGCATCAAAGCCAGGGCTTTTCCAGCCCTACGAGGCCGGAGTCTCAAGTTTCTCATGGCTAAGCAGTTCATCACTATACAAGCAAAATCTGAGCCACATCTTCTGGCTTTGTAGAGCAGTAGTGAATAGACACTTTTGTTTAAAACTCAGAGAGTGAACATATGAATGTGGCCAGAGAAGACAGGGCTGATTCTCTAAAGGACACTATTAGGAGGTTATGGGTTCTCAAGTCATGATTGGATGGAAACTAGTCCCCAGAACCCAGCCTGACTTTGGTCACACTAGATACCCATCTCATGTGTCTGGAAACCTTCTAGAAGAGCAACGAGGTCCCAGCTCCTCCCAGGATGCATAAGCCAATAAGACTAGGTCTGTGCCAGACATTTGCTTCCTCAGATGAACCAGTGAGGCAGAAAATGCAGATAATAAAGAGAGATAATGACTGGCTTCTCCAGCTGCTGGGGTTGGCCCCTGGGGAGAGAGAGAAGTCAATGAGCTCATGAGCTGGGACTCTAAAATTTCTTCATCGTGCCACAGACCCCTCCCTGAGCTGGCTTTCTGCCTGGGACAATGAATGTGGAAGCTCACACAGCAGAACGAAACCCACCAGGCTCTGGGAGTATTTGTGGGTCTGTGGTGGGAGGTTGGGGTGGGGCAGGGGAACTTGGTTCTCTTATAAAAAAAAAGATGGCATGGCATCACCAGCTGCTTCCCAGAAAGAACAACCTCAGTTATCACTCATGGAGGTGGGGAACATGCAGGAGGGCCCTGCTCTGAGTCTCATAGCTCATAGCAGCACTAACCAGAACTCACACCTAAGGGAGAATGTGTGTCAAGTACTGTACCAAGTGCATTACATATGATGACCCAGTCAGCCCCAATAACAATCTCTTCACAAAACCGCTTTTACATTTATTTGTTTTATTTTATGTATGTAGGTCTTTTGCCTGCATGTATGTGTGTGTGTGTGTAATGTCTGTCTGTCGGTCGGTCGGTCGGTATGGTTCCCTGGGAGGTCAGAAGAGAGCATTGGATCTCCTGGAGCTGGAGTTATGGATGCTTGTGAGTTGCCATGTGGGTGCTGAAATCGAACCTAGGTCCTCTAGAAGAGTAGCCAGTGCTCTTAATAGATGAGCTGTCTCTTCAGCCCCTACAGCAGCCTTCTGGTCATGGTCCTGTTAGCACTCCCATTTCATGGCTGAGGAGAGTAAGCTCAGAAAGTGATATAATTTCCCATGCTGGGGATGTGCCTCAGTGGTAGAGAGCCTGCCCGGAAAAAGGCCTTGTGTTCAGCCCCCGTCATTTCAAAGCAGAGATTGTTTTATATGCTCCTACTTGACACTGTCTTCCATTCATTAAGAATTTAGGCATCTACAATTCAAGTTCACAAAAGTCTGCCCCCTAACAGAATCAACCCTGAGGTTCACCAGAAGATCAGTGAGTTGTGGTTCGCTGGAAGATCAGTGAGTTGAGACTGACATCCTTTCCGTTTTCAGAGCAACCTCCAGGTGTGCTGGCACACGCCTGCCCTCCCAGTGCTCTGGAGCAGCAGATATGGTAAGGTTGCCAGCTCAAGGTTAGCCGGAGCTAAAGTAAGACTGTCTCAAACAGGTGAAACCAAATCAGAGGAACAGACATTGCTGTTCGAGGAGAGGACCATTAGCTTTAAGGACAGCGCAGCACCTGCCGCTGTGCCTCTCCTGGGCCAGAAATGAGCCTATGAAAGATGCCAGGCCACTGGAGACCACAGGCCAGGCACTTGCCTCTGGGAGGGGTAGATTCGATCAAGAGAGCCTCTCACTCAGCCGTCAGCACTTCGGACAGCTCAACCGCAATTACAGGAGTCTCCCGAGGAAATCTAACTAAATAGAAAAGCATTTTTACATTATCTTTTCTCCACTTCATTATTTAAACAAGCATCCCTGTGCATACACACGCCTTCTCTGTACACTCGTAAGCCTCCCTCTCAGACTGTTCGCCTCACAGCCTGCAATTCCCCAGCAAAACGGCTAGCTACAATCCAAGCTTCAGAAATGCCAATTTTAATTAAAAGTGCAATTTTCAAATCTACCCAAAGCTCAGATAGGATATAGCACATTTGCCGCCCTGTGATCTTTCCAGCTTCTTTGTTGATTAAAATGGGTGTTGTGCTAAGTGCTTTGTCAAATCTTCACCAAAAAGAGGATAGGAAGTTGACATTTACACCTTTATACTGGCAGGAAAAGCGATACATTAGATTCACTCCTACTGCTACAAAAAGTTGAGTATGGCTTAAAGAAGGTATCAGGCCAAAAGGTCCCCAGTGACAGCTCTGTTCTGATGCTTCAGCCTTTGTAGGTCTTCTCTGGCGGCGGCTGCTGGTGGTGGTAGAGGTAAAGGGGGGATGAGGTGATAGAGGGAGGATAGGGGTGGAAGTAAGAGAGGTGAGGACCAAGGATGGAGGTGCTAGAGGTGGGAATGGGCATGGGAGTGATAGAGTTGGGGGCGTAGGAGGATAAAGGTGGAGGTGGGGATGGGTGATAGAAAGGGTAGAGATGGGAGTAACAGAGATGAAGTGGGAGTAGGGAGGATGTGGGGGTGGGGTGGTAGAGGCGGGGGTGGGAGTCACCATGCCCTTTTTGAATCTGTCTTCCCAGTCAGTACCCTTTGGTCCTACCCAAAGACCTTGAGTAGGGTGGTAGTTCTCTAGTGTTAGTGAGTAGCAGAAAAGCCTTCACAATCTCACTTCAAGTGCAAACTCTTTGAGTCCACTTTCAGACTCAGACACGGTAGTTTGGCCATAGGACGTGTGTGTGTGTGTGTGTGTGTGTGTGTGTGTGTGTGTGTGTGTGTGTGTGTGTGTGTGTGTATAGACAAGAGGTAAATACTGGGTAATGTGATGACAACTTGACTGCACCTGGAATCAACTAAAATCCAAGCTGCTGGGCACTTTTGTGAGGGATTTTCTTCTTCTTCTTCTTCTTCTTCTTCTTCTTCTTCTTCTTCTTCTTCTTTTTTTTTTTTTTTTTTTGGTTTTTCAAGACAGGGTTTCTCTATGTAGCCTTCGCTGTCCTGGATTCACTTTGTAGACATGACTGGCCTCGAACTCACAGCAATCCGCCTGCCTCTGCCTCCCGAGTGCTGGGATTAAAGGCATGCGCCACCACGCCTGGCTCAAGCTTGAATTTCAATGAAGCACCTAGTGGTTCTGATGAATGAAGCCTTTAGATGATACTCTGGAAGAATCTGCTTTAAAAAAAATCCCGGTCTAGCCCTTAAGGGTCTGAGCTAAGGCATGGGTTTAGATGTGACCCTATGCAGGGGACTTTAGCAGCATGGCTCTCTCTAGCTTTGACACGTGCATTCTGGTGTCTCCAGGAAACTCATTGCCCACAGCCCTGTCAATATAAATGAAAGATAGTGCACTAGACAACATATTAATGATCGTGGTTGTTTGTTTTGAGACACAGTCTCAGGTAGCCCAGGCTATCCTGGAACTCACTAGACACCTGAAGGTGATCTCACACTTCTAATCTCCTTGCCTCTACCTCCCAGGTGTTGGGACCACAGGTATTGACAATAATATTCTGCTTTTTGTTTGTTTGGTGTGTGTGTGTGTGTGTGTGTGTGTGTGTGTGTGTGTGTGTGTGTGTGTTATTGAGGATTGGACCCAGGGCTTTAAACCCACTAGGCAAACACTCTGCCAACTGAGCTAAATTCTCAGCCTTGGGATCATGCTCTAAACATGCAAAAAAAATCTCCTACAAACCAGTAATGTAAAGAGAAACCATGTGACAGAAAGATGAAAAAGTAATAGCATTCCTGGAGATGAAAATACAACAATAAATAGATGCAGGAGAAGATAACCAACATAATAGTGGCTGGGAGTGAAATTTTAAAACAGTAATAGTTTTGTTTTTTTTTTTTTTGAGCTGTTTGTTTCTGCATTTTTTATTCTTTGCTTGATGAAGATATTATATCAGGTGGGTGGGCAGGTGTGGGGGAACACCCCAAGAACTGATAACACCCAGTGCTGAAAGGCTCTAGATAAATAAGGCTCTCCTGTGTCTATGGTGAAAGTGTAAATGACTGCAATCTTTGAGAGAGTTATGTGTCAGGCTTTGTTAAAATCAAAATGAGAATTCTTTCACTTAGCAGCTCAGCTTCGGGTATCTATTCTGCAGAAAGAAAGTCCTCAGGATGTGCAGGTACAAGCAATGGACATCTATTGGACATTGTTTGTGCTGGTGAAAAACTGGAAATTATCTAAACAGGAACTGGTTGAGGGCAATTCTTCTACATCCCAACTGAGGAATATTCCACAGCTATTGGGGGGAAAGCAATTACTACAGGAAAGCTGATCATAAATGATGTCCACTGTAAGTGAGAACATGAGAATATAAAATTTCATAGAAATTAGTATAATGTGTGTACTGGCTAGTTTTATGTCAACTTGACCCAAGCTAAAGTCATCTGGGAGGAGAGTTTCCATAAGATCAGACTGCAGGCAAACTTGTAAGGCATTTTCTTAATTAGTGATTGATGGAGGAGCGTCCAGCCCATTGTGGGCGGTACCATTCCTGAGCTGGTGGTCCTGGGATCTATAAGGAAGCAGGCTGAGGAATCCTTGATGAGCAAGCCACCAAGCAGCATTCAGCCATGGCCTCTATATTAGCTGCTGCCTCCATACCTCTGGCCTGGGTCAGTTCCTGACTTCACTGCTTTTGATGATAAACTGTGAGCAAAAATAAACCTTTTCCTCTCCAAGCTGTTTTGGTCATGGTGTTTTGTCATAACTGAGACAATGCGATACCACTTTTTTTTAAAAAAGAAAAGCAAGCCCTGGGATGTGTTTGTATGTGGGGGGCTTGGCATGAAGACTATATACTGATACAATTTGTGGGGTGCCTGGCTTGTGTGTGTTCTGGGATATAAACTTTGGTCCTCGTGACTGTGTAACAAGCTCTTTTAATCTCTGAGCCATGCCTCGGGTCCTAATTTTTTTTCCTTTGTAAGACAAGGCAAGAAGGGAATGGGACGTGACACTGCCTTCTATATTTATGCCCAGGCTGCATCACTTGTTCCATAAGAGCACATAGCACTTATAAAGAAACTGTATATAGTTTATCAACAATCAAAGAGCATAAGGCCTGGATTCAAGTAACTACTTAGTACCTCTGAGCTCCACCTACCTTGCTTGGGACATTCATGTCCTTCCCCAACCCTGACCATTGGTGTCAAAGTCACCCAGAAACAGAGCTTCATGACAATGCCCATCCTGACTGTGGTAGTCAGCTACCACTGTTAGCATGCTCCGATTAAGAATCGCTCAGGAGGGCTGGAGAGATGGCTTAGAGGTCAAGAGCACTGGCTGTTCTTCCAAAGGTCCCGAGTTCAATTCCCAGCAATGACATGGTGGCTCACCACCATCTATAATGAGATCTGGTGCCCTCTTCTGGCATGCAGGTGTACATGAAGGCAAAACACTGTGTATATAATAAATAAATAAATAAATCTTTTTAAAAAAATTACCTAGAAGATTGGTAAGGCACACCTATTGATTTGTCACTAAAGTGTCTCTAGATTACCTGAAAAGGAAAAGCTACCCTGAATATGAGGGCCACCATTCTGTAGACTGATGATGTAGGCAGAACAAAAGAAAGGAAGGAAACTGCCACTGTTCCCTTTCTCTTCTTCTTGGCCAGTCATGATGTGAATTGGGATGCTCCACCATGTTTTCCCTCCAAATAGACTGAACCTCTACTTGTTCCCACTGCTCTGCGATGCTCTGTGTGGGATGACATCACAATGTGTCATTCTACTTGTGTCAGGGATTTCGGCCATTTCACGTGTGTCTCCTACTATATACATGTCTCCTAATGTGCTCTCTGCCCCTAGGAAGAAGCACAACTTCTGGTCCCGGGGCTTGCACACCTCTAACTTTATTAGACAATCTCCAGATGCTTTTCCAAAATGGCTACATGAAAACGAGAATTCTCATCAACCCAACACCTCACCAACATCTTTGAAGATGTGTGTCCTACTTCCTAGAACATTCCTTTTATGTAGGTCACAAGAACTCTGCTTCCTAGAAGCCTTCTGTGACCCCTTTAATCTGTATAGTTTGCCACCCCTGGCTCCATAGCTTCCCACACTTTCCACAGCACAGTAGATCTCACAGTGCAAAGTTGCAGCCCCCTTCCTTCCACCCTGCCTCCCACTACTCTGGGGACCCCCAAAGGCAGGATGTATACGTAGGACAGTATTGGAGCACACTTGGTGTTTGGTCCATAACTGTTGAACAAACTGTTACAATCCCCTTTCTTCCCCCAACCCATGCCTCTCCTCAACCACTGGGAAGCCAGGTGACTATTAAGGCTTTTCATAGAATTGTTGCCAAAACAACAAATAATAACTCCGGGGAAATTAATTGTCAGATCTGCTCTTTCATTAGTGGCTCATCAAAGGACTGTGAGCCCCTGGGGGGGACTCTTAAAAATAAGTAACTGATCAGCATGGAAGGACGCATCTTCTCCCCGGAAGGCCCCTCCACCAACACAACATGCAAACAGACACACCTCCTGTGAATTGCCGGGCCTGGCCATTTAACACAGTTATTACCAACTCCCCCTTAGTGAATTACAGGCAAGAGGCTCGAGAGAGCTTTCAGAGATCTTCAAATGGATGTTTAAAAGCCTGCAGTTGCTCAGACTGGCTCAGCTAATGGCATTTATTACTCAGAGAACAGGGTATTTACATAAAGCTGGATTTTTATTAGAGTGGTCAGGTGGTTCCTGAGAGGGAGGGTGGAAGGGAAAAGGAGGATGGAAGTGAAAGCGTTCTGCTTCAGCTTCAGCAGATGTTGTCAAGCCCTTGATCCCCACAGGAAGGCCAGTCCTCTCACATGCCAGCATAGGCACAAAGCCTAAGGGTTGAGAATGGTGGCCCCTAGGCCAGGAGAGGCCAGCAGAGACGCCTCTGAGTTTCCCGGGAGTAAAGACTCAGGACCATGGACAGCTCATGGCTCAGGTGATTCCCTTGGTTGGCCTCACTCTTGTTTTGCGTTTGGAAGGATAGAAAGACTCAGAGGGGACAGAAGCTCCATAAGAAGACCAACAGAGCCCACTAACCAGCGCCTAGGGGGCCTGTGGAGGCTGAAGCTCCAACCAAGGGCCCCTACCGTACATGGACTGGACCTAGGCTCCCTACACAGGTATAACTGATGGGCAGCTCCATCCTCATATGGGTCCCCTAGTAAGAAGAATGGGCGCTGACTCTACATGGGCTCTGTTGCCTGCTTTTTGACTGCTTTCCCTGGTGTGGCTACCTCTCCTGACAACAGGGGAGGAGGTTGAGGTTGCACTCAGTCCTGATATGCCATGGGGAAGGGGCTGGGGCTCCACTTCTCTGAGAAGTAGGGGCAGGGGGATAGGGAAGCAGGGAGGGAGAGTGGACACCAGGAGGAGAGGAGGGAGGGAGCTCTGACCATGATGTAAAGTGAATGAATGAATGGAGCAACCAGCCAATCAATCAATCAATGTCATTTTAAAATGTAAAAAAAAAAAAAAAAAAAAAAAAAAAAAAAAAAAAAAAAGCTATTATAGTTAGTTCTTTGACAATTTCACACATTTATATAATGCATTCTGGTTACTCTCTACTTGTACTCTCTCTTATTCCCACCCCCCCCCCATCTGTTTTTATTTCTCTCTACCAGTTCCTTGCTTTCAGCTTTGTTTTGTAGTAGGGCCATCTTTGCGACCATTGGATTGGTACTCCCCACTGCACCTTCATGGGGGCTCACACAGTGACCCTTCCTCTCCCCAAATCTGTGAGTAGTTCATCAATGTGGGCAAGGGCCTCCTAAACCCACTTCCACTCAGGCTTTGCTGCTGCCAGGCTCATTCTTGTGCAGACCTGGGGCAGGCACCCACAGTGGTTGGGAGGTCGTGATTGCAGTTGCTGTGTCATTCCCAGAAAATGTCATTTCATGGTCCTTAGTAAGGTTTTTAATAGCAGATTTGGGGGAGGTTCCTCTCTTCTTTCAACCATTGTCTATCTTGGAGATAGTGAGCCACTGGCTTTGCTGGCAGTTGGGGGAGGAGTGCATACTCCCCACCATAACAAAGCAAGGTGAAGGTAAACTGAGGCCACTGGGTGCTGGTTCAGGGAACTTCTGCTAATTGTTGCTATTTGGGGCTTGAGGAATGGCTCAGAAATTAAGAGAATATAATAGTCTTGCAGAGAAACAGAGTTCAGATTCCAGATTGGATGGGATCTGATACCCTATTCCAATCTCTGTGGACACCTGTATTCACCTACGTATATGCAAGCACACACACACACTCGCGCGCGCGCGCGCGCACACACACACTTTATCTTTAATTTTTAAATCACATTTAGGGTTTAAAACAAAGCACCTTGTTACTTCTCACGAGTCTGTGGATGACTGGGAGGATCCTCTCCTGGACTTCTTGGAAGACCCATCCAATCACAGTCCTCTGCCAGATCACTTGGGGATTTCATGAAGGAGGCGAAGAAAGGGATGAGCCTGGAGGAGGAACAAGTGTTTGGTAGGTGAGCAACACTGAGAAGAACATGCTAGGAAATGTGAAAGCAAATGAATGACACAACAAGGGAGCTGTGAGGAAGCCACGGGGATCTGTCACGGGTGAGGGAATGCCTTCAGGTGACTACAGGAGGAGTAAGCAAGGCGCTGGATACCTGGGACCATCCTGTAGATTGAAGGCACTGGAGTGATAAACAGCGAAATAATTGCCACCTCTGAGATGCAGCGCTGAGCTGTGCAGGTGCAGTGTTGCGCCTTTTTCTTCTCTCAGCATGCCCATTCTACACACAAAAACCCTGAGGCTTCCCAGCGGCATCTGTGTGATTCAGAACCCAGGAGCTCTGGCTTCAGAACTTAACACAAACCCGACAGCACGCACATGTGCGGACACCACAAACATACACCCAGAGCCAGGACAGACAGCGCACACCGTAATCCTAGCACTCTGGAGGTGGAGTATTGTGGGACTTTTCCTGGGGAGAGGACACCAACAACAGTGTAAATAAATTATCACACTAAATCTAGCTTAATGAAGCAATGACTTTATTGAGGTTAATTATGGGAGTGTGAGGGGTTTACCTATAGGAATATGGACGTCTCAAAGACATCCATGGCATCACTGTCAAGCCCACTTCAGCATGGGTGGTAAACTAAAGAGCCACAGTAGCACGGGAGACAATTCCTGAGACCCGCATCCCTGCAGCTCCCAACTCGACCTGCCTGCAGCTAGGCTGGCCCAAGAGATCAAGATCTGGTGTTGGTTTCTAGCCTTGCTCACTCTGTCCATCTTTTTGTACACCAAACATGCCTTGTGCTTCCCTGTTGGCCCTGGCAGTGGCCTTCCGTGGTGAATGAGCCAATGATGAGAGAGCTTCCAGCAAAGACACCCACAGTCTCCCTCCATCTTCCCTCAGAGGGAGGGCTGAAGGCATCAAAGCCGGCCAGGTTTGCTCTGCTATTGCTCTCTGTGGGGCATGAGGTGACCGCCTTGATCTGGACCCAAGTGTCTCAGAGCCCTTCTTCATGAAAGTGCATCCTTCCACCTTCCCAGAGGCCGGTGATTGTCACTTGCTGGGGACAATGCCAGTGCTTATCATGTGTCAAAGTGAGACCCAGACAGGCTCCAGGCAGTCTTCCTGGTGTCCCAGAGTTCTAAAAGTGTGTGTGCAGGCTGTACACACCCAAAAGAGATGGCTACAGAAACATCCTGGTGAGCAAGCAGCTAAAAGGGAGGGACCATTGAAATGTGTCCCCTTTTATCAATCCGATTCTCCAATACAAGCTGACATTCCAGCGGGCTTAATTCGCATGAGATGCACGTAGCTGGCGCTATAAAAATGACTTTATCACAGTGAAGAAGAGCGATTAGGAGAAATAAATATGTGTGTGATTGAGGACAGGATGCCCAGTGACAGGAGATGGAGGATGCGGATTGCTATCTTGCTTCAGCCCAGGCTGGACTGCTGATGCTCTGAGAAGCTGTCCTCCCTCACCCTGCAGAGGTAGAGGTAGATGGCCACAGGTCAACCCTACTCTAGCTGCACCTGGCAGCTGCCACTTGGCACATGAAACAGCCAGCCTGGACTACCCTGGCCACCCTGGCTTCCTGGTGTAGGAAGGAGCAAAGGCAGGAGAAATGGAAGATGGTCTGTGGACCCAGTATGTTCAGGTTTGGATACCAGCTGTCCCGGTAACAGGAAAGTTGCTTAACCTAACCTCACGGCCTCTGCTGGCAAATGGAGCTAATGATAACAGGGTGAAACTCATCTCTCTGCTCTGCTGCAAAGATGAGATGCTAAAGGCACGTGAAGTAGCGATGGTTGACTGGGGACGTGGCTTAGTTGATAGAGTGCTTGCCTAGCATGCTTGAAGCCCTGGGTTCGACTCCCAGGACCGTATAAACCCATTGTGGTGTCAGGTGCTTATAACTTCAGCACTGGAGGATCAGAGGTAAAGGGGTATCCTTAGCTACATATCTAGTTCAAGGCCAGCCTGGGCCACATGAGACCCTGTATTTAAAAAAAAAAATGATGATGCTACTATAAAATCCAGGGTGGAATAACTGTGCTAGCCTCTCTGTGTATTCTGCTACCACCACTCAGCACCTATGCCTCCTTGGGAAGGAGTCATCTTAGCTAGAGACTCTTGCGATAGGACAAGCACTCCTGAGACCTGCTCCACTAAGCAGCAGCATCCCTTCATGGGACAGCTGTGGGGCTAACCTCTGTGGATCAGAGACTCCTGGTGCCTGGTAGCTGTGTGGCTTTAGACAATTGTTCTACCTCCCTGGGCCTCAGCATCCAGCAATCCCTACATCACAGCGCTGATGTGAAGACCAGTAAGCCATTTGCAGCAGGCAGCTCAGTCCTGAGAGGGAAGACATAATAAGCACCAGCAACTACTAGAATCCACTCTTCTGACCTACCTCCTCTCCTCCCCTTGAGTCTAGATATTATTTAGTGGATTTCCAAAAGGCCACTCGTTCATGTATGTAGAGAACAAAGTGCTGAAACCGACTCACTCACCCTCGCTGCCTCCTCCCCTTGCTGCCTCCTGTCCTTCCTCAGACACCAGGCAATGCTACTCCAGACCCCAAGGAAATTGCAGAGAACACAACAAAGCCTTGCCCTCAAGATGCTCACAGCCTGGGAGTGTGGGGGGGGGGGGCAGAGAGGGAGGACAGCCTGAGGGAGGGGAGACAGACTAGGAACCAGCCACGCAGTCCTGTACCATTGTGAGTGGTCAGTGCTGTGAATGTGGTTAGGCTTGGCCCACAGCAGTCCTTCCTCCCTGTCCCCTGTCCCCTGGATGTCACCCTCACCACCACCCCCTATCAAAGTGCCCAAAGGCTCTTTCTAGACCACAAAAGTAACTGAACCCCTCTCTCTCCTCATGGTCGTCCCTCTCCACTCAAGCTCCTCCTCGGATTAGGTGGCAGGATACTTTGTGTGAAGTCATGACCTCTCCTGAAGGACCCCCACTCAGTCCCTAGCGGTGGGCTCTGAGGCCTGCAGGTTTGGTATGGGGGCGTTAAGTGGGTGTCCATACAAAATGAAGGTGCCTGAGGAGCTGGGCAGCTCCTGTCTTTGGGTCCTAGAGAATGTCAACCTTTTCTTTCTGCACGGAAAAGGGCCTGGGGATGAGATGGCAGACAAAAACAGAAGCCGGGTAGCAGACAGCATCCAGGGTAGCCTGAAACTACTGAGGATCATCAGGTGGTTTGGCCGGGTGGTGGTGCATGCCTTTAATCCCAGCACTCAGGAGGCAGAGGCAGCTGGATCCCTGTGAGCTCAAGGCCAGCCTGGTCTACAATGTGAGTCCAGGACATCCAGGCTACACAGAGAAACCCTGTCTCTAAAAAAAAAAAAAAAAAAAACACATCAAAAAAACCAAAAAACCAAAACCAAAAACTAAATAAAAGCCACAGTTTGCTCTAAGAACAGAAAACAGGAGCTTTGGTTCCCTGACCACCAAGACCCCTCTCCAGACCCCCTTGGAGCATGAGAGTGCCCCAAAGAAATGAAGTAAGGTCTAGCCTGGGGCATGGAGCCTTCAGAACACAGGGTAGGTCTCAGACCCTGCCAGGTTTGAGGCCAACGTCCACTACGTCCATAAAGAAACCATAAAGTCCTGGACACGGTCACCGTCCTCTGTCCCTCTGTTCCTGTCTCCTAACCTGGAAAGCGTGAACCCTAACCCCCTGCCCTTCCTCCACTTCAGGTCTCAGCTTAAACACTCCTCTTCTGGGCGGCCTCCCTGGCCAGCCCGTCAAGCCCAAACTCTGTTCCCTGCAGTGTCATCTTCTCTATTCCTTCCTCCTTCAAATCATTATGAGGAAGGGCCTCTCTTCCTTTTCCTTACCCATTCCCTTCTGTCTCCCTCTTCCCCTTCCCTCTCCCTCCTCTGAAAACACCCGCTAACCCCCAGCCACCCCCAACCCCACCTTTCTATCCTTCCCTCCTCCCCACCCTCCCCCCAGTTGATGACGTTGGTGACAGGGCCTTTGCATATTTAAAGCCTTGACCGCAGCCCTCCACCGGGTAGTGCTGGGGTAAATATCCTAGCCTGGCAGCCTTGTGTCAAGAGAAAGCCAAAAGGACCCAATTTTCAAGTCCAATGGGCCCAGCCCAGGTGCAGTGAGGACATTTTTATGCAGTCTCTGCCAGGGGCCCTGGCTGGGCATCATTAGCACTGGTGCCTTGTGGATGGAGGGGAAGTCAAGGTACCAGTGTGCACAGCAAAATGAGCCCTGCGCCAGGAAAGGGAGACAGTGCAGAGCCTGCTGAAGGCCCAGCAGTGGGCACCCAGCATTAGGAACCAGATCCCTGCCTCCTCCTTGTTTACGAAGCAGAGTTGGGTGTTATCAGAAGATGCTTGGAGTGGAGGTATGAAAAAAAAAGCCTTAAGTCTTACATGGTTCTCAAGCTCCTGAACGCTGCGATGCGTGGCTATTTTTGTGGCTACTTCATACCTGTAATTTTGCTACTGTTATGAATCATAGTGTAAAAATCTGTGCTCAACCCCTGGGAAAGGGTCATTTTAACCTCCTAAAAGGGGCCATGCCCTACAGGTTGAGAACCTCTGCAAGTGAGAAGAAATTAAGATGTCCAAGGGCATTCTTGGCTATAGCCTTCTCTAAGAGACAATTGCCTCTGTGTGTGTATGTATGTGTGTACGTGTGTGTGTGTGCATGAGTGTGTGTGTGTGTGCATGAGTGCGAGTGTGCATGTGGGTGCATGTGTGGTGCTGTTGATTGTGATAGGGTTTCACTGTATAGTCCAGCTGGCCTTGACCACCTGGCCCAGTCTCCCAAGTGCTGGAATTACAGGAACGTGACATCATCAGTCACCTCTCTTTACAGTTTTGTGTCTTTGGGAAAGTCATTGGCCTTTCTGAGCCTCTGGTTTCCCATCTGTAAAAGGGGCAGTCTGGGACTCCCAGCCTGATTTTAGATTCAAGTAGAAACTGAATAAGGACAAGAAGCCAAGGCTGTCCCTGGCCTGAGCCACAATGAACAGCCAAGGGCTTTTTGCCCATGATCACTGCAGAAGCTCTGCCCCAGCCCCTACCCCCCACACCCACCTCCCATCCCAAATTGAAATGAACAGATTAGCCCATGTGCTGCCCCATGTATGCTCCAGAGCAGCCTTGTAGGAACACCATTGCTGTCACCCTCCCCCTCTCTTTCCTGAAGCACAGAGGTTAAGGATCTGAGCGAAGGCCATACTGGGCATGGAGAATGGAGGTTTAAAACTGGATCAGAATCCAGGCAGCTGGACTTTAAGACCAGGCTTCTTAGGTGCTGTATCCCATCTCAATCCTAAGAGCCCAACTGGGTGACTGCAGCAGCTGCAGCTGGTTGTTTTATAGAAGAGATCTTCACATTGTAATGAGAGAAAGTTGAGCCTATTTAGCCCAGAAACTTTGTCATTAATTTCCAGTCTGGAACATGGTTACAAATAAGTTGTATCCACTAGGGAATAGTAAATACGAGAATTGCCACACTAGAAATAGAAAAGTTGAGCTCAGAGTCCTAAGGGCCAAGGTGCCAAACCTGGCCTGGCCACTAGCCAGCATCTCCTTTGCCCTCCATGGATCTCCAGACAGAACCACAACCCGTCGCCCACAGTGTGCTAGGAAATGTGTGATGTTTTCTCATGCATCCAAATAAGCCTCACACTTGGGATCTCCTTCACTTGGGAGAGGAAAAGCTGAGGTTCAGAAACGTGAAGTTCTTCACTAGAGGAAAGTGAGGTCCTGCAGAGGGAGCAGCGTGTGGCCCTCTAAGCAGGGGTGAGAAGGAGGAGAGAGAGGCCATTCTCTTTCACAGCTATGAATAGTTGGAAAGGCAATTACGATGCTAATTTGCAGTGCTAAAGGGTGGCAGAACCTGAGCTGGGAAGGCCCCTCCCCTGGGGAGCCCTGGGCTGTGCCAGAGACGCTGCACACACACTGCTTCCTGCTCTTTCAGAAGGCTCGTCTCTGCCAGGCTCCTGCAAAATCAGGGCTTGGAGACAGCTCTGATTCTTCCTCCCTCAGGACAATCTAAACAATAGCACAGCCACAGAATGTGGCCTGTGTCTCAGTCCACTTGTCTGTAAACCGGGATGATCTAGGATCCAGGCCAGGTTTGAAGGACATAGTGCCTGAGGCTGAGAGAGGAAGCTCACACACTCAAGGACACCGTGGCTACATGGTGAGCCAAAGCCATCTTGGGCTATATAGTGACAGCTGTCTCAAACAACCAAAACAAAGTAGACAAGAACAAAGCACTTCCACAGAAGACCCACTCTGCCAGAGATACAGTAGCTGTGTAACTTCAGAGAATAGCACAGTGTCTCTTGAGTTTCACTGTTTCTAAGACAATAAAGCTTAAAAAAAAAAAAAGTATCTGACACCCATTGAGCCAACAGTAGTACATAGTGTTAATTTGAGCTTCAACTTTCTTATGTGTAAAATATATAGGGAAAGAGAAAACCCACAATCCCTTACTCAGGGTAAAGCAGGCAGTTGGGTACTTGTCCTCTCTTTGTGAGTCATATTTGGTTTTTTTTTTTTTTATAACACCACTTCAACTATTTGCACTGCTCTCTCTAGACCCCTTTATCCACAATCTTCCTCATAGTAGATTTGTAGAGCCAACAATAACACATCCACGAAGAGTCTAAACCACGTAATTGGTGAGAGGGGGGAAGACTAAGGAGAAATGTGTACTTATCTTCATATCTCGTCTTATGGATCTCTGGCACAAAGACAGTTTTATGTAGTTTGGGCTTAAATACTTCCAGCCCCAGAGAACTTATTACTCACATAGCAGTTGCTTTACTTGCTGTAGAGGCTCCAAAATTCCTAGGTTCTGCCTTCTGGGAAATTCTGAACCTATAAGGCATATGGGCACCAGCTCGCCGCTTACTCTAATGGTAATGGCAACAGAATTGTTTATTGTTTGGAGAATGTAAAATTTCTATCAAGTTCAAACCTTAAGATTCCTCTGAGATGTAAATAGGGAATAGATTAGTCCCTCTCAAGAAAATGTGGTTGGGAGTAAATTTGACTGGCTTTGCCAATTTTTCTAAAAAAAAAAAAAAAAAAAGAACAAAGGATGTGGTGTCCATAAAGGGCTCAGTAAAATGTTTGACATAGGGGAGTGCCAATCAGAGACAGCACAGGAATGGTGCGACACTGGATGACCTGCCACAGTGTGCAGGGTCCCAAGCCTTGTGGTGGAGGAAGAGACAATAAAGCGGTTAGGGACCAGATAAGGAAGAAGGCTGAGATGTGGATCAAGATGACAGGAGGTGTGTGCTGCTGGCTGAGAGAGAGCATCAGGGAAGAAGACCCATCTGTCAAGCTCAGAAGTAAATTTACACTGGGCATAGTGATGTGTACCCTTAGTCCCAGCACTTAGGAGGCAGAGACAGGCAGATCTCCGAGTTCAAGGCCAGCCTGGTCTACAGAACGAGTTTCAGGACAAAAGAAGCGGAGGAGGAAGAGGAGGAGGCTATGTTCACCAGAGAGAGGCTAGAGTGAGGATGAGGGATGCTGCCAAGGTGCCCTCTCACCGCACATGTCCCATGGTCCATAAGCACAGCACAGGCAGAGGCCACTTACCACACACACACACACTGGAAGTTGACTATATATGTCTTAGAATTCAGGCTGGGCTGAACCACTGGAGGGGTTAATGCAACATTTGTTCCCAGCACCAGCTCATAAACAAGAGTATGTCCTTGTGACAGGCGCTGCAGCCATGATCAAGAGTCCTTGAGTAAGAGACAGGCCAGAGATTAGCATCAGGTGAGCCTATTTTACATATACTTATAATTTAATGATTAGTAATATAACATAATATATAATATAATAGAAATGCATAGTATATTTAATACATAATTATACATTTATATTTGTGTATAAATTATGTTTGTATAAGTTATATAAATATATTTTAAATATATAAATTTATGTGAGTACTAGAAAGGCCTGAGGGGAAGGATAGCCTACCTTCCTTCTTCCCAAATCAACTCTCAGAGCCTCAAGTATCTCCAGGAAAGAGGAGGATTTACAGCCAGGCACCCAAAGTACTCAAGAATTATTATTATTATTGTTGTTGTTGCCCTGTCTCAAAAAACCAAAACCAAATATATTAATTTTTAAATGCTAGGGTCTCCTGTAGCCCATATCAGCCTCACACTAGCTCTATAACCTAGATTGGACTTGCATTGCTAACTGCCCCCACCTCCCAAGTGTTTCAGTTACAAGCACCCAGTGCAGTGCTGGGGAATCAAACCCAGTGCTCTGTGCATGCTGGGCAAGCACACTACCAGCTAAGCTACCCCAACAGCCCGAAACTATTTCTTAAGGAGTGAGGAAATATCTTCTGTTCCCATGGCAGACTGAGATTCCCCGGTTTGTACCCTGCCACCCTGACCTTAGACGTCCAGGCTCCCTGAACACTTCGCCTATCACTCCACCAGCAGACAGAAGGGCCTTTCCCACCCGGAGTCTGGCATGGGGGAGGTGGGGGAGTAAAGACTTTAAGAGTGGGGACCTCATGGAGGGTTATCAGTGTGTTGGGGGTGGGGAGGTTGCGTCCTGCAAAATGGCTGCCTGAGGGCAAGGCGGTTAGGCTGCCCCAGGCCCATCTCCAGCTCATTCATTGATGGAGACTTGGAAAAAAAATACTGATTTTTTTTTTTTTTTAAGCACTGGAGACAGAGAGCAATCTGGGTTGCTATGCAACCAGCGCCTGTGCCCAGCAGATAACACCAGAGGAATTAACTGTCCTTGTCCTGCTCAGGCTCCAGAGGAGGAGATGATGCCAGTGGTTGGACCACAGACTCCCCCACCTGCCAACCTCTGGCTCCATTGTTGGAGGGAGAACTGGGAGGGAGGTCCCAATCCCTTGCTTTATGCAGAGCATCCAAAGGGGAGCCCCTGCCTCCAGCTTAGGGTACCAGGCCGCAGGGTAAGGAGGGGCTGTCTGAGCTCTTAGGGGCTGATGACCCTGTCTGCTTTGATCTGCAAATGAGCTGTGAATTCAAAACAAACCTGGACTGGAAGGGAAGCTGTGAGGAGGCTGAGGCTGGTGACAGGCTGGTGACAGGCTGGTGAAGGGCTGGCCTGGGCTGGAAACAAGATGGGCAGAATGAGGCCATCTCCTGGGGCTCGAGGGAGGCCGGTGCACAGCGCTAGTCCCATTCCTGCAACAAGCCCCCAAGCCCAAGGAGGAGCAGGGGCTGGGTGAGGGGCAGGTCATCCTGGAGAAGACGGGTCCTCCTGAAGCTGCCAGGGTCTTGGCATTCTGAGAAGACCAAGGACTGTCAGATCCCAGGACTGAAGAACTGGGCACAGCCTGTCTGGGGGACTTGGGGTGAATGGGTGAGCCCCAGGGAGGTGGAGTGAGCCTAACAATGGCCCTCCCTCCAGAAAGCTCTGGGTGTTGGTGAGCAGGAGCAGCATTCATCTTTGCAGGGGAGAGACCACTGAGCCTAAAGATGTGCATATCCTAACTTCTGTTTCTTTCTTTCTTTCTATGAATTTTGTAAACCTAAGACACCGACTTAAGAGTCTCTTTTCCCAATATTTGGCCAAAATAAATGGTAAATAATTTTATTTTTCCACTTTCTTTTTAATTTTAATTTATTGTAATTTATTCAGATTGCATCCCAATTGTTATCCCATTGCTTGTGTCTTCCCTTTCCCACCCTCTCTCCCTCCTCCTGCCCTATTCCTCTCCCTTAGACCTCTGACAGAAGGGGACCTCCTCCCCCACCATGTGACCACAGCTTATCAAGTCTCATAGGATATATAGCCTGCCTCCCCTTCCTCTGTGTGCCTGCTGGGCCTCCCCACCAAGAGGAAGTGATCAAATGGGCGGTGGTACCAGAGTCATGTCAGAGGCAGTCCCTGCTCTCACCACAACTGTCCATTGGCTAGATCTGAACAGGAGGTCTAGGTTTACTGCATGCATTGTCCTTGGTTGGTGCAACAGTTTGTGCAGGGCCCCCTGGGCCCAGATCTGCCAGCCTTGATGGTCTCCTTATGGGGCTCCCGAACCTTCTGGGTCCTTCCATCCCCCCCAGTCTTCCATACTTGGTTCAGACTTGAGGGATATATGGTGTACATGGTAGAGGGAGCTATGACTGCTGTCCTCGGCTGTCCTGGGCCACTAGGGGCCAAATGACTACAGGGTCCACGCTATGAGCATCTACTCCTGGCCGGAATATGTCGACCGGAGGTGAGGGAATTTTCTCTGGCCCAGAAGAGTTTCACAATCTCAGAAGCCAAGTTCACAGGCCGGCCTTCCCTCTAGGCCCGCAGCAGCCCCCTCACTGTTCCTTCCCCTCCTTGCCCCACTTACTGAGCAAAAGTCTTGTTTCCACGTTACCATGGTTACCATTTGCTTGCACACTCTCACACCAGGCTCCGAGCTAACAGGCTTGGCGGGCATTATTAACTCATTTATTCCTAACAGCAGCTGAACTTGAACCTTATCCTTAACCCTTTGAGGTTATCTTAGAACTATATTTTATGCAGACTTTCCTCCTGAACAGTAAATGCTCTTATTTTCACAAGACAGTTCCAGGAGTTTGGACAAATGTTATCATGATCTGTACAGTCGCCTCTGGTCTAGCTAAGACCATTTCCTTACCCCGCAGAGCTCCCTGGTACTCAGTTCTGTCCGTTCTCCCAAATCACTCCCCAGACCCTTTGCTCCCACAGGCTGCTGTCTCTGTTTCCCTCCCTCTTTCCTTTTCTTCCTGCTTCCTTTCCTTCCTCCCTTCCTCATTCCCTCCTTTCCTTTCTTTTCTGCAGAGCTAGAGGTCAGACTCAGGGCTGTTAAGATCGTTTTTTTTGTTGTTGTTTTTTTTTGTTCACTGTGTGAAGATGTGTTTCTGTCCTTCCTCACCTGCCTAAGGCACCTTCTGATTGGTTTAATAAAGAGCTGAACAGCCAATAGCTAGGCAGGAGAGGGTAGGTGGGACTTCCAGGCAGAGATAGGAACTCTGGGGGGGAAAAAAAATCTGAGGCAAGGGAGATGGATGTGAAGGAAGTCAGACATACGATACTGAGGTAAACCGTGGTTCTGAGATACGTGGTAAAACATAGGTTAATATAAAGGGGTTAATTTAAGAGCTAGTTGGGGGAACAAACCTAAGATAAGGCCAAGCTTTCATACTTTAGTTAAGGTCTCTGTCGTTATTAGGAACTGGTGGTCCAAGAAAGTCCAGTTATATTTGGCACCTGAACATTTATACAGGGCCTTGGGCACACCAGGCAAGCACCTGAAACACTGAACTACATCCCGGGCCCAAATGGTGTGCTCTCCGTCTTACAGGCTTATTTTGACTTAAAAGGTTATTGTATTTATTATTACTATGTGCATGTGTAATGTATTTGTATGAACGCGTGCCACTGCTTATGTAGCAGTCAGAGGACAGCTTTGTGGAGTCAGCTCTCTTTGGGGATTGAACTCTGGTCATCAAGGGCAGCAAGGACCTTTCTAGACTGAGCTCTTCCCCTCACAGGCCCTTCATCTGGACTCTTCTACACCATAAGAGCAGAACCAGTGTCTGCTTTCTGCCTGCTTTCTCTTGCCTTCAGCTTGCTCCTTTTCAGAAGAATTGTTTTTACACGAACACTGTTCTTCAATTACACCCACGCTTCCCTCTGATTGCTGAGTAGCTGCTCCAGACTGATTTGTGACCCGGGAAGCCTCTGGAGGAACCACACCCATCAGCACCTGGTCTTGGCCCTCTGTCCCCCCCCCCACCCCCAGAACCATGAAGACCCTTTCTGTTGAGTCCACAGCCATAGTGTTAGGGTAGGTCTACCTGTTGAATACACTTCGTCTCTCCCCAGAGGCTCTACACACCAGGACCTAAGACCCAGCAGTACCCAGCAACGTGGCCCGAGGCTCTGAAGGTCCATCAAGAAGTACTGGGCTTTCTCAGCCCTAAAGGCCCATGACACCCCAATCTCAGGCACCCTTCGGACGCGAGGACCTACTGCCTGCACTTAGGTAAAAATCCAGCAATTAAATCTTTTTTTAAAAGAAGAATTTTTTTTCCTTTATGTATATGAGTACTCTATCTGCATGTACACCTGTCCACCGGAAGAAGTCTTTAGAGGGTATAGATGGTTGTGAGCCACCATGTGGTTGCTGGGAATTGAACTCAGGTCCTCTGGAAGAGCAGATGGTGTTCTTAACCGCTGAGCCATCTCTCCAGCCCCAGCAGTTAAATCTTTAACTGCATTTTATTTGGAGATTTGACAGCCTGAGAAAAGGGCGGGTCAACACCCCCAAAGACCTGTCTTTCAGTTCTTTAGCCAGCAGATTACATAGGGAGGGTAAACAGTAGATCATTTTAAAGTCTTGCCCCTCTGGTCGGATGGTCAGTCTAGACTCTGAGGTTCATTGGGGGGGCTGGTTCTCAAATGCCATGGCTACGGAGTCAAGTCTTACATTCTTGTGAGCCAGGATGGGTAGTCTGGATGCCATCTAGGCTGGAAGTTAATTCAGAACAAATACGCTCTCAGTATGTGCAGGAGACCTCTTCCTCCAGGATGAAGTGCCAGTCTGTCTGCCCTTATGAAGGAGATGATGACTTTGGGCCCTTAGAGGCCCCAGGTCTCAGTAGAGGATCCCGGTGACAGAGGGCGGCCATAATCGGAGCCCACCTGGCAACAGGAAGAGGAATATATAAACTTTGGGGTCCTGATGGAGTTAGGGGATCATTTGGCCTCAGCTGTGAGGTGTTTTATCTTTGCCCAACGGGGCTATCTTAGAGTTGTATATAAGGCCAACTTTTTTTAGGTGGGGCTTTGGGTCTGTGCTGTCTGTGTCGACCCAGACTTGCCTTCACTCTGGTCTCAGTCCCTTCAGCCAAGGGCCATCCTCAAATCCTTCAAGGGGGTGGGGGGGGCACAGAAGGCCTGGCTGTCTGGTCAGCTTCTTAAAATTAAGGTATGATGTCAGCTAACCTCACGAGGACGTAAACACTGGCCTTATGGTATGTCTTTCTGAGATGTGGCTGAAGTCTAACAGTAGAGGAGTGCCGAAACCCAGCAAATGACTTGTAAGCCAGTGAAACCAGGCGCTTCACTGGATTCTGAGGGCTCACCCACAACAGGTTAGGGTACGTGAAGTAGCCCCCCCCCCGCGCCCCAACCTTGGATGTTAGAATCTCTCTAAGGCTAGTCAAGGCTGTGCTCTCAGGAGTGTGATCCTGGGCCACGGCGGGGGGTCTTCCACACTAGGTGGGTCCCACTAGGAGTTCTGGAAAATAATTCTTGAATAGAGGTTAGCTGCAGAATTGGTGGAAGGGACAGTGGGAGTGACTGAAGGGGCCTCATCTGATTTTCCCAGTGCCCTTAGTCCCTTAGCTGGATTTCACTTTATTACCCAAACATTGCCACCTTGGGGAGCATGGCTTGCTAGGATTTTGAAAAAAGAAAAGGCTTCCTGTGTGCCTTACTCATAAGAAGGCAACCAAGAGATGTAAGCACCAGTGATCGGCCTCTTGAATCAGCTGGTCCTGGGGACCGTTAGGGAGGGGCTCCTTGATGACTGTTTTGGCTGCCTCTTCATGGGGCACATGGTTGATCTGGGGGGGCTCTCTACATAGGGACTTTGAGTTTGTGATATCACTCACCTGGCCTATGGCCACAGTCATTCTTTATTAAAAGCTAGACATGGCGAGCTAGAAACACGGCTCAGCAGTTAAGAGCACTGGCTGCTCTTGCAGAGGGCCCAGGTTCAATTTCCAACATCTACATGGCAGCTCATGTTGTCTGTAGCTGCATTTTGGGGGAGCCAATGCTCTCTTCTGGCCTTTAGGGACACCAGGCAAACACATGATACACAGATATGCATGGCAAAGTACTGATACACATAAAAACAAATATTTTTTGAGACAGAATTCTACTATGTATCCTGGAATTCACTACTTAGACCAGGCTGGCCTCAGACTCACAGAGATCCACCTGCCCTCGTCTCTAAAGATGTGCACGACAACTGGGTGTGGTGGTGCACGCCTTTAATCCCAGTCCTTGGGAGGCAGAGGCAGGCAGATCTCTGTGAATTCGAGGCCAGCCTGGTTTACAAAGTGAGCCTAGGACAGCCAAGGCTACACAGAGAAACCCTGTCTCAAAAAACAAACAAAAAGTTGTACACCACCACACCAGATTTAAAGAAATAATTTTTAGAAACTGGTCACCTAATGCATATTTATGAAACACTAAAATCAGATGAACAACCCATTGCGGTAGGACATTACAGGAAGAATGAGTCTAAATAACTAATCTATATGCCTGTTTAATGCTAAGCTTACATTTAAAATCTTAATTTAATTTAATATTGTGTGTTTACATGCTCATGCACATATGCAATTGCACACAAGCAGAGGACAACTTTGTGCAATTAGTTCCTTCTTTCCACCTTTATATAAGTCACAGGGCTTAATTTTAGGTCACTGGGCTTGCGTGACCAGTGCCTACTTTACCCACTGAGCCATCTCGTTGGGGCCTCTAATACTGTTTGCTCAACATGTTTCCCTACATCTCCTCTCAGGGGTAAGCCAGTTTGAGTGTCTTAGGAAGTTTCTGCAGGTTCTGTTGTTTATATTTTTGTCTTCTGAGACAGGTTGTCATTAGGCCAACTAGTAGCCCGGACTGGCTGGAACTCATCCTCTGCTTGCCTCAGCCTCCTGAGTGCTGAGGATTGCAGGCACACGCCCCAGCGCTCTCCTCTGAAGGTACCGTACAATGGCACCGCATTAACTCAGCTTGTAAGCTCTCCAATACAAACAATAAATTATTTGGTACATTGCATTTATAATAAACTATGCTCCAAGTTTTATAAAATACAATATAAATCAATATTAAAGTTTTTAACACTCAGAAACAAAAGCTGCAGCTAACAAAGCATTATGCATTTAAATGAAGACTCAATAAAGTAGAAAGCAATTAACTAATAAAATACAGTATTGATATTGAGTATTAGAACTTTTGTACCATACGAGCAAACTCATTGTTAATAATTTAAAAGGGCTACTACTGATGGCCAAATATTAAGGAGACTTTTGGACACTGCTTTCTGACAGGATTTTTTTTTTAAGTGTGTGTGTGTGCGTGGGGCATATTTTTTCATACAGAAGAAAAATCTTGACAAAAGGGGAAAGTGGGAGCTCGTGTGTTCCGCCATCCCAATCCTTGCAGCCCATGCTTGCTACCCACCCACCCACTCTGTGACTCACTCCCACCTCCCCTCAGATCCATCAGGGTCGATTGTTCTCTCTTGGTCTCCTCAGTCCAAAGCGCTTGATGGATTTGGTAATTGGGGTAATTACGGTAATTTTACCTTAAAGACAGACAGCTGCGGATTCCCTATTGGGGAGCCCCTCTCTGGGCCTCCTGCCAGTGTTCATGGACAAAGAGTAGTGGCTCCCATTCCCCCCTCCCCCCAGAATACAAAGTGGCTGGGTTGGAGCGGCGGGGAGTAGTGCATAGAGGGTTCCTCTGGCAGCCCAGAGTGGGGGCTAGGATAGCACAGTGTCATTTTCCTCTCTACCACTCAGAATTGGTTCTAGGGAATCTGTCAACCCAACACACCAACACAACACACACACACACACACACACACACACACACACACACACACACACACACACACACACACACACACAAACACAAACACTTTTCCCTTCCAGGCCTGAAAACCCAGACAGATAATCTCCACTGTCTCTCGTGTGTGAACGAAGTCTCTTTTTTTTTTTTTTTTTTCGAAGTCTCTTAAAGATACCTAAAAGCTTCCCTAGCACCCGTTCTTGTAATCTCCAAGGATGGAGGACAAGAAAGAATGAGGCACCTGGACCTTGAGTGTCATTTGCCCAAAGCCAGGGACCTGGAAGCACCTGCCAGGCCCGGAAGAGCCAGAGCCCGCGCTGCTCTGCCCCCAGCGGCATCTTGCGGAACTGCATCCTAATCGACTGCCTGGGACGCCAGAGCCAGCGCTGGCACCGTCTTCATATTTTCAGTACAGAAGGGATGCAGAGGTGTCAACCAAGGTCACCGAGAGTGTGTGACCCCCCTACACACACACATACACACACACTCTCTCTCTCGTCTAGTTTGCCAATGGTAATCGCACAGCAATTTGTGTAATGCCATATGTTAACATTTCTTCCTCCACCAGACTGCGGATGGCAGGCCTGCTTTGGAGGGCCCAGATCTGAACCACTCTAAGCTTTGCATGCTCCTGGCTTCCTCTTTCCCCTCCACCCATTTGATTTTCTCACAATGTGATGTCTTTCATTTCCGGCTTGATGTCTGCCTGTCCTGTCTATGAGCTCCGAGCGGGCTGGGTCCTTCCCTGCCCTTTGGCTGGGTGCTGGGCACCCAGAGGGCACTCACTGCGGCTGCTGAGGCTCTGAAGTCACCTAGTCACCTCACTCCATCCTCACTGTTTTTTCTGCAACTTGAAAGCGACCTTCGGAGCCTCGAGGGGCACAGGCTATCTACAGCCTGCCCAGGTGGAGTGGAATCCAAAGCCGTGCCCAAGCCCGTGGAGCCCTGCTAGAGGCCCAGGAAAGCAGGTGCCGTGTTCTGTTTGGCATCACCTCTACCCTTTGCCCTTTCTGAGAATGTCTGGCTAAAACCCATCATTCTTTCTTTCAAAAGTATGGGGGTGGGGAAGTCCTGCTGTGGGAACCTTAGCAAATGGATGCCAGTCCCTTGCAGAGAGCACACTGTCTCCTACTTCTAAACTTTAGACCTGAGGCAGTGTGCTTTCTAGTGAGGACTATCTTTCTGCCTTGAGGCTGTCTGCCTCTTCTCTGGCCTTCCCTGTATGTTCTAGGCGGGTAGAGAACTCCCATGGTGCCTCTTTTCCCACCAGGACATCAGTACTGTTGATTAGCACCCCAAACCATGGCCTCTTGGAACTTTAATCAACCCACCTTAAAGACTTTCATATACAAGTACAGTCACGTGGGGGGTCAGAGAGTCAAAATATGGACTTAGGGAGGATGTGATTCGGTTCCTAACAACACCCCCGTAAGAGACCCCAGCCCAGGCTGCAGAGCCTGGAGAAGCGAGGCTCCCACTGTGAGTTGTGCTAAAGCTGGCAGAGGGGCGACTGTGGGATCATCAATCATGAGGGTACCACTGAGTGGAAAATGATGAGTTGTCAGATAGCACTGAAGATGAATGGGGCAGCTGACGTGTGATTAAACGGGGAGCCTCCCCCGCTGCCAGGGCTTGCTGCCTGCCATGGTAGCACACAGCCAACCCGGGGCTCCCGCAGGCACGTGCCTGCCTCCTGCCAGGGTTAACAAACTTTCTAACTACAGAAATGTTGGTCATCCTAGCTGGGTGAGTAAGTGAATGAGGTATACAATGACGCCAGAGCAGGTGCTAAGACCCATATGGGGACAGTTGTGGTCACCACTGCAGGCTGCCCGGCTCTCGTTAATAGCAACTGGAAAAGGGTGCTTTAGACATTTCCCAAGAGTTTCCCTCATCCGTGTCTACCAAACAGGCAGGTCAGAGTCAGCTCAGGTGGAGACAGCAGTGGATTCTGGAGCAGACACGCAAAGGTACAGAGGACAAAGAGTGAACACATTCATTCGTCTAGCCAACCAGCTTTTATAATGCATTTATAATGCCATCAAGTCCACAAAGGTGAGAAAACCCCTGCCTGGTCTCTGCCTCTGAGGGGCTGCTCCCCAGCCAGGGAGACAGAGTGAAAACTCATTCAACAAGATTATTTCAGGCAGTGGTGAATGCCAAGAAGAAAATTAATGAAGGGAGTGTGTGTGTGTGTGCATGAGTGTGTGTGTGTGCGCATGAGTGTGTGCATGAGTGTGTGTGTGTGTGTGTGTGTGTGTGTGTGTGTGAGAGAGAGAGAGAGAGAGAGAGAGAGAGAGAGAGAGAGAGAGAGAGAGAGAGAGAGAGAGAGAGAGAGAGCACAGGGAACACCCCAGGAGGAAAGGCCTCTTGGAGGGAGGGGCCTTTGACCTAAGACCTGGAGGTGGAGCCGACTGAGGGGAAGGAGTCTCAGTGGGTGGAGGTAACTGAAATGGCAAAAGCTTGGAAGCAGGGATGAACGGGTTTCCTGGAGAAGGAGGTGCATGTATCTGGCTGCGCAAAGGCAGGTGACTGTGGAGAGGTAGAGTCAGGGACACCAGCAGCCTGGAGGCCAGAGAGAGAACAGGTGGGATCGGGACACTGCTTTAAGTCCTCGAGATCCCTTTAGGTTTCCAGTGGAAAGCTTTCCACGGCATTGAGATGATCGCCATTGTCATCGTGGTCGCCATTGTCATCGTCATCATGATCAGTTACCACCACCACCATCCTCACCAGTCACCACCACCATCCTCACCAGTCACCACCACCATCCTCACCAGTCACCACCACCATCCTCACCAGTCACCACCACCATCCTCACCAGTCAGTCACCACCATCCTCACCAGTCACCACCACCATCCTCACCAGTCACCATCACCATCCTCACCAGTCACCACCACCATCCTCACCAGTCACCATCACCATCCTCACCAGTCACCATCACCATCCTCACCAGTCACCATCACCATCCTCACCAGTCACCATCACCATCCTCACCAGTCACCACCACCATCCTCACCAGTCAGTCACCACCATCGTCACCAGTCACCATCACCATCCTCACCAGTCACCATCACCATCCTCACCAGTCAGTCACCACCATTGTCACCACCCTTACCACCACCATCAACTCTAGTCACCACCACCATCAACTCTACCGTCCTCACCATCCTCACCACTGTTGTCATTGGTGGCTGCCACATCGTCTTGCTTCTATCACCAGTAGCACCACCTCCACTGCCACTATCATTGTCACCAATTACACTCTCACCATCACCATCACCAGTTGCACCACTGTTACATAACTTAGGCCTGAAGAAGTATTTTCTGCTGCGTGCAAGTCCTTTTAAGACAGTTCGCAGCACTAGTCCACAAGGGCCTAACTCAGGAGTGTGAGGTACGTAGCAGCAGGGTCTCAGACCACCACAGCAGCTAAGTGCCCCTCGGATACACACGGCCACCTGACTGGGGAAGGCGGAGGCCAGGCTGAAAGCAGTTATGCTGCCTTTATGCCGTGTCTGTTTTCTATCCGTAATGTCTGACCACATTCAATCCCTGAGGTCTTTAGGTCCATTCTGGTTTGGAAGCCTGCCCACTTCTAAAATCATGAAAAAGAAAAAAAAAAAAAAAGCCAGTACGATAATTAAATCTGGGGCTGAAGAGATGGCTCAGTGGGTAAGAACACTAGCTGCTCTTTCAAAGAACCCAAGCTTGTTCCAAGCACCCACACGGCAGCTCACAATCGTCTGCCTCTTCTGGTCTCTGTCGTCACCAAGCATGGATATGATGCACAGACATACATACAGGCAAAACACCCAAACACATTAAAAGGGTATTTAGATCTGCTGAGGCACCACCGTCACCACCATGGCCACCATCACCATCATCACAGTCATCACTTGCACCACCATTATCACCATTATCCTGTCACCACCGCCACCATCCTATTAGCCACCATCATCGCCACCCCTATCCTACTGTGATCACCACTATTGTCACCACACAACCACCCGTATCACCATCGTTGTCACCATCATCACTATATTATGGACTGTCACCATCATCTCATTATCACCACCACCATCAGCATGACCTAGTTCCAGCCAGCCAGCATTCACAGAATCCGTGGGCAGCAACCGTTTTGAACTGCACCTGTCCCTTCAGGCAGCCTGGAAGTGCAAGGGAGCAGTGCCCATCATAGTCAGGAGAGCCTGGGGACCAGTGTCTGGACTTGAATCCTTCCCCAGGGTCCCCCACTCACCCACCACCCTTGTTCTTTACCCCTGGGATGGGGTGACTCAAATGGGCAGCATCTACATCGTTTCTCAGGCTCCCTCAGCAGAATTAAGTTCTATTTGCTTACTGAGGCAACTTATTTGATAATGCGCCTGCTAAGGACGGCCTCCCCTTCTTTCTCATGTGCTCACGCTCCAGACTCCTTGAAGCACTACTTGCTCTTGGATCTTTGTCTGAGAGTCTACTGTGAAGAGCTGAAATGGAAACACTGGGGTATTGTGTGGAGATGGAGTTTGTAAAACTCTTGGTATAAATTAGATACTCAAAACACACTCAGTATTGAATGAATGAGGCTTCACTTCACCTGAGAAGAAGACAGACCTGGGCAGGAGAGAGGAGGGGCAGAGCTGGGGTCATACGTTACAGGTGTTTGAAGCTCCAGAGATTCATTGCTGTCCTTTCTCCTCCCCCAGCCCTCGCTACTCTGAGAGCTCCCCACCCCCCCCCCCCAGCCCTCCCTACTCTGAGCAGTCCTCCTGGCTCTGCTGGACAGGGAAGGTTCATGGTGTAGGTGGATGCAGGAGCCCATGGGGAAGCAAAGCAAAGTGTTTCGCCTCCCAGCTCCAGTCATCTGGCAGAAAGACAACACCGACCGTGAGCCAAGCTGGGGAAAGCGAAATGAAAGTGCATGGAGCTAGTCGTGTGTTTAACGTTTAAGCAACTTAAATATGCTATTTTAAAAAACACGGCAAGGCTCTGTAAAACAACATTTAAGACACAAGGGTGCAAAGGGGAAAGTTTGTCATCGTCCAGCTCTCCTAGAGCTGTCCACGGCATCTGTAGGATCTCAGAGAAGACAGGGGGTTGTCCACCGTCACAGTGATTTTCCACTCCATGCTGTGGGGCTGCCTTCAAAACAATATTTTCCAGAAACTCCCACCTGTTCCTGAGAGAGGTGCCACGGTTTTTTATTCTCCTTGTGTCCGGAGATTGTGGAAAATCCCCTGTGGAGATGCAGGTCCCAGGGTGGCTCATCTGAGGCTCTGTGTGCGTCTTGAGGATGGTGAGGGACGGGCCTGGCTCTGTGCTGTCTGGCATGGAAGAGGCATTTTCTGACAGGAGGCCTTTGAAGGAAGACTTAGCCCTTCTGTGTGAACAGCCCTGCTCCCGGGCTGGGTGTTCCAGGTTGTTTCTTAGGATTCCAGGCTTAGGTGGGGCTCTGTCTAATGACCCACTCCCCATGGGGGTTGGCACGGTATAAATCTAAGAGGTAGGCATCTGGGTCCAGGCAACGTTCACCTGTGGGAAGAAGGGATCCCAGAGGTTGAGAGGGCAGCTGGGAAAGATGCTGTTATCTTTCCCAGGGCCTCTCACCAGGCACTGCACCACCCTCTGGCTATGGGAGCCTAGCTGTGGCTCACAGTTACCCTGTTCTCTGAGGTGACGTCTGCTGGTAGAAGATACATTGCTGGGAAATGTAGCCCCTGTTCTGCAGGCATTCACATGAGAGGTGCCAAAGGCCCACAGTGTCTAGTGCCTGTACAGCCGTGCAGCATGAGTTGCAGCGCCCCCTGGCGGATCTGGCAAACTCCTGAAATCCCTCCCCCTCAACACAATGCTGTCATTCAGAGCCTGTGGCTCTGAGCGTAGTCTGGCCCTGGGACTAGCTGCTTCAGCCACATGGAGGAAAATGTATTAAGAACAAGAGTTCACAAGACACAGCCGTTTGTCACCACGTCCATGGTGGCGATTTTGATGCCCCCCTCAAGTTTTAGGATCATTGCTTGTCCTTGGTTCTCACAAAGCAGGGACCCTTGGAGGCAGATGCTTGTGGGCCTACAGCATTCCTAAAGGCATCTGTGCACATTCAGGGCTGAGATTTCCCCCTCCCTAGGGTGCCCTTGTGATGTCCATGTTAGCACCGGACAGCTTTTACACCAAACGTCAGTCAGCCTTCTTCCAACCATGAGCCAGCCCTGTGTGGAGCTGCCCATGCAGGGAGAGTTTCTACGTTAGCCATGCTCCTCTGGACGCTCACGGCAGGGTTGACAGAGGCTTGCTGGGAAGGCTCATGCTCACCTCTCCTAGCAGCTCTGTCTGTGGATTCACCTCCCGCGGCGGGGGGGTGGGGGGGGACGGGACTTACCAATATTTCCTCCAACTTCATAAACAAGGAAGTTGGCCTTCTTCACATTGCTGTAAGACAAAGGGGGAGAAACCCTGCTGGGCTCTGCTAGAGAAGGCAAGATCACGCCCAGGCCTGGAGGGGGGTGGGGAGGCGGCGGAGGGGCATCCTCAAGGATTTGTGGTCCCAGTAGGAAGGGCATATGGACTCTTCTCTGAGAGAACCAGAGCCGATGAAGGAAGCCAGCACCCAGGGCAGGGAGACAGTCCTTAGGAAAAATCAGGCCTAGGTACTCTGCCACCAGGTCCCTTTCTGCTAAGTACCAGCAGTGGGCTTTGAAAGGGTGAGATCAGGGTGAGGAATGAGAAGAGGACCCTGCTGTGAGGGGCAGATCCCACATCAAGGAAGATTATCAACATCGTATGATGATAGGTGGGTTACGATGATTCAAGTATATAATTATCCGATGGTAATTACGGGCATCCTGAATTCAGCTCCAGAATCTGCCCCTGTTCTGCTTTGTGGCATTGGACATGCCCTGTCCCTTCTACGGGCCTTCATTTTCTCATCCGTGTCAGAAGGAATGAGTCAGGACACTTTGTAAGGGCTGACACTCTGAAGGGCTTCCTGCCAACCCCATGAAGGAAGCTGCCAGGGCAATGACACCTACATATCAGACTCACTGATGGATTTGGCCACAATGGTTTCTTGCTTCCTTAGAACCTTTGCACATGCAATTGTCCTGTGCCCGGAAGCCTTGCTCGCTCCTCAGACTATAGTTGGCATCTCTACACATTCATGCTGCTCCGTGTATTTCTTATAAAAGCTAATACAGTTTTTTTTTTCTTTTTGTTTTTTTTGAGGCAGGGTTTCTCTATGTTATCTTGGCCGTCCTGGACTTGCTTTGTAGACCAGGCTGGGCTCGAACTCACAGTGATCTGCCTGCTGCTGCCTCCTGAGTGCTGGGACCTAATACAGTTTTTAACTTGATTTGGCTATTTGATTTATGTCTGTCTCTGCCTTGTGGTATGTATGGGCCTATAAGGCAAGGACCTCTGTTGATTATAGATATAGATAAAGATATAGATAGACATATAGATATAGATGTCTTTTCTTCCTTTCCTTTTTAAATTTTAAGATGGGGTTCTCTGTGTAACAGCCCTGACTGTCCTGGAATTTGCTCTATAGACCAGTCTGGCCTGAAACTTATAGAGATCTGCCTGCTTCTGACTCCTGAGTGCTGGAATTAAAAGCATGTGCAACACTGCTGGCTGTTTATTTTTAATTAGGAGGGGAGGGTGATGTGTGCGCACACGTGGGGGGATGTCTGTGGAGGCCAGGGTTGCTGCATACCCTGGAGCTGGCGTTCAAAGTGGTTGTGAACTACCTGAGTTGGGCAGTCCTCTGCAAGGGCAGGCAGTGCTCCTGACCACAGAGCTGTGTCTATGGAGTCCTTTCATTATCATTTTAGCATTCCCCATGGTGTCCAACCTATAGTGGACGTTTATTAAATATATATTAAAATCACTATGAATGGTGGCCCTTTTCATTATTATTTGCAGCCAAACTCTGAAAAAGGATGGAGAACCCACTGTGACCACTACAGAAAGAGGAAAGCCAGGGGCAGATGAAGGCCTGCTTACCTCCTCATGGTCTCAGCTGGAAGGGACTGAGCCCGCCCCCACCCCCACCCCCCCCCCCCCCCCCTCCCACCCTGAAAGGGGGAAGCAGAGGCTTGTCCTCCAGGGAGATGGCGCTTACTCTGATAGAATTCTATTTGCATCCTTGGTGCCCTCTTCAGACTGTGAGCCAGGGTTGAGGCGCTCCGTGAACAGCTGCAGGATGTGGGTTACTCTGGTGCTGGGATTCAAAGGCACCTGCAGAGGGTCCATGCTAGGCCAGGTCACCTGGATCTTTGCCACTTTGGGAGTCTGGAGATGGAGATGATAGAGATGAAGAGTGAAAGGCTTTCATGCCTGGAATTCACCCACACGTGTATACTTAGACCAGCATTCTAATGCACATCACATGCGCAGCACACAACCTCAGGCATTCATGCAGATGTGCAAACGCATGAACGTGCATCCATGCACACAGGAGTACATACGAGGTATGTACAGATGTGTACACGCACACCCAGGCCCATATCTGCTCATCACACACACACACACACACACACACACACACACACACACACACACACACACACACACACACGACTTTCCAAAGGGGCTGTGTTGAGGACCTCCCTGCTCTGCTCTGTGTTCCGGAAGGGCTCTTTGATTCTTCCACATCCCTATCCCACAAAGCTGCCTCATCCGCTTTCCGAACCCTATCCCAAGCACACAAAGGACCTTCTAAAATTAAGGCCAAGTCAGTGGCTTTCAGGAGAACCCCACCACCACCACACTACCACCACCACCATCTCTCAACCCTGCCTCTGGTTTCTGCAGCACCACCTCCTCCATCTCTGCGGTGCCGCTCGGGCTCCCCTTGGCGGCCACAGGCGGTTATGTCTGGCAGCTTGGTGGCATAGATGGCGGGATACCCTGCAGCCTGGTCCCCTTTTCTCCACCCATCTTCATTCGCCTGGTGTGAGGGGTACCCACCGCCTCAAGCCAGTCCCCAGCTTTGTCTCTGTCTACGTGCGTCCTCCGCAGCCAGGTCTTGAGGCCCCCATCACAGAGCTGGGAACGACGGCCATTACTGTCATTCAGTTTTCGGACTTGCGCTATCAAGAAAGAAGCGACCTGTCCGGAAAAGAATCTCTATCTCAGCTAAATGCTGCGACGCAAGGCCCCATTTCAGTCACCGTGGCTCCTCCCACAAAGGGCCTGGAGACTGACTTCTTTAAGTGGCTGCCAGAGCATTAGTTTGATGGGATGGATGTTTAGCCCCCTAGAGGACCCGGGGCGGCGCGGCGCTGGAGATTGGACTCGGAATGGTCAGAGGCGCCAGGGGGTGGAGTGGGGCGGCGGCGGAGGCAGTGGTGTGATGGATTGGACTCCCGAACGGACAGAGACGTGCTTGAAGGAAGCTGTTCACTGGCGCACCAAGAAGCAATGTTTCTCAAACACATCTGGACTGGCCTCCTGCTCTGAAAAGCCCAACCAATGGGCCTGCGCACTTCCCAGAGACCTGCAGGCCAGCCACTGTCCAATGAGAATCTAGCAGACTTCGGGATCCAGGTCTTTCCAAGGTGTGACAGACTACGAGGTATAGCAGCCTAATCATAGGGACACACATGGGAAGGCGATGGAGATTTCTCTCATCTTGCTGTATACATCTGTGCTGAAACTTAGAAAAGCAAAAAAAAAAACCTAGTATTTAAGAAATTTCTTAAAAACAAAACAAAACTTCCTATACCAGGAAAAACTGTAGCAGCCAGAGAGGAGGCTCATCAGTTAAGAGCACTGGCTGCTCTTCCAAGCAGCCTGGTTCGGTCCCCAGCATCCACAATCACCTGTAAGTCCACTTCTGGGAGATATGAAGTTGTCTTTTGACCTTTGTGAAAACCAGGAGCATATGTGGTGCACCCACATACATGCAGGCTAAACACTCATACAGATAAAATAAAAATAAATCTTTTTTAAAATGTAACTCAGCCAGGTGTGGTGGTGCACGTCTGTAATCCCAGCCCTTGGGGAGGCAGAGGCAGGTGAATAGCTCTGAGTTTGGAGCCAGCCTGTTCTACAAAGAGAGCCCAGACCAGCCAAGGCTATATAGAGAAACTCTGTCTCACAAATAAACAAACAAACAAACTCCAAACCCCCGCCCAAACAAGGAATTTTTTACAATTGTAATTCACTATTTTAGTAGCACTCTAACTCCAGAAGGTTGAGTGCAAAAAAAGGGGAATTTGGGGAGTCTGGAGGGGCAGGGATGGGAGAGCCAGGGAGAAGAGGGGCAGGGAGGGGGGGGGCGGGGAGGGGACTTCCAGCGGAAGAACTGGCTATGACTTGAGTCTGGAGTGACAGGCAGAGGGCACCAAGCTCTGCCTGTGGGGAAAGAGGAAGGGCTTAGGCAGAAACCCTGGGCACAGCCCCTGGTGCAGTTGAATAGTTTGTTTGCTTGCATTAGGTGTGTGCCTGGTGCCCAGAGGGCAGAGGAGGGCCTCAGAATCACTAGAACTGGAGTTATAGACTGTTGTGAGCTGCTGTGAGGGTCCTGGAAATCACACTCAGATCCTTTGGAAGAGCACGATGTGCTCTTAACCACTGAGCCACCTCTCTGGCCCTCATCCCTGGCCCCCCTCCAAATGCGTTTAAAATGGCACTGGCTCAGGACAGAGGATCTGGGGCTACTCAGAGAAGGATACATTTGCTGGGCTCCAGAGGGATAAATCTAATCTGTGGATGAAGGCAGGGATACGATGGAAGGATGGGCAGATGGATGGACGTACTAGTGGAGAGATTGGGGTAGATAGATGGATGGCTGCATAATACATAGATGAGCATATAGGTAAAAGGATGATTGATGGATAGGTGGGTGAGTATTTGCATGTGCATCTGAGGGGGTGGATTGCGGGTAGATGAATAGATGTTAGGTAGGTGGGTGGGTGGGTACATGGCTGTGTAGGCAACGGATGACTAGACGGATGAGTAAATGGGTGAATGCATAATGGACGGGTGGGTGGGCAGATAGGTTGGGTGAACAGGTAGAAGAGTGGGTGGATAACGGGTTGAGGACTGACCAGGCGGGTGATGGGTAAAATCGTTGAGAGAATATCTTGTGTATTATATGGGTACAGCGCCTGGGCTTTTGTTTGGTTGGTTGGTTGGTTCGTTGGTTGGCCTTTTGTTTTTAAATCTGATGGCCTGTAGCCGAGGCAGGAAATAGGAGGTGGGATATCCGGAGAGAGAAAGGATTCTGGGATAGAGCCAGCTGCATGACCGGGAAGATGTGAGAAGGGCAGGTGCATGGTACCTGAGCAGACCACGTGGCAAAAATGTAGATTAGTAAATGGGTCATAATAAGTTATGAGCTGGTCAGAGAAGAGCCCAGCTACATGGCCTAGGTATTTGTAAGTATATATTTTGAGTCTCATGAGTCTTTATTCTAAGAGTTTGGGGCCGGGAGGAAAAAATGGACTCCTACATGAAATGGATGAGGGGAAGAAGATGGGTAGATAGTTAGATCTGTGGGTCCATGGGTGAGTGGTGGATAAGTGGGAAACGTTTGGACAGATGTGTAGGCAGGTGACCGATGAGTGGATGAATAGGTATGTGGATATGTGGGTGAAAGATGTTTGGGCAAACGGGTAAATGGATAGCAGACCGATAAAGTGAGCAAGTGACCTGAGCAGCCCCTGTGGATGGTGCCAAGTGTGTGGTGGGAACGCTGGGTGTTAGAAGGATCAACTCAGGGCTCTTGCCCTACCTCCACCTTCAGGAGACTAGGACCCGGTGCCCCTCTGTGAAGTGCCCCTGCTGCCTTGCTTGTTTTCAGGACAACACTCATGGCGGTGACAGAGCTATCTCTGGTGTCTGGCTTGAGCCTCTCTTGGGCAGGACTTAGGCGCCTGAGCCTCAAAGCTGGAACATTCTTGCTGGTATCTCAGCGACCATCTACTAAACTAGGGGTGATGGGGGTGGGGGGAACCAGAGGGATGAAAGTTGGCTGAAAGGGGAGCAAAGTATGGTTGTAGGGAAAGAAAATGTAGACTTCTTAGACTTGAAGGCAAGGGAAGGAAAAATGCTGGCCTCTGCACAGGAAGACCTCCAACTGGTGGCAGGAAACATGGTGTCCATGCTAGATAGCAGGGAGTGGACAGTGGCACCAGGGGAGCACAGAGCGGTGGCAATCGTGATGGACGGCCTGCCCTGGCCTTGCTGTCATGGCCATCACTCACCGTCCAGAGCAGGTCCTGGTACTGCACCATCATGCACACCACTTCAGCTGCAGCTTCCACCAGCTGCTTCTCACCCTTGGGGAGCTTGGGAGGCCGCCCTCGGGCCAGGAAAAGATTGGGGGCCATCACCGTGGAAACATTCCATAAGGTCATCTTGTTGTGCTGCTCCTGGGCTGCCACTTTCCTGAGGAATTCCAGGAGTGCCTAGGGAAGGACACAGAGCCTGCACAACAGCCCTTCTTTATCGGAGTCTGGGCAGGAAGGGGTGGGTCTTAGCCACCGCCCATTGCTACCTTGTGCCCCTGGCCCAGCAGCTGGCCTCTCACACGTGTTTGCCAGCTCACTGATGGTAAGTCACAGCCATGCCACATAGGAAGTTTTACTGTTGGACCCACTTTACAAAGAACCTAGCTTAGAAAAATGTGCCAAGGACCACATAGTAAAGATGAAGGGGAGAGAAGGGTGGATGGATGGATGAAAAGATGTGTAGATGAAAAGACAATGCACAGATACGAAAGAAGAAAGGGAAGGAAAGGAAGAATAGGGGGTGGGAAAGAAAGAAAAGGGAGGAGGGAAGGAAAAGACAATACGTGGTTAGAAAGGAAGGAAGACGAAAAGCCTGAGTAATAAAAAGGAGGGAAAGAAGGAGGAAGGAAGAAGGAAGGGAGGGAGGGAAGGAGGGAGGGAGGGGGTAGGGAGGAAAAGAGGGAGGAAGGAAGAAGGAAGGAAGGGAGGGAAGGAGGGAGGAGAGAAGAAAGGGAGGAAGGGAGAGAGGAAGGAAAGGAGGAAGGGAGGAAGGAACTACACTGAGTACCTACAGGACCCACATCCTCTACCCTGTGGTTTCCTGTGCTAGCTCCTGTAGCACCCAAAACAAACAAACAGAACATTTCGTCATTCTTGGTGACTAACAGGGAGTAGAGAGCCCAAGAGGAAGATCCCAGGCCTCTTACAGCCTCATCAGTCAAACCCAAAGACAGCCAGGAAGTGGGGAGCAGTCACCAAGCCAAGGCAGCTCCCGGCTCCAACTCCAGCCCCAAACCTCAGCACCCACTCCCAGATCACACAGTGAAGGACCCTGAGGAGACCATTTCCCAAACTGGCTCTCCTTAGAACACCAAGACCACACCACACCTCCCACAGCTGGAAAGGACAGTGAGCAGCTGAGTTTGGGATGTGCTGGCTGCTCCAGCCCCTCCCTGAAGATGCACTAGACTTTGGCATACAAAGCCTCTGAGAGGCCCTCAGGGAAGAGCCATCTCTTTCCTGATCACCAGGCTTATCAGTCCTGGCCTGGAAGATGCCAGCACTAAGTGAATCAGGTGCCCTCTGAGAGCTCCCCTGCTCTCTTTGGGGAAGGCTCTCAGACAAGGATTGTGTGGGTGGGTAGTCACCACACTCACACCTGGTATGGCTGTGTGGTGAAGGCAATAAACAGAAGGATGAGCACCTTCAGGGCCAGCAGTGAGGTTGAGGGCAGAAAAGCCACGTTTACCTTCAAGGTGTTGCGGTTGGGTTCTGGTAGGAGGAGGATGAGCAGGTGGAGAGCCTGTAGGCGCTGTTTCAGGTCAGGGATGTCTGCAGAGGAGGGAGAGAGAGGGAGAAACAAGCTCAGGGATGCTTCCTCATTGCTCTAGCCTTTTCCTGGAGGGGGGGGGCGAATTTGGGGCTGAGAAGCCCAGCCCTTCCTCACAAGGCTTGCCACTACTTCCTGGCTAGCATGCTCAGACAGAAGTCCACCCAGTGCTGGTCAAGATGCTCACCTCACTTTGTTAGTAAAAAGCAAGCACACATGCTCAAGGCAGGTGCACTCACATATGCGCATGTGTGTCTGTATATATGTCCAGACAGACAGACACTGAGCTGAACTATAGTCCAGGTTCAGGAAGGCCAGGGGCCAGAAAGTCATCCCTGGGAGGGGACATAGTTAGCTCACTCATCCAGAATAGAAAGTTCCTGATGCCCTTTGCAAGCAGAGAATGGGAAAGGAAAAGCTTGGCCCACACCTGAGGTCAGAGGCTCCAGGCAGAAGAGGGGTGGATGTTACAGACAAGCTGAGGGGGGAAGAGCACCTTCCATGGGTGTCTTACTATAGGGGGGAGGATCTAGGAGGAGGTGGGTAGGGCCTGGGAAGGAGCCAGGACCTTCTGCAAGTGTGTTGGGAACCGTTGGTGTGATGCGTGTTTTACAAGGACGCTTCGAGGCACAAAGGCAAGAGAGACACTGGGAGCCTGCTGCAGGGAATGGTGGCGTTCCGGTGGCTGGCACATGGAGTGTGTGTGGAGGTCAGAGGTGGACACCAGGTAGGTGTCTTCCTCAAGTGTTCTCTACCTTAGTTTTTGAGACACTCGCTAAACCTGAAGCTCACTGATTGACTAGACAGACTGACAAGTGTATTCCAGTGCCAGGGGTTGGGGGTTGGGGTGTGGGGTTGGGGAAGAGAGAGAGAGAGAGAGAGAGAGAGAGAGAGAGAGAGAGAGAGAGAGAGAGAGAGAGAAGAGGGAGGGAATGGAGGCAGGGAGGGCAAGCACACAAAGCTTTCCTGGGTTTCTTCAGGAAGGCTTGTAGAGACGCCCCAATCAGGATTCTATGTGGATGTGTAACCTAGGAGGGTCTGACATCTTGTGAACGCACAGGTGTCCGCAGCAACCTAAGCCAGATGTTGAGAGCTCAAGGCACTATATGATGAAAGGAGAGAGCAGACTCCTGAAAGTTGCCCTCTGACCTCCATGTGTACATCATGGCATGTGCTCCACCCACCCAACATTCTTAACTTGTAAGAAAAGCACTAAAGCTATCTGGCCCCTCGTCCATGTCAGGACGGATGACAAGTCCAGTTGCCAAAGCCCCAGCTCTTTTTCTCCTGTCACTCTATGCACACACATACAAATGTATGTCTCTCAATAGGCACACGCATCAATACCCACCTCACACACGCCTGTGCATACATGTACATGCTCACATCCACGCAAACACACTTCCAGCCCCCTCTTCAGACCCCAGAAGACACATGTCTGGTCAGGTATCCAGTCGGCCAGCCCCCTGCCCGTCTCCACCTTCCTCACCAAGGCCAAGGGGCTCCCAACCTCCTGCCCTCCCCCTGCACATGTCTGTACAGGACTGCCACACGCACTGGCCACTGTTGCAAAAGCTGGGAGGTACTCGGCTGTAAGCAGAGGTGCCGGCAGCTTCCGGAGGAACCTCTTGAGCAAATCAGATGCGTCATTGGGATGAACCTTGTCCCAGCTAACGAGGCCAGCATAGAAGTCTCGCTCCAGTTTTTGCTCCAGCCCCTAGGGAAAGGAGGACCACCAAGAGAAGTTGCCTGCAGCTCCTCACGAGAAGAAATTGTTGGCCACTCACTCTGGACTTCAGTGTCCTCTTGCAAGGCGGGGACAGCTGCAGTACTTCCCTGACACCTTTGCTATGAGGATTGGATGCCATCCTGAGCCGAGCCACTCTAGTGCAGGCTCCACTCCACAGGTGTTGACAGCGTGACCCCGAGAGTCCACAGCTCTATTAGGCCACCTTTCTGCATCCTGGAATCCCACAACCATACCAAAGGCAGGTCACAGACCAGCCAGGACCCGATTCTCTCTCTCTCATCCAAATGCAGCACAGCACAGGCCTGAGAGGTGAGGCAGCCTTTAGAGGTGGGGAAAGCCAGCCATTACCTTGACTCTGGCCTGGGATCCCGGAACTCTGAGGATGCCTTCTGTGTCTAGCCCTCTTTTCTCCAGACAGGACAGCAACTATTAAAGGGAGAAAAAACAAGTGGGTCCAAGCAGGGTGAGTCTGTGTCTCATGAGAACAGGGAATGGGGGCAAGGGCGGTGCTAGAAGGGTTCCTTCAAATAGCAAGAGCTCTTGTTGCTTCTGTCTTAGTTCTGGGAGTGGAATCGGGGTCTCCCATGTGTTGGGCACATGCTGAGCCCAGCTCTTCTGGGTTTCCCGGATCACTCCGTGAGGCAAGTACTGTGCTGAGAGCTTCGGAGACATTGTCTCACTTAATTCGCAACTAAAGGAGTCTGTTGTTAGAACTCCAGTTCACAGACATCGAAAGGAAGGCTCTAGAAGCCCAGGTCTCTTAGCTAGCAGGTACCAGAGGCAGAATTTGAATCCAGGTCCCTATCTCTAAAGCCCAGGCTCCTCCCCCTGTGGCAGGCATCTCCCAGGTGGTCCTCAGAGCCAGCCCTCCGAGGGCTAAGCAAGCCCAAGCTGCGAATAACTTACGGCTTGCAGGAGCAGTGGGACCTGGGCACTAGGGAGGACTCTGTGGTCAGCTTCCAGAAGGCTGTGAAGGGGCACACCAAAAAGGCCCGAGTCTGCAGGAGGTCAGAAGAGCAGAGGGCGCAACTCAGGACTCGAACCAGACTCATTCTTCTAGAGAATCAAGCTCTGGGGACAGGTGGAACTGAGGAATCTGGCCTCAGCAATGGTGACATGAGGCCTGCCACAGCACAGCCCTCTCCCCGGGATAAGAAGAGCTAAAAGGAAACTGTCCTGCTGCCCTACTGTGCACCAACAGACCAGAGCGGAGCTGCCTAGCTCTGTGGGCATGGGCCAAGACCGGGCACGCTCAGCCACCCTGGTTTAAGGTTGTTCTCAGAAAAATCCTTTCATTGTCTTCTCGTCCTTTCTTTCTTCCTGGCCTTTTCCTCTCTGCTAGACCCTTCCCTCCGCCTTTCTGATCTGCCATCCCCTTGCCTCTGAAGAACCCACAACAAAAACAACAGTGCATGACACCAGCAGGGAGATGGCGAGGCGAGCACGTACACACTAAAGGGTAACCTGTGTCCAGAACTTAATAAGAACTGAGAACAATAGACCACACTTGTAATCCTAGCACTCCAGAGGCTGGCGGAGGCGAGGATAGAGAGACGAAAGCCAGCCTGTGCTCATTTGGTGAGATTCTGTCTCAAAAAAAACATTTTTTTTAACTTTGCTGCATAAAACTATTAGATATAGCAATTGTAGCTATGTTTTGTACCAGGAAAAAAATTGGACATAATACATGTCCTCTAGTTTCCCTCTGGGGAAATGGTTAAATATATTGCACTGTGGTCATGGGGAGAAAAATAGTGTAACGGCTAAAAACTATTATTTCCTTTAAATCATTGAAGGCAGAAATAGAGGAAGACATTAGAGGACAGAAAAGCCTCCCACGTTCATGGATTGGCAGAGTCAGTATTGTAAAAACAGCTATATTACAGATTATCAACCCTCCAATGACATCCTCCACAGAACTGGGAAAGCAATCCTAAAATTCACATGGAAACACAAAAGCCTGGGAATGGCTGAAGCAAATCCTAAGCAGAAAGAGCAGCCTTCACAACACCTGAGCTACACTATGCTTCAGAGCCACAGTGACAAAACAACACCAGACAGAAAAATACACACAGACTGGTAAAATAGAACACCAGGAATAAAGCTGCACAGCTATGGCCACCTAACTTTTGACAAAAGTGGAGGAAAGAATTCTCCTCAACAGTGTCTGGGAAGCTGGATTTTTCACATCTAGAAGAATACAATTAGAGCCATTATCCACCCCTCCCTCCTCCAATAAACTTGAAATGCATCAAAGACCTTAATGTAAGACCTGAACCTCTGGAATGGCTAGGGAAAACACAGCAAGATAATGACACAGGCAAGAACTTTCTGGAAAGGATCCCAAGAGCAAAATCATAACCCCAAGAATTGGCAGATGTGACTGAATGAAATTAAAGAAATAAAAATCTTCTACACAGAGAAGGGAACAATTGCCAGATAGCCTACAAAGCAAGAGAAAATTGTGGCCAAACTATATATATAAATCAGCAGATCAATGTCTAAGATATGAGCTCTAAAAACTGAATGCCAAAGATCCAAACTGTTCGGTTAATAACAGGGTTACACATTGAATACACAATTCTGAAAAAAAATACAAATAACCAATAAATAGTAGAAGGTGGCATTCAACACCCTTAGTCATCAGAGAAATGCAAATCAAAACTGTAATGAGATTCCATACACCCATGCAGAACAGCTGTCATCAAAACGAATAAATGGGGCTGGAGAGATGGCTCAGAGGTTAAGAGCACTGGCTGTTCTTCCAAAGGTCCTGAGTTCAATTCCCAGCAACCACATGGTAGCTCATAATCATCTGTAATGAGATCTGGTGCCGTCTTCTGGCATGCAGGCACACATGCAGCCAGAATATTGTATAAATAATAAATAATTAAATCATCAAAAAAAAAAACCTAATAAATGATAACAAGGATATTGGGAAAAATAAAGCCCCGTACAGTACATTGCTGGTGAAGTCACTGTGGAAAACTTATGGTGATTCATTAAAAAAAACAAACAAAACAAAACAAAACAAAACAAAAAAAAACCCTCACAGCTAGAGAGATTGCTCAGCCGTTAAGAGCACTTGTTGCTCTTGCAGAGGACCCAAGTAAGGTTCCCAGCAATCACATGGTTGCTATCAATTCCAGTTCCAAAGGATCTGAGGCCCTCTTCTGACCTCTGCAGGGCACTGCACACACATGGTGCACAGACATACATGCAAACAAGTCATCCATACACCTAAAATAAAAACAAACCCTAAAGAGAAACTATAGGACTACAATAGGACACCTCACAGGGAGCTAAGCCCATGCAACACAGACACTTCCACACCCACGTTACTGCCACACCCCTCACAATAGCCGAGATGTGGAACCAGCCTAGATGCCCATCAATGATGTATGATGAAGGGATTGTGGTACCTGCAGGCAATGGCATTTTATTCAGACAGAGAGAAGAATAAAATGCTAAGTACAGGAAGATTGACAGAGATCACCCTGTTAAGTGAAATAAGCCAGACTCAAAAGGAGGCTCACCCTGTGATATTTCTCATATAGGGCATCTAAATTACACACACACACACACACACACACAGAGAGAGAGAGAGAGAGAGAGAGAGAGAGAGAGAGAACAAGAACACACTAAAAGTGAATCCTGCATATATCTGCATTGTAGCTGCCATTTTGTATTTTACCATATTTACTCGAATAGGAATGGAATAAAATGAACATGAATTGGTTTTTGCTTGGTTGGTTGGTTGGTTGGTTGGTTGGTTTCTTCTAACAGAATCTTGTACTGTAGCCCAAGCTATGCACAAACTCATGATCCTTCTGTCTCAGACTCCCAAAAGCTGGCATCACAGGTACACCAAGCCACTGGCTAGAAATTGTTTTCAGTTGCAGAAACAACAATATAAACAAACAAACAAAAAAACCCTACAGGTATCAGAAACACAGAAGCTTCTTAGCAGCAGGGTAGGCAGCCCCAGTTCATAGGGCAGATAGTGGGTATAGGAGGGATGCAGAAGGCAGCAAGCTTGGAGGGGCAGCCAGTCTTCTGGCACACATGCTAACCTGGGCCTTTCCACTTCCCAGCTTTGCTCCTCTTCAGGTCCAGGCCCAGAATGTCATAGAGAGCCGTCAGCTCTATCAGAGCCAATGGAGGGATCTTCTTCATGTCCCTCGAGGACAAGTCTCCTATCTTGGTCACACCCAGACGACCTTTGAGGATCCTGAACCTCTAGGAAAGGGATTAGAGATAGCCTGTCAGGAGGTGATGCGGTGAGGCTCGCCCATCCCTAGGCATTTGGGTGAGAGAAGCACAGAGTGGGTAAGACCCCATCTGGGGACCACACTGGACTCAAGTCTGAGCTCTGCCTCTTGCCAGATGGTAATGTCTGAACCCTAATCTCTGCCTGGAAATGTCAACAGTATCTACCTCAGATAGCCCTTGTGAATGTAACAGGAGTCTATAGGCAACACTGTGTCAGGCTCAATGGTAGCAGAGCCACCATAAATCCATCAAGAGGGCCTGGACCAGAGGGACCGCCCACAAGCCTCTTATTCTGCTTCTATTCTTGTCTTTTGTTCATCTCACCTATGCTTCTGCTTCTGCCCCAACCCTTGGTCTGCACAGTCAGCTCCTATTCCTGCCTATAAGCAGTGGGGGAAAAAACAGGACTTGGGGGGGGGGCGGGAAAAAAATGAAGGTTGCCCAGGTGCTCCACCTACAGGCCGCTTTGGGGCTCTGCAAGCAACTTTCAGCATTATGGGGGCCAGGAAGGACACATCTTCTGGTAGTTCCTCACAAACTTGATCAGATCACCCTGCAGTGTCCCATTAGAGCAACCACAAGAGATGGAAGATGTTGTATTTGTTTCTTTTCGTATGTGTGCGTGTGTGGTATGCATGCAGGTGGGTGCACACATGTATGCCCCTGCTTGTGGAGGCCAGAAGTTGACTCAGGTGTCGTCCTTAATATGTATGTATGTATGTATGTATGTACTGGAAAAGGCTCTTACTTATGTAGACCAGGCTAGTTGTTAACTCACAGAGATCTCCATGCCTCTGCCTCCTTGTGCTGGGATTCAAGGTGTGCACCACTACATCTGTCAAACACTTTTCACTTTATTTATTGAGGCAAATTATATTCCATGGCTGCATTTTATAATTATGGCTAACATATCACATAGGCCATGGGATCCTACTTTATAGATTCAAATGCTGGCTTGCCCTTTTAATGCCAACACTCAGGAGGCAGAGGCATGCCGAACTCTGAGTTTGGTCCAGCGTTGTCTACTTGGAGGGTGCAGGACAGCCATGGATATGTGTTAAGAACTTTCTTTCTTTCTTTTTTCTTTCTTTCTTTCTCTCAAGACAAGTTTTCTCTGTATAGCTCTGGCCATCCTGGAATTCACAAGTCTGGCCTCTTGAAACTCAGAGATATGCCTGCCCTGTTAAGACCCTGACTTTAAGTGTGTGTGTGTGTGTGTGTGTGTGTGTGTGTGTGTGTGTATTTGTGTCACAGCACACATGTGGTAGTCAGAAGACAACTTGAAGTGGTCTAGTCTGTCCTTCTACCATGTGGGACCCAGAGACTGCACTCAGGTCCTCAGGCTTGGCGGCAAGTGCTTCTATCCACTGAGCCATTTTGCTGGCCCTACATTTCAGTCTTAAATACTTAAATATAAACGATTGATGACAATTTACTGAGATAACTCAGCAATTAGGGAAGTAAAACACTAAAGCCAAAAAAGCTAGGTCTCCCTTCCCCAACAGACACCAAGATTCATTTTTAAAAATAACTAGAAAAGCAGAGGCGGTGGTGATGCACGCCTTTAATCCCAGCACTTGGGAGGCAGAAGCAGGATGATCTCTGCGAGTTCAAGGCCAGCCTGGTCTACAGAGCAAGTTCCGGGGGAAGCCAGAACCACATAATGAGACCCTGCCTCTAAAAACAAACAAAATAACCAGAAAAACAGCGGGGAGGAGGATTCAGCTGGTGCATGAGGGAACATCCTCTAAAGACGAAAGGTGAAGAAGAGGCTTCCCAGTGCCCCGTTCCTGGTTCCTGACACGCAGCAGCCGCCCAGCTAACAGCTGCAGGAGGAATCAAGTGATTCAACAACTTCCCCTCTGGGTGCCTGGCAGCCTGGCAAGTATGAGGATCTGAAGGGTGGAGCGGAGCCCAAGGACCTCGAGGCAGCACCCTCACCGGCAACAAGCCCCTGCTCCAGGCACAGGTGCCCCCCGGGGATGGCCGGGCCCTCTGTAGACGCACTGCAGCTTGTTCGGAGTAGGCCGAGTCCATGCTGAAGAGCTCCTCCATCCCCGCCGTCTCCTGTGGTCCCCTAGCACCCGTGGGTCCTTTAAGACAAAAGACAGAGTTGACTAGGAAGCAAGTTCTTAGGCTAAGGACTCGGGCCCATCGTCCAGGAAGTGATGTTCTAGTTGAGGCCCATCATGAATTGATACGAATTCCCTGGGCCAGCAAAAGCTAAGGCTCATGAAAATCATCACCTAGCTACAGATTTTCTGGGCCGAGCCCCGTGGCCTAATGGCAGTGGTCCATTTAAGGGTACAACTTGTCCCCTTGGAGTTTCTCCCTACAAACCCCTGTGCGGGGAGGGAGAGGAAGCAGCCGAAGGTGGAAGGGAGCATTTTTCCTGCTTCACAGAGAGGCTTCGGCAGCCTGGATTCCCAGGGCCCTGAAAAATGAAGGCCGCTTACCTACAGGAGCCGCGAAATCCTCAGAGTTGATCTGGGTCCATTTTATTCCCAAGGCCCCATTCTCTGAAGCCACTTCCTATACAAATTACAGACAGCACTCAATTAGTCCTGTGGGAAGGCAACACACAGACCCTGGAAGATAAGAACCGTTCAGGGGTAGAACAACTGAAAACCAGAGACGCTACCAAGATCCTCTAGCAGCTGGGTAGGTGGGGAGGAACACGGGGCGGGGCCCGATTGGCTGGCTTCGATGCCCATCATTTCAAACACAGGGTTGTGTCCTTCCTACAGACCCCAGAAAGAATATGCCCACAGCCTGTCAGGCTTCAGTGACAGAAGAACACACAAGTGACAACGAAAAGCATTGTTCGTGTCGGTAGTGACTTTGCCAGAACCTAAGCTTTCAGACGCAACCAAGGACACGGTGGCAACAAGTACATATGCACTAGCATGTTTGGCACACAAACACCCCCACTCAGCATGGGGACATGACACAGGGGCATGCAGAGAGCCACCCAAGGGCTGAAGTGATGTCAGAAACCCCCGAAAGCCAGCACCTAACGGCCCTTACTCACCCTTGAAGTGAAGACCCCAAAGATATCCCTGATATCTCTGATGCGTGTCTTCTGTCGTTTTCGGGCTGAGCGGGCATGGGTGTCTAGCCGGCGGCACACAGCAGCCACCTGGGTCTGTGTCAGCGTAGACAGGAGACCCTGGTGATCACCATCCAATCCCAGGCCACCAACAAGACCTGAGAGGCCTGTATCCTGTAGCCACTGGGACTCAGTGTCCCCTTTGGACAGAGCAGAGAGGGGGGACATCAGATAAACACACAGAACTCCATATGCGGCTTAGCCATGCTAACTAATAGAAGCCTCACATAGACTCACATGTCCATGCAGACATGAGCATGCAGTGCCCCCATTGAGGCCCATGAGCACCTAATTCTCCCCAGATGAGAATTGTAGGGGCTTACAGCATTGGCTAGCATCCAGATTTAAACACATATGAATGAGCTCTTCGAGACAGCAAGCCAGGGAGGGCCTCATACACTCCGGCTCTGAAATAGAGCCACAAAATCACTTCCACTCCCAGTTCTGGCAAAAACACTAGCCACAAGGTCATAGAGGTGCAGCCATGTGCAGCACAGACCCTCTGTTTTTTATATTGGAATAGTGTCTTTGTTGGGTTCAATGCCAGGATCCTCTAGCAAAACTGGGCTGAAACAACAGCTTCCGGTCTCAGCTACAGGGGCTTTGCTCAGGCCAGGGGCTGGGATGCTGCCCCTGGGCCACCACCCTGGGGAGCCACTGGCTTTGTTGTTGGGGAAACAGCCAAGCGTTCACCGGGAAAGCTATACAGAACTGCAAGAGGGCTGGCAGGGACACATAGCTGTACCTCATAGATCCAACGAGATAGTCAAAAAGGAGTAGATGGCTTCAAAAGCAGCCAATCAAGGGCCAGGAGAGATGGCTCAGCGGTTAAGAGTACTGGCTGCTCTTCCAGAGGACCCTACTTCGATCCTCAGCACCCACATGGTCTGTAACTCCAATTCCAGAGGAGCTGACATTCTCTTCAGGCCTCTGTAGTTACCACATGCATGTGTTGCACAGATAGACATGTAGGTAAAATGTCCATAATAAATATTTATATACTATCGTTTTCTGTCATCTATTCTAGCGTAGCACTAAGAAAGGCAACTAATAGACCTGTATAACATTTATTTAGATCTAATTATCCTTACTAAATGTTCCCCCTTAGTCACCAACCACATTTTGTTTTGTTTTGTTTTTAAGCTTGAGGACAATTTTATTAGAGCTCAAAAGAAAAACCCCAGGACAGGCAAGCTTTAAACCTCAGCAGCTGCCCAGAGAGAGGCAGGAGGGAGAAGAGAGACAAAAGGCCATGGTGTTTGGGTTAAGCTGGCATGGAGGTTAACCTTGGAGGCGGGTAGGGAACTTTGGACAAAGGACGGAAAGCACAAAGTAGTAGAGGAAGCATGTCTAGGCTCTGGCCAGCATCCGGAAGAAAGAGAGAGAAGAAAAGAAAAAAAACCAGGGTGGTGAGGGGGTGGGGGGTGGGGGACTTAAGCCTTTCCGAGTCCTGACTCAAAGGCAGGCAGATGCAGCAAAGCCTCGTGGCTGCTTGCAGTCCACAAATGGAATTATGGGAGGAGAATTCTGAGTGCTTGTTAGAGTGGGGACTGACTGTCACACGAACTCTGGTGCCCCATATTTGACCACGTCCCCTGGATGGGGAGGCCTGGTGGCACTCAGAGGAAGGATAACAGGCTACCAAGAAGAGACTTGATACCCTATGAGCATATACAGGGGGAGGAAGTCCTCCTCAGGCACAGTCATAGGGGAGGGGAGTAAGGGGAAAATGGGAGGGAGGGAGGAATGTGAGGATACAAGGGATGGGATAACCATTGAGATGTAATATGAATAAATTAATAAAATATATTATTTTTTAAAAAGGAAGAAAACTGCAAGATAACAAGAGCCTGTGACCTCAGTTTCTTTAAAGCACGGAGTTGTTTTTGGAATGTGCTTTCCTGCCCTTCCCAGGTGTAGTGGACAGGAGTGAGCTCACTTCAGATTGTTCATTACAACTGGCTGCTATTATCTGTTTATATCCCTCTATGGAAACACACATTTTTGCCAACATGTAGCTTGTCCTTGGGATTGTACACTTTAGTCAGGTGATTCTTCTTTTTCTTTTTTAAAAATATCTTTATTTAATTTTAATTTGTGTGTGTGTTGGTGTGAGGGTGTCAGATCTTGGAGCTACAGCTGTGGGTGTTGGGAATTGAACCCAGGTCCTTTGGAAGAGCAGGCAGTACGCTTAACCACTGAGCCATCTCTTCAGCCCCAGGTGACTCTTCTGAATAGTGTTGGTTAGTACATGAGACTTTAGTCTGCCTTGTTTTGGGGGCTCCCCTCTTTTAGGTCTACCCGCAAAACATGAGCAGTAAACAGCAAAAGCTATTGTGAAGAACCCATATCCCTGTAAGCGAAGTGCTCACCATCAGCTGCCATGGGTAGAAGCTAAAAGGAAAGTGACTCCCAGAAAGGACCGGCAGGAGCAGGGACAGGAGACAGCATCAGCTGTCGGGTGGTATGAGCACAGTACAATGACCTACATGTATGCAAACGTCACAACGAAACCTGTCGTTCCTACATGAACTAAAATACAGATGATAACGAACCGCGCACGCACTTGGTTCTGTCTGTCCTGAGACTACACAAGCCCTGTGTTGCTTTTGTTGTCTGAAAAGGCTCCAGCCTTCAGCACTCAGACTCCAACCCCTAGGTTTGGTTTTAGATGTGCTTGCTGGCAGTAGTGTAAGGCAGACAAGCCTGTCTCCTATACCCACCTCTGGCCTCACCAGGGATTTTTCACCCCTGCACCAGCCGTTCAGCCCTCTAGAGACCTGAAAGTCTCAAATGGTCCATTGGACCAACCAAGGGCAGCAAAGCTGAAGCATAGGCCAGAAAGTTTCCATGTGGGCAGGCCCCCTGTCACGCCCTTGTCACTCCCTCACTTGCTAAGCAGGGAACGTGCCCAGTTGCTCCAGATACCAGCACACAGGCCGAAGTGGGAAGGGCTGCTGATGCCCTGGCCTCGTGGAAAGTGGAGTGTGGCAGTGTGTGAGCAGGCATTATGGGGCTGTGAAGGCACGGGGGTTCTACAGCAGTGAGTCACGTGGGGCAGGAAGCTATCGAACTGTGGTATAGAGGGAAGTCAGGAAGCACGTTCTGAGCCCAGCAGCTGGCCAAGCACAGACCATCTTGTAAGGTACCCAGACAAAGACTGTTCTAGAAAGAGGGGGCGGCGGGGACAAAGGGAGGGAGTATGCTTTCAGGGTCAGAAACTGCAGGAGGCCTTGAGGGAGAGCTTGCCGGAGTGACAGACTGGAAGATGAGGCAGTGATAGGCCCCGGGCCAGTCCTGGAAAGACTTGTGGGCTAGGGAAAGTGTCATCTCACCAAGATATGGGGTCTGATTCCTCTCCCCTGGAATGTGGGTGCACACAGGATGGTAGGGTGCACAGAAAACAATGGTGGCTGTCTTCCAAGGCTGGCCAGGAACACCCACTGTAGCTCTTTCTCAGGATTCACTCCTTAAACCCAGATGCCATGTTGTGAGGAGGCCTGGGCCTCACACACAGGCCACATGGAGGTGGTCTAGACCCAGGCCACCTGTGTGGGAGGTCACATTCACTGCCAGACACAAGGGTAAGACACCCTTTGATGACTGATCCAGATGGCCCTGAGCTTGTCACTGAAGGAGATCCAGCTGAGCCCTGTCACACACACACACACAACCAGAACAGTGTGATATGTGAACAATAGCTCGGTGCTGCTCTGTACTCCTGTGGTTAGGGGCTTATGATGCCGTTACAGGGACACGTGGCTGCTGTCACCCTGAGAGAGATAGGGAGTTAAGAGTATTGAATGGAATGCTTAGAATCTGCTAGAATGGATCCGGGCATGATGGTGCACACACGCCCTTAACCCCAGCACCGTGAGTTCGAAGCCAGCCTTGTATACAAAGTGAGTCTAGGACAGCCAGGTCTATCACACAGAGAAACCCTGTCTAGGGGGCAAAAAAAAAAAAAAAAAAAAAAAAAAAAGGAGGGGGTGGCTGGAGAGATGGCTCAGAGGTTAAGAGCACCGGCTGCTCTTCCAAAGGTCCTGAGTTCAATTCCCGGCAACCACATGGGCTCACAACCAACTGTGTGAGATCTGGTGCCCTCTCCTGGCCTGCAGGCAGAACACTATATACATAATAAGTAAATCTTTAAAAAAAGAAAAAAAGAAAAGAAAAGAAAAGAAAAAAGAATCTGCTAGAATGGCAGGTCCTCATAGACTGTCTGTATTCTCCATTGTATCCCAGTGTCTACACACTGTCTGGAAGACAAGAGACACTCAGTAGGTGTTTCCTAAGTTATTTCATCAGATGGGCGAGAAACTGATTGGCCACTGATTGGCCTTATTGGATAATCTTTCTTAGCAATGGCATAGAAAGCAGATGGCAGGGAGAGCAATGGAGTGACTGCTGCAAACAGTTCAAGCAACAAGGAAATCCTTGACGCTTTCCCCCTGACACACTGTCCTCCCTGGGGCAAGGCCCTAACACCCACCTTCAGGCCCAGCTCACCTTACCTTCCAGGAGCTGACTTCTGCTCCCACCACGGTCTTCCTCCTTCACTCCGTTCTGCTGTTGGGTCTGTTCCACCTCTATCCAGAAGCCATCCATAGACAAGCTCTCTGCCCAGGACAGCCGGGAGTGGGAGCAGCCGGCAGGGCGTGACCTCAGAGGACACTGTTGCAGATGTGTGGGGCCTGTAGAGGGGCCAGGGCTGTACAAGTGAAAAGGGGGTGGGGGGGAGTCAGGCCGGGTTCAGTTCTTGCTGTGCCAGGCCTGGGTCTGTCCTAAAGCTAGTGCTGCTCAGATACCAGACATCGGCTCTCAGCAAACTGACCAGGACCCTTGGACCTTTTACAAACCTTGGTCACGAGCAATGCTGCTGATGCCAAGGACACCTAAAGATCCAGAGTGCTCCCTTAGCAAGGCCAACAGTCCTTGTCCCAGCTGCCAACTTGATAAGGCCTAGAATCGCCCAGGAGACTGGCCTCTGCAGCCATGAGAGATGGAGCTGGAGTTCCGAGTCCAGACTCTCATGATCCAGACTGCGCAGTATGGGGACTCCCACCCTTGACCCTTCTTGTCCTTCCACACACCATGGAGTAAATTTCTACTTCCTGCAGACATATAACTCCAGAATGAGACAGAGTCAGTCCCTTGGTCCCAGCAAATGACAGCCCAGGTTTACCAAAGAGCTTAGGATGAGGTTTCTATGCTCCGATCAGGGCCAGAGGCTTTGGGGACCTTGATGCTAATAGTGCCCCAAACACAGGAACCCTGACACCACCAGCTGTTGGACCTATAACTGGCTTTATCGGAGAGGAGGAACAATACCCCCAGGTTCCTCAAATGAGAAACGAGTATATCTAGATGTTTCTATAGCTGTTTAAGCTTAGTATTGATACCAGTCAAGATCACTTCACCTCTCTGGGCTCCTCTAACAAAAACAATAAGCTCCTCCAAGCTTTGAACTGTCCAAATTAAAGAAACAAAAGAAGGGTGGTGGTGCACACCTTTAATCCCAGCACTCGGGAGGCAGAGGCAGGTGGATCGCTGTGAGTTCAAGGCCAGCCTGGTCTACAAGGTGAGTCCAGGACAGTCAAGGCTACACAGAGAACCCCTGTCTCAAATAAAATAAAATAAAAAATAAAAAGAAAGAAAGAAAAGAAAAGAAAAAAGAAAAAGAAACATTCCGGGAAGGAGGAACACATTCAGAAAGACCCTATGGTGGGAACTTTCGCGCCTGTCATTGGGAACACAGCAAAACCCAAACCCAGCAGCTGCCCGAGTGAAGAAGCACCCGCCATTAGTAAAATGTGAACCTAGTAGAATGGGCGGGCCTCTTGTCTAGCCATTTCCCACCAAGTGCCTGGCACTGCAGCCATGGAGTTCACCCTACTCCGGCTCATCCTCCATTCCTCTCTGTCTTTGCAAAGTCCATCTCCTCAACGTGCAGGCCACCCTGCTACAGAGCAGCGCGCTCCTCTCGCGTGAGCCCTGGCCATCTTGTTGGGGTAGGGACCAATCTAAAATGGCAGCCTAGAGAAGGAAGTCTTAATGTCAGGTTCTGTGAAGCTCCGCTGGGCCACTTTTTCAAGTGGACATTATGTGGCAGCTGGAACAGCACAGCCATACCTGTCACACCACCGGTCACATACTTGTGACCGACTACAGGGGAAGACAGTATCTCTGTTGGGGTGATAAAAGGCTCTATGGTGATTTTTGATGATGGTTGCACACTCTATTCACATCCGTGACCCTGTTGACCTACACAGTATGAATGCACTATGAGTTGCACCTCCAGCAAGCTCACACCGTGGCCAACACAGGACCCAGGGCTGGTGCTGGTTGCCTCTGCAGATCTTTCTGAGCTAGTGGCACACACATATCATGCCAGTCCTCGGAAGACTAAGGCAGGAGGATTACAAGTTTTATATGAAAAGACCTGGGGACTTCTTTCTCATCACGAGCCAGCTGGCAGTCACCGCAATCATATGTGCAGAATTTGGTAAGGCAGGAAATTTTGCCACTGGCCCCTTCTCCAAATTAGCCCTGCAGATCCTGACACAGGGGTGAGGGATATCTCCTCAGCTTCTTCCAGCCTGGGACAGACGCCCTAATCTTCACACAGTGTGACTCAGTTTCACCCCTCAGTCGAGCCTTAGGGCTCAGCTTCGCTACTAGCCTCACAGGAGTCCTGGCGGCCAGGGGAGCATCGCTATCGAGAGCGCTGCTAATGGGCTGCAGGCTCTGAAGGGTATGTCAGTGCTTAGTAAGGCTTCACAGATCCTCATGTGGGAGGAGTCAGCGAGTTCCTGTGATGGCTTACTGTTCGCATCTGTCAGTATGATGGCTGCAGCACAGGCTCTGCATCTTTGTGCAGAGGTAATCAGAGGAGAGACTTCTGGAAGCAGAATGGCTCAGTCCAAGAGCCGGGAGATAATGACACTTTTCGTCAAGTGGCCCTTGTGTTGACTTTGCTCCTGTTACCTGCCTGGCTTCCTTTCTTGTGAGGTCTCTTAGCTCCTTTTTTTATTTATATTTATTTTTCCCTGCCCCATCTGAGCTTCCTCCCATCATAGTCTTCCTAAATTATGGAGGAGTGGTCCAGGACCCAAGGTCAGCTCCGTGTATGCACGCCCATTCAGGAAGAAGAGTGTGCACAGGAAGTCTCCATTCCTGGCTACATGTTCGGCTGACACCATACTGGGATTTTTTTTTTTTTTTTTTTTTTTTTTTTTTTTTTTTACACAGCATCTCGTGTAGGCCAGGTTGGCTTCAAACTCACTATATATCTTGGCACAGAATGACCTTGAATTTCTGGAGCATTGTGATTACAGGTACAAACTACCAAATCCAGTTTTCCAGTGCTGAGGACCAAACCCCAGGCCCTGTGCAGCCTGGATGAGCACTAACAGAGACACACCTCCAGCCCTACCATCTTGGAGTTTCAACCGTTTGTACATAAAGACCTCCGCGCTCTTTTTAACACATGGCTTGTCCTAGCTATAGGTATCCCAGAACCCTGGCTGTGCATCTTCGTCACTGAGCTCCGACTGGAGCTGTCAACGGTTCACCCCCAAAGTGTGGTAAACTGTGAGTGTGTCAGGGTCTGGAAGAAGAGATGAGGGCTGGACATCTTCTCCCAGAAGAAACATCCTAACTGGGGATCAATTTTCTGTTAATGATAAAAATTGGCTGCAGTGCTCTGTCTGTGCTTTTCCAGATGGCCAGAGCCAGTGCCTCCCGGGGAGTCTGTTTGCATCTCCTGCTGGTACAGAGCTCTGCAGTTAGCTGCCTCTAGAAGCATCCGTGTGCTTTCCTGACACTTTGAAAACTGAAGCAACTAAGCCCAAACAAGGGCCAACCTCCTCGCCACCTTTTGCTAGCTAAGCAGCCATCTCATGGTGAATTTTCTGGGGAGGTCAGAGAGGATAAGTGAAAGCTTGGGGAAGGAACCACACACCTGCTGTCCCCAAGATCACGTCATGCTGTGTGGCCTCTTTTAGCAAGAAGAGGCATGTTTAGCACAGTCGCTGGATTTGCCTGGAGCCCCACAACAAGGCTTGGCTTGATGCCGGTGTCTTTTGGCTGCATGGTGTGCACAGGCATGCAGAGCACTGCCGCCTGCAGCTGCCGTTCCCATTTGAAACATTACCGAGCACCTGCACATGCTTAAAAGCAGGGCCAGATTTCAAGCTGATGTATTAGCCCATGCAGGGGACATAGTATTCCCCGATTTACAGACAAGAAAATAGTCCCAGACAGATGAGGGGGGCCCACAAGAGACTCACCCAATCAGCAAGGTTTCAGGCTCAGAAGCTCTTGATGTGTGGTATGTGGGCACATATGTGCAGTGTATGTAAGTATATGTGTGCACGTTCACGGGCAGATGTGTGATATAGAGTTCAGCTCATTTCCACATCATTATTATTATTATTATTATTATTATTATTATTATTATTATTATCATCATCATCATCATCATCATCATCATCATCATCATCATCATCTGGGGGTTTTGAGACACTATTTCCCTGTATATATATCTGAACCCAGAGATCCGCCTGTCTCTGCCTCCCGAGTTCTGGGATTAAAGATGTGCACCACCACACCCAGCTTCCACCTTATTGCTTGAAGCAGGGTCATTCATTAAGCCTCATGGATTCTGCTTGGTTGGTTGGTTGGTCACTGGGCCCCAGAGCCCCTGGCTCTGCCTCCAAGAGTGCTCTGCATTACAGATACAGGTTGATGTGTCTGGGGGAACTCACTGTCTCCCTGTGTGGCGAGTACTTTATCTACTGAGCTAGCTCCCTGGATCTTATTAGCCACACTAGGTGGTTTAGGGGCCCTGGGCATTGATGAGTGGGCCTGAGAGGACTGGCTGCCACACAACAAAGATGTCCTTCTATGCTGGTCATGAGGGTTAATGCCTTTAATCCCAGCATGCAAGGAGGCAGAGGCAGGTGGGTTGCTGTGAGTTCGAAGCTAGCCTGGTCTACAAAGTGAGTCTAGGACAGCCAAGGCTACACAGAGAAACCCTGCCTCAGAAAAAAAAAAGTTCTTCTCTGAGTTTCCTATGTTTTCTCCGATGGCCCCAGGATGGGGCAGTGAGACCCTAGAAATCCTTGGCAGCTGTCTAACCTCACTTATTCCTTGTGTGATGGTAGATATGTCTCTCGCTCCTCAGTCTGGTTTCTATAAAATGCAGGGTGAAGAGAGGTCTTTGCCCTGCAGTCTTAGCAGTTTATGGGGGCAAAGGCTTCTGCTGAAGACCAGGGTAGAGCTACAGGAACTCACAAAAGGCTAAGAGCCACACAGAAGAGAAGGGAGAAACTCCTCAGAGGCCAAGGTCAACATGACCCAGGGACCAAGAATGTGGCACAACCTGGTGGGCAGGACCTGGTGGAGGTGTGGCTGGGCTCCTTGCCAGCAGCCACTAAGGCTGGAGCAGGACAGGTGTTTCAGCCTGGCACGCCGGGAATCAGCCCTTGTGGTACATTAACATAGTCACAGCAGCAACACCATTATCCTAGCCATAAATGTTAGAGGTCATTGACATAAGGAATAGGCTCTTGTCACAAATGTAGGTGATGTGGCCATAGTGGCAACCGACCCTAACATGGGCCTCCAGAGAACTGGCACTGGCCTGTGCAAGACTCTGCCCTGAACCCTACAGTGAGGTCCCCTCACCTGGTACTAGAGGGTCACTTGTTGGTAGTGAGGGCCATCCCTTGCATTAGGGATGTTTAGCAGCATACCTGGCCTCTGTCCAACTGGACGCCCAGAGCATCCATCCATTGAAGCAACCAGAATGTGTCAAGCATTGCCTAGGGAACAACATCATGTCACTGTGGATGGGGACACTCCTCATTCACCTGCGCCAATCCATTCAGTCCTCACGACTTCCTATTGTTACTATCCCAATTTGCAGATGAGAAAGCTGAGGTGCAGAACAAGAAAATAGTTCGTCCAAAGTTTCCTGCCAGGCTAGGGCAGCCCAGGCATTCTGACCCTGTCCACTATGTTGTCAAGAACTCGGCAAGTCCCCTGTGCACCTTTCCTGCTAGGTGTGGCTTCTCTCTCATTGGTTGGATACAGCACCTACATGGAAAGGGACTGCCACCTGCCTGTGTGTGCCTGTCTTGGCCCTATCAGCTGTCCCTGTCACACCAGCCACAGGGCTGCTGCTCTGTTCGGGAGCCTCCTCTTGTCTCCTAATTACTGTTATGCAATGATAAATTGGGGTGTGATGGATTGAGACAGGTCCCTCCCAGTGGGGCATGCTGGGAGTGCAATAGGCTGTCACTGCTGGACCAGCACCAAAGTTTGCTCTGTAGAGCAGAGAATCAGAGGAGGGGAAAGGCTAGAGACGAAGAGAAAGAAAGGCCAATGGCAATAGCCCGAGATGACCATGGAGGCGTGGCTGGATGGTGTGCCACATGCCTTTGGCTTTTGGGCAAGCCCTGGAAAGCCTAGATTAGATTAGCTCCCCTCAGCCAAACTGAGACACTTGAATGAGAACAAAGGGCTGCCGATTTTATAAATGACTGGTGCCCAGTTCAGGACCATGTGTTATGCAGCAATAGTTGACTCACACGGTCTACTGTTGAGCAACCAAACAACTCTGCCAAGAGGGGCAGGAGCCCACATTTCCTGCCTCATGCACATTCCCAGACGCCACACGCATGGGCCACCAGCACTGTGTACACTTTACGTATTCCCATTTCCAACCCTAACAAGTGACTCAGTTTTAAGAAAGGGGCGGGAATCAGGCCACTGAGTGCAGAGACCCAAGAGTGATCTCAGGACACAGCCATGTGCACATGCTGTGGCAGGGAACCTTGGGTGCATACCTATCTGTGAGCATATGCGCAGACATGGGTTCCCCACGCCCCACGCTCTGTCAGAACTCAGCCTAGAACCAATGCATGAATGGCATACCTGCGGAGGCGCATGCTATTGCACAGTGCAGAGTATGCAATGCACAAACTGCACATCAGAACTGACTCCACAGCTGTCTGTGAAGCTGGGGGCATGTGGAGAAGGAGAAAATGGTTATAAACGCTGCGAATGTTGCGTTATCACCTGCCGGGCTCCCCAAAAACCCTCTAGGGCAGTAGTTTTCCTTTTAAGACAAAACAGTAAAAACAAAAAATGTGACTCAGGCAGTGTACTCATTCTTTGAATTGTGATGGTGCTCGCTGGGCTGAGGAGACTGCCTGCCTCGCCTGTACAAGGCCCTGTGGGCCAGAGGGAGCCTTCTGTTCATATATTGCCCTTGTTGGGTATCTTGCCACAAGGAGAAAAGGAGCTAGCACGGCATTGAGGTGTGTTCAGGACACCTTAGGAGCAGGAACCCGCCGCCCAGCTGTAACTCTGTGCTCTCTGTGCACATGGGGGGCTCTCCAGCTGCAAAGGCAGCATCACAATTGACATTGCTAAAAAAGAAAACCAGGTGACATATTCAGAAGATGCCGCATTTGAATGTAAAATGTCTGTCCATTAATATTTCATGCTGGTTATGTGCTAAAATAGTCTGGACATGCCAGGTGAAAGAAGACGCATCATTAACCACATTAGGCAGTCTCCACCCCACCCCAAAAACCCACCTCAGTCTTCCCTGTGCCCTGATATGAAACCTTGGTGGCCCAATCAACCCAAGGGGCCCTGGGGGCATGGCTACTGGGCTGCAATATATCTTAGCTGACTTTGAGGGAGGAGGTTACGGAGGGTGTTTAAAATCTCTGAGAGGAGGGGGGCCAGGCATGGTGGCGCACACCTTTAATTGGGGGGGCAAAAGCAGGTGGATCGCTGTGAGTTTGAGGCCAGCCTAGTCTACAAAGCGAGTCCAGGACAGCCAAGGCTAACACAGAGAGACCCTGTCTCGAAAAACAAAAAGAAAAGAAAAGAAAAGAAAACAAAAAATCTCCAAGAGGAACTAGAGATGGTCCCGAGGGCAAAGTGCTTGGGGTGCAAACATGAGGACCTGAGTTCGAGGCCCCAGCACCCAGGTAAAAGCCAAACATGGTGTATACATCTGGATCCCTACCATTGGATCAGGGGACACAGAAAGACAGGTTCCAGGACTCACTGACCAGACAGGCTAGCCAAATGGTTAGCTCCTGGTAAAGCCCAATAGAGGAAGACACCTGACTTTAACCTCTGGCCTTCACACACAAACACACATAGGAGGACATGATTACTCCTAGACACACAAGTGCACAGAGAAAACACATGCACATGCAAACATCACACACACACACACACACACACACACACACACACACTTTTAAGAAAAAAAAAAACTCCATGATTTGTAGGTTTTTCTCTCCAGACAGTGGCACGCTTGTAGGTGACCAACATTTAGCAGGTGGTTTAGTGGCTTTTCAGTCTTATAGTGTCCATGCTTGGTTCTCAAACACCTGCTCCACAAAGCAGGCAGAAATCAATAACACCGTGGGAAAAGCACCAGCTGCTTTACCTGGAACTGGCTACTACCCCTACCCTGCCACAAAGGCCTTCGTTGTAGGGGGTCTCATCTTTCACCATTTCACTCAGCTACTCACGGGCTTACAGGCCAGACCGTCAGGGCTGGGAGGTGGCTCAGTAGGTAAAGTGCAACTTGATGAACTGACTTTGGAGCCCCAGCACCTGCCAAAAACCCAGGTGTAATAATGTGTGGTCTGTAATCTCAGTGCTGGGGGAGGGTTGGAGACTGGAGGATCACAGAGGCTCATTGGCCTGCCAGTCCAGCTAAACCAGTTAGCTTAATCTAGTGAGAGACCCTGTATCAAAAACACAAGGTGGAAAGCAATACAAGATGATACCTCAAGTGAAACTCTAGCTCTACACCCAGATGCACAGGTGGGTGTGCGCACACACACACACACACACACACACAGAGAGAGAGAGAGAGAGAGAGAGAGAGAGAGAGAGAGAGAGAGAGAGAGAGAAAGAGAGAGAGTAAACAAATAAAACCGAATGACAGCATTTTATCTAATTATAGAGTTTCTAGAAATCAATAAAATATCAGTAGGCTAGGAGAGTTGACACAGTCTATTCACTTTAGAAATTACCTGCTGGGAGCCAGGCATGGTGGCGCATACCTTTAACCCCAGCACTTGGGAGGCAGAGGCAGGCGGATCACTATGAGTTCAAGGCCAGCCTGGTCTACGAAGTGAATCCAGGATAGCCAAGGCTACACAGAAAACCCTATCTCAAAAACAAACAAACAAACAAACAAAAAACAAACAACAAAAAAGGAAAGAAAGAAAAAGAAATGACTGACATGTTGGTGCTCATCATGGGAGGACACAGAACAAGCAACGATCAGGAAAAGGCACATTAAAACTGGTGAAGTATTTCACCCATCAGAATGACAACCAACCAAGGGAATCCTCATACCTGGACTGAGTCAAGACAAAGGCATCCTCACACTCCATAGCATCTGCAGAGGAACTGGTACAGTTAGGGATGCCTGGCAGAAGAACACTGCAGGCAAGACGAAAATCCCAGGGCAGTACTGGGCAGCAGAATACCAGCACCCCAGGGACCAGGCTAAGGCCTTGGGGCTTCTGGCTAGCTCTGTGGGTCACAGTGGAGATCCCCAAGGGACGGTCACGTAGACGACGACCACTCTCAGAACGGCACTGACTGGAGCACCCAAAGGACAGGGTAGGAGAAGAGGGGGCTTGTGAAAGGAGGATGTGGATTCAGAACTCTGAGTCAAACTTCTACCGCTGTAGGAAGCCAGGGGACCTGGATCTGCTGTTCCCCCAGGGAACCGGCCTCCAAGCACGCTCCCTTTGAACCCTGCTAGCTGAGGTTTGTCGTTAGTGTCCTGTACATCAGGCACTGTGGCCAGCATGGACTCCATATTATCCTCACAGTGAGCCCATGTAGGCACTACTGGTCCCAGGCACTTAGAGCCAATGAAAATCGGAATCGGAGAGGCTGAGTAACGACCCTCAGTGGCCCACAGCTGGCATGTGCTGAGGCCTCTGAATGCAGGCCTGGCCTTGTCATTTTCATAGTGCACGAGTGATTCATTCAAATCTTGCATCTGCAGACATATCTGAAGATCAGTTAACACTGACCTCGGTGGCAGAAACTCGAGCTGCACGTGACGGAAGTCTGGGTTCAGGATGTTAAGGCTGATTTGGCTCATGAGCTCCCTGGGTGTCATCAGCCACGTTGCCCAGCTACTATTGACGGAGGGAATCTGATGGTGGCTCTGGGATCAAAATGGGTCCTCCCTCCTCTCGGCTTCAACGTGGAGACCCCACCAGACATGGAGCCGGGAAAAATCTGTTCAACATATCAACACTGATCTCAAAAGGCAAATGATGGGGCTGGAGATGCAGCTCAGTTAGAGGAGGCCTGCCTAGAGTGTGCTGTCCTGAACTCCACATAAAGGGTGCAGTGGTGTGCTCACCTGTAATCCCGGCGCTCTGAGGCAGGAGGATCAGAGTGTACAGGTTGTCTTCACCTACATTCTGAGTTATAGGCCAGCCTGGACTGCATGAGGCTCTGTCTAGAAAAGCAGGCAGGCAGACAGACAGACAGACAGACACACACACACACACACACACACACACACACACACACACACACATTATAAGAAGTTTATTGGGATTCAATTCACAAAAACTAAAATGAACAACAATGTACTGTCAAGAATGAGCCAGGCATGGTGGCACATGTGTTTAATCCAAGCATTCTGGAGGCAGAGACAGGCAGATAAATCTCTTTAAGTTCAAGGTTAGCCTGGTCTACAAGGTGAGTTCCAGGATAGCCATGACTACTTATTGAGACAGTGTCTTTAAAAAAAAAAAAAACCCTAAGAAATAAGGCCAGTGAGATGACACAGAAGGCAGAGAAGCTTGCTGTATAAGTCTGAAGGCATGAGTTTGATTCCCAGGACCCACAGAAAGGTGAAAAGTTGGAACCAATTCCACAAAGTTGTCCTCTCAACCCACATGTGCTGTGGCCAATAGCATGTGGCATTAAACACCACACACGCGCGCACGGGTGACGGTGGCACACACCTTTAATCCCAGCACTTGGGGAGCCAGAGGTAGACAGATCGCTGTGAGTTCGAGACCATCCTGGTCTACAGAGTGATTCCAGGACAGCCAGGGCTACACAGAGAAACTGTGTTTCGAAAAACAAACAAAACCTCCACACTCCTAACAATAAAATAAAAGTTTAAAAACAAAGATGCCAAGAACATAGGGAGGCAAGTTGATGGCCTCCAGGGATGGTAAGGGCCACCGCTTCCCTGGAGACCCCTGAGGATGACATAATTCAGTGTTCTCAAAGTCTACATCTTGGGATCTCCTGTTCTGGGAGTTCGCCAAAAGGACAGAGCTCCACAGATACATGCCTGAAATCACTGCCCTACAGCTCACAGCATCACCTTCCCAAAACAAGAGCCAGGAAAAGGACCCCAAGTTCCACTAGAGGAGGCCTCTGAACAATGCTCGAAAGGAAACGCCAGGTAGCTGTGCAGAGGTGACGTTGATCTGTCTCCGGCAGTTGTCATTAAGTGGAAAGGGTTGTTCACTGAGAGACTGCACCACACACAGAGAGTGCATGCATGTGTGTGTGTGTACACACAGAGCATGAAAGAACATATATGTCGCCTTAGTCACTCTCCCTGCCACTGTGATAAAACCTCTGACGAAAGCAACTTAGGGATGGAAGTCTTTTCTTTGGCTCATAGTTGGAGAATGAGGTCCGTTCTGGTGGGATGCCAAGGTGACAGGAGCTTTGTGACATTGTACCTGTTGTGGCCAAGAAGCAGAGTGACTTCTGCTCAGCTCCTCCTTCCTTCCCTCTCTCCTTTTTTCCTTTCTCTTTATTCTTTGTTTGTTTGTTTCTTTCTTTCTTTCGAGACAGGGTCTCACTATGTAACACTGGCTGACCTGGAACTCACTTTGTAGACCAGGCTGGCCTTGAACTCACAGAGATTCATCTGCTGGGATTAGAGGTGTGTGCACACAGGACAGCTTCCTCTTTTTGACATTGTCCAGGGAATAGTGCCTCCCTCCTTTAGGTTGGATCTTCATCCCTGATCAAAACGGCCTCTCATAGGCATGCTCAGGGGGATGCTATCTAAGCAATCCTCACAGCTGCAGTGGCAATTTGTCTCCTGGTAATTCCAGATCGTGTCAAGTTGACATGAACCATCACATACACAGTTAACATATATATTGATTATATTTACAAATTATAGGATCCTATAGGATGTGCATTAAACTGTTCTTGGCAGGTCCTTGTAGATTGGAGGTGGGAGGGTTTTTGCTTGTAATTTTTTTTCCACAATAAACACTTCTTCCTCATGATAGTTGGTGCAAGTCAATAAACACTGATCTCCAAAGAGGTCAAAATTACTCAGCATGTGACTGGTCCACAGAGAGCTAGATGAACTGATAAAGTGATGGCTAGGATGGTTGAAGTCCATCCTACTTTTGGGAAATGAAGGCAAAGCCACAGCCACAGCCACAGCCACAGCCACAGCCACAGCCACAGCCACAGCTGTACAACATATGCCACCCCTGTTGTGAAACTACAGAGGCTCTCCACCACAGGGCACTGGCTGCCTGTCCTTCAGACACACTGGCTCATGTTATCCTGCAGAAACAGCTTGTGTTTCCCCGGTTTCAAAGTGCTCATGGTCCTTCCATAAAATCTAGGCAAGAGTCAGCAGATGCTATGACATCTTGGCTCAGTCACTGATTGACAACCACAGTTAGTGAATGCCAGGAACGAAGTCAACCACATGGCTGTGGCCAGTGAGATGGTTCAGCCGATAAAAATACCTGCCACCAAATCTGACAACCTGGGTTCCATCCATCTCTAGGTCTCACAGGGTGAGAGGGGAGAACCAACTCATGCAAGCTGTCCTCTGACAACCCTCACACACATGCATGCTTTGGCACGCGCACCCACATGCATGCATACAAATAAGTAAGTGACTGTAATATAAATATTTGCTAATTGCCACGTGAGAAATGGAACTTTGCTTGCAATTTTGTGTGGCTAACAGAAAATCTGTTTCTTCTAACCAGGGAGTGGGAAGGAGATCTTTCCAAGGCCTCCTTGCTCGGATGGGACTTTAAGGCTCCTCCCAAGGTCAACGCCATCATGTTGCAGAGCTTTTAAGGTTCTGTGCCTTGGCCCCGTTCACTTTATAGGAATCCTACTACATGGGCCTCTGGCTCCTGCCACACCCCATCCAAGCCTTTCTATGTCTTCCTCCAAGACTACTTATTTAGATTTCCACCTCCCAAACTGGAACTTCACAAACAAGCAGTAAGCATTTCACTCACTGAGTGAATATTTTTCCCAACCGCTCTGAGGGGCCAACCCTGGGCTGCAGTGTTTAGACACGCAGGTGAGTTGGAGCCATGCCGGATGGAACATGGCACCTGAAGGCTGTGGCTTCGATGTAATTTGCAGAATAAATAAACGACGCAGTGAGTGACTGGTGAGATGACAGTCTCCGTGGTAGGGAGACTTGACATAGTGACCTTGTAGAAGGTACATAATGCCTAGGTTGGAGAGGACACAGCCACAGCGTCCTAGGGATGTGGTTTTCAGTTGAGAGACAGTGGACTCCAATCTCAACAAAGAGAGAGAGAGAAAGAGAATGTGCTGTACAAAGTTCCTGGTCGGGGTTCAGTGTAAAGTACATTCTTAGTGTCATTTTGATGGATAGAAATATTCAGTATATTGCACATTTGAGGACACGTTTTCAGTAGTAATCTAATTTGTTTCGTGTGTGTGTCTGTGTGTGTGTGTGTGTGTGTGTGTGTGTGTGTGTGTGTTATATGCACAGATGTGTGCGTGTATGCCTGTGCAGGCAAGGTAGACAATCAGGTGTCTGCCTCCACTCTTCTCCACTTTGTGTTCTTGAGACAGGGTCTCTGCAGCTCCCAGTTTCAGAAAGCCTGGCTGGCTGGTGAGCTCTGGAGATCCACCTGGCTTCGCACAGCCCCGGCCTAGCTCTGGGTTAGAGCGGCACACACTGCACTGCAGGCTTCTACTCGCATGCTCAGGATCTGAACTGAGGTCCCCGTGTTTACACAGCAAACACTTTTCCTACTGAGCCATCTCCTCGGCCACTTTACTAGGTTTTGGTTTGGTTTGGTTTTTGAGACAGGGTTTCTCTGTGTAGCCTTGGTTGTACCGGACTCGCTTTGTAGACCACCAGGCTGGCCTTAAACTCACAGAGATCTACCTGCCTTTGCCTCCCTAAGCACTGAGATCGCAGGCATGCACTACCATGCCTGGCCCTAGTTTTTTGTTTTGTTTTGTTTTTTGTTTTTTAACACTTAAAAAGATATAATAATGCTGAGCATGGTGACCTCAGCACTGGGGAGGCTGAGGCAGAAGGACTGAACATTTGAAGCAAGCTTAGGCTACATAGCAGGAAGATGCCTCCAAAATAATACAAATAAAACTTAAAACAATGCTTACATAACCCTGAAGTTTGGAAAGCCACCATCCTGGAAGCAAGCATACTGCTTTTGTTCCTTTTAGACTGTGAGTAAACAAAGGAGATGCTATGAAATTTCACACCCTTAAAGTATCATTCATTTGTTCACTCAACCCCATCATCACTGAGCACATTCAATGGCCCAGCGGTTCTCACAGTCAGATGCAGTATTAATCGCTCGGGAGATTAGGGGGAGGGTAAGAAGAACCACCTTAATAGATTGCTTGTCAGGTAGGTTGACAGAGATGTGATAGATGATAGATTATAGGTAGACAGAGGGATGGACAGATAGACGGACTGGATGGATAGATGGAGTGATAGCTAATGGATGAATGGATGGCGATAGAGTAATAGAGTGATGGAATTAATTTATAGATACATAGAACAAATGACGGACTCTCAAAGATGTTTGCATCTTTTTTTTTTTTTTTTTTTTTTTGTTTTTCAAGACAGGGTTTCTTTGTGTAGCCTTGGCTGTCCTGGACTCGCACTGTAGACCAGGCTGGCCTCGACACGCTGAACTCAAAGATAACCACTGTTGTTTCACATCTCCAAACAGCAACGGCAGGAAGCCAGCACAGATCAGACAGACAGACAGACAGTGAAGAGGCAAACAGGTTTCCCCTGTTGAGCCTATTTCCCTCTGATGGGACAGAGCCCCCACATTTCCCTGACAGGTGCTCAGGGAATGTGCTATGTGACACAAAGGTCCGTGCGTGAGTATTATGCCTGCCACAGCTCGGAGTTGCCCCATCTGAGAGTACCAACCCCGTTTCCTGAATCTCTCTCTGGGGAAGGAGCGCATCCAGCCTTCAGGTGTTCAGGGTGCAAATGAGCTGGGCAGGAGCTGTCAGTACGGCAGGGCTCCTTTCACACCTGCGATTATCTGGCTAGGAATGGATCTTGCCCAAGTGAGTCCCCAGTATCACTTAGAATGATTAAGAATCAAGGCCAACCTAAAGGTGCTCTTGCCTCATGGGACTGCTGCAAAAACTGAAGTGACACCTGTGTCCCCACCACCCCATCCCCAGCACACAGATGACCCAATCCTCCCTCCACCACCCTTGACACCAGTACCTGCAGCCCAGTTGGGCCCCTCGCCCTGGCGGCCTGGCGATGCGGGCTCGTGGGATCCGGGGACAGGGTGAGGCCAGGGGCAGCAGAGCCAGCCCCTCCATCTGGGCAGCGACAAGAAGGGAAGGCTCTGTCATGAACAGGCACACAGCACTCCCGACGCTGCCTCTGGGACTGAATGAATCACGGTGAGAGTCGGAGGAAGGTGGCACGGCCTGCGACACTGTGACACACCCTTCCAAGACACCCCCATATTGAGGTGGGGCTGACTCAGCCAGGACCGCCTACAGGCAGGTATGTGTGAGCACACACTTGGCCACTTGCCAAAATAGAAATGACACACAAAAAAGAAAACAGGCGTGAAGTAAGCACATTACTTACACTTGTTTTAAAAATCCCAGAAGTTAAAATGTAGCCAAAGAGGATTCAGAGTTCAAGGTCAACCTGAGCTGTAGAGTGAGAGACTCTGCCTCAAGAAGCAATAAGCCTGGGCTGGAGAGATGTCTCAGCAGTTAAGAACACTGCCTGCTTTTCCAGCGGACCTGGTTTCAAGTCCCAGCAGCTACCTGGCAGCTCACAACCATCTGTGACTCCAGTTCCAGGAGATTCAAACTCTCTGGCTTTGTGAACTTTATATGCATATGGTATACAGACATACATGCAGGCAAAGTATCTATACACATAATTTTTGGGAGAGAAAGAAATAGTTTATTTGGCTCACACTTCTACATCACTGTTAATCACTGAAGGAAGTCAGGACAGGAACTCAAACAAGACAGAGACCTGGAGGCCGGAGTTAGTCCAGACTGGAGATTGCTCCTTGTGCGTTGACTTCATGAGGAATTCTTAGTTTGTTGTATATAGCTTATTTTATTAAATAGAAAGGGGGAGATGAAGGAGAGAAACCTGTTCTTTAGGATCCCAAGTGCGGGAGCGAATGGTCTCGTGAGAGAACAGGTGCCGTTAATTCACTAGAAGAGCAACCACCTCGTGCAGGAGCTTAATTGCTACCAGATGAAAAAGATCCTGTGAACAGACTCTGGGAGGAGATACATAAACGAGCCCAGAACTGGCGGCTGGGCGGATTAGAGACTTGGGATAGATTTGACTGTTTATCGCTGTCCTTCAAGACGCTCCTAGAAAAATCTGCTTGAGAGAAGGCTTCAGAGCTCCGGCTCCTGCTAAGACTCTAAGGTCTTATTACCCCTGGTTCCAGTAAAAAAAAAAAAAAAAATCCTGCAGCTCCCGATTGGAAAATCATTCCTTAGGACTGATATCCTTAAGGTTTTGTTGTTGTGTCAATTAATCTTCATTTCCTACTGTTTTGGTTAATCTTGCTATAATTGACATAGGCTCTGTCAATAAGTTGTTAATAAAATATTTTGGTTAAAAAAATTAAGTCTACACTCGTGGCTTGATCAGCCTGCTTTCTTTCTTTCTATTTTTCCCATTAGTTATTAATTTATTTACTTTACATCCCAATTGTAGCTTCCCCTCCTTCCTCTCCTTCCAATCCCTCCCTCACACCTCCCCTCTCCCTATTCCCCCCTCTTTCTCAGAGAAGGGGAGACCTCCCATGGGTATCATCAACCCACCTTGTCCTGTCAGGTTGCAGCAGAACTAAGCACATCTTCTCCTGTTGAGGCTCCACAAGGCAGCCCAGTTAGGGGAAAGGGATCCAAAGGCAGGCAACAGAGTCAGAGACAGCTCCAGTTGTTAGGGGACCCACATGAAGACCAAGCTGCACATCTGTTACATATGTGTAGGGAGCCTAGGTCCGTTCCATGCATGCATGCTCTTTGGTGGTTCAGTCTCTGTAAGCTCCTATGGGTCCTGGTTAGTTGATTCTGTAGGTTTTCTTATGCCCATGACCTCTCTGGCTACTTCAATCCTTCCTCCCCCTTTTCCACAAGGTTCCCCGAGCTCCACCTAATGTTTGGCTGTGGGTCTCTGTATCTGTTTCCATCAGCTGCTGGGTGAAGTCTTCAGAGGACAGTTATGCTAGGCTCCTGTGTGCAAGTATAGCAGAATATTATTACCAATGTCCGGGCGGGGTGGGCTTTCTCTCATGGAGTGGGTCTCAAAGTTGGGCCGTTGTCGTTGGTTGGCCATTCTCTCAATTTCTGGATCCGTCTTTATCTTTGCACCTCTTGTGGGCAAGACAAGTTTCGGGTCAAAGGTTATGTGGGTGGTGGCTTGGTGCTCCCATTGTTTCTTTGGAAGTTTTGTCCGGTTACAGGAAGTGGCCATTTCAGGTTCCGTTTCTCCTGTTGCTAGGAGTTTTCGTTAGGGTCACCCTCATAGATTCCTAGCAGTTTCCCTTGTCCTAGATTTCTGGCTCATCCCAGAGATGCCCCTCACACACACATAAATTTTTTATCTAAAAAAATTTTTAAAAAAATAACCAACCAACCAAACACACATGCACCAGACATGAAACATGCTATTGATATGACCACTCTCATCCCTCACAACCATTCCAATTACAAAATAAAACCAAAAGGAGGGAATAGAGCTAGTGACTGTTGGTGACCCAGGGCTCACCTTGGCTTAGTTCCCTCCCATAAGATTCTGGGAGCTGTGATCTCCTCCTCTGTGAGATAAGGGTGGTAACATTTGCCAAGGTACAGAAAACAAGCAGGCAGAAGGTACCAAGGGTGGACAACGGGCAGTGGGATGGAGGACACAGAGGAAGAAGCACCGAGGAGGGGCAGAGTGGGAGGTGCCAGAGGCCTCCTAGGAAATTGTGTTTGGGCTCAAAAGTGAAACAGCTGCGAAGGGATGGGTGGCTGAGGAGAAGGATCTGGGGACTTAACTCCCTGGCCTCACTGGCTGGGAATAGCTGCAGGAAGGCTTCCTGGTAGAGGCAGCTCCTTAACCACTATGAAAATGAAGGCCAAGGGGCGTGTGGGCAGGAGTGGGAAGGAATTCCTCCAGGGGATACAGATGTGTGGCCTCCGTGTGCTAACTCTGCATCTGCTGTGGACCATGAGCCCATCCTGCCTGACCAGAGCGCCTCAGCCTCAGCACATGGAGTCCTGGCTGTCCCTGCCCTTCTGGGAATTCTGATTGCCATGACATCCTCAAAGGCGTATTTACCTTTTCGAAGAGAGGTCCCAGGCACTCCGTAGCCAGGGAACCAAGTACACAAGGAATAAAAAAAAATAAAAATAAAAATAAAAATAAAAAATGGAGTTAAAGAAACTCAAAATATGGTTCCATAGGAGCTCCGGTCCTGGAACTATGCATGGTCCTACACATTCAATGGGAGGCACCCCAGAAAAAAGGATCACAGGAGCCCAACTTTGCAGGTAGCCATTATTGGCTCAGTCAGACCAAACAGGTGAACAACTAACCACTCTCCCAACACTCCTTCCTCAGGAGGAAAAAAAAAAAAAAAAAAAAAAAGAACTGTGGTCGGACTGCTGCCGAGGCTCCTCCCACAGTGTAAAGTGAACCAGCGTGGAGGGCAGATGTGAAGCTGGTACTGATGAGAGTTGTTGATGGAGTGTTGTGTGAGGAACACAGGAGGTGCTTAATAAAGGATGGATGGTGGGTAGACAGGATGGATGGATAGACATGTGGACAGATGGATGGATGGATGGACGGTGGGACAATGAGGGATGGGATTTTAAAAAATGGCTGTACGAGGGGCTGGAGAGATGGCACACTGGTTAAGAGAATTTCTGCTCTTGTGGCTGGAGTTCCCAACATCCATATTGGTTGGCCCACAACCACATGTAATTCCAGTCCCAGGGAATCCAATGCCCTCTTCTGACCAACTTGTGCACCTGACCATATGTATCCATATGTATGTATACACACACACAACACACAACACACACACACACACACACACACACACACACACACACACATCTTTTTAAAAAAAGAAAATGGCTGAATGAGAGGGATAAACAGGAGGACCTTTAAGCCGGAAGATAGATGGCTGATGGGCAAACAGATCTATGGATGAAGGCAAGCAGGGCTGTGTGGGGGGATGGGAGTCAGCAGGAATGAGTGCAGTGATGAATCAGCAAGCCACTGGGGAATGGGGAATGGACCTGGAAACAAATGCCAGGTGAGTAAGCTAGGGCCTGGGTACATGACTAACCCAGAACTGCAAACCCAGCTGCCAGGAGAAAGCAAGAGTGAGCAAGCAGCCCGCAGCCTGCACAAGAGGCTTTGAGCCTCTGGCAGGAAGTGCCGCCTCCCAGCTTCCTGAAGAGTTGTGTGTCTTCAGAAAAGCCTGGAGGTGGAAGCGTGCTCCACCTCTGCACCCCGACAACATTCCTCAGCTCCACAGCCCTGGCACTGAAGTATCGGCCTGGCCGGCTTGGTGACTCAGACCTGTGGGCTCCTGCATCTGGCAGCCTGCCGACACCTCCCTAGGCTGCCTGAGATCTGAACAACCCTCTTCCTACTGAGCTCCTTCTGGGTCCCTCACACCAGGAGATCCTGGGGGAAAAGTCCTGGGCTCAGAAACTGCTCCATACCTCTGTGTTCCCCGCCGCCGCCCCACCCCCCCCCCCGCGCCTCTCCCACATTACCCCAGGACAGTGCTATTCCACTCAGTGCAGCATAGTGGCGCCTCATCCTGGAGGTGACCCTCAGCGTTTACTTCTGAGCTGTGGGACTTCTGGCAAATGCCTTAACCCCTCTGAATCACAGCATTCTCATTTAAATGAAAACGTTGCCTGTCCTGAGTGTTGGTGTAAGTCCTCAGAAAAACCCGCTCCCCGTGCACATGAAGCACAGTGCCCCTTGTTTCCAAGGGCTTGACTAGGTGGGTTTTTTGTTGTTGTTGTTGTTGTTTGTTTTTCCAGCTGCAAAGTGCCAGGCAAGCCCTGCACTCAGAGTACCACATGGGTGTCCTTCCATGCAGACACTAAAGTCCTAACCCCCAGGATCTCAGAATGTGACCACATGTGGAAACAGGAAATCAAAAATGAGCTATCAGAGCAGGCTACGGTTCAGCGTTAAGCAGGGTCCTTGCACAGAGGGTAAATCTAGGGGATACAGCGTGCAGACATCCAGGGCGACTGTGTGAAGGCAGGTTTGATGGCATTGCCTCAAGCCAAGGAACCAAGTCGCAGCCGCCAGATGTTGGGGAGCCCAGGAGGGACTCTGATATACAGCCTTCCGTGGACTCAGCCTGCCACACCCTCACCTCACACCTGCAGCTTCCGCCGCTGCTCAACCACTCAGAGATAGCGGCCTGGCCCTGAGCCTGCACTATGGCTCCCTCGGGGGGTCTGAGCTGGTTCTGCAGATGAAGAGGCTCAAAGCAATGGTCAGGGGAGAGTGGGAGGGGAGGGGCTGGGAGCAGGAGTCCTGGCCTGCACCCCAAAGTTCAGAGTGGAAAATGAGGGTATGACTGCCAGTGTGACAAGGAGCATAGGGCAGTGTGAGAGACCTAGAGACTGTCAGAAGGTTCAGGCGTGGCCATTGCATCCCACTGGTAGGAGAGAAGCCCCACCCAGCAGCATCAGCGTGGCTCGGATCCCAAAGGGCAGCTACACAGGATGAAGGGACTCAGCTAGGACCGCATGGAGCCACAGGTAGTTTTGGGGGCGTGGTGGGGCTTCTGATGGGAGCTGTGGGCAGATCATTCTGACGGGACAGAAGGAGCAGTAGCAAATGACCACAGATGAGCAAATCAGGCTCTGTCCTCTCCGGGGAACATCTTCAGTCTTTGTGGTTTCCAGTGGGATGTTGGGGGAGGGACATGGTGATATTAGATGGTACCGAGGAGGCCTCCTCTCCCCTAGCCCATCTTCCTGTGGCCTTAGGGGTAACCAGAAACACTGCAGGAGACTTTAGGGATTATCCAAGGCCCAGGACCTTAAATTGCAACCAGGCACAGTGGCACATTCTTTTAATCCTAGCACTCTGGAGGCAGGGCAGGCAGGTCTCTGTGAGTTTCAGGCCAGCCTGGACTACATAGCGAGTTCCAGGACAGTCTGGGCAAAAAGAAAAAAAAAATTAAAAATCTCTCACCATCTGAGGGTCAACACCTGGCTCAGGAGTCACTTGGGCTGGTTTTGACTCCCTGCTCCTCCAACATGACTTGGCAAAGTTACTCAACTGCTATGCCTCAGTCTCCCTCTCTGTAACTTGGAGATAACCAAGATAAGCTCCTAGAATTCTTATTAACAACAGTCCCGCGTGGAGCGCCGAGGAGAGCATGGCTCACATAGTTAATACTCCTACGTGGTTCTGTGGTGAGTGGCCCACAGCAGACACACTGTACACATTCCCACTGCAGTCTAATCAAGGGCCGAGCTCTCTATGTGACACTGAAAGGTAACAGTGCTTGCCTTAGCCAGCAGACAGAATGGCGGGACGGTCCAGAGAGAGTCACTGAGAACAAATGGACATCAGAAGCTCCGTCAGGGCACAAGAACGCCCCCATTTCTTTAATAGGTACCTAGAAGCTCTTGTGAGTTGAGCTAGCCAGCTTTCCCCCATAAGCCACTTGGGCCTGGCTCCTCCCTGAAGATTTCCAGGTCCTCTGTGATGATGGAGTTGAGAATGGAAGGTTTGGCCAGAGGCTCGGCAGGTCTGACTATTGGAGGTCCCAGGAAGGCTCCTTGGTCGCTAGTGCTCTCTTCCCGCCATCCACTTGGGCCCAGATGACACCTAGATAAACAAGCCAGCAAGTGGTTCTTGAGATAGGAGTAAAGGATCATTTGGTGGAAGTTGGGAGAGGACAGGGACCTCTGGATCCGCATGTGACTCGGTGATACTGTGCTTGCCTAGGAGGCTTGAGCCTCAAAGGCACTACCAAGACACCCAAAAACCTTAAAGACAGCCATAGCCAAGAGCCAGATCAAACACAGAGGCTTCTGACTGTGCGGCCATGTGTGATTTCAACAGTCATGAAGCCCGCCCTGTGCGCCAACTCAAGCACATGCTTACGTATGAGTTTTTCCAGAGAAAGGGCCTGTGGCCTAGAAAGGTTAACCGTGGACCCTGAGACAGGGTGAGGGCTCAGTCAGGGACCCTGTTTCTCAGTCCCACCTCCCCCACCCCTCAATCATCCTCACCGCCCCCCAACCTCCCCATCCCCACCCCCGCCAACCTTCAGGCAGACTAGAGAACATAACGCTTGGCCACACTTCACAGGAAAGCTGCTGTGAGGGCAGAAAGGAGCAGATGTAGACACAGTGGAGATGGAGACAGTCACTAGGACCTGCTGCCTGGCCGGATGTGAAGGGGCCTGCAGGCTGAGCCCTGATCCATCTACTGTCTGTTGTGCGGAGGGAGGGAGGAAAGAAGAAGGGACAAGGCCCTTGGACTTTGCTTTGTGGGTGGCATTGGGAATGGAGAATCCCACCCATCCCAGACATGGAGAGCTTAAACAGGCAGATGACAGAGCTCACAGGAAGATTAGAGTGACAACGTGTATTTGGGGGCCTCTGGCTGGAAGTGGCATTAGCCCAATGGGAATGAGTGCCAAGGCTCTGTTCTGCTGGGTGAATTCCTTTTTTGTTTGTTTGTTTGTTTGGTTGGTTTGGTTTTTCAAGACACGGTTTCTCTGTGTAGCCTTTGTTAGAGTTTTGCCTAGTTTGCCTAGCAACCTGTGATGTCATTGACTACCTGCCGTTAGGCATGGCCCTACCCACCTCTCTCTCTCTTTCTCTCTCTCTCTCACCTTCTTACTTTCTCCTCTCTCTCCCTCTGTTTCTTGTTCTCTCTCTTGCTCTCTTGTCTCTATTTCCCTATCTTTCTCTGTATCTCTGTGGTACCCCTCCCCCTTCCTTCTCTCCCCATGCTTATACAATAAACTTCTCCATATAATATCTGTTGTGTGGTGCATATCGCATATTTCATTTGTATTTCAGCCTTGGCTTTCCTGGACTCACTTTGTAGACTAGGCTGGCCTCGAACTCAAAGATCCACCTGCCTCTGGCTCTCTGAGTGCTGGGATTACAGGTGTGCGCCACCACTGCCCAGCTTTCTGGGTGAATTTCTTAACCACCCTGACAACTCCAAGTTCCCACCTGTACATGAAGGTGAGAATATCATTGATACAGCTTTCACAGTGAGCATGTGGAAGGGACACTTGGCACATTCCAGGACCATCAGCCCAGGAGGAAGACTGGTATGGGAGGGTTTCTGCCAATGTGCATGGAACTCCCCCCGTGTTTGGCAGGCAGGACTTAGGGTGTTTAGACCCAGCATTAGTGCAGAGTCAGGGGGCCTTGGAGGGGGGCACTGTAATGTCCAATATTGGGGGAACCCTCTGACACAGTGACATTTGACATTACCTCTTAGGAGGTAAGAAAGTATACCCACCAGCTGTGTGAGGGTGGAAGCATCTAGGCAGGGAGAAGAGTCAGTACAAAGGCCTGAGATCAGAGGGGAAGAAGTGGAGCCTTGTAAGGAAACTCCTTATGGCAAACCAGGCAGGCAGCTGTCCACCAGGGGACAGTGTAGGGAGCAAGTGAACTTGTGCCAACATAGAAAGGACTTCAATGCCATAGACCCACAGGAGTGCTCCCCACCCCACGCAGAGGGTGAGGCTCAGAGGATGGCAAAGTCTTCCTCTGTTGTGCAGAAAATGTCCACCACAGATTCCTTCCCCAGATGTCTGTGGCCTGAAGACTATTCCCTTACAGAGAGTGCACCTATGAGCTTAGCTAAAACTTCCTCCTTGCTCAGCTGTGCACCATGGCCCCTGCCTCCTCATCCAGCTGTGCACCACGCCCCTGCCTCCTTATCCAGCTGTGCACCACGGCCCCTGCCTCTTCATCCAGCTGTGCACCATGGCCCCTGCCTCTTCATCCAGCTGTGCACCATGGCCCCTGCCTCTTCATCCAGCTGTGCACCACGGCCCCTGCCTCTTCATCCAGCTGTGCACCATGGCCCCTGCCTCTTCATCTAGCTGTGCACCATGGCCCCTGCCTCCTCATCCAGCTGTGCACCACGGCCCCTGCCTCTTCATCCAGCTGTGCACCACGGCCCCTGCCTCTTCATCCAGCTGTGCACCACGGCCCCTGCCTCTTCATCCAGCTGTGCACCATGGCCCCTGCCTCTTCATCCAGCTGTGCACCACGGCCCCTGCCTCTTCATCCAGCTGTGCACCATGGCCCCTGCCTCTTCATCCAGCTGTGCACCACGGCCCCTGCCTCGTCATCCAGGTGTGCACCATGGCCCCTGCCTCCTCATCTAGCTGTGCACCATGGCCCCTGCCTCCTCATCCAGCTGTGCACCACGGCCCCTGCCTCCTCATCCAGCTGATGTATACTGTAGACCCTGCCTTCTTATTCAACACTACATAATAAAGTTTCTCCAAGAGTCCAGTTCCAGCCTTTCTACGTCCATGTGTCCGCCCTTTCTTCATACCCTCACTGCCCCAGTCAGGTCAAGTCCCCGAAGTCATGAAGAGCATGGCAGGATAGCTGGTTTTTCAGCAAGGCCAGCACACAGGGTGTCCATTCAGCAAGGCAGCCTGCTCCAATGGTCAGCTGCTAGTGTCCATTCAGCAAGGCAGCCTGCTCCAATGGTCAGCTGCTAGGGCTTTATGCAGGCCCTGGGTCCTTTGGCAAAGGCCTTACCTGGTACAGCAGGCTCACCGGTGGAGCCTGTCCTCCTGGCCACAGAGTGTCGCCTCACAGCCTGACTCAGCTGGTCCTTTGCTCCAGGGCTCCCAGTTGAAGCATAAATCTGAATCATTTTCCTTTGAATCTGTGGAGACCAGAGACAAAGCTTCTGCAGTGGGCTCAGCCTATGGTGTTCCCCAGCTCCAAAGGAGTCACCTGCCAGACCTGGGGTCCCTGTGGCTTTTATGAAGCCAGAAGCTGGGGGGCCAGCTCTAAGACTTCATGGCCTAGGATGGAGAACAGGGGGGGACCTAGAAAGAAGATTGTCTTGGAAAGAGTGGCCATATCCACCTACTAAAAACAGAAGAACCCAGGAGGTGCACGGATGTCCCCACTGCTGCAGTCTGAACGGGAAATGGCTGCACAGGATCATGGGAGCTCCTGGTCTCCAGCTAGTGGTACTGCTTTGGAAGGCTGTAGAAACTGCAGGTGGTGGAGCCTCTGAAGGTTGAGGAGCTGGGGACCACCTGGAGGTTTTTATAGCCCTGCTCCTCTTACCTTTTCTATGCTTCCACACTGAGAATGTGATGTGACCCAGCACTCCAGGCTGTGCCACTCCCTCTCCATCATGGTCCCTTCTTAAACCATGAGCCAAAATGAAACCTTCCTTCCTCCAATAGCTTTTGTCAGTTTTTTTGGGTTGGTTTTTTTTTTTTTTTTTTTTTTTTTTTTTTTGTCATAGTCATGAGAATGGTAGGTAATGCATCTGCCAGTATTGGGTGCTGTCCAGGAGAGACACTGAGTCACTGGCCTGTCCACCCTTCATTTTCTAGGTCAGTCATTACCAAATAGCTATGGTTTCTGCTGTTTGGTGGTGAACACACGTGTGTGAATGCAAGAACTCCTGAAAGCACCCACGTCTATCAGGAGAGGACTGGATGACTCAACTGTCACTCCCTTGCCAGGAGACCTGGTCCAGCCACTCAGTGGCACATGTGAAGTGGATGGATGACCGAAGTCTTATCTGTATCTCTCAGCAAGATGCTAGAAAACTCGAGGCCTGGACTTCCTGAGGCTACAGCCCACCTTGGGCCAGCATGATGGCAGAACACGCAGGGAAACTAAGAACTAGAAGGCAGCGCTGCCAGGGTGCTGCCAACTTCCCTGAAGATCAGAGGGCTCATTTCAAAGGTGGAGGTGAGGTGTCTTCTCCAGAGAAGCCACCCAAAGCCAGCCCTACACTCCCTTCCATGGTGACAAAACCACCATCGACTCAGTCAGCACTGGCTGAGCCTGCAAGCACCTACTATGTACCATGCGCACAGGTACTTTGCTTTCTGCACCAAGAGTTCTAGGCCTAGTAAAGCATTTCTTCAGTCTAAAGGTGCGTGTGTGTGTGTGTGTGTGTGTGTGTGTGTGTGTGTGTGTGTGTGTGTTGGGGAAGAAGGGGGTATGGTTACCTTCACTTGTGGTGAGGATACTGAGGCTTGGGCAGTCCTGGTCTAAAACCACACAGTCAATAGATGTGGCACCAGGATTTGACGTTTGCACTGATAACTGTTCAGAGGCTGTGACCTTGGGCAGGTTGCTTCCCCTCTCCAAGCCTTGGTTTCCCCCCCCCCCCCCCCCCCCGCCTCGGTAAGCTGTCCTGGACTTGTTTTGTAGACCAGGCTGGCCTCGAACCCACAGCGATCCACTTGCTTCTGCCTCCCAAGTACTGGGATTAAAGGCGTGCGCCACCACCACCCTGGCCACAATAAGGATTCTTTCATGGGGTTATCCTCAGGATTGGAGGCGGTGATGTGTGTCTGGTCTCATGTATTGTGATGCGAACTGCTGGCTCACCAGATCTTGTTACTGTCCTGAGCCTTGCCTCCCTGCTTGGCTAAATAAATACACCTGGGCAGGACAGCAGGAGGGGGCGGAGGGTGAAGGTTCCATGGGGTTGGGGCAGAGAGAATCTAAGGAAGGAGAGATGGGTTGGAAAAAGAAGGAGGAGGCCGCCATGGGTGAGGTGGAGGAGAAGCACATGGTCAGTATGGATGGAGGATTCAGCCCAGATGACAAATACTAGCAAGCGTTTGGGATCGTGGATGGGAGGTAGCTCGGCAGAAATGATTAGAGGCAGATGGCGTGGGACGGAGACTGGGAGTTATTGGAGGGTAAGCTTACAAGGTAATATATCTGCCTTGCCCCAGGAAAAGGCTTATTCTAAAACACATCGGGTAACTGTATTTTCATGGATTGCTAGTGGATTAGAAAATACTGCTATAATGATAACTAGCCTAATAATAAACATTTATTAGGCCACACTTACAAATTAACAGCAACAGATATGCGTCACACGCATAGTATGACTTTAAATGGCCAAAAGAGGTTACCTTTACTATTCAAGGAACAAGACTGATGCCATACCCCAGAGAAATATGAGTCTTGAGAGGGGGTCTCCCCAAGATCCCAGATCCCTTCTGTGTGGATGGCCTGATCCCCTGTCTTTACCACCTGAGTGCTGCAATGCCTGGTTTTTTGCAGTGCTGGCTTCCTGCGTGCTCTGCAAGCGTTCTCCCAACATACACCCCCAGCCCGAGATAGCTTCCACAGGCAGCGCACAAGCACTTGGATCCCCTAACTACCAGGCCCAATGAAGGAGGGCTCTAACTCACCCTGAAAGCGAAGTGAATAAGTTTAAAACATGCTTTTCAGAAACCTGAGTGAGGCTCTCCGAGGCTCTCGCCAGGAAATCACCATAATGAAACCATTAGCAAGCCACACACAAGATGGATCATGGGGCAGGTTGTGCAGGGTTGCCTCAGTAACTTGTGACCAAAGCTGGCAGCAAGCTGGGCACTGTTGCCCAGTCGGCCTAAGGTCACAGAGCCAAGAAACAAAGAAAGAAAAGTCTCTGGGTTAAGGGAGATGTTCATGGGGACAGGGTACCTCTTGCTGTATCCCACCCGACCTACCCCTAGCTCTATCATTGCCAGTTATGTCTGGGCCTTTGGCTTACAGGTTCTCAACCTTCCTAATGCTGTAACTCTTTAATACAGTTCTTCGTGTGACGACCCCACCATAAACTTTTTCTTGCAACTTTGTAACTGTAATTTTGCTACTGGAATGAATCATAATGTAAAGATCTGATATGTGACTCCTGTAAAAGGGTCATTTAAAAACAAAAAACAAACCAAACAAACAAACAAAAACCACTGAAGGGGTCACGATCCACAGGTTGAGAACCACTGCTTTAGCTACTCTTGCTAGTGAGCTGAGGTCAGGACCATTGTCAGCAAGTTTCCATGACCCTGTGTCCCAGAGAAGGCCAGCTCTTCTGAGTTTGGTCTGGCCAAAAAACCAACAAACAAAAAAACAGGGTGGAAACAGCAAAGGCTGCTATGTCCTGCTGGGCAAGTTGTTTACAAAAACATACAGGGACCGTCTGAGTGAAGCTGAGAGCTGGCCTGCTGAGGCTCTGCTCAGGGCCTTTTGCACAGCAAGGGAGCGCCTTTTTCTAAGTCAGCAGGCCAGCCTATGCACTAGCAGTGGCCCTGGGGGGCTGCAGACAAGCACAAGAACACTGCTTCAAACTCGGGGGTGAGGGGGGTGGGCGACTCCAGCTAGAGACCCCCAATGGCCATCATGATGGTGCACAACTTTAACAACCAAGCGCTCAGTAGGCAAAGGCAAGAGGTTCTTAGTTTGAGACCCTACATAGTGAGGTCCAGGACAGCCAGGGCCACGTGGTCAGACACTATCTCAAAACACAAACAAATAACAACGACAACAACAAAACAATAAAAGAGAGGAAGGAAGGGCCTTTCCCCCCCCCCCTTAGAGTTAAGCTGTACTTAAAATGCTGTGCAACCCCCCCCCCCCTTTCTGCAGTTGTTTATCCTCTTTAGGCCCCTGCCCAGCTCCAAAATAAAGAGTTTAGCCTGGACCACCTTACCTTGACTAAGCAAGAAGTGTAGCCAGACGATCATCAAGAACAGCAGCAAACTCACGGGCAAGCAGAGCCAGAAAACCAGGAACGAGAGGGTGAGGTCATTCACCAGTGGCACCAGAGGGTACTTCATTGTGCACCTGTGGCCGTGCGGGTGGGCCACCTGGATTGCCGTCTGCCCCGAGAACCTAGCAGCTTGGCCAGGCTCTGCTCTCAGCCCAATTGTGACTTACAATGAGTATGATGTAACAAGGAAGTCACAGTGTCCTTGGGCAGAGAGAGCCTGCAGGGAAGTAAGCCGAGGGGGCCTGGCTTGGAGAGGCCCAGGCTTCTGAGAAGGATGGCCAGGGCTGGACTGGCCCAGCAGCTGCTGACCTATTGTGAGCCTCTGACCTTCTTATGAAAGAGAACTGAGTAATCCTAAAGTCAGGGACAAACTTCAACTCATGTGAGATACTTGCACTCTCAAGGCTAGGGTGTGACGAGGAACCAGCTAGGTCCCTAGGTCCTGCCTCTCAGTAGCACATACATACATATACTGCCAAGCTCCTGAGACCAAGGACTGTAGACAGAGGACTGTAGGGAAAAGAGGGAGCTCTGCTGAAAGGTAAGAGGCTAGGTAGCTCCACCAACAGTTGCTGCCCAACAAAGACAGGTCCAGCATTGCCACACTGCCCACCCCACAACAGGTCTCAAATCTGGCTGTTGTGCAGTTGGGCTGTGTGGAGTCTCCGAAGTTCAAGAGAGGAGATTTCAGTGGCGATGCGTAAAACACTTGCTTCACAAGCATGAAGCCCAGAGTCAGGGTCTCCGGAAGCCACGAACAGTCAGGTGGGCTTGTTGGCCTGCCTGTAATCCCAGCAGAGGCAGGGAACCCTAGAGCCAAGCTGGCTAGCAAGAATCGCTGAAGAAGCAGGTTCCATTAGCAAGAGTGCCTGCCTCAATATATAAGGTAGAGATTGATGAGGAAAATACGTTGGGTGCAAACCCCCCTCCATATACACACAAATGGGACCATATATTGTTAGAACATTATAGGCTAAATTCATTGGGCCACTTACTGTGTGGCCACAGAAAACTAACACGGTAATTTATTTTGGCATTTCCCCACTTAGCCTTGTTCAGAGTTTTAGTGAGGGACTTCTAAAAGCTTGCCCTCTTATGTCAGTGGACAAGACAACTCAAATACCATCCTCCTCTTACCTGGTCTGTCAATCATCTATCCAAGTATTTACTAAAACTTGTGGCAGGAAGTAGGCACAGAGGGTGAGGAGAAATCTGTTATAGACTGGCTGGCGTACTATCTTCTGAAGATGGATGGGGCCAGGAGGTAGATTAAACATGCCAGCTCCTATGCTTATCCTTAGACACTGAGGCTGAACCCGAGGGTGAGTCAGGACTGAGGGGAGGCAGGCTGGACTTAGGAGAACACAGCATCTCACAGCTGAAAAGCACAGGTTGAAGTCAGTGGATCTAGGGTGGGAAGCTAATGTATCAAGTCAGGTGTTAGAGATTGAGTCACGGGGGAAGGGGAGCCAGGCCAGGCTGAGTAGGGGGAGAAGAGCTGATAGTTGACCTGGTGGCTTATAGGGAGTATCAGCTTCACAAGGGGATGGACCCACAAAAAAGGTCTGGTCAAACAGTATTCAAACGTGCACCGAGGAGCAGCACACAGCAGGCTGTGCACAAGGCAGGCCTAGAGGCCAGAAAAGAGCAGCTGGGCTGAGGAGTCTAGGTGCTGGGTCAGGAGTTATGTCAAAGCTGAGTTACAGAGGTAGGAAAACTTGAACACATGTTTTTGGCTATGAAACCTTCCCAGACACCAAAATGGGACCACTGAAGTCAGCTTCTTCGGCCAAGGGGCCCAGCTGGAGGTCCTGTGGCTGGCAAGCAGAGCTGGTGTAAGAAAAATGCAGGTGGCGGCTCTTGGGTCCCAGGAAGTTCGGATGCAGCAGAAGAGCAGCTTGTGGGATTGGTGCCACATTGGAGGGGTGCTCTGGGTGACAGCAGGCATTTCAACAGCTTTCACTTGTTTCCAAGACTCACTAAGCCATCACCCAGGCTCATGGCCCCAACACCTTCCCCCTGATAGTCTCTGCAGCCAACCTGTGCAAAAGGGCAGTGAGGGAACAGGGTGACATGTGTGCCTTCGCCCTTAGGAAATGCCTGCTCTGCCAGTTTTCTCTACACACAGAACCCCCCAACTCCAATGTTTGTACCTTAATGCTATATGCCCCTGCAAGCATTAGAACAGCATGTACTTTTAAAATTATTCGACTTTTGAGTATTTCTGGAAAACCCAAACCAAACCAAACCAAACCAAACAAAAACAAAAAAACCAGAGTGAAAACCTAGATTAGTTAAAACCGAGCAGACCCTCCTCAAGAGTATGACTTGAATGCCCATGCAGGAGCCAGCCCCGTGGCCTGTAACCAAAAGCACACACTGAGTTATGAGATAAGAAAGCTCCTTGAAATTTAATTGACTGCATGTATTACATTCAGTATCCCGTGGGTTTCTTGTGGACAGCTCTGTACCTTCTTCCCAGGCTGACGCAGATCCAACCCAGGCAGCAAGGGACACAGGCACAGCTTCATATTTACATCTCCTTTACTTTACAAGTCAGTGGCAGAAATATTTACAGAAAATACAATAGGAAAAAGATCACATCTTGGCAATATACCGAAATTCATACAAATTGTAAATATGGTTTCGAGCAAATAATGATACTTAGTTTTTAGCCACAACTGCCAAGCCCTTCAGAGGAGGAAGATGCCTTGGTCACTGTGGGGACAAGGAACTTGATTTGCTTCAACAAATAGGTATTGGGCGCCTACTGTATGCAAGGCACTGTGGAATCCCAAATTACACCTTTTCCCTCACCATTAAAAAACATGTCTGAAGAACAAGAGTGGCTATTCTGAGAAAACCCTATGGCTCTACCCGCAGTGAGACCAGCAACTCTGCTGCCCAGGTGGCTGCCTCAGGAAGAGGGTGTGTCAGAAGTGCTGGGACCAGACCAGCAGATGCTGATGGTCACACTCAACACAGATCTGGCCTGAACAGGCTTTAAATGCTAAGGGACGATTGCTGCCAGGAATAACCTCCAAGAGAGTTGTCACACCTACCTGCTCTGCCCAAGGCCCACTTTGTGCGGGAAGTTCCACTTTTCAATAGGAATAAACACTGGGAAACTCATCACTGTAGAAATCAGCCTGCAAAACCTGACTCTTCCCTAGCTCACAGACAGGGGAGCTGTTCCTGCAGGCTGTCCTACTACCTACCTGTTGGCCTGATCCCAAGAGGCCCAGGCAAAGTATAGGTATTTCTATAGGGGAGTCCAGAGATGGAGCTACCCTAAAATTGAGGAGCTAGAAGAGGGAGCTGCTCATGTACACATGTGCATGGCACATGCATCTGCATGGCTGGGGAGGGCTACCAGACCTCTGTAATTAATTCTTCATAAGAGTCCAAACAAAGGCCAGGAAGGTCTTAAGAGGCAACTCTAGACAAAAAGGGAGAGGTGGCTGTGAGGACTGAAGCAGCCAAAAGCCCTGTTTCCTGGGCTCCCAGTCAAAGTAGAACCACCCCTCCCACCCCCAGCTTTAGAAGTAAACAGAAGAGGCCACCAGCCTAAATATTCTTGGGAAATGTTTTCTTCTTTGAGAGCCTGGGCATCTAAATACAGCAATTGAACAGTTAAGTCACCGTTCAAACTGGTCCCAGTTTCCCCCAGTTTCTGGACCTGTGCTGGCAAACCTATCACGTCAACTACTGAGACTATCGTTAGGTGCAACAGACTCTCCTCTGACATGATTCTGTTCAAAGTGATCTTAGTGCAGGCAGGAGGGTGAGCAGGATTCCAAACCACTCTGAAAAAGGGCCTGGGCTCTTCTTACCCACTCCTTTGTAGGGTAGATGGGGTGCTGAGCAGAGGGTACCAGAGAGGGCGGCGCATTCCAGGTTCAGTTGGCTGTGCATACCAGGGAGGGCTCTCTCCCTCAAATGTATAACCCTCTTTCCCTGGGGAACCAACATGTGCCCCAGATTTCAAAGTGCATCTGCCATGGTTGTTCTCTTACCAAAATCATCAGAAATACAAAGAGCTATCAAAAATTAGAGCCAATTGAAGGGGAAGGGCCAGTAAGCCCACCCCAACACACATAATACATGTTATTTTTCCTGGTATCATTTAAACAATATGCAAACGACCATTTTTCAGAAGAATCACACCGAGGAAGGACATCTTTATCAGTTACTTAGAGCCTCTGGAATGTTGTAAGTTGCGTGTGTGTGTAGATTCTTTGTTCATCTCAGAGAGAGCAAGAACCCACTTTTCCCCATGAAGTCAACCTGGAAATATCTTAAGAGTTGTTCAACTTTACCTATTCTTGCTGAGTTACTAGATCTTCAGGGTGAAACTCACTAATCTGTACCATTCCCCACCCCATGACATTACTTTGCCTGACTTAAAAAGAAATAAAAAACAGAACACTATATGCCTTGAATGGAAACTGGACTTGTGGGGTGGGGGTGGGGGTAGAAAGGACATTAAGAACAAGGAAGACAAGGTGGGTGTCTGTACCTGAGTTGAGGGGAAAAGGGGTGGTGGTGGCAAACTACGGACCAAGGGCTGCTACAGCCACAGATCCTGCTCAGAGATGGCAGCACACAGACTTCTAGAATGGAGGCACCTGCACAGGGGAGCAAGTCCAATACTGACCCTAATATCCTTGGAAAGGAACAAAATCTCAAACCAAACGGGAGTGCTGATCTACAAAGTAATGACACAGAGGACCAGTGGGAACACTCCTGTTCAACTCTGCTTATTCCCTTGGACTATGAATGCCACTTGTTTTCTAAGACAAATAATCTTACTGAAGGAGAAAGAACATAAAAATAGGAATATACTGAGACTGTAACAGGAGTTCTTTTACAATAGTTTGGTTTTGGCCACCTCCTAAGCTTTGTCCCTGGCAGAAAAACAGCAGTGAGGTGACAAATATTACAGAGCCCTGGCAGGGAAATATGCCTTCAGCTGGCTAGGCCAGAAAACACAATAGCAGCAGCCACCTAAGGATGTGGCACTGACTTCTGTGGATTGTGGGCCAGGGACCCTCTAAAAGAGAGCTGAGTGAGTGGCAGTGAGACACTACTTCCTGGACCACAGATTAGAACCTCTCATCAACTACTGCAGCTTGCTACTTGGTCCTGAAATAAATAATGAAACCAAATAATTTTCAGCCCCTGCTTTGAGTTCACATTTCTTGGTATGTAATCGAGGAACCATGTCTAACCATCATCACACCATTAAACTGAACGTAATGGAGAAGGGAGGCACCGCTGCTCTCACAGTTTTTAACCCCACTAACATGACTAGTATACCCATCAGAGCACACAGCTGTGCCTCCACTTCCCATCTGTCTGCTAAGAAGCTGAGGCTGTGACAGATCTCCATGGCAACGAGAGGGACAACTTGATTAAATATGAAGAGAAAATAGGAAATATTTTAATGTCTGAGCAAAACCCATTTATGTTTCAACCTCTGTTAGTGTAACAGGGGTGACAAATGGATGTACACATGAGGACAACGCTGCAGCCTTTCCTGTTCCCCGGTGTCAACATGAGCCTAAAAGTTCTGGAAGATTCTGAGACAGATTTTAAATTTGAATACACCTTCCTAAAAAGCGAGGTATAAAACTATCTTCAGCTTCTAACTTGCAAACTTGTTGACACTACCAATGCATGTGTTTAACTGATGCATAAAAGCCTTTCTCCTCAAAAGGCTTATATTTTACTAAAATTGTCACTTTTAAAAGGAAGTTTATGGCTAAAATGCTTGGTGTCATTTTCAGCAGGAGTGTGACAGTGCAGGGCCCATTCACGAAATGGCTGGCGGTCTTCAAGCCAGTAGCTTCACATCATGTTTCTTCTGGTGAGTCAACAGTGAGCTCTTGGGAGTGATTCGCCTTTATTTTTACAGGATGGTCTGGCTTCGATGTGAGAGCCAACTCTGGAGTTCACTGACAAACTGTGCTCTAAGAACTGCAGTTCTTGAGTCCAACTTCCTGGAAAAGGGCAGTATAAAACTCTGGCTCCAACTGCTTATTCCGGTATTTGTTGACAATGTCAGTGATTTTCTGTTTCCGACGGACATGTGGTGGGCTATAGGAATCACTTTCCAGCCTCTTTCTTCTACAAATGTTTATTACGGTCTGCCTCACCAGAAAGCCTTGAAAACAGGAAAAAATAACGTCAGTAAGCTGTCAGGCTAACTGTATTCAGGATACCCATTTTCTGCCGTCCCATAATTTCCCACCTCAGGGATAACATGGCACCAAGAAAAAACTTCTGAGAAACATTAGCACAGGACCAAGGTCAAAGCCTGATCTCTCCAAGCTCGTGGCCAGTGCACCAGAATGAATGTTGTCCTTTCTAATCCTGGCAGTTAGTGAAGGCCCATTTGTACCACTAAATTAAACCTTAAACATAGCAAGCACACTCCCTACCCCTTCTTAGAAGGGCAGCAGCATTTTCTACATGCAGGAACTATTAAGGAATAAGACCATTTCCTTACTTTTACTTATTTGTGGCTTGTGAAAGCATTCAAAGAAGGAAGGCAAGGCAGTGGTGTACCCCATACTCCAATAACCTCCAAGCCATGCCCATGCAGGAGCACTATTTAAATTCAGTGAGATACACACACACACACACACACACACACACACACACACACACACACACACACACACACACCATGAAAGAAGGTTGGCAGGGCTTCAGTAGGATGAAGAGGAATGGAGGCAAGGTACTATGGGGTGAAAAGGACTAAAATTCCTTAAATACATGTATGAGACTGTCAAAGAATAAAATAAAATTTAAAGATGAGAGGGAAAAGAAGAAAACAAGGACCCAGCCTCCAGCACATAAAGCCCTTACCAAGTGCTCGCCGGCTGACTATCATCCCATCAACCAGAGGGATGACCATGTTAAATTTTCCAGTGGCTCCTTGAATTTTTATCCGGAACAATCCAGTGTTTAAAGGGTGGATGAAGATGACTGGGACTTCTTTTTCAAGAGTTGTAGACCTTAGGGAAGATAAGTATTTTTAGTTCAGACACACAAGAGCCTTTCCTATGTGGTGAAGGAACACATACCAGGGCCTGCGGACCTGCTGTTAGCCGTGTGTGAGCACAGTCTGCTCAGAATCCTCTTCCTGGGAACCCACGCTGCTGCAGCCTGCAACCACTGGCCATAAGCACTTGTTCCTGGGGCTAGGCTTTTTAAATAGCAAAGAGAGTCTGAAAACTATTCTAAGAAAAACACGTCTATGGATGTGGGGCAGAAAGGCCAGGCACATGTATCGCAGAGGGCTAAACATTTGACAGACAACTACAAGACTTTTGCTCAGCCCCTTGTTGTAGCTGTAGAAGTGTGGCTGTTACACTGTCAAGGCAGAGCCCAGAGTATGTGTGTGTGTGTGTGTGTGTGTGTGTGTATTTTTTCCCCCTCATAAAGACAGGGCTTGGGATAAATCTGGAAAACAGTATGCTAAGAGAATTAAGTCAGGTGTAAGAATACACATTCTATATAGTAGCATTTATTTGAAGAATATAAAATAAAGTCAGAGTACAAAGTACTTAAAGACAGAAATAGGAAGGTTTTTATTGGAAGAATATCAAATTTCAAATATGTAAAGTAAGTAAGTCCTAGAGGTCAATTTTCCACTGTATTGAGTAAAGCTATACCGTATTGTATAATTAAAAACCTAAGGGTCTGGAGAGAAGGCTCAGAGGCTAAGAGCACTGGCTGCTCTTCCAAAGGGCCTGAGTCCAATTTGCAGCAACCACATGGTGGCTCACAAATATCTATAATGTGATCTAATGCCCTCTTCTGGCCTGCAGGTGTACATGCAGGCAGAGCACTGTATACATAATAAATAAATAAGTAAATAAACACATAAATAAATAAATACATAAATAAATAAATCTTTAAACAAGGAAAAGAAGCTAAAAGGGCACGGCAAGTAGTGATGATGATGATGAAGAAGAAGAAGAAGAAGAAGAAGAAGAAGAAGAAGAAGAAGAAGAAGAAGAAGAAGAAGAAGAAGAAGAAGAAGAAGAAATGATAGCTACTGTAGGTGGCAGGAGGTTTCTGGGGGAAGAGGGGGGTGATAGGTATATTTATGGCATACAATGTGGTGATGGTTTCATGTATATATATATCTCCAAACTTAGCAGATTTAACACAGCAAATATGTACAACTTTTTATAATAATCATACTTTAATAAAGTAAATTTTTTACTTTTTTAAAAAAGGGTCTCACTATAAGGCCCACGCTGGTTTTCCCCTCTCCAGAGATTCTGGGAAGACTGGGACACTGACTGGGAGACCAATGGAACAGCTAACAGCTGTAGCGACTAGTCTACAAATACTCAAATGTGGGAAATAAGGGCCATAAGTATGCCATCTTGCTAGCCCTATCTTCCATTCTTCAGTTATAATTTTTATTTTGCTTATTTTTATTTTAGTAAGTATTTTGCCTGCATTTATGTATGTGCATGTGTGTGCCTGGTGTCTTCAGAGGTCACAGGAGGGAGTTGGATCTCCTGGAGCTGGAGTTACAGGTGTTTGTGAGCCACCATGTGAGGGCTGGGAACAAACCCTGGAGGCTCTGTAAGAATACATATTCTTATCCACTCAGCCATCTCTCCAGTTCCCAATTCTTTACTTTTTGCCTTTAACCACTGTTTCATTCTAATTCTTTTATAAAGCTGTAACCAGCAGACAAAAACAGAGAAGTGGATAAACTCACACACGTAAAGGACTATACCTCAGAGAAGTGCTACTATTTGCAGTAGTCTCCACACCAGTGCTGATCTCTGTCATCAGATCTGAGAGGGGAAAGTTTTCTGGAAGAAAACAACTGAGTTACTACCACCCGAGTCTGTCAAATCCATACAACTCCAGAGTCTGTGCTAACCATAGAAAAGCAACTGACGTTCGCAATATGCTTTGGCCGAGCTCACCTACAGGGCTTTTAGAGAATGACCCGGGGCTGTGAAGGCTTGGTCAGAAGCAGCTGACACTTTCTTATAAACTCTGAGCTGGACAGGGTTCTAGGCTAAGCATGTATTTCTGAGGTTCTTACACTGCTGACACAGAAATCCTAAGAAACTTATCCATGGCAGAACTTTTAGGGACAAAGGAAGCTATTGCACAAAAACTGTACAAAAAGGAAAAGGTGGCCCAGAGCTCCTGGGCATGTTGGGAACACTCGCTGGGAGACCAACACAACAGCTACCAGCTTCGTATCGGTCAGTCTATGCAATATTCACAACTAGGAAAGAAGGGTCACAAGCACGCCCAGCTAACAGGCTTCATGAAACTGAGTGGAGGCGGGGATACAAACCCAGGCTTATGAACGTCAAGCCCCTGCACCTGCCCCTTTCCGACTCTGGCTAGCCCCTGTCATCTCAGCCATCTCACACAGAGACGCCCCTTTCCTCACACAGTACCTATGTCATCGTAGCGCTCCACCCAGACTACAGACACTCTTGTCTCAGGCCCCAGGGGAGGCACAGGGCGACCTTGAGGCAGCTTCTTCATTCTGGAACTTGGACTGAGCTATATGAAAAGAAAAGCAGAAAGATTTTTTTCCCCAACTACCTGGTTAGACATTTATCAAGATGCCTACTGACATGTTTATGTCACCAGAGTCACCTTGGGAAGAAAATGTTAAATAAATTTGCTAAAAAAGTTCTTATTCTGGGGAGCTTACTCTAAAATGCAACATCAGGAAGTTATCCCCAGCTTCCAGATGAAGTGTTCTAGTAGTAATCTATACCTAATTTTCCTCAGTGGCCACTGGCATCTTTTACTTTTTAAATATACATTCAAGTAGTGCTACAATGACCATCCTTAGTTTTTAACATGCACTTGACCTCTTGCTACCACTTTATCCACTGAGCCACCTCCACAGCCCAATATGTATACTTTGTTCTGTATACTTAGTGATTCATTCATATTGTGGGATGGGAGGCTCTTTTCTAAATGCTTCTGGTATCAGGATTGGCATCTCTTTCCCCTAATTTTGGCGAATGTTATGATTTTACTGAAATGGTAAATTTAGTCTTCAGAATGAATTTAGGAAGTCTTTCTGTCTTTACAGTGAAATTCTCTTTTCCCTGTGCCCATGATTCTTAGGTCTAGTCTTTAAATAGTATCACAAACATCTTGAAAGTAGAGTTCATGTCCCAATTTCTCTATTTTGTTTTCAAATTCTGAAATGCTCTCAATTTGATCATTCACTTCTATTCATGAGGTTTTCCATGAACCGTCTATTCATCTTACTGTGTCTTTCATTTGTAGGATTTCAATTAGTTTGTTCTTCAGTATTTTTCATTATTGAATTGCCTTTTTTTTTAATACAGAGTTTCTCTGTGTAGCCGTGGCTGTCCTAGAACTCTCTTTGTAGACCCAGGCTGGCCTCGAACTCACAGAAATCCACCTGCCTCTGCCTCCTGAGTGATGGGATCAAAGAAGTGTGCCACCACGCCCAGCCCTTTACATTTATTTTTATGTGCATGCTACAGCATGTATATTGAGGTCAGAAGACATCTTGTGAGAGTTGTTTCTCTTCTTCCACCATGTGAGTGATCACACCTGAAGGACTCTGTTTAAGTCCACTACAGTCACTAAGTGAGCCTAGCTGCTGCTCTGGCCAGTGTGCTCTATGATGTCAAAGGGGCTCACTTCGTCCAGGACTTGCTGAGACTTTCTCCTCACCAGCAAATGGTAGACACGGGGTCAGGGTAGTGTCTACTTTCCCCATTCCTTTCAGTTGTGTTCTGTGAGGCCTTTAGCCTCATGAAGTTTAAAATCAGCCCATTTTTAGGTCATATAACTTGATATTATTACTAAATAGTTTTAATAGTGGAGACCTTTCTCTCCCCCTCCCCCAACTCCCAGAGACAGAGTTTTTCTCTGGGTAGCCTTGGCTGTCCTGGACTTACTTTGTCAACCAGGCTGGCCTTGAACTCACAGCAATCTGCCTGCCTCTGCCTCCCGAGTGCTGGGATTAAAGGAGTGAACTGCCACTGCCTGGCATGGAGACGTTTCTTAAGCATATATCTATACTAAAGTAATCTTCACAGCCATGCCTAGTGATGCAGCTGAGGCAGGAGAACAGCAAGTTCAAAGCCTGCCTGAGCTACACAATGTGTTCCAGTTAGCCGGGGCAACACAGTGAGAAAACATCTGGCTAGCATGTATGAGGCTCTAAGCTTAGTCTCCAACACTGGGGAAAGAGGGGGCAGTAATAATTTTCACTGTGGAAGGAACCAAACTAAAATCCTATATAAACCCAAGAGGGACTTTGGCCAGGTTTACACTTTGCTTTTTTAAAAAATTATTTGTTCTAAATCAATCTTCTTATAGCCTGAACATGTATTTTTGTTACCACTTACATGGTCATTTTTCAATAAAGATTAAGGGGGAAACACAGATAAAGAAATAAGAGCCAGCCAAGTGTGGTAGTGCATGCCTTTAATCCCCACAATCAGGGAGGTGGAGGCAGGTGGATTTTGTGAGTTCGAAGCCAGCCTGGTCTACAAAGAGAGTCTAGGACAGCCAGGGCTACACAGAAAAACCCTGTCTCAAACAACTGAAAAAACAAAACAAAATAACATCCACTGATAGGAAATATAAAAGCAAAAAGCTCTTGTATGTAGTGGAAACCATGTACCATACTCAATGGATTTAGTCATACACAGTACCCCCTTATCCATGGAGGTACACTCAAAGAGTCTTTTTTAAAAAGAGGGTTTTGAAAACTACAGTTACTACCTAATCCTATATGTATTCTTTTCTAGTGCACAACTACAAGAAAAACAAAAACACCCTTGAAATAAATGCTTCTACAACAACAATAATAAAACAGAACAATTACAATGTATTTCAATTAAAAACTTTTGTCAACTTGGTCTCTCTTTCCCTCAAGAAACCTTACCATGCTATGTCCATTCCTCTTTCTGTGGTGATCTAAGGTGATGCAGTGCCCACATGAAACACAGTGAAGCACTATGACAAAGTGCTAGGCATTGCTTCTGTTCCAATTGCTTGAATATAAGCATTGAGGTACTATATTCCATGACAGCAAGCCAATACTAAAGTGGGCATGGGGCAGCATATATGAGTATACAGATGCTGAACAAAAGGATGATTAACATTCTAGGTTTGAAGAGGCAGACCTTGTGAGATTTTACCAAACTATCCAGAATGCTGCATTATTTTAAGCTTACAAATTGCTTGTTTCTGCAATTTTCCTTTTAACATTTTTAGATCAGAGTTGAAAATGGATCACAAAATGGTTGAAAGCAAAGCAACAGACAAGGGAGAGCTGTAGTCCTTGCAGTCTCCAGAGTGCTGCCAGCTCCATATGCTCAATTCTTAGCTGAGTAATGTGAGATCACAAGTCTACAGACAGTTCCTACTGTATGCTTAGTGCATATTAAGGACAAAGAAAAGCCTCGGCTTAAACAGAAGTCAACAACAGAACCAACCGTAGTACCAGAATGTCAAAAACAAGGAAAATGCTGTCTTAGAACCAACTATTTATTATAGATTAGAATAATGAAAATTTGAGTTCATTTTAAAACACTTAATCAATCAGTACTTTGCTATACTCCCTACATTTAAAAAATAAACTTTCAGACTGCCACTTTACCACAAAATTTTGGGCAAGTCAATAAAACAACTTACCCTCTGTGAGGAATTAAGACTGTCCGTGTGATTAGGGACCAACTCAAGTGTCAGGGGTGGCTGCTTCAGAATTCCCGGCATAAGATCCATATTTGAGTCACTATCTTGGTCTGAGATGTTACTTTCCAATGAATCAGCTACAAAGCAAAGAAAAAAAATTATATCTGCTACTTCTCTGAAGCAGAAGTTTAACTATGCTAACTAGTCTAACTACCCAAATAACTTAAAGCAAAGCACTGTTTCCATAGTGAGTTCTGCTAGACAGCCTATGAATGAGTAGGTGACCTTATCATAGGATCTGCTGGTCATAGAGGTCTTTTGCAGCATACTCTTCTTTGCCATTTGTTTGTAATACTTGGAAAAAAAAAAAAAAAAACAGTTGGTGCTGGAGAGACAGCTTAAGAGACAGTTAAGAGCAATGGCTGCTCTTGCAGAAGACCTGAGTTTGGTTCCAAGAACCCACATGGTGGCTTGTAACCATCTGTAACTCCAGTTCCAGGGGAATCCCTTGCCCTCTGCTAGCCTTCATAAGCATCAAAGGTATGTGTGTAGTGCACATACATACATGCAAACAGATATCCATATACATAAAGGAAACATTTAAAATTTTTTAAAAGCCATAATGCTCATTCTTGGCTGAATTTGGCTTGTGTACTATAGTTTGTCATCTCCTGCTCTACAGGATAACTGAGGTAAGACTAGAAAATTACAAATTTAAAGCTATCTGTCATTTTGAATTATTTATATTATATACTCAGTCAAAAGCACCATCCTAAGTAGACATTGAGACACCTGGAAATCACCAAGAACTTGTCTGATATTACAGAACAATCTGGTGGGAGATTAAACAAATCTGATGGGAGTAAAAACAAAACAAATAATCACCTCAGGAAAATATTTTATTTTATGTAAACAAGTATTTTTTTGTGTGTGTGTGTGTATATATATGTATGTGTGTGTGTATATATGTGTGTGTGTCTGTGTGTGTGTCTGTGTGTCTGTATATATATATATATGTATGTATATGTATATGTGTCACATATATGCTTGAGGCTCAAGGAGGTCAGAAGGGGGCAGTGGATTCCCTGGAACTACAGACAGTTGTCGGCTACCACATAGGTATAGGGAATTAAACCTAGATCATCTGGAAGTGCAACAAATATTCTAAATCCAGAACCTTCTTCCTAGCCCTGGAAAACAAATGATAATAGAAGAAGTTGAGCCTAGCTGGTTGGCACTTGGGAGGCAGAGGCAGGTGGATCTCTGTGAGTTTAAGGCCAGCCTGGTCTACAGAGGCGTTCCAGGATAGCCAGGGCTACACAGAGAAACCCTGTCTCAAAAAATAACAACAACAAAATTACCAAGCCATTAGGCTTTGCCCAGTCTTTGTGAGGCAGGCAGCGTGTCATGGGGCGGGAACCCTACAAGACGCCCCAGAGCAGGCTGTGTGTGAAGGTGTTAAGGGTGGAACTGGAGCTGCGATGGAGATTACAAAATGTCAAAGATGCCAGGCACACGGAGGTTTGTCAAGGAAAGCGGTAGGTGGAATGGAGTCAGACCAAGATGGACTTGACAGTGTGCTACAAATGCCAAGGGCATAGAGACAGGAGTTCAAGTCTGTTATGAGTTCACATCACGTAACAATGTTCCCAGACTGCCAGGCACGTAAGTTACAGGATTTAGTGTTAAGACGTCTGGGGATCAGCCTTGCTTCAGTCCCATCTTTCTTGGCTATTTTCTTTCCCCCTGGTTTTGGAAAAGGAATGCTTTACTCTGTGCCATGCTACAGCAGTTGGATAGCTTTCTTTTTATTTAACAGGCACTTGCAGTTGAGAGCAGCCCCGAGTCTGAGAAGAGACATGGCATTTTTGAACTGTGGAAACTTAGGATTGTGGAAACGCTGAAGAGTTGGTCTGAAACATTATGTATTGATGGCGTCAAGCCACTGGGGATAGAGACAGAGCATTAAAGTTGAATAAAGAAAAATTCCTTATGGGCTCATATTTTAAGTACATCTTTCTTTTCCAGCTATTGGTGCCATTTCAGGAGACTGTAGTACCTTAGGTAGTTCCAACTAGAGAAGCAGGTCATTGGGAAGGGACCTCTGAGGTTATAGTCTGGCTGTGGGTTCTGGCCCTAGTCCTGCTTTCTAGTCTGCTATGATGTAAGAAGCTGTTCAAGTTCCCACTGCCATGGACTAGGCCACCCCACCATGTCTTTTCCATCATGATGGCCTGAAACTTCTGAAACTATGTTTCAAAATAAACTAGTCTGGCTCTTATTTCTGTTGTTTCCATCAGGTTATACAACCAGAAAAGTAACTAACACAGTACAGAAAGTTAAGTGATGACAGGACCTCACACCTGTATATGCATCATCTACAGTTATAGCACTTTTGCTGAGAAGCTTCAAAATCTCTCTTCTAATACATAACAACACACCAAACGGTTCATGTACAAACAGATCCTACAGCCGCACTATACAAAACACACTCTTACTTAAAGACTCCACAGGAGAAGGAACCACAAAAGCTATTTCTGTCAGGGCATCAGCATAATACAGCACCTTCTTCTGCCCATTGAAAATGCTAGCCCCAGCGTCTTCAGAGGAAGGTAATTCATCTAGGAACAAGAAGCAACACATCACTACAAATGACTTCAGAAAGTTGGGTGCATTCATCTTCCTGCTCATGAAAGCTAGCCACTTTATAAAGTGATGGCAGTTCCAACAAGAACCAATTTGTAGGTGAGAAGAACAAACCATGAGTGTTAGCTTAGTGCCCTTATGATAATTTCGTATCATAATTTCCTAGTTTGTGAAATCACTCTACAGCAGCCCTGGACCCTCTTACACTCTCAGCCCTGCTCTGCTCTACCATCTCTGATGATCAGGGAGTCTTAGTAGGATGGATCTGCTCTACGCCAGAAAGAATGAGTCAAAACACCCCTAAGTAGTCTAAGGCCCAGTTAAAATGAACATACAATAACCAATATGACATAAAAGATCAGGATCTTCAGAGGAGGTTGGCAAACAGATTTCAGGAAAGGAAATATATGAAAACACGCTTATTTTTAATCACAATTGAATTAAACAACATTTCACCTAGCATGTTATGAGATGCTTACTGCTGGTAAAGCTGTGGTAAGCAAGAAGTTTAGAGCAGAGGTTGACACTTTCCCACAAAGGAGCAGACAGTAAATATTTGATGCTCTGCAGGTAATATGTCTCTGCTACAACTCTCTACTTTTGCCACTGTAGGACCAGAGTAGTCATATACAACACACAAATGGGAGTGTGGCTAAGTTCTAGTAGCACTCTACTTGTGAAACTAGATATGGGCCACAGCTGAAACCCTAGGCAGGCACTCAGCATCTACTATGGCTACTGCTCCAGCATCTCCTCCACTGCCCCCACTCTGGGGCAGCCATGAAGTTACAGTGTAGGTGGGACTGACTCAAAATACAATTTCTCTACCAGAATCAGAGTTTTGGGAGAAAAGGGACTCCAGCCCTTTTCTCCCGTGGTTTATGCATGTAAAGTCTGAAACTGCCTTTCTTTACTATGAGAGAATCCAAGTAAGGATTAAGCAAAAATGCACAGAATAGATTATTGGCATAAGATTATTATGTAATTCAAATACTGATTTCTGTATCCCCTACATGTGGTTGCAATCCTTTATCTGAGAATCTCCTGTCTCAATGTTGTTGTATACACTCTGTTCCCCAATGGTCCCTTTGTATGCTAATAAAGCAGCTTACAATGGCTGAGCAAGGGAAAGAATAGGGCTGGACTTCCTGCCAGCCAGGGGTGGGGGAGGTAGAAGAGGAAGAAGGGGACTCAGCCACAGGCAGAGGTGCAGGAGAGATGAAGAAGATTCAGCTGGAGCAAAGAAAGAACTAAAAAGCAAGTAACTTGGGGGATTTGGCAAAGATGAGTCAAATAACACAGAGAGTTAAGAACAGACTTAAACTGCTCAAGATGGTGCTATATAAAGCTACATAAACAAATATAATACAGTCTCAATTATTTGTGTGATAGCTGGGGTAAGAAATAAACTAAGAGAAACAAACACAGTTTTATAAAAATAACCTTAACAACAGATCTAAAAGAAAACTGCAAACAAAATACGGCTGCTGATAATGACATAAAAAACTTAACCAATTTGGAATTTCTTGGTCTATGGGAGAAATAAATAATCTTCGAGTTTTAAGCTGGGGCCAGTAGGATTGGTTTAGTAAGTAAAAGTGCTTGCTGCAAAGCCTGAGCTCAATCTTCAGAACCCATGAGAAGATGAAAGAACTGCCTTCTGTACTCTATATGTGTACAGTGGCATGCAAGTACCGCCCACATTCACACATGTATCATACGTATACATACATTTTTTCTTTTTTTAAGACAAGGTCTTTCTATGTAGCCCTGGCTAGCCTGTAGTTCTCTTTACAGACCAACTAGCCTTGAAGTCAAGAGATTCGCTTGTTTCTACTTCCAAGTATTGAAATTAAAGATATAAGCTACCACACCTGGCCAATTACAATAAATTTTTTTAAATTAATAAAAATCTCAGCCAGTTTTGTTCAGGTTTTCTATCTCTTAAATCATAAGCATTTGAAGAGCTTACTTATAAAGTGGTGTAGAAAAATCTACTCAGTGGTAGAGTTTCTCTAGCATGTGAGGCCATAAGTTCAATTCCCAGCACCATACATACAATAATCTCACCATGCCCAGTGACATATTTATAAACATGAAAAATGTACATATCCTTTATCTACTTACAGAAACTTAAGGTATACACAGAATCAAGCATATGTTTCATGGGCATATGGAAATTAAAATTATGGTATATCCCAAAATATTTTCCTCCAGCTTGAGTAAAAATTAGAAGAAACTAGAGGTCAGGTCACACTGGTGCTAAAGGGAAATTCTGAGATAGCATGATCTTGAGATAAGCATGCTGAAGACTATTTACTTAACCTCAAACCTCAGGAGCCCAGAACACATGAGCTAGACTCTGCCTCAAGTTTCAGTCTGTACTGCCCTTTGTTACCCTAGTACACAGTCTCAGCAGCTGTGTGGAGATGGATAAGAACCTGAGACTACAAAGTCTATCAAAACACTCATTCATTCAAAAATCAAACATTCTTGTTTCCAGCACTCTAGAACACAGGCTGACCTCAGTGAGTTCAAGACTAGCCTGGTTTACAGAGGGAGTTCCAAGACAGCCAGAACTGTTACACAGAGAAACCCTGTCTCAAAAAACAAAACAAACAAAAACCCCCAGAAATTATTACTTATTGGCTATATTAAAAGTATTTTTATAGGAAGCACAGTAATAATTAAGTAGTTAATTTTGCATTGGTTTACCCTATCATTGTATCTTTCACACACATAGGAAATATCTATAAAATTAGACATATTAGGAGTGGGAAGATGGTTCTGTAGGTAAAGGCTCTTGTCCCCAAGCCCCTTGACTGAGTTCTACATCTGCAATTCACACAGTGGAGTAAGCACATATGCATCCCTCGCTCCCAACCCTCCCACACAATATATACAAACTGGAATATGACCCCATGAAGATTAGCCCTGAGAAAAGGAGAACCTTTCCTTGATATAATCTGTTTAAGGTACTAAAGGTTCTCAGGAAAGGGGAGGAGCAAGAATGACCAAACAAGAAACAGTTAACAGCTATTAGAAGCTTTACCTTGTTCAGACCCTTCACCATCATCACAACTATTAATTGACCAACTGGTGGACACGTGTCCCGTCCAACCAGGGTGTCTGCCCACATCTACTGACCAGCCAAGGGAGAGCAAAAATTCTAGGAAATGTGGCTGAACATTTCTCGAAGACTCGACATTCTTTAAAATCTGAAATACAAACCAAGCATCAGTTATGAAGTGAATACAAGAATATATTAAACACACATGAAAACTGATGAGCTTTGAAGCTTCTGACACATCAAGGCTCAATTCAGTATGAATTTGGAAATATATCACCACAGTGAAAAAACACGTGTTCTTGAGTTGGCTGGCTGGTTTCTTCATATGCAAAGTGGGAGTAAAAATAATTGTGAGGATCACATGAGATGACATAAGAGCCTAAGCTTTCCCTCTGGCAAAACAATTACTGAGTCAGACCTATTTAATGAGAAATGTTAAACAGGTGTGTGCTAACAGCTTTGACAAATGGTGTAAAACTAAAAAACTACTACAAAGTCAGTAGACATTTGGTATAATTACTAAATGAATGTGAAAAACAGTCTTTTCTCAGTCCAAAGGAGAGAATACAGGCAGCATAGAAAAACAAAGTAACCACAAGTTTCTCTCTTCTTATACTGGCCAGAGAGAGGAAACGCTCATTCTAAGCTGTTTTGTGGGGTTGGGGATTTAGCTCAGTGGTAGAGCACTTGCCTAGCAAGCACACGGCCCTGGTCATCAGCTCTGGAAAAAAAAACAAAAAACAAAAACAAAACACTGTTTTGGGAGCTGGCAAAATGGCTCAGTGGGTAAGAGGGCTTGTTACTAAACTTGATAACCTGAATTTGATCCCAGAAAACCGAACAGTGGAAGGAGAGAACTGACTCTCACAACCTGCCCTCTGACCTCCACCTATATACCATGGCATGTGGATGGGCACCGGCACGCAAATAAATAAATATGAAAACATGTTGTTCTCATCTGGAGATCATTTTGACATCCAGGTGACAATGGCAAGTCTGAAGATATATTTTGCTATCACAGTATGATGGTTAATATTAATTGCCAACTTGACAAAATCTGGAAAAGGAATCTCAGTGAGGGACTGTCCAGATTAGGTGGTCTGTGGGCATGTCTGTACAGGTTCTCTCTTTCCTTTTTCTTTTCTTCTTTTCTCACTATATAGGCCAGACCATCAGAGAATTCACTATGTATACCAGGCTGGCTTTGAACTCACAAGTGATCCGACTGCTTCTGCCTCCTGAGTGTTGGATTAAAAGTGTGCATCACTATCACCCAACAAGGTATTTTCTTAATTGGGTTAATTGAGGTGGTAAGACCCACCTTGAATGCAGGTGGTTCCTTTCATGGGCTCAATTCTGGACTGATGTGAGGAGAAAGAAAGGGAGTTGAATACAAGCCTGCATGCTGGCTCCTGAGTATGGTGTGCAGTTTGACCAGCCAGACTCCTGCCTGCCTGACACAACGGACCTGGAACGATAAGCTAAATAAGCCCTTTTCTCCTTAAGTTGTTTTTGTCAGAGTATTTTATTACAGTAACTGAAAAAGAATCTAAGACACACTGACAGAACAATGCTGGGATCCAAAGTCAAAGCTCCTTCTCAATGGTCTGAAGACACTGGGCGGCTCCCGTGACAGACAGCTGCCCTTAGCCACTCAGTTCTAAAGGAAGGGAAATATGGATTTCTTTCAAAAAAAAAAAAAAACAAAACAAAACAAAACAACCCAAAACAATAAAAACAAAAACCCAAACCAAACCAAAAGGGAGGCAGGGAGTGTGTGCCAAAACCATTTGGAGAATTTTCTAAAAGTAAGACTCTCTTAGCTTGCCCCAGGCCTACAATTTTAGCAAAAATCAAGATCTTAAATCACCATATTGAAAAGCGCCTCTCAGATGAGTGAAGCAGCTAGTTCATAAATCTCTAGTCATTTATACAATGCTAATTGATGGCACTCCCCTGCACACCTGGAAAAGACAAAAAAAAAAAAAAAAAAAAAAAAAAAAAAAAAAAGGAAGTAACAGCTATTACTCCTCAGTCTACTGTGTGTCACTATCACTACTCTCTTCTGTACACACGTCAGTCTCTAGAAGTCTATTGTGTCACTGTCACTACTCTCTTCTGTGCACACGTCAGTCTCTAGAAGTCTATTGTGTGTCACCGTCACTACTCTCTTCTGTACACACGTCAGTCTCTAGAAGTCTACTGTGTGTCACTGTCACTACTCTCTTCTGTACACACGTCAGTCTCTAGAAGTCTACTGTGTGTCACCGTCACTACTCTCTTCTGTACACACGTCAGTCTCTAGAAGTCTATTGTGTGTCACTGTCACTACTCTCTTCTGTACACACGTCAGTCTCTAGAAGTCTATTGTGTGTCACCGTCACTATTCTCTTCTGTACACACGTCAGTCTCTAGAAGTCTACTGTGTGTCACTGTCACTACTCTCTTCTGTGCACACGTCAGTCTCTAGAAGTCTATTGTGTCACCGTCACTACTCTCTTCTGTACACACGTCAGTCTCTAGAAGTCTACTGTGTGTCACCGTCACTACTCTCTTCTGTGCACACGTCAGTCTCTAGAAGTCTACTGTGTGTCACCGTCACTACTCTCTTCTGTGCACACGTCAGTCTCTAGAAGTACCTTTGTTTTGTTCACCCAGAGCTCTCAAATGTCCTCTTAACATTTATTTACTGAGTGTGTAAGAGAGAGCTAGAGAGCAAAAAAGAGTGTGAGACGAAGTGCAAGAGCATGCAAACTGCCATGGCATGTAGTGGGCAGAACACAATTCTGGAGTCAGCTTTCTCCTTCATGTAGGTCTAGGGATCCAATTCAGACCACTAGATGCGGTTGGCTCTTTCTTTATCCAAGGAGCCATCGCACTCGATGTTAGGAAACACGGTCTCATTATAGAACCCCAGCTCTCCGTGAACTTTTCGATCTTTCGGTCCTTTGGCTAGATGAGAAGTCTATAAGTAAATAACTTCTGAAAACTTAATCAAAAAGCAGTAGGTGATTCAAATTTGCTTTGCAGGTCATGTGCTAGCAGCCAGAAATTAATCTCTACTGGCTAGGGAGAGGTTTGAAATATTCTCAACAAGTCTCCAGAAACCTCCACTGCTTCTTGATCACCCTCAGCGCCCAGAAGCCCAAGGAAACTGAATGGATTAGGAAGTGCCTCAGAGCTGTGTCTTTTATAGGGAGGAGAAAATTTGCCCATGTTTTCATGTGAGCAGCACTCTAGTCTTACTAACCCAATTTTACTGTGGCTCTAACAAACTAAAGCTCAAAGTCTCATTTCTGGCTGCCACTCTCCTACCTTCTTGAGCCCGCCAAGCATACTGGTACCGCGAGGAATTCATGAAGGTGCAACAGTGCTTTTTACCTCGGGGGAGTTTATGCTGTGGTTGTGGTCAGTGTACACTCAGAAACTACCGAATGGCCTTGTCCCAGGGCCTTTCACACCCCCATTTATACACTCCACTATGAGTGCTTCTTCAATGCCAGCCTTCCCTTTATATAGGGAATTGGCCTTGTACCCCTGTTTGCCTGTAACCCAGGAGCCTAACAGAAAGGAGAAACTTAATAAGTGTGTGCTGAGTCAGTGACATGGATGAGAAGAACTTTCTTGTTAGCAGCTCACTAATACACAACTTGAGGCAGTGTTTCTTATGGAAACATTCTGTAACTTCAGTAAATTACAGCTGGGGGTGGTGGCACATGCCTATAATCCCAGCACTTGGAGAGGCAGAGGCAGGAGGAGCTCTGTGAGTTGGAGGCCAGCCTGGTCTACAAAGTGAGTTCAGGCCGGCCAAGGCTACACAGAGAAACCCCGTCTGGGGGGAAAAAGTTAATTTCTACAGGTGTGTTAATTTAACAACTTAGGTTAATGACAGTGCAATTCCAAGATCACACAGTCACAGCACCCTACCATCTTCTTGACCCTCTCCTAGTCACAATCACTGACTAGTTCCCATGTTTCAACTTCTTGTTTCCAACAGAAACTCAGGCGCCCTGCCATTCCTGTCAGCTCTCCATTCTCACGCACATTACACACCCCGTCACCTCCTGATCTTTTCTGCTACCCACATCCAACTGTGTTTTACTTCACCATGTTTTATGCTTTGCCTCAGCTGAAACAGCTTACAGTGAGGTTAGCTGTAAGGAGAAAGCCTGCTGCTCACTTCTAGCTGGCAGGAGCCTCAGGGAAGATTGTCAGGAAGTACTTAAGACTCCTACTGTCCCACTCCGAAGCTTCAGGCCTAGCTCTGGCTCCCAGTAGCTAGCCCTCAGGTGTTTTAAGTTTCCTTTGCCTCATGAGTATGAATTCCTTATGGAAAAGGAATCCATGCTGACTCCTACCCTAGCCATGCTCAGCACTAGGCTTCAGAGTTACAAGCACTCAGTTTCTAATGAAGCCACAAGCAGTAAGCATAGCACACAAACTCTCATGTCAAGTACAGATACAAACAACTGACATAAAGCCGTGTATGCTTATAGCACAGAAAGAAGGAAAGTTGAGGCTTCTTACCTCTTGGTTTGTTTTCTGACCTGGTTTCATGTAGAAAATAAAAACTGTGTCAAAAGGACGACATGGCAAGAGATCCAGATACCCAATGTCATCAAAAAACCCAGGTATGGTAGAATCAAGTGCAATGAGGTGAGGAGGTAGACGACTATTTGCAGGTTCCTATCACACAAGAGAAGCAACAATTGTTATTTCTGCATTATTCCAATCATAAAGCAGCGTCTGACAGTTTGGTTGGTTGGTGGGTCATTCATCCATTCAGTACGGTGGTGTCTCAGGATAACCTGGCAGCCCAGGTTTGCCTCTAAGTCACTATATAGCCTTAGCTGTCCTTGAACTTGCACTCCTGCTTCAGCCTCTCAGCATTACAGATGTTTGTCACCATACCCACCTTTTGTCGTTTTAATAAAAATTAAAAATTATGACGTAGCAGGAATAAATACAACCATGATCCTAAAGAAACTGCTTAATGTGTTTATACCTCAAGTTATTTTTATTTGGTTCAAACGACTGAGGTTATAGTGTGCATATAATCTGAGATCCTGTTTTCTCTATAATATAATGCTGTCTAGAATATAAAAACATGCATAATTGTTTTGCCTGCATGCATGTATGTACACTGCTGGTGCCCACAGAGGCCAGAAGAGGCCACGGGATACTCAGGGACTGGAGTTACAGGTGGTTGTCAGCAGCCATGTGGATGCTGGAAATTTAATCTGTGTCCTCTGTAAGAGCAGCCAGTGATATTAAAAGCTGAGCCATCTCTCCAGCTCCTCTAGAGCTTTTTAAAACTGTATTTTAAAAACTCATTGCTAAATAGATACAATATAGTACAGTTACTTTGGAAGATAAGTGACAGTTTCTTGCCAATGCACTGTCTTAAATATAATGTAGCAACTACATACCTTGGTATTTTTCCTCAATGAGAGAAAAACATAACTACAGAAAATGATGAACATGAATTTTACAGCAGCTTCATTAAGAACTGCCAACATATACAAGAAGCAAGATATTTTTAATAGGTGAATGGATAAACAAACTACTTATTAATGAAAATAAATGATGTATTAAATCTTAAAAAGACGTCGAAGAATTGTAAATGCATTGTTGCTAAGTGGAAAAATAACAGAGTGAGACTGCATTGTACATGATTCCAACCATATGCCATTCTGCAACAGGCAAAACAACACAGGGATCTGTGATGGCAGTGGAGACTGCACATGGAAGCATGTACATGCCCATACATGCATACACACATAAAACCCTTAATATTTTAAAAATAATAGCAATGGTGGCACGTTATACAATTTGTCAAAACCTATTGGTCGGTACAATAATTTTGAGACTCCAGTTAATAATCCATGGCTACATGCTCATCTACTGTAGCAAACACATCAATGCAAGTCGTTACCACAGAAAACAAAAATGAAACAAAAATGCATTTAAAAAGTTAATGGATTTTGTATTTTTGGGGAACCTTTAGGTTTATAGAATAGCGAAGCAAGAAGTGTAGGAGGCTCCTATATTACATCTACCTCTGCTTCCCAAGTGCTGGGATTAAAGGTGTGCTCCAATTTTTACCACTCAATGAACTTTCTTGAAATACTGTCAGACCTCCCAGTTTTCCTCTTTTCCTCTGAAACTGTGGGGTAAAAACTGGGAGTGCTAGCATGCTGTAGACGCCATGAGCAGAGTGTCCACATACTTGTGTTTTTCCTTCAAGTTTCTTCCTGTAGCTTTTTTTTTGTTTGTTTGTTTTGTTTTGTTTTGTTTTTCGAGACAGGGTTTCTCTGTGTAGCCTTGATTGTCCTGGACTCACTTTGTAGACCAGGCTGGCCTGGAACTCATAGCGATCCGCCTGCCTCTGCCTCTGCCTCTGCCTCTGCCTCCCAAGTGCTGGGATTAAAGGCGTGTGCTACCATCACCCAGCTTCCTGTAGCTCTTGTACAAAATTTTTTAGGGTAAATGTAATTTGTGTTAGCATTCCAGCTGCAGATGGAGTATTTTCACATTCTTTGGGTTGTGTGTATATATGTTTTGTTGTTTATTCATTATTGAGACAGGATCTCAGTATGTAGCCTTGGCTAGCCTGGAATTCAACTATGTAGACCAGGCTGGCCACAAACTCATAGAGATCTGCCAGTGTTTGTCTCCAGAGTGCTGGATCTAAAAGTGCATACCACCCCTAGCTTCACACTGCAGTTTTAACATTTACCTTTTATTTGTATAGTGTACGCATGCACCTGTATGAAAGCCAGAGGAGAATTTTTGGGAGTCAGCTTTCTTCTACCCTCTGTGGGATCCAACGATCAAACTGTTTGCACAGGCCATTTACACATGCACTTCTCCCAGCTAAGGCATCAACAATTCATCACATTGTACTTATAAGCAGTCATTAGCTTAACTTATTTAAATATTTTATTGATGGTTGCCTGACAATGAAATTTCTTATGTAGTTATTTTCATTTTTCTTTCTTCATTTTCCCTTATAGTGTAAGGTGTTACCACAAGACATCATCTTTAACACTTATTTTAGAGTGTTTTATGAATCTACAATTATTTAAGGGCAAAAGTTAAAAACCTCGCTGTCTAAAATGTTCTCATTGTTGCATATTACCATATGGTCAAGATAAAAATTATCTCTGATTTGTACAAAGGTACCTCTAACTTGTTAGAGGGACTAACACTTCAAAGACCTTTGAGGTTCAGATTCATACTATGTGTCCTAAACTTGGGGGTATTCTTAAGGTCAGATTAATATTGTTCTGTAAAATCTTGATTTACTTTATTGTTTGATGGAGTCAAAATATTTTCTTAGTATTTTTACAAATATTTCCCAATAATCAAATGTCCTTATTCTTGACAAATACTAAGTTGCAAGAGAATTCACTTAAGATACTAATGATTCAGAATTCAGTTAATATTATCTTTAGTATTCTTTTTAACTCCTGAACCATCTCTCCAGTTCCAAACATTATTTTCTTAAAACCTTAAATATTCTAAAATATTGACATGAATAGAAAAACTATACTCTCAGGAACAAGGCTAGTAAAGGATGGAATAATTTTGATTTGACACTTACTCCATTAGGAATACCACTAACCATTTGCAGGCTCGATCTCTGTTTTATGCCTTCCTTATTTACTTCTGTATCTATTGTTTTCCACTATCTGCTCTCTTACTTTGCATTTATTTAGAGACAGGGTCTCACTATAAACTCCAGCTGGGTTAGAACCTACTTTGCAGACCAGGTTGGCCTCTATGCACGTGCTTCTCCTCATGCACTAGGACTAAAGGTATACACCATCATGCCAGTTCTTTCAATTTCCATTTTAAGAGTGTGTTTTGTTTGTTTCTAGACAGGGTTTCTCTGTGTAGCCAGCCTTGGCTGTCCAGGACTCACTTTGTAGACCAGCTGGTCTTGAACTCACAGAGATCCACCTGCCTCTGCCTCCCCAAGTGCTGGAATTACAGGCATAAACCACCATGCCTGGCTCCACTTTAAGAGGTTTTTACTTTTACATTTCATATCTCAAACTATTTTCTACAGTATAAAATATATTCTCTCTACATGCTGAAATCCAAATCAAACAGCTATGTCTTTCTGTTTCCCTAAAAAATTAAATGACCAGGGCTAGAAAGATGGCTTAGTGGTTAAGGGCACTGGCTGCTCTTCCAGAGGTTGAGTTCAATTCCCAGCAACTACATATGGCTCACAATCGTCCATAATGACATCTGATATCCTCTTTTGTCATATAAGCACACATGCAAATAGAACGCTCAGATGCATAAATAAATTTTTAAAAAATTAAACGACCTATGGCCGGGTCAGTTGACTTTTCAGGCAACTTATCTACGTACCTACCTACCTACAATACTAGGGAATATATCCCTAGCCTATTTTATTTATTTATTTTTTTAAGACAAAAATCTTACTATGCAGTCCAGGCTGGTCTTGAACTTTTGTCTCTGCTTTATAAGTACAAACCATGACCAGCTAATCTTACTAACTATACAACCCAGGAGTATAGCTTGGGTTGTAATACTACAGAGTTGGGGCTGAGGGTGTGGCTCACTGACAGGGTGCTTGCCTAGCATGTGTATTCAATCTTTAGAACCACAAACCAAATCCCAAATACATACAGTAATAAATGAAAAGTTTACGGTACTGCAGAATTAACTTCATTCTTTTAAAGAGTGGCATGAAAGAACCAATTCAGATCTGGGCTTACCACTGAAGCAAGCCCTTCACAGGTACACTGTCCTGGAGCCCATATTGAACCCATAATAGCAGCACAGAATTCCACTGATATGCATGCAGGTAAGTATAAGATGGGTTTCTTGTTTGTTCAGCTGTTTTAAACTTTTCTTCATTTTGATAAAAGTTTATAGCTATCATCAGCTGATGGCTAATTTGTGAATATATTCGTAGAAGTTCCTAAAAATTACCTTCAATGCCTCTAAAGACAAAAATCCAAAGTGCGAAAGGAAAAGGCGGGCTGTTTGGAATTCCTGGGCTGGAGGTGGGGGCTTACAGTCCGTGACAGGGTCAGGGAAGCTTCGCTTCTGCAATTCCCCCTCGCTCTGCTGTTCCAGGTGTATCTCATAAGCAATCTGCTGTGCCATCCCACTTCTTAATTTTTCATGCCTTTCTTCTAACTGAAATAGGTCAGATATTTTTAAAACATTTCCTCAAAATGAAATAAGTTTAATTTTAAAACAAAAATAAAAGCAAAACAACAAAGAAAACGATAAGATTTGTTTATCAACATGGTTCAGTTAAACACAGAGCACAGAATTAAACTAACATGGTTCAAAGTTAGACCTATACTTAAAAATTCTTTTCCAGGACCGAACCAATTGATTCTTCATCCCCCGCTTGTAAGGACACTGTTCATCTCTGCTTCCCACTCTATCTCTGCTCTGAGCTGTTTTCTCGCTTGACTCCGGGCTGGTTATCTTCATCCTGCAGAACCTATCTTTTTTTTGTTTTTTGAGACAGGGTTTCTCTGTGTAGCCTTGGCTGTCCTGGACTTGCTTTGTTGACCAGGATGGCCTCAAACTCACAGCAATCCACCTGCCTCTACCTCCCAAGTGCTAGGATTAAAGGCGTGTGCCACCAGGCCTGGGCAAGAACCTATCTTTTTAAAGTACTTATCCCTGTGGATTCCTTAGCTTCTGATCAATCCTATGTTAAGGTTTTACTCCTTCACGCATGAAGATACCTCTAAACAACCTGGCTTAACAATGCAACCATCTCAACTTTCACTATTCAGACCATGCATGAGCAAGTGCTCCCCAGCCTCAGATGTGAGCCACTTTTAAGGGTTATATTCCCCTCTCCAAGGCCAAACCCACTTCTTGTACTAGTCAACCATCTACCTTTACTACCAGACTTTGACCATGTTATCAGACTACTGAGACCTATTGTGAATAGCCCAAGTAGGCAAGGACCCTGTCTCTAAAACAGTTGTAGTTCTTATCAACTGGCCCAGGTCTACGCATTCATCTTCTGGCATGTCAACCCCCTGATAAAAGAGACCTAAGGCATCTTCTGCCTCTCTTCCCTAACACTAAAGGCAATGCCTGACCACATACACCACCTAAGAAGATTTTCACTTATCCTTTCAGCAGGAGCTAATAGTAACTTGTCTTACTTCTTCAGTGACAATTTCATGTAAATCTGGAATGCTCAAGTCTGCTTTTACAAAAGGAATCTTGTCCACCTCTTCAGGAAATGGTCGATGTTTCACAGAATATTTAAATCCAACATCATTTTTAGGAACTGGGCGAGGTTCGGGCACAAAAAGCTGTTAAAATAACACAAATGATGTTATGGGCACTACATGTCATCCAACAACCACCACCAATGACGTGTCTTCTGCCCACGCCCCTGGTCTTCTGATGCTTTATTTTCTTAGGGGAGCTTATTACCACACTCAGCAGAATCTGCGCGTGCTGTGCTAATGGTATAAGTAGGAAATGACACACACATACACTGTGCACTCAATTTCACTTTTCTAAAAATGTTTGTCAACTTAATAGACTTCATAACTAATAAATGCAGGTCTCTACTGTCCAGGCCACAGTCATCCATCTTCAACAATTATGGCAGTTTAAAGTTTTAAGACTCAAACTTCCTTAAATATGTATATTGCTCTAGTTTTTGTTTTGTTCAGTTTTGTTTAGTTGTTTTCTGAGGCATGGTTTCTCTGTGTAGCACTGGCTGTCCTGGAAGAACTCGCTCTGTAGACCAGGTTGGCCTTGAACTCAAAGAAATCCACCTGCCTCTGCCTCCTGAGTGCTTGGGGATTAAAGGTGTGTGGCATCAAGCCCAGCCCCGTGGTCCTAGGTTTTATTCCCAGTGCAAAACAAAAACAAGAACAGACAAAAGCTCTAAGACTCAAACTTCCTTTTTTCCTAAGAACTCTGAAGTCACTTCACTCCACACTGTAAAATGTAAGTTCAGGTCCCTAGTATCTCTAGAAAGTGTGTTTGCTTAGCACCTTAGCTGGCTTTAACTAAGACCATGGGCCCAAATCTAGGTCTTCATGGTCCTGACGTGCTGCCCTAGTATATACACAGCACATACTGACCCTTTTCTATTCTGTCCCTCTTTGAGTCTCACAGAGCTACTGACTGAATGCTATCTGCTCAGCTCACTAACAGATACAATTCACGTGTTAAATTTGAGAGAGTCCAAACACTGGGGAATTTCATTGTAAGATTTAAAAATAATTTTTAGTAACATAAATTCTTAAAAAGCAATAATTTAAAAAGCACTACACCAAATGCTTTTTTCTTTAAGCTATTAACCTTATACAGAAAGAAAAGGGATTTAAAGAAAACTCAGTAAAACATTAACTATAGAAGTATGGCTAGCTCCCTCTGAAAAGTGACTACATATGATTTAACGTTTCTCCTTTTTTACCTGAATTTTCCAACGAACAGATATTATCCACATAATCTTAAATATGATAAAATATTACAGTAAATTATATAGCATATTAGCAATTATACAGAATGAATCATGCAAAACAATGTTAAACCTCTTAAAGGTCTATCCAAACTTCTCCCACATACAGATACATCTGGCTTTTAAAGTTGCATAGAAATGCCTGGAGCACTATTTAGAATTAACAGTCCTTACTCCTGAGTATCAGGATCACCAGGAAAGCTTTTGGAAATGACCCCCGCCTTAAAGGTTCTTGTAAGGAGTTCAGTAGACCTGGAGTTCTAGGTTCCTAAGACAATTCTGAAGTAAATTCAGTGACAGAGGACCTGGCTAGGGATCCGCAACATTCATGTGACTTTCTGTTGGAGGTTATTTAATCTTTAAATTACTCCACACACAGATGTACACACGCAATCATATGCACCCATGTATATGTACTCACGCACACACCGTAACTTCTGATGTACCTTCTGATTTGCTTTTGCTCCTCTGGGTAAAAGGCAAAGCTGCTGAGCCCAAGCAAGTCTTCCAGACATTCCCCGGACCAGCACAGTGACAGAGGGGAAAAAATCATCTAGAATAAAATGTACGTGAAAAAGTTTTTACTTCAGATAACGACCATTTAACATACAACCTGCTAACACCTGCAGGGCATCTAATGATGCCAGCCCTAGCTCAGTGCCTCCTAAAGTGCAGTGCCACAGCTAAGTACTGCAAGTCCTAGGGCCCACTCTGTACCAACCATGCTATTTTAACTCTCCTAACAGCCTTGCTACCTCTATACATATATTTTGGTAAGATGGTATCTACCATGTCAACACTCTTAAAACTTCCAGTGTCGAAGACAACTTTTATAAAACAGGGTTGGAGAGATAGCTATGTGGTTAAGAGCACTGGCTGCTCTTCCAGAGGATCCAAGCTCAATTTCCAGTTCCCACAGCTCACACTGTCTGTAACTCCAGTTCAATGGGATCTGTATCCTCACACAGGAACACAAGTAAGCAAAGCCACCAAAGCACATAAAGATAAATAAATCTTTAAAAAAAGAAAGAAAGAACACAGGTTGGATCTCTATAGTGCTGACATTACATTTGCTCACAGACTGGGGTCCTGCTGTGTACTACTGCAAGCTGGCACTGTTTCCTCCCAGCAGAAGTTCAGGGATGGAGATGTGCATTAAAAACTCAGGATCCTTTTTATTGTCTTTCTTTGTCTCAGTTATGGAAATTAAAACTGGTTCTAACGCTCTCATTTCTTCTGCTATTAACTACTCCCAATAAACAAAATATCCTTATAACTGTACACAGTTCAGTTTGGTTTGGTTTTTGTAGACTATCTACGCAGTAAAATGACTTGGAATAGAGTAAGGCAATCCTATTTAAAAAACAAAACAAAACAAAACAAAAAAAACAACTTGCAAGAGAACCAGAAAGTTTAAAGGGGACACCAAGATTTTGCAGGCTGCTCAGCAGATGGCTTAGGTTAGGAGAGTGGTAGAATAATAAAACATAGGCAGCATGGAGAAAAAGCCATACAAGCCTAACTCTGAGGTAAAGGTAGAGTTGACCAATGATGAACAGTGGTGCCATTCTATTTCACATTTAGGTCACTAAATGTAAATATTACATGACAGAAATGTGTGACCATATCCTTCTATTGCAATCAGGGTTAGGTCTCTCATTTTGTAGAATTATGACATCCTGTTTTTAGTCAACAGAATGCGTCCAGGAGTCAAAGACTGCTTATCTTTGCATGTGTCTTTAGTCACTGAGGAAGTCCAAGTGTGGTGGGAGAACAAAAGAAAACCTGTTGTTTGGAAAACTTGAATCTGAATCCTAGTTATTTGAGAAATGTTTCTCAAGTTATCCTAAGCAAATCACACATCCTGTGAGCTTCATGACTCGGGGACAGCATGGCTTATCAATGAACAACCACTGAAGTGTTGTCAGCAGACCATATCTACATACTTTAGGATGAACACTATGGTGCAAGGAGGGCAGTGGTAAGGGCAAGCAAACTCTGAACTGCCACAGGGCATATCAGACCAGGTTCAACAAACCAATGTAAGAAATTACTAAGGCCCTCCATTTAGATGTATTGAGAGGCATATAAAGGAAAGAGTCAAGAGTCACTGGTAGAGACATTGAGGTTAATTATATAAGGAAGTAACAGGAGGAGGAAACAAAGATGACTTCTCAAATTTCTAGCCTGTGTGGGTATTAATAACTGAAACAGAACAATAGTGGGTGAAAGGGAAGGGAGTAGAGGGGCAGGACCAAGATCACAAGAAAAGAAAGAGTGACTGATTTTTATAAATAGTAAATAGTAAATATCTCACTAAGGTAAACTTCATATAAAAGTCTGACACACTTTGATATTTCAGCATACATCAAGAATTGTTAAACAATTCTCCTTCAAATGAACATGCTATTTTTTATCTGTTTCTCTGGTGATGGTATCCTACAGCTTCAAGTCTTTTTGACAAATAGTTACTTGGAATTCAGTCTTTTGCTTCCCTGACAGAACTGAGAATACACTGTTTGAGCAGTGGAGAAAGCTAAGAGTGCTACAACTTACTCTGCTCATTTCCAAGCGGTTGCTCCAGCATTGCCAGGATGACACTGTTATCCAAAACAAAGTACCGGAAACTATGCTTGTTTATAGTTGGCAGCCTGGAATATTTGATCAGAGTGGTCTCATTCACCAGACTACAAGGAGAGGCAGGACCACTGGGTGAAGGAAATGCGCCAAGCAACTGCATGATACTACAAAGAATGGAATAAAAAAAAAAACAATTAATTCCCAAAGAAAACTTTACCTCTTGGATTTTTGTATCCTTCTGCCCCTCTAAATTAACTGAACAGAGCTATACTTCCTCTTCACAGGTCAGATTTAATTCCTATGGCATGCTGGGTAGAACCTGTACCCCAAGAAGGAAAGCCACTCTCCTAAGGACAGGGTGACAGTAGCCCCAGCTTTCAATGAGTCTAGGAACTGCCCTCAGCCATGTATACCTCACCAGGACCACTGATTCTTTCTAGGACAGGCCCTATTCACTTGTTAGTAAGGCTCCTAGGTCCCAGGTCCTTTCCAGCTGGAGAGAACACTGGAGGTCAAGTCAGCCTGAGCAGTTTGTCGCAACTGCCTCCACTGTCAAGCAGTTTTGTTCTTCCACCTGCCCAGTCCTGCTCCCTCCCAACAAAATACTGCAAGCAAATTTCTCTCTGTTACCCGGGGAAGATGACTGACTACAGTTCCAAATCAGGAAGCGTCTAAAGACACATTTAAAACTGTCAGTGTGCTTCAGGTTTCAGGATTATAAAAGTCAAAAGTATCTTAGGCCTAGAAAAGGCCTTTTCAGATAAGAAAACTTAAGACTCCAAAGAGCTAAATGATTGTTAAAAGGACAAAAACTAGAGCCTGTTGCCCTCTTCCTGAATGGTTAGGAATACATATATCCTCATTCCAGGTAAGGAACTTTAGGCACTAGTAGTTAAATCTCAAAAAGCTGTCATAAGCAAATCTATGACACAAAATGTTTTATGAAGCAGAGTTCTACTGATCAAGACTTGCCATTTAAAAATGTTTGCGTGTGTGTATACAGAGTTTGTATATACACTTGTACACACACAGGGAAGGGGGGGTGGGATAAAGATTTCTGCATATATACAATGAATTTAATGACTCACCTAGCTCTCAGTTTGTATCAAGTACTGCTCTAGGCACTTTATACACATTTCTCATAGTTTCATGATAACTTTATGAAACAAGTACTATCGTTATTTCCATTTTTAATTATCCTCATTTATAATAAGAAACTAAGGCTCAAAGAAAATCATTGTGTATTTAAATAAAGATTTTACTATGTAGTATCAACCTTGCCTTTCAAATGCATCTCATACCAAAAACTATTCCTCAGCATTTTTGTATGTGCATATGCACATGTGCATGTGCTGCATGTGTGTTGTATGTTGTATATGAGGTGTATCCTGTTCTATCATTCTCTACCTTAATCCCTCAAGGCAATGTCTCTGAATGAATGTGGAACTAGGCTGGCAGCCGATAAGCCGTGATCCTGTCTCAGTCTTCCCCTCTAGCACTGAGGTTACCGGTGCATACAGCCATGTCTAGTTTTTCACGTGGGCGCTAGAGATCTGAACCCAGGTCCTCATGCTTGTACAACAAGTGCTCTTAGGTACTAAGCCATCTCCTCAACCCTCAACACCATTTTCGTCACTCAATCTTCAGCGTGGATAGCCTGGTCTCAGCTCTCTGAGGTCTCTGGGATGGAAGGCACTGTTTCCTAGCACATGTTTTCCTTGCAGTTTTCTCTCCTCCTAGAATACTGCAACAATTCAAGGAATGAAGGAACTCAGTTAGTTTAGCACTCTAAGGACTGTGGCAAATAGGAGACCTCCCAGGAGACTAGTACTGAGAAAATAGAGCTTTGGCTTTCTCCAGTGGAACAGACACATATGTCACAAACCACATAGACCTGGTGAGCTTGTATGTCCCGTGTGAGGTCTATGATGTTATCAAACAGGCTGCTGGAAGAGGTTAGGTCACTTAGATGAAATCATTACCAGCCTCACCACATTCTTCTCTCCTGGCAGTGACTAGACTGGAATGGTGAGTAATAGTCTATGAAATTAATGTAAGCACTTGACTGTGTCGTGATAAAGATTAAAACTCCTTGTGAACCTCTGGAGGAAAGTCTCTGCTCATATGCTCTGAGGCTCAACCTCTGCTTTCTGTAAGCAGTGTTCTGATAAGAACACACAAAACAAGCTCGTAATGCTTCTTCATGCCTATAATACTAGAACCCAGGAAGCTGAGGCAAAAGACTACCATGAATGGGAGGTCAGTAGGATGGCTCAGTGCGTAAAGACCAATGCTAACAATCTCAATAAGCAGAGTTGGATTCCCTGGAGCTCAGATGGTAGAAAGAAAAAAAGACTTTCAAAGTTGTCTTCTGACATGCACAGGCCCATGCACACATACAAATACTGTTTTGTTTTGTTTTGTAAGGAGCAGGGTATAGTGGTGCATGCCATTAATCCCAGCACTTGGGAGCCAGAGACAGGCTGATGCCTTTGAGTTCAAGGCCACCTGGTGTACAGAGTGAGTTCCAAAACAGACAAGGCTACATACATAGTGAGACCCAGAGGTAGGGGGAAAAGGCAAAATAATTAAGAAAAACAAAAAAAGTAACCCTATAATAGGCAAGAACTTAATCTGCAAAGATCATATATCAGAATAAGAGTTTGGATTTAAAAAGACTACACATAATGTGGAATATCTTACTAAAAGAAATTTGGACACTCCCAAACAAATAAGCATCGGATGAGAAAAACAAACAAAAAGGAAACATGAAGACTACAAGAGTCCAGTTAAGTTAATAAGAGTCTCCAGCACTCAAGTTTTGTTGCAGTCTCCTAATAGATGTTGATGAAATACACTGTTGTAGAGTGTGAAGACAGTCAGATCCCACAAAGAACACTGTTCTCAGGCATCTCCCTCAGTGATACGTGGTCAAAGCTATGCCAGTTGAGGCACTCAAACCCATGCAATATGAAAAGCACGTAAAGGCAGTAGCAGAAAGGAACAGAGCAACATAAACATTGTTGTTGCATACTGCTGCTGCCTGGAGAAAGGATTTCACCACCAAAAGCCTGAATAAGAGTCAATCAGAATAAGTTAACATGTGAGATTTTTGTTTGATATAGAACATCAAGCTTTTAATAATTAAAACAAAGTAGGAAATCTTAGGGGCAGACTCTAAGCCCCAATTGAAAGCTAAGCATTTAATAAATATGCCTTAAGCAGTGGGACCACTGAAATGACTTCTAAATTTATACTTACATGTCAAGGTCAAGAAACCCAACCACTAAATATGTACATTATAAAGGTTATCAAAGGCAGACTGGTGTGTGCCAAATAAACTCGGTATGACTGTGACAGTATGGAAGTCCACATCATGGGAGACAGGTCAGTGAGTGTAGAGTAGTAAAAATAGTTGTGCTTCAAAAATGAGAGTAACAGAAGGAGGTTCCTACAAGTAGCTAGATTTACTGTGAACATGGGAACTATATGATGTTGCCTGAAACGTAAGAGAAATACATAAGCAGGTATGAGCATGCCCAGCTCACCACTACAAGTGGCCCAACTATGGCAAGGGAGTGCTCAGGAGCAGTGGTGGGTGGGAGAAATCTGATCATCTCCACTAGAATTCAGACATGGTAGAAACAGGAGATCTACTCAAGGCTTTTAATCACTCAAGCAGTAGGATGAAATGGTGTTTAAGGATGATAAGTTAGCCACAGACTACAAGACAAACAGGAAGAGTTAAGAGATTAGAAATAGAAATTTGGCAAGAAGTGAGGTAATCTAGTACAGAATATTACCTGAGGCTTCAGGGAATGGTGGGAAGACCTTGCAAAGATAGTATATTGGACTTAGTTGCTGGCCTCATGAGGAATGACAAATACAAATCAGAGAAGAGGCCAATGAAAACAATGTTGATAGCTGGGCATACTGGGAGACACCTTTAATCCCAGCACTCTGGAGGCAGAGGCAGGTGGATCTCTGTGAATTTAAGACCAGCCTGGTCTACATAATGAGTTCCAGGACAGCCAGAAAGCAAGCAAACAAACAAACAACAACAACAAAAACCCAATGGTGATACTGACAAAAATAAGAAAAAGCAGCAACTGTGAGACAACAGAGAAACTGACTGGGAACATGATCCACCATGATGAAACCCTGCACTGCTGGAGTGGGAACTAAAGACATCATGATGGACTTGCTAAGAGAGGCAAGACAGCAGAAAATGAAGACAAGAGTCATTCAGATAATTACAATCTAATAGGAAAAGACCCCAGGCACACAGCCAGGCCTCCGCAGCAACTATGCTCTCATAGAACAACAAGGATAAAGTGGGACAAACTTCTTGCAGCACTACGAATTCAAGAACTCCTGGTGAGCAAGGCTCTCCCTGTTTATCTCCTAGCCTTCATCCTCTTCCTGGTTCCAGAGCTGTGGCATTTATGGCTTCCCAAGCCCACATACTGCACAAGCACTTGCTCTCATAGATATATTCACCAATTTTCTATTCAATAAACCTCAATAAAGGCACTGAAAGTCTAGCAGTTAGCACAGGTCTAAACAAAAGGCAATAAATATCCTTCTGAAAATAATCTAAGCCCAAGAAGAACAAAAACAAATCCAACTAATGTGAACATAAACCAAAGTAGCAAAGGGTACTACAATCCCAAAAGATGCCAGGATCTCAGGCAGAGCTGGCTTACACACAATCTTCAAACCAGACCTTACCACCTTCCAGTGGTTCTATTTTCCTAGGTTTTCATCCATAGTCATCCTTGCATGAGCCATATCTTTACATATTTTATACATCTATGTAATCTCTACATATTTATTCCCTTCAATTTGTAGATGTGGCCAAACACAGTCTCCTTTCCCATATCCTCATCCACCAGGTACAAAGGACTTTCTCAACTCTTTCTGCCATTCTTTCAAAGAAACAATCTCTTGTTTCTATGTGACATACATTTTTAAGTCCTTGCAATGCTGTTGCCCATCTTCTCACACTGAGTCAATGTGGTTCCCTAAGTATGTTACTCTAATTTCACTTAATCTCAAAGTATCCACTTCCTCTTCCCAGTCCTCTGACGTCTTATTTGTACCTCTTCTTTTGGGATACTGATGCTGAAGAACTTTGTATTTCTATTTAATCTTCCTTACTGTATCAGATGGTATTCATGGTAATAACTAAATCTGACTTATCTGTATGATTCTATTACCAAGCTCTTATAAGGGAGTTTAAAAAAAAATTTAGCTGAATATAACATAAAGAATATAGTAGACACCAGCCCTGGGTAGCACATCTGATGTTGTGACACATCTCATCTCTAGTCTAACCCATCAACAAAAGGGATAAAGTACTCCAAGATATTTCCTGGCTCTAACATGACCTGAGTTAGTATCAGCCAGTGGAAATACAAAGATCCCAACTCTAGTTTCTTGTGGGTCTAAGAATGAGTACAAAAAGAGTATTTGCTTTTCATTTTGTGTCTAGAGATACAGCATCCTATAGGGCTGAGGTACGCTGGGCTGAACAAGGAAGACAGAGCAGCACAGACTGCTTCCATACCATGTTAAAGTGGCTTCTGCAGCATCCTTTACCCTCATGGATGCAGGGTTTGGTTCCTTGTCGCCTTTGTACTTGACTTCTTGCTCACTGTTCTTGGACTTGCTTCCCGAGATACCCAGCTCTACAATCTCCAGTACTTCCTTAAGGCAATCCTAAAAGGAGGGAAAGAATGATTTTTTTAAAAACTATTTCAAACACATTATTTTAAGAGAGTATATGTGTATTTGTATACAAGCCAAGGCCAGAGGACAACTTTTGGGAGTTGATTCTCTCCTCCCACCATTTGGGACTCAGAGATCAAACTTAAGTCATTAATATTGGTGACAAGCACTTTTACCTGCTGACCCAACTTACCAACTCCAGATCAATTTTTTTGTTTTTTGGTTTTTTTTTTGGTTTTTCAAGACAGGGTTTCTCTGTGTAGCCTTGGCCATCCTGGACTCACTTTGTAGACCAGGCTGGGCTCGAACTCACAGCGATCGCCTGCCTCTGCCTTCCGAGTGCTGGGATTAAAGGCGTGCGCCACCACGCCCGGCCAGATCAATTTTTATACATCTTACTAAGAGAAGACAGGGAACCATAACATGGTCATGTTTTGGAAGTGGAGCTCCAGTTTTGAATGCTCTTTAACAGATACATTTTTATCATAATATAATAAACTTAAACCTCCATTAAGCTTCTCTTAAAAGAACTAAATGTGTATGTTCAGGAGACTAAAGATACGTTTTAATTTTATTAGTTACAGAGTTCACAAAATTACCATGGATTGTCACAACCCTTGAATGGCTAAGTAAGATAGGTTCAGAAGTAATTCAGCCAAACCCAGATGGTTTAAGACACATCAGATTACCTAATATACAAAAAAGGTTAATTATTTTTTTGAAGAGGATATCACTACAGAGCTCAGGCTGGTCTCCAACTCACTATGTAGCCCAAGCTAACCTTGAACTTAGGACCTTTTGCCTCTGCTTCTTAAGGGCTAGAATTACAGGCAAGTGCCACCACCCTCAACTCCAATGACTGACATCTTAAAATAATTTCTTTTTAAAACTGTTTTATGTAACAGTTTCAGGTAGCGAAGTCTGACCTCTAACTCATTATGTAGCCAGGGATGACCTTGACTTTCTAATCCCCCTTCTTCTACCTCCTAAGTACCTGAAATTACAAGTAGGTGCCATCATAGCTGGTTTGTGTAGCACTAGGGATCAAAGTGAGTGCTTTATAGACACTAAGCAAGCATTCTATTAAACTTAGCTACAAGTCCAGTCCTGTAAACAATTTCTGATATCATAACTTTAAAAGCCACAATAAAAATAACTCAGATTTTATCAACAATATTACTTACAAAAACCTCTATAAATATCAAATGACCCTGGAAAGCTCTATCACTGAGCTTATTATGCCTGCTTCCCTATAAGGTACAGAGAAAACAGACTAGCTATCTGTGCCCACTAAAAAGTACACTAACTTTTACAGCCAAGCTGCGCCCTAGCTTTGCAGATTCACAATTAGGTGACCTTCTTTTTTTGATAATAGGAAACCAAATAGCTTTAATATCTATCTCCAGTCTGCCATGCTATCCAAAAAAAAGGATTTTTTCCAGATATAATAGCTGCATATATGAACTCACAGCAATTAAGAAAGCATAAGCTCAAGCCAAACAAAATTCCAGCATGGAGGATCTGAAAATAGGCAAAAAATATTATCACTAGCTGGGGAGCTACTGGCATGTGTGATCAGATATGACAGCTGCTTGGACAGACAGAATCAATTGTCTTTAATGATATGATCACTGGTAGGTGGCCATACTCCAGGGCAAGCCCCACTCCCAAAAGTAGCTAAGAAACACAACCTGGACTCAATAGAGAAAAAAAACCCTCAAAATTGGGTGTATAGGGAAGTGAGGGTAGAGAGGGTAGAACCTGATGAAAAGGGGTATGTCCAAAATACACAATATGAAATTTTACAAGAATTAACAAAAATATTATTTTTTATAAAAGAAGTCTTGCTGGTTCAGATAAACCAGGCAAGATCTTCTCTTCCATAAAGAACTTCTCTGTGGACTTACTTGGAACCAAATGTAAGCATGATGATAGTTTACAAGTTATGCTCAAAAAAGTAAGTGTCCTCAGGAGCAGGAAAGCCAGCCCTGCCATGATGACACAGGAGCAGGAGAGCCAGCCCTGCCCCAAGGACAAGGGAACGGGCCCTGATCCAGGGCTCTGAGTTGACCTCACCCCAACATCTACCCCATGTATGACCTGCTGGAACACATGAAAGGGCCAGACCTGCAGATTCAAAGATTAAGAATCTCCTTGACACACGGCAACAACGGGATATCCAACAGCAGTTCCAGTGAGGATCCAGCAACAATAATGTAGGCCTCAAACCAGACCCATGACTCATAGCAATGAACATATGAAAGCAAACATAGGTGGACAAAAGGCTATACTGTGTGATACACTACAGTTTCTGTGACAAGATTTTTGTTTGTTTGTTTTAGTTTACTAGGGGCAGGTTGCAAGGGCAGAGGGTGGATATGATGGGATGAGGAGAGGAAAAGGATTTTGGTGCATGACATGTAAATCATAGAAATTCAATAAAAGTTAAAAAAAAAAAAGGAAGTAAGTGTCCTACTGAAGTCAAACAAGTAAATTCAAAGTATGTGATACTGTATTTAAAGTCAGATGTTCTCTTTCAAATTGTTTCATTCCTTCTTGGCGTTTCAAGACTGAATAAGCTCACCTTTTCATCCAGCATATCAGGGTGCTCTGTCAGCCAGACACAGAGACACTGAAAAGCTGCCACTATCATGGAGTGCAGATCCCGGGAGTGAAGAGGAGCTGGCCGACTGCACTGGTATACAATATAACTACACACAGAACTGATGGCACGCTTCCGGTCTCCTGAGTCAACCATCACCTTCACCTAAGCATGCCCATTGAAGGAATACAACCAGTTAGTCAGGAACCACACACCAAGCATTGGTCTGCAACTCAGCTTATCTAGTAATGTGATACAAAAAGGCCTTGTTTTTAAATATTGCTTATATATAGGAACAGAATATTCGAGATATACCTTTATATACAACAAAAAAGTCGCATACTCAAACCCTAAAACTTTACTCTAGCATGCTTATTTACACCTTAAAACCCAAAGCTCCTGGATGTACTTATTCACACTGCAAAATTTGTGGGAATGGCCAGCAAAGGAACACTTGTATTCTTTAAAGTCCCTAACCCAACCTCATAGTAATGGTTTTTGTTCTGTACAAAGTAGAGTAAAATAGCTTAGAAGTTCAATTACCAATTACACTAAGTTACACATGTTCAAAGTCTGTAACCTCTAAGAATTGTAACTCTAATCAGATAGCGAACATGTATCACCCCTAAATCTCATGTACCTTTGTAACCACCCTCCCCTTCCCCCCCCCCCCCCCCGCCTCTGTGAGTAACTGTTATCATTATAGATAGGACTATATTTCCTAAAGTATATAAGTTCTACAGTATCTATCTGGGTGAAGGGTATTTAGCTAGCTGCTTTCTTCTATTTAGCATAATTAATTCTTTCCAGATGTTTCTAGTTTTTGTAACATTTCTTTCTTTTTATTGAGCAGTATTCTAGTACATGAAGATAGTAAAATTTGTCTACTTAGTAACCTGATAATGAACATTTGGGTTATTTCCATCCTGTAGATATAAATACAGTTGCTATGAACATCCATGTCATTGAATGGATATACGTTCTCTTACATACTGGACTGGAATGACAAGGTCATGAGATGCAATGTTTTATTTTCCCTTTTCATTTCATGTGCACTGGTGTTTTGCCTGTATGTATGCCCGTGTGAGGTGTCGGATCCTCTGAAACTGGAGTTATAGACAGTTGTAAGCTGTCATGTGGATGCTGGGAATTGAACTCACTGGAAGAGCACCAGTACTCTCTCAACCACTGAGCCATCTCTCTAGCCCAAATGGTTACATTTTTAAGGATCTACCATACTGTTTTCCAAAGTGGTTATTACAATTCTTGTTAACAGTTTCCTTATATCCGCCTCAACATTTGGCATGGCCAAGTCTTTTTAAATTTAGTCTGACTTTGTTTCTTTATGTTTGAGTTCACCTTTGTTTCTTTGTGTGTGTGTGTGTATACGCATTTATACACATGTATATATGGGTATGTGCATCTCCGTTTATGCAGAGGACACAGGAAGACTGCTGAATGTCTTCCTCTCTGAGTGGTTCTCAACCTTACTAATGCTGTGACCCTTTTGATACAGTTCTTTGTGTTATGGTGACCCCAACTATAAAATTATTTTTGTTGCTACTTCATAACTGTAATTTATTTTTTACTGTTGTGAATTGTAATGTAAGTATCTGTGTTTTCCAAAGGTCTTAGGTGACCCCTGTAAAAAGTCATTCAACCTCAAAGGAGTCTTGACCCACCACGTTCTACATTATTCCTTTGAGATGGGGTCTCTCACACAACCTAAAGCTTGCTGTTTCAGCTGGACTGACATGCTAGTCAACTCCTGAGATCTCCACTTGCCTCACTGAGGTCTGCCTGGCCATGCCTGGAGTTGTAAGTGGGTGCTGGGGATCTGAATTTAGATCTTCGTGGTTGATTAGCAGGGACTCTTACCCTAAGCTATATGCCTAACCCTCAATGTTAGCTATTTATATAAAAGTATTTCAATGTGACTCTAATTACATTTCCCTAACAACTAATGATATTGAGGTACAAAAACTCACCTTAAAGGAGAGTGCCACTATTCCCTGGGTTTGGGTCCTGGACTGCATAAAAAGGAGGAAGCCAGCTGAGCACAAGCATTCATCTGCTCTCTTCTTCCTGACTGAAAACTCAACATGACTAGCTGCTTCAAGCTCCGGCAACCTTGACATTCCTGCCATAATGGACTGTACCCTTTAACTGTGAGCCAAAACAAACCCTTACATCCTTAACTAATGCTTTTTTACATTTAAGTCTATACAATCTGTTTTTAGCTGAGTTTTGTACCTACCATATACAAAGCAGGTATGAAACCAAGTTTTCTATCAATATCACTGGTCTAAAAGACTAACCTTTCTCCTTCGAGTTATCTTTGCACCTTTGTCAAAAAACAGACAGCCACATAAATGTGGTCATGAAGTCTCAATTACAGACCACTAGTCTATTCATTCAAGCCCATTCTAATTTATGAAATCAGATAGTATTAGTTCATTACATATGATGACACAGGTCCAGAGCAGTGCTTTAACCAAGCTAATTGCATCTTAAACCAAAAGTGGACCACAAGTTACAGGGAGCAGTACCTCTCTCTTTGTATGGTCTACCATGTCTCATTAATAGCTATCCTAATGTTATATATATCAGCAACTGCTCCTCACATATCTACTACATTTGGGGATTTTTGAGGTAAGTTCCAAGTAGTGTTGAGAACATACTAGGTTTTGGTTTTTTTCTTCCTCTCTATTTTGTCTCTCACAGCTTGTAAGACAACTTTGACATACAGGCCTAAGCTTTTTTTTTTTTTTTTTTTTTAAGATTTATTTATTTATTTATTATTTGTACAGTATTCTGTCTGAATGTGTGCCTACACACCAGAAGAGGGCACCAGATCTCATTGTAGATGGTTGTGAGCCACCATGTGGTTGCTAGGAACTAAACTTAGGACCTTTGAAAGAACTGACAATGCTCTTAACCTCTGAGCCCTCTCCAGCCCAAAGGCCTAAGCTTTATCATTCCAGATACTACCACTTTGTGGTGACTATCACGTCATGAGCACAACGTAGTTTATACTTTTATCTCATAACACCAAGTGGTATATGGAAAATAATCTTTCCATTTTAATAATAAGAAGTACTCAGATGCTAGTGAGGATGGTGAAAAATTGGAACCCTTGTAGGTTGCTGAATGACAAAGGACTTAGTAGCTGTGAAACAACAATCTGCAGTTCTTCAAAAGTAAGACAGAATTGCCATAAACCCAAGACTTTAAAAAAAAAATATTTAATTTTAATCTATGTGCATTTGTGTGAGGGTGTCAGATCTTGAAGTTACAGACAGCTGTGAGCTGCCATGTTGGTGCTGAGAATTGAACCCGGGTCCTTTGGAAGAGCAGGCAGTGCTCTTAACCACTGAACCCCAAGCCCAAAATTTTTACCCCTTACTATATCCCCCAAAGGACTGGAAACTGATATTCCCAACAAATACACATACACTCACAGCAGCTCTAGGAATAAGAGCTAAGGATGGAAACAGTCTAAATACCTCATGACTGATGATTAAGCAAACAAACAGTGATAATTACATTCAGCCTAAGGTTGTGCAACTATAAAAGGGGGCTGAAACTGGGGCTGAAGAGATGGTTCAGTGGTTAGGAGCACAGTTGGCTCTTCCAGAGGTCCTGAGTTCAATTCCCAGCAACCACATGGTGGCTCACAACCATTATAATGTGATCTGATGCCCTCTTCTGGCCTGCTGGCACACATGCAGATAAGAGTACTCATATGTAAAATAAATAAATCTTTAAAAAAAAGGAAGGGGGGTGCTGTCAAGTGAGAAGGACAGACACTCCTAAAATGGCACACATTACATGATTTTTCATAGTGATGCCTTTGTGTGAACAGTCCTGATTAGGTAGATGCAAAGAAATAAAGTGAAGACCAGTAGCTGTCAGAGAAAGTGGTGGTTGGGAGGGTATGCAAGGAAGCAACGCTTTGAGGCTTTAGGGATTTCCTGTGGGCCCTTGTCTGCAGGAGGAGACGCTTGCTCCTGGTATGCTTCGTGCTTGGACATAGGTGAGCGGACCCCCCTGCTGATAACAACCCACCAGACCCAAATGCGTTAAAAAGATAGTTCCTTGCAGACCCTAACCCACACAAAACATGTGCAAAGGCCTTGTTTGTGACCGGTTCTCAGGACGAGCCTTCTTCACCTAGCCTCCAGAAGGCTGAAGAAAACTCTGTGACCCAGCCTCCCGGAGAAAGGAGCCCACAATTTCCTTTTGAGGTAACAAAAACACTCTGAAAGTGTAGGTGGTGGGTTGCACTACACTGAAAATGTACTAGTAGCCACTGAATCACCTGCTTTAAAATGGTTAGTTTTATGTTCCACAAATTTGAGAGAGAGAACAAGAAAGAGACTGGGGTGTTAAGTGCAAATGGATCCCACTTCTAAGGTTTTAAAAAACTGAAATAACTGAGCGAAAATTAAATATATAGTCAATTTTTGCTCAATACTGATCACAGAAATGCTTTATAATAAACTCTTTCTTAAAAAGATTCATTCATTAAAAAAAAAAAGATTCATTCATTTATTTATTTAATGTATGTGAGGACTCTCTCTGCATGTATCCCTGCATGCCAGAAGAGGGCATCAGATCACAGATGGTTGTGTGCCACCATGTGGTTGCTGGGAATTGAACTCAGGGCCTCTGGAAGAGCAGGCAGTGCTCTTATCTGCTAAGCCATCTCTCCTGTCCCTATAATAAACTCTTTAGAAAAACAATAAATGCACTATTATGTGTAAATAATCACCAGTATTGAAATGTTTTCTGTACCTTAACCTTTGCTCCTATTTTCTGTTTCTTTTTATGTTTTTTTTGTTTTTGTTTTTTTTTTAAAACAGGGTTTCCTTGTGTAGTCTTGGTTGTACTGGGAACTCACTCTATAGACCAGGCTGGCCTTGAACTCACAAGATCTGCCTGCCTCTGCCTCCCAAGTGCTGGGATTAAAGGTATGCGTCACTACCGCCTGCTGTTCCTATTTTTCATTTTGCAAAATTTTACTTGGAGGTTCAATTTTGAATACACTGGGTATAAAATACACATGTATTCTGACAACAGTAAAATACCCACACAAAAAAGAAAAAGAAAAGCATGACACAAGTCTGCTAGGCTAAAATAAAGAGCTGTCTTACCTTTGCTAGGCCAGAGAGGAGTTCTAGAGCCGCCAGGGATATGCTCATATCTTGTCGCCACTGGGAGTTGAGTCTTTGGGTGACGAGATGAATGCTGCGAATCAGGAGCCCAGCAGCTGAATCTGTATTAAGAGCTAGGATATAACCCAATGCCACATCCACAGGGAGGGAAAACAACTAAGCATTAGTAACAGAAGCACAGCATTCCACCAGGCACAGACCACAGCAGCCACAATGAGCACAGTGGGCACCCATACAGAGCTATGCTCCCCACCCACCGCCTGAGCACCAGGCCTGACTGATGGTGCACAAGGCACACATGGGTCTGGGCCAGCTTCTAGCTGCCAGTCCACAATATTATGGACTTGGCAGTTTCAGTAAAATTTTTGTAATAAAAAATGGCATTTTAAATTTTTAAATTAATAATTTATAGAGTTTTATCTTCAAAAAGAACAATGAAAAGGCAACCGAGTATTTTCTAGAGTTTTACAGAGGTAAGGATTCAACCTCATAGCCTCCTCAGATGGCAGGAATTATCTTAAAGCATCTGCTGAAATGACAGGGTTTAAACCAGTAAAACCCACATGCAATGCCTTTTCAAACCCATGTTTACATTTAGCTCTTTAGCACTACTTTAATAACCTTTAAAAAGGTTAAATAACCAAGTCAATGTTTTTACTTGGGCTTCAATTTTATATTAAAGTAATTATTACTTAAAGAGTGAATTCCAAGAAATTAAACTATAATAAATTAAATTGTAATTATAAAGAAAGCTTTAGGGGCATTATACCTGTGGATCCTATCAGAAAGAGGGCAGTGACAACAGAAAAAGGAATGATCATTAAAGAGAGACAGTCACGTGACACTAACACAAATCTGGATTTCTTAGTAAAAAATATGGCATAACAAGCAGAGCTCACTAACACCAACTGAAAATGCTGGAACAAACAATCACTTCAAACACTTATATACAACACATGCGATAACACAAAATAATCTTTAGTTTTGAAATGTCTTAGAAAGTACTAGAAAGAGAAATTCAACCTAGAGAATGCCTAAATCTACATAAGTAGCAGCAATTTAAATGCACTGAATATTCTCATAATGATTCTGTATCTGACATGCTGAGGGGAATGTATCATAAACTTCAATGGAAAGCATGCCTCACGAACACGCTCATATAGTCTCCAGATGGTTAAAAAGTCAAGCTCTCAAGCTCACATGTAGGGAATTAGATATGTTAATCTCATGGAATAAACACAGATTCAATCACTATTAGCATTTCTGCATAAAAACATTACAAAATGTTTACACTAAGTCCATAAAATAATTGCTCAGTGTAAAGGACATCACTGAATAAGATGCTTTGCTGGCAAGTGTTTATTTAGCAGGACAAAAAATGTCTCTTTATTCTTGTAACTGAGGAACCTAACAAGACAGAGTATCTAAGTTCTAATATGAAGGCTCATGCTCCTTGAGGTTTTCCTCTCAGTCAGCCTCCAACTACAATTACATGGCTCACTGACCACCTCTACCATTATTCTCAGAGTTCTGAACAAGCCCCACATCTTATGTGAGCCTCTATCACCAGTGCCTGGTATAGAACCCAGACTTTTCATCATAAATGTCTAGAAGATCTAACAAACTTCAAAACAGCTACAATAAATCCAAAAAGTACCTTTTCCTTAGTTTTTTAAAAAAACATCTTCTATTATACCTAAGTAGATAAAATTTTTATTTATGTTTTCAATTCTTGAAAAGTTTTAGTTTTGCTTATTTTATAAATCTTGCTTTATTTATAAAGAATTAATACATGTGTAAATGCTAACAGACTGTTTTAAAAACAGCTTACCATAATCCCTTAGGAGAGCTTGAGCAGGTCTCTCGCTATCAGGCGTTGTAGGTTCTGTGCTTCCTCCACTTGCTGAACTAATGCCACTGTTAGTGCGACTATGACTCTTCAGGTTATTTTCTCCACCACCCTAGTCAAATGAAAGTGAAACAAGATGAACAGTTTACAAATATAAAAAGAGGTTAATTATTAAAATCTTTATTAGAGTTGAGGCTGTGGCTCAGAAGTACAGCACTTGCCTCACATGCATGAGGCCCTGGGTTCATCCCCAGTACTGCAAATGTCAACAGACTAACTAGTACAGGTGATATAAACTGACAAGGGTTAAATCACTGTGGTACTGTTGCTCAGATGCCATTTGTTAAGAGGATATGCAGGGTTTGATAACTACAGGCATCCATACTGAAGTCTCCTGTGCTATTTTTTCAAAGGACTACCTTAGAGCCCTTTACATATGCTAGAGTTCACTAACTAATGACTGAGTCGTTAAGGAAAATACCTTAACATGCCTCTAGATCAAAACCTCAAAACAAGAATATAATCTTCAAATAAAGAAACAGGGATAACACAGAGAAACCTTGTTTTGAAAAAAAAAAAAAAAAAGATTGGGAGATGAACTCAGTCACGAAAGTGTCTGCCACTCAAGCGTGAGGACCTCAGTTTGATTCCCTAGAACCTACTTTAAATTTTAAAAATGCCAACGGGAGGCAAAGGGCTAGCAAGATGGCTCAGTGGGTACTTGCTTCACAAGCATAAGAACCTCAGTGCAAATCCCCAGCATCTATTTAAAAGCTGGGTACGGCTGCCCACACGGCAGCGCTGTGAAGGGTGGAAACAGGAGCATCCCTGGGCTTGCTGGCTGCCACTCTAGCTCCATGCTCACCAAAAGACACTGCCTCGAGGTTATAGAGCAAAGCAATACAGTAGAAAACCTGGCATCCTCCTCTTACCTCCATGCTAACACCCACCCATACCCATCTGCACACGCACATGAAGACTCACATCCATTGTATATACACACACACATAAACCAGCAACTTTTCAATGTAGTTGTACATAAAGTACAAACAATAAAATACTCTAGTTACTATAAATTCTCATACATATAAGAGCAAATAAATCCATTTGTTAAAGACTTCTTGTGCCTTTCCCCACTTAAACAGAACTCGCTGTACCTAAATCAGCACATTAGCAGTCATGAATTTCCTTAATAAATTTCTCATTTATCTAGCTCATGCCATTATACCTTATTACTTCCCACACAGCCCAGCCTCTACCCCAGATGTAACATGTATCTTTAAGGAAGAAGCAAGAGATGCTGCCCATATCTGGGGAGCTTTTTAATTATTACTTAAAATGCTTTGGGGCACCTGCAAACTTCTGTCTACAGGAATCTGTTAGGGATAGCAGGAACTAGAAAGGCCTTCCTAGAATATTCAGGCCAGGTGACTGGCACTTCAAAACAATCCCAACTGGTGTTTCTCTCATCCAAGATTTCTCAAGGACCTGATGAAGCACTTAACAAACAAAAATTCAAGATATGTGAGGTTTTAAAATAGGATCCTCCCGAGTCAATGAGCTGAAATTTATAAGCAAAATGACTTTAAAAACCAGGTGTGGGGACTGGAGAGATGGCTCAGAGATTAAGAGCACTGGCTGCTCTTCCAAAAGTCTTGAGTTCAATTCCCAGCAACCACATGGCGGCTCACAAACATCTATACTGAGATCTGGTGCCCTTTTCTGATGAAACACTGTATACATAATAAATAAATAAACCTTAAAAAATAAAGCCTTAAAAAAAAAAATTAAAAAAAAAAAAAAAAACCAAGTGTGGGGCTGGAGAGATGGCTCAGAGGTTAAGAGCACTGACTGTTCTTCCAGAGGTCCTGAGTTCAATTCCCAACAACCACACGGTGGCTCAAAACCATCTATAATAGGATCTGATGCCCTCTTCTGGCATGCAGGTGTATATGTGGGCAGAGCACTGTATACATAATAATAAATAAATAAATCTTTAAAAAAAAAAAGCAGGTGTGATAATGCACACCTGTAGAGATAAGAGGATCAGGAGTTTAAAGTCATCTTAAACAACATACACAGTTTGAGACCAGCCTGGGCTACATAAGACACTGCCTCAAAAAATAAACAATGGATTGAGGATACAGCTCAGTGGTAGACAGTTTCTTTAGCATGTGTGAGGCCCTAGGTTCAGTTTCAGCACTGTTGATATGATTTAAATGAAGTCAGAAGAAGATATACTATGATAGATTATATAAGCTTCTTACCATCTCCATTTGGCAACCAATGGCTTCTAAAAGTGCAGAATCTTGAACAATATTTAACATAGCCCCTGCAATAGAAAGACAAACAAAGCAGTTTATATGACATGTAATTACAGTACAATAACTGAGAGCAAAGACAGCATGATTTGGAGTAGTCATACACATAACCCTAGCACACAGAGACCTGAGGCAGAAGGAAGGACTGCTATCAACCTGGGCTACACAGCAATTGCAGGGCTACATAGAAAGACCCTGTGCCTCCTACCCTCTCTCTAAAAAAAAGAAAAGAGAAATTTTGGTAAAGCATTCGTGAAATTCTCTGAGGATTACAAATAAATACATTGATGGGTTAAAAAAGATGCTTTAGAAATCCAAATTCCAAAATTCAAAATATTTAGTTTTTATTTATGTGGGAGCACTTTTAACCCAATGAACCGCTTGTTGCCTGCCTCCAAAGGTTCCCCCCGCACGGCCCCCCTTCAACCACTGCACTGAACTAAACTTCTTACTAAACTTATTTCTCACAATGTTCTCCATATGAACATCCCCCTCTTTAAAATATTTTTCTAACATGTAAAATTTGTGTGCAATTCCCAAGTATAGAATTTAAATGGCTGAATTCTCTTACTTCTAATTTTCCTCCTTGGCTTTTTTCTGTTTCTCCAGCCACATCAAGAGTGACGTGGAAAGGTGTGCTGTCACCTGTCCCTTCAGCTACGTATCAAGCTGACAATGTACCATTTACTACAGAGGCCACCTCTCCCTGCCCAATACCCCACACCACCTAAGGACTCAGTCTGGAACTGAAAGGATAAAGAAGGAAGAAAGCAAGGCCAAAGGAAGGGGAAAAGCACAAACCTTCTCTCCTTAAGTCTTTCTCAAGTTGTTTACTACATTTATTTTACATATATTTATTTGGGGAGAGAAGGGCTATGTGCATTCCATGGCATATTTGTGTAGATGAAAAGACAGCTAAAGCAATTAGCTCTCTTCTTCACCCTACGGGACCTGAGGTCAAACCCAGCCTTGGTGGCAAGTGTCTTCAGCCTCTGGACTATCTTGCCAGATCCTTAAACCTTTTTTCTTTAAAAAGCAAAAACAAAAAACTCTACTTCTGACTCAGAATAGTAACAGTTTAGTTAAGACTTAGGATCCGCTCACCTGTCTCCTCAGGTCATTAGTGCTGGGGTTTCACTTACCAAAAACCAAAACAAAACTGTCTGGACACAAACCTAGAATCATTTGGGTGTTGTTAGGGTCCGTTTCCGTTTGCAAGGCACCTATTAGTATATTCACAAGTCTCAACTTCAGGGACAGAAAAGTTATTGGTTTATCATAAGAAGAGCTGTCATCATTACTAAACTTTCCTTCTAGGACCACCTGGAGGAAAAAAATAAAATAAAAAAGAAGCAACACTTAACATCAGCTACTGAACGTGATGACCCCTTAGGAAAGCAAAAGGACACAAGGGCTGACAGGCTAATGATCCAGGCTTCCAGTCTAATTGACGCCTGTAGTCAGATGTCATTAATCTATAAACACGTGAATGAACAGTAAGCCAAGATATAATGACACTTCTAAAAGAAGAAATACTTAAGCCAGAAAACCTTTATTAATCCATTAGGAATGAGTGTTTATCCATTAGAAATGTATATTTCTAAATATCTGTTTGTTTGTTTGTTTAGTGTTGAGACAGGGTCTCACCGTATAGGCTAGCTGGCCTCAAACTCACAAAGCTCCATCTGCCTCCGCCTCCAAGGCTTGTGTGGCCATACAAGGCTAGGAAATAATTTTTTTTTTTTTTAAGCTCCTATCCCATGTTTAAAAGTGTGGTTTAACTTAAATTAGCATACAAAAACAGAATATAGAATAAAAAAATTAATAATGATGGTTGGCAGGATGCTGAGACGGAATGGTTTTAAGTTTGCGACCAAACTGAGCTACCTAGCAAGACCCTGAATCATGAAATAAAAAATGGGGGGGCGGGGAATAACTAAAGAAACATTACCTCAGATCTGACAGTGCCGAAATGATGAGGGAGAGGCAGCAAAGAAAGCAGGATATTAATGGATGATCTTCTCAACTCTGTTGGATTTACATAGCTTTTGAATTTTGAGAGTTCTCTGCCAAAAAAGTATAAAGTTATTAGTATTTTTCAGCTAAAAAGTATTTTTAGTTACTATGCCATCTTCCCCACAACCCAAGCGTTGTACATATGAGAACTGCTGCTATGTTACACAGTTACTGTTTAAACTGGAATTTGACTGAAAATGAAGGCCTACTTTATAACAGTAGGATCTCAGGCTGAGCTTTCTCTCTCTGACCCATCTAGACCAAGCCAGAAAGGATCTGTAAGCCATGGACATATGAACACTGAAGGCATCCAGGGACTGAAAGGGTATGGATGCTCTTTACTCAATTTAATGTAGCCTGGGTCCCACTGGACTGTGAAAACCACTAGATGGATAAATTAGCATACAGGAGGAAGTACCAAAACAGACCAAGGCAAACTAGACAACTGACACAGGAGTAGAGAATGACAGCTTACCTGTCAGGCAAAATGGTTTCAAGAGCTGAAATAAAGTAAGGAACCACAACATCAATCCCTTTCAAGTCACAGCAGAACAAAGGAGGGGAGTTTAGAATAACGCTGGCCAAGACAGGATGGCACATATAATCATTTATCTGCAAACCTTGAATTAAAAGCATGTAAAATCTAGGAAAGCAAGAAAAAAAATTTAAACAAACTGCTGATCAAATGTTCCCGCATTATTAATATTTTCTACATGGTTCTCTGAAGAGCCTTTGTCCACTCTTCACTCTAATTTCTAGGCTTTCAGTGCTACTAGGAGTCAACAATTCAGAATCATAAAATCCATATCTATTACACTTAAAATTTTTTTTAAAAATCTTTGTAAATCAAATGAGGTAGCCATAACAAAACAGATGTCTGGGTACTTAACAATTGGTGGAATCAATTAATCAAATTCTAAAGCAGTTAAATTTTGCAACAATCCTAAGAAATAGAAGTGGGTCTCTTTCTTCTTTCACTGCTTCTGAGGGGTGACAGAAAGGCGCCCACCAGACTGCATTCATCACAATATGAGGATCACACTAAGATTCCTTTGAGGAAGCCACATCTTCTGTTCCTACAACTCCAACTGCAACCAAGTCCTTAAGCATCCAGTCACCTGCTACTCAAGAGCTCTTCTTACCACACACTTCTTCCTTCTCTGCAAAACTCTCAAAACAATCTCCTCATTCACTGGTGCCTGTTCAACTCATTTCTATCTGTTTTCTGTGCATAGAACTCAACTAAAAACAGGCTTGTAATATGTAATAATGATAAATAGCCCACATGCCCCTGAAATGCAAGACTGAAATTTAAATCCATCATTTGTCCTCTCACAAACCTGATGAGTTTGTCCCATCCCCTCATCCAGTCTTCTGAACAAGATTAGACAGCTCACGTCCCTAACCTTCTTGCTTACTGCTACTGCTACAATTTGGAATAACGCTCTAGCCCAAGGTCTCCCTCAGAGAAATGGGCCCTCCTCATGAGGAATAAACTCCAATACCTATATGACCTTCTCTCACAGGGCTGGTCTTCTAAACAGACTATGACAACTAGGCACTAAGAAGCACTAAGGAAAATGATCTGCAGAGAAGAATGGAGCAGCTTTAGGAGACAAAGGCACAGGAAGCAGGAGGGTTGTTCTGGCCTCTGAATAATCTCCAGCCCGATTCCTACTTTTTAAATGCCTTGCTGTACTGCTTGATGTTACGCTTTATTAAACATCACTAGCATCTTGTAATTTATTCACTTTGACGTAAAGATAAGAGCCCATGGTTAAAATTGTTCTGACCAGTACACACATTTTTCCTATGCCTTATGTTCCAGACCTGGTTCCTCTTCTGGGAGTCAATTTTCCTCTTTCCTGAGCACCTAGCAATACAGTTATCTCAATGTTGTACTTGACTGTAACCTTATTTCAGCAGCCACATAAACAAGTAGTGGAGAAAAGCAAAGCAGAATCAAGATTTATAATTTCAGAAGAATAACAGGTCTGAAGTGCCATGGTGAGAACAGAGTAAAGAGAGACATACGAGAGTCAAATGCTGTGAGGCAGGAGTTGAAGAAACACCTCAAGATAAAGGAAACAGAGGCAAATGAGGCCTAGACTCTGGCCTCAGCAGCTAACTGATGGCAGAGCCATTCTCAGATGATGGAAAAGACAACTCTATCCAACCTCCCAACAGTCTAAACACTACCCACCCTTTCTAAATTCAGTACAAACATCTAATAGCATGCCACAACTCTTTCCTAACACTCTAGGCTAAGTATGAGCTGCTGCTTCCTCCAAACACTCACAGCTGTTTATCTGTGTCTCTCCTGTCACTTTTTGGTTCCTATTGAATCACTGTAGGTTGGCATAAACTCCTTGAAGTAAAGATGCACAGCTGATTTATTTCTGGACTGTATACAAAACCCACTCTTGTGCCAAAAACCTGGTAACAAACTATTGTAGTACTTCCAAATCTTTCCAGAATTTACAAATAAGTGATAGAATAAATAATAGCTCTAAAATAGAATCTTAGAAGTCTTTACCAGATCTGATTTTACAGAAGAATTCAAGCAAGTTTCAATTACATAAAGACACTGGCAGGTATTTCAGACCAACAATAGCTTAATGATTTAGCCTACCAAGCCATGCCACAACTGTTTCACCATCAAATGATACAAATGCAAAAATAAACAAAAAAAAATCTAAAACCTGGATAAATAGGCTGGCAGAATCTCTTCTCCAGTCTTCTTGCTACAAAAAATTCTACATAATGTCCCACAAGCCTCAGCTCTTCCTGCTTCATAGTTATCAGGAAATTCACTTGCATCAAACACAGGATTGGAAACCATGGTGTCTGTTGACATTTGGGACCCTTTCCGCCGAAACTCCATGCTAGCTTGTGTTGCAATGGCTGGGGAGAGAAGAGGAACATATTATTATTTATGTCAAAGTGCCAAATAGGCTCATGGGACCCTGGACACAAAGATCAAATATTGGTGTCATTACATTACGACTTCAATAGAATCCAATGATGCTTTTGTTGAGCAACTATGTCTTATTTTTTTTAAAGGGCTCTCTGGTATCTTCTTTGAAGTGGATAGCAATTTATTTACAATAGCATCGTCAACAGACTCTACAAAAGGAATTTTTTCATTAAATTTCCAGTCAGAAGATCACAATTGTATACATCTGCATAGAGATATATACAGAATTTGCCTTTTCTATTATTTATTTTCTGTTTTTTTTCCTCCTTCTATAAAATGATGCTTAACTATTAAAAAAGGTAACAATTATAATTTGTACAATTAATCCAAATGGACAAACTAATTACGAGGACAACTGCATGCCAGTTTGAATACTTTATGACATGACAAGGTAAGGAAGGGAACAGAGTAAGGGAAGAAGAGAGGGCATTCCCGCCACCCCCCAGCCTCAAAACACACACCGAAGAGCTGCCCAACCAAGCAAATGAGAATGAATTTTAACAACCACAGACAGCAGCAAACTGGAGGTTGATAAATCAGAAAACTAGGTTGGTAAGGAGGATTATCATGGTAATTTGTTGTCACCAAAACAGAAGCCCTTCGAAAGTTGCTTTTAACAAAAGATTTCATAGCACAGAGATCACTCTGAAATCTTTTATTACGCTACATAAAAATGTTTCAATTGTTTTGTACTGATAGGAGGCTTAATAGATACAGAGTCAAGCATAAATCTTTATGCAACTTCCCATGAGCCATTTTAGTTCAGAATAAGCTATCCAGCAATAATACATTTGGAAAACACTACATGCAGAATGCATACAAATCAAACACTAAATCTGTATAAAAATAAGCTTAAATCTTAAAAAAAAAAAAAAAAAAAAAGAAAGAAAGAAAGAAAGAAAAAGAAAAAAGCCAAAACACAGTTAGTGCAAAGTCCTGGAATTCATGACATGACCAGACTAGTATACAGAAATAATGGGATTGATTCAGGCAGATTAATTTGTTTTTGCCAACAATCTTCCCCATTCAAAACACAGAAAAAAATAGTTTCTTCCCAAGTGCAAAAACTACAATAGACAATGACAATCAAAATTTTTAATGGAATTATGGAAAAAAATAAAAACATGACTGCAATTAAGGAGAAGCTTCTGGTTCCTACTTACAAGATTTATAAGAAAGAAGAATTTGGATAAAAGATGCTGCAAGATAATAGAAATAAATGGAAACAAATCAAAGGACAGCAGTAATATAAAATACTTTAAAGATGGTGAAATTTTACAATAAATTAAGAAGCTTTTTAGCTTTTTAAAAGTTAGATTCAAAGCTTTACGATACCACAAGCTAATTTAAAAACAGGAAATTGTGCATTCAGGTCCAAAATTATGATTTTGTATCATGCAAAACAATGAACAAAGAAAATTACACAGCTACAAAGAATTGAGGTTTTGAACTGCCTATAACGTGCATTAAAATTTTTAGTTCATTAACCCTTCCCAGCTCAATGTTACTTTCACAAAGCACAGTGCATGAGGTAAATTGAAAGCAAGTTCAAAGAAGCAAAGCAAATACTTGAGTTAAAGGTGAACTACATGGCAGAATTCCTTGATGGCAGCCAGTACTTAGAAAACACATGAGACTCCCAACTCCTGTGCCTCCCATCCAAGACTTCACGACTGGCACCCACAAGCACTCTAAATCCATTTTAACCATTAGACCAAATCTCCTGGGTGATGTAACAGCCTTTAGCGTCCCTGGACATAGACAGGATTGTCTCTCCTTTCTCCTCCAGGCAGAAAGTTAAGAATGGAGGGAAAATGAGCTGTTGCTCACTTATCATTTGAATTCTGGTTCTATCTTCTAGTACAGGGGCAGACAAAGCTGTTACAAACTCCCCAGAGATAGAAAGCTCTAGATTCTCATGATACAAGCCTACCAGAAAACAGCAAACCGAGCCATGCTAGATTCAGAGATTTCAAGACCAACGCTTCCATACTCAACAGTTAGGTTACATTGTAGGAATTATGCCTTATCAAAATAAAGAAATAAATAGATATAGATAGATAGATAGGTAGATGGCTGAATCACTGGAAAATACCATATAAATTAATAATCTTGGTTCAGAAAATTCAAATACATGACACTAGGTTATGTTGTAAGAATTATACGTCATTAAAACAAATAAATAGATGATGGAATCATTGGACAATACCATATAAATTAATAAACATGGTTCAGAAAACTCAAAATATATGACACATAACATAATGAAAATATACCCGTGAATAGTTTATAATACTTTTCACTTACTCAAACTCATGAATTAAATGTAATGAAGAAATGGTAAAATATGAAGTACCTGAATTTGAACAAACTAAAGCAAACAAAAAAAAATTTTTTTCTAAGTAACTCATGCAGCCCCATAACCCATAAAAACTTCATACCTAAAATTTTCCTAAATTATTTAAAAATTTCCTAAGACCATCCAAAATAATTATATTTATAAGCTATTCACAAGCACACACCTTGCTTGAATGAGCTTCAGAGAAAAGCAGAGCCCCTATGAACACTATTAATTTTATGCTTGGATTCAACACTTTCCCTAGAGAACAATACTATCAGAAAGTAATACTATCAGACATTTTTTACTTCAGTCTGTCTCTAAGGCCTGTATAAATTTACTTTTTAAAAAACAACTAATACACTCATTAATGTATAAACATAGTAGCTGGCACATACTAACAGCAGCTCCATAAACAGCCACTATTATTATTCAACTATGCAAGACAGATGATAACCAATCAAAACATTCTGCACTACTTCACCATCCATTTGGCACTAGCTCCATGCATAATAGTAAGATGACAAACCCAAGTTTATGCTGCAGTAAAATCTAATAAAGATACTGGGGTTGACTTGGTAATTCTCTGAAAATCTTACAAATGTACAGAGCAGATCATATTTTCTCTAGACTAAAATCTGAGATGTTAGGGTCTACCACAAAGCAAGCAGAAAATTCCTAATATTTATATGCACTGATGATTAAATGGCTGTGAAAAAAAATCTAAGAAAACATTTCAATGAGTAAATTTTCATTCAAAATCTTTAATTGTTCATATATCTATCATTATCCTGGCTGACATGAAGAGAATTTCCAGGTCATCTACAAAAAGGAATTTGATTCAATAAAAAGTGCCTAACCTGAAATGCTCCCCACCAAAAAAAAAAAAAAAACTCAAAAAACCAAACAAACAACAAAAAAAAAAAAAAAAAAAAAAAAAAAAAGGGAAAGCTTCATAAAATATACATAAAAGGACAGATAAGAAAGCTTCACAAGTTTCTGTTGGTTTAGCTGGAAGGGGTTAAGCACAATATATTGCTTGGTGAGAAACAGAGTGCTTTTCAAGATCTGTATTAATCTTGCAGGTAGGAAAGACTAAAGAGAAAGAAACAGAAAGGGGTGATGACTACGTGTTTCTGGGCATATTTACCAGTCATGCTGCTGTCTCTGTTTATCCCATTATGGAGTTTACAGTGAACAAATGCTGCATCGAATAACCACGATCCAAAGAGATTCAAGATGCTGTTAACCTTTGGTCTCCGAGGGGCAGGCAGCGGTCTGGGTTCTGAACTAGTCTGATTTGGACTTGACAGAGGAGAAGTGGAGGATGCCTGGTGCTGGACTTTTGAAGTGTGAGCAGTAGTAACCTACCAGAAGAACACAAGTAAATGTCCACAGTCATGAAAAGTTGGAGAAAGTTGCAGGACCTGTAGAAGAATTTCATAAACCAAACAATGATGCTGAATGCTCGTTCTTACTGTACTTGTCTTCATTGTAGCCTTGTTCACAGTAACAGCCCGGTGCCTCCGGTTATGTGGGGGTGTGGTGTTCACAGCAGCACTCTGAGGCATACTTAATCTATTCACGGGTGTTGGGGGAGCACTGTCTGATCGGGGTCGAGAAATGCCTTAAAAAAAAAATGTGCGAGAAGGGTTGGTTTGGTTTTTGTTTTTAAGAAAAAACGGAGTTGCCCCAGGATCTATTTACTCTTTCTTCCTGAGCAACAGAATCCCATTTCAGTTGCAAAAGAAGACAGAAGAAATAACTGTTTTCAAGCTTCCCTTGTAACACAGCGTGGCCATGTTCTAAGATCAGAGAAATAGGCTTCAATCTATTTCTCTAAATAAGTAATCACTTCATGTAAGATGACTGGATACATTTCCCAGGAAAGGAAGCTTCCCTGTCCTTCCTGACTCCTGGACAGAACTGCTGTAACCCTTTCATCATCTAGATTGTGTACATCAAAAAGAACAGCCACCGAACAGAAAGGTCTTGGCAGTGATCAAACTACTACAGAACATCACTGCCTGGCCTGCGTCACATGTGTGAATACAAAGTATTACGTGTCCACCATGGACAGCTTAGGCTGTTATGTGGCAGCAATATAATCAGAAAAATCTATTAACTGTGTTTTTTCTATTTTTTAAACTTTAATATTTATAAAACTGGCAAATAAAAACAACACACACCACAGGGGGGGAGGTGGTACACTCCTTTAATCCCAGTAGTCAGGAGACACAAGCAGGCAGATTGAGTTCCAGGACAGCCAAGACTACACAGAGAAACCCTGCCACAAAAAAACAAACAAACCAAAAACAAAACCCACCAAAATTAACCAGAAACCAAAGTCTTCACATTTCAATGACTATCTAGCTATTCTGTACAATCCAGTGTGGAGCCTCACAATATAATTTTCATTTTTACCATCAAATACATTTTCATGCACTTATTTACCATCAAAACCAAAAAGTCATTAACAGACGAAAAACTTACAACTATATGATACATTTAACACATACACATAACGATTATTTTAGAAAGTGATAGCTCTAAACATCACTCTTTTTCTTTCTTTTCTTTTCTTTTTCTTTTTTTTTTTTTTTTTTTTTTTTGGTTTTTCAAGACAGGGTTTCTCTGTGTAGCCTTGGCCATCCTGGACTCAGTTTGTAGACCAGGCTGGCCTCGAACTCACAGCAATCTGCCTGCCTCTGCCTCCTGAGTGCTGAGATTAAAGGCATGCGCCACCACGCCCGGATCACATCACTCTTTTTCAACAGATTAAAAATATTTTGGCAGATGGGTGTGGTTCTACACTCCTGTAATCCCAGCACTTGGGAGGCAGAGGCAGGCAGATTTCTGTGAGTTCAAGGCCAGCCTGGTCTACAAAGTGAGTCCAGGACAGCCAAGGCTACACAGAGAAACCCTGTCTTGAAAAACTAAAAATGAACAAAACAAAAAACTTTTTTTTTTTTTTTTTTTTTTTTACTTTTTTGTGTATTATCCTACGGAAAACTAAAACACTGGTTCACAAAAGGCACAGTTTACCAATGACACCCATGCAAACAGACCCAAGAGCATTTCAAACTACTTTCATCAGTAAACTGTGGAATGAGCTTTATAACTGGCAATCTGTTTTGCAAATTATTTGTATAATTTCTCCATTTATCTACTAGATTACTGATGTTTTCTTGGTATTTTTGTTAGTAGCATCCTAACTATCACAATTTGCTGAAAATAATGCTTCCCAGATCGGTATTTGCCATCAAGTTTGTTTCTCTTTCTCTGGGCTTCTCTATGAGGTTCCAGCATCAAACTATAGAATATCTATACACAGCTCTTCAAACACCTAAAAAAACACACACAAAATTCACCTAAGAACGCATCCACCAAACAGCTGATTCCACGCATGGCACGGAAGAATATCTGAGGCAGATGTTTAAGGCAGGGGTACTGGCTCAGCTCCTGTGGCATCCCGCTCACATTCAGGAACTGTTCCTGAAACTTGGGGGTTGAGCTTATAATGGCTGGGTTACTCAGATCCACAGGATTACTATTGAAAAGGAGAAAGAATTCATTACACACTTAGAAATGTCTATAGCAATAAAAATGTATGCAATCCAATTTAAGAAAAATCTGTCATAGTGGTATACATCTTTAATGCCATCATTCTGTGGACAGAGGCAAGCAGACAGATCTCTGAGTTTTGGGCTAGTCAGCTCTATATAGTGAATTAATCCCAGGACAGCCAAGACTATCTAGCGAGCCTCTGTCTCAAAAATAAAAAACAAAAGAAGCAAAACAACAACAATGAAAAACAATAGGATTACTTCACTTCTTTGATGTGAAGAGGAGTCTGACTTTGATGAGCTAGGGACTCAAACATAAATGTTTCTCTATAGGCTTGCAGGCTTGTTTGTTCATTTGCTTTTTTAATGTTTTTATTAATTCTTTGAGCGTTTAATAAAGTATTTCTGTTTTACTTGTTTGTTGAGACAGGGTATCATTATGTAGTTCTGGCTGGCCTGGAGGTGGCTATGCAGACAATGCTAGCCTTGAACTCACAGAGATCCAATTCTGTCTGCCTCCCAATTAAAGGTGTGATATCCAGCTTGTTCTTTTTTTTTTTTCCCCCAGACAGGGTTCTCGGTGTAGTCTTGGCTGTCCTAGACTCCCTTTGTAGACTAGGCTGGCCTCGAACTCACAGCGATCTGCCTGCCTCTGCCTCCCGAGTGCTGGGATTGTTCTTTCAGAAAGCAAAAAAACCAAGAACCTACTTTCTTCATAGAAGAAAGTCAAAGTAAGACTATAAAGTTTTAGTTTTTTAAGAATTCTTTTCACTAGGCATGGTGGCTTATGCTTTTAATCCCAACACATAGGAGGCTGAGGCAAGCAGAGCCTCGCCTACAAGGCTGTTTCTGTCTTAAGAGAAGAGAAGAGAAGAGAAGAGAAGAGAAGAGAAGAGAAGAGAAGAGAAGAGAAAAAAAGATGCAAAATATTTACTGTTTGGAACTAAGTTACAGAAAGCAAGTCAACAAGAATCTCATGAAAATTTTAATATAAACATCTGTCCATATGTATGGACATATCAACAAGTGCAAGGACAACATCTGAGAACAGCATTAGTGAAAAATCAATGGGAACCTTGTTGTTTTCCAGGAAAAAAGATGAAGCTGCTCTATTAGATGAGGTTCTGCTTATATTCCGCATCACACTCAGCCCTCTCCCCAGGGAATCTGCCAATGGGCAGAAGTGGTCCTTCTGAGTACTCCTCATAGCCCTGCTTCTGACCCACCTGCAGCTCACTTAAACAAAAACAAACTTATCCAAAAGGAATCCATCCAAACGCCTGTGAGAAATCCACAACCATGTTAACCTAATTAACAAAAATAAATTGACCTAATGTACCTCTTTTGAGAGTATGAGTGCGCAGAGGGAAGGGTCCAGTACCCTAAAAGAGCCAGAGCTGGAGCCACAGTGCTCACATCTGTTCATGCCACTAAATTACATATTCCTGAAAGGCAGGGGGACCAGAGACAGGGGGACCAGTGTGCTAGAGAGACAGTATGTATGTACAAGGGAAATGAGAAAGCTGAGAAAGAGAAAGCCAAGTGTTCTTTGTTCAAAAACAACATTCAAGCAGGTTCCCCAACCAATCAAGTTTAATGAGGGGGGTTTCCAGGAACACAATAGCTCCCCCCACTGGGACAATAGGTGGTGGTGCACACACTTACCCAGGTTAAAATACACTGACTAAAACAACAAGTATTATCTCAAGAACAAAGATAAAGCCAAGGAGATCAATTAGGAATGCAGAAAGGAGAAAATATTAGGCAACAATTTTTTAAATTAAAAAAAATTTTTGAAAACAGAGACTTATGATGAAGTTATAGACATAGCATGAAACTCACTAAAACCCATACTAGCTTTAAAACTTGTGATCTTCCTGCCTCATATAAAGATATAGTAACCTAACAAAGGCCAGCTTCTCACTATCTTAGCAACATTTAGAAATAATAACATAAGAAATATGCAAATTTTATAAATAAAACACTTCTGTTAGCTATGTAAGGCTCTTAAAGGAGGGACCTCAGGGTAACTGACCACAGTGGCTCAATCCCAGTACTCAGGAAGCTAAGGTAAGGACAGTAGGTTCAAGGCCAGTCTGAGCTACACAGCAAAGGCCCTGTCTCAAATAATAAATAAATAAAGGAGGGAAGTATGTTTAGGTATGCTTATCATGTACAAACCCAAATTCAAGTCACTAGCAGCAAATAAACAAAAAATGTTTAAAGGGGGGCTGGAAAGAGACTTAATGGTTAAGAGTGCATACTACTCGTCCAGTGACTCACAACCTTCTGTAACTCCAATGCTATGGATGTGATGTCCTCTTTTGCCACCTAAGGATACCCAAATGCACAGCATACACTCACACGGAGAGGTACACATACACATTAAAAATTTTTTTTTAATTTAAAAGTAGATCCTAGATATACCACAGTACTTATATTTGGTAGAGGTTAGCTTTTTCTACTTTCCTTTTCCTCCTCTGTTCCCTTTCTAAAAATGTTATTTTCTTGAGCCAGTGAGGTGGTAAATGGGCTAAAACACTTGCCACTGAATGCTGCAAGCATGATGGCTTAAATTCAATCCACAGACTCCATGTAAAGTAGGAAAGAACCAATTCTCCAAGGTTGTCCTTGGGGCTTCATATATGTGCCAGGCACGTGTATTTACATCTGCACACACATCATAATACACACAATAAATAAATGACATTAAAAAAAAAAAGAAAGAGCAGGAAGGGAAGGAGGTTTACTCTTCTGTGAATCTCCACCCCCACCCTGCCTTAGTTTTTTGAGACTCAGAACCCTCTCTGTAGATCAGGCTGGCCTCGAACTTAGAGATCCGCCTGCCTCTGCCTCCCAAGGGCTAGGATTAAAGGTGTGAGCTACCATCACCCAGCTTCTTCTGTAAAATTTAAGGTCTACTTCTGAGTGAAATTTTCAGTGAGGCTGCTAGACGAGGGTGCTAAGACTAAGACTGATGACCCAGTACTGACAGAGAGGAGCACAGCACCTCAAGTCCCCAATGAATGTGACAAAGTCCTAGGAGAGACATCATCATCAAAGACGCAGCAACAGGCAAGAAACAAGTTCTAGAGAGAACAGTCACGAACAGCCGAGGACAACCCAAGCACACTGGAATGGAGAGAGCAGGAGGCCCGTGACGCAGATGTGCATGCTGTTCAATTCAGCTCTGTCTAGTGGACTGTGCTTAGCACTCACATGCTGCATTGCAGCAGAAGCTCAGTGTGGTTCTTGCCCTAAGATCCACACTAGGTAAAGAAAGCAGGAGTAAAATGACAATACCTTAGCATGTGTAAAAATCGAAACCATGTTTGTGCAACACACTCATTGTCCATTTCTGGAGGGATCAGATTGGCATCTTCATCAGGAACTTTAAACGGGGGAAATGAAGGACCATACGTAAAGCGGAGCAATCTGGAAAATATAACCACATACCACTACATCCATTTCTTTTTTCAGGTTTTTGTCTTGTTTTTCTTTTGATGGTACTGAGGATTGAATCTAGGCCTCACACATTCGAGGCAGGTGCTAACCTCTACCAAACTATATCGCAGCCCATTTTAACTTTTTAAAAAAAAACAAGATTACAAAGATTACAGTCCTGTACTAGCAGATCCAGCTACTAAGTCCATTATTAACAAAATTAGGCATACATTCAAACATAATACAAAAAAAATAGGTTAAACATGCCATGGCTAGACGAAAAGGCTGTATGAAAATGATGACTCACCAAAACAATAAACTGCAAGGGATTTCCAGTTTTTTAAAAAATAATTTAAACTTTTATCTGAAATATCCAAACTATTTAAGTTAGCTTATTATTTATACAACTTGCAAGTAGTAAATTATGTATTTTTGTTAGTGTACCGATATAATTACTTTATTAAACATGAAAGTATCATGTAAATTATTTCTTTCCTGTTGTTTTGGTTGGTTGGATGGTTTTGGGTTTTGTGTTTATTTTGAAGCAGAGGCTTACTATTTAGCTATGGCTGGCATGGAACTCACTATGTAGACCAGGTTGGCACTGACCTCACTACATATACCAGGCTGGCCTCAAACTCAAAGGTCTGCCCCCTCCTTTCTCCTGAATTCTGGGATTAAAGGTGTATGCCACTATATTCAACTTCCTATTATTTTTAAAAAATTGGTAACACTGTAAATTCTTCAATACAACTAAGGTATAATTTGTTCATAACAACTTTATATGATATTCAAAATTCAGTATTTATATATTTAGAATATAGTACATTTTTATTACATGTTTTAAGACTTTTTGAAGCCATTTAACTAAATGACTGCATATGTAAGGATTTTATTTTAATAAAATAATCAGGCTGGTTATAGTGGTGCATGCCAGTAGGATTTGCTGAAGGAGACGGAGGCAAGAGGATAACGAGTTTGAGGTCAGCCTGGGCTACACATTTTAGAAACCCTGTCTTGAAAAACCCAAACCAATCAGAATATATAAAAAGCTAGGAGCTGGGCATGGTGGTGCATCCCTTTAGTCCCAGCACTTGGAAGGCAGAGGCAGGAGGATTCCTGTAAGTTTGAGGCCAGCCTGGTCTACGAGTGAGTCCAGGGGGGAAAAAAAAGATGTATAAAGTATTCCTCCAACAAAATTTCTAAAGTAAAAAATAATCAGAACAGCATTATTAAATTATATAAAAGTATAAAGCTACTAAAAATGCAACCTCAAGAATTATTTACAAATAAATGCATATAATTAAAATTACTTGAATCAGACATCAAATGAAAAACACAGGTAAACAATACTATCTCAAACTGGGTTTTTGTCTTGTTTTTAATGAAAGAGGACTAAATGAGGGAAAGTACATTAAAAAAATTTCTATACATTTAAAAACAGTTTTAACTGATGGGATGTTTCACTCTATATTTTCCAATATTTCTATTATGAACATGTATGGCTTTTTAAATCAAAGCTAATTGAAAGAAGACACAGTATCAACCACCATCCATGACATACCACGCATGTAGAGGTCAGAAGACAACTCTGTGGAATCTGATCTCTCCTTTCGCCTTTACAAGGGTTCTGGGGGTTAAAGTCAGGCTGTCAGGCTTACATGGCAGGTACCTCTATCATTAGCCATCTCCCTGACCTCTTTGTTTCTTTCTAACAGGCTTTTCAAAATGTATCCCATGAATCCCATAAAGACAGGACCAGAGCAGTTGCCTCAAGGTCTGATAGATGAGGCCCACAATGACCCACCTGGAAGTGAGTGCACAGATGACCTTGCTCCACTGCTCCACCACTGCAGGGTGGTGTCTCCAGTTAGCCACCATCTCCTTGGCTGTCTTCCAATAAGGAGGTGTTGGGAAGCACCGGGTGCAAGCTAGTAACCAAACTTCAAAGAGAACACCAATCAACTTCTCTGCTAGATTCTCAGCAATGCCACCTAGCCAATGAAAAGAAACATATCTTCGGCACACTTATTTTTAAAACAGAATCTTTCATTTATTATAATAGAAAACTGGTCAAAAATTAAATAGTTGTAATGCTAATGTCAATTTTTTCAAATAAGTAAATTGAGAAATTCAGGAGCAAGCTCCTATGAAGGAATCAGAGAACATCAATGAATTATTTTTTGAGAATTTCCAAACTGTCCTGCTAATTTTTAGTATAGCTCTTAAGGTCCTAGCTAGAGGCAAACAGGAAAGAAAGAAAAAGATGACACCAACAATTAGTGACCTCTACAAGTCATCTTCTATGGCAAGGAGTTCACTCATGATCTCACATAATCCTCTCATTTATTTCTGCAGGACAAATATTTGTAAATGCCTATTAGCAGCTGGGTGCAGTGGCACACACCTGTGATCGAGCACTTGGGGAGGCAGAGACTCGTGGATTGATGTGAGTTTGAGGCCAGCCTGGTCTACAAACTGAGTCCAGGACAGCCAAGGCTACACAGAGAAAGCCTGTCTCTGAAAAAAAAAAAAAAAAAAAAACCAAGAAAACCTATTAGCTTTTTGTTTAAGGACACGATGCTGTCATGTATCTAAGTTAACCTGGGATTTAACTGTGGAGTCAAGGGTCCAATCTTTCTGCTTCCATCTCTCCAGTGCTGGGATTATAGGCGTGAGCCACCATGCCAGTATATCCCCACTTCATTCAGCCAATAAAAAAGGAATCAGAGAAATTCCAAGGTCTTCCTAACTCCAAGATCTGTAATAAATGCTCCAGGTGCATAAAGCTGCCCTTCAGCAGAGAATGACAAAGGGAAAGCTAAGCACTGGCACCGGGCAAGGCCAAGCCTTAAACAGAAGGCAGAGCTGTCCTTCTAGTCAAAGTTCTTAAACCAGAAGGGGCAGTGGACTTTACCCAGCACAGCTCAAGAAAACAAAGTTACACTGGAAGGAAAAGTAATTGGAACGTGCATATCAAACAAGCAAAATGAAAGTTCCAATAATCAGGAGCCCAAGGAGAGGGACAGTTGCCTGATTCTTAGTGCTGACATCAGTCACTGGCACAGGGCACCAATAGCAGATGAGCAGCAATGAATCAGTGCTGTGACTGGCAAGCTACTGTCAAGACCAGATTGTATTCCTATCATGGATCCTTGCCCACATTACAATTCTACAACTCCTTCCAGACATTTCCTTGGTCACTGCATCTATCTGATAACACAAGAACACTAACTTTATGTTAGCAGAGAGAATACACAAAGAACAACAGAATCTGGAACTCGAGTATCAACTTATAGTTTATGCATACTGGCTTTAATGTACAAAGCATGCCTTCTGAAATACACTGTAAAACTGTATTAAAACAGAGGCTTTTTATAGCTAGCTAATGAATGTCATACTTCCAAATCAAGCACCTTAAGACTTTTGAGAAGAAGAAAAAGAAGAAAAAATGACTTTTGAGGTTTTATTTGCCAAACAAGCTATTTTCTGGGCTCAGGGTGGAGCTCAGTCTCAGTCGTTAAGTGTTTGCCCAAAACTGGCCATTTCCTTAGTATCTCAAGGGGAGGTTGAGAGAGAGAGAGAGATCTCATCATCATTCCTATCAAGCTATCAGATTCTACTCTGATAACAACTTTGCCATGCAGTGCTTTATCCACAGACCCTAATCTATCATGTGATTATGCTCTATACTGCTGCACAAAACAAACTACTGTTCCCATTCTTCTCCAACATGCTTAATTTCAAGTCCTTCTCTACAATAGCAAAATAATCACTGAAGGTAAAATAACTTAGACACAAACACACACCCTTTCTTTTGTAGGGCAGGGTCTCACTATGTCACTCTAGCTGGCCTGGAACTTAGTATGTTGACAAGGCTGGTCTTGAAGAGATCCACCTGCCTCTGCCACCTGAGCTCTGGGATTAAAGGTATATCTTTCCAGCCTAAAAATTGTTACCTTTGGTTTGTCAACAGTCTTACCAAAATTTGAAATTTACACTGAGTCTATCATTCACTAACTATATATTTGGAGCTCAGAAATATATGGGGAAAAGTTCATTAACAAACCTTGAACAGTTGGTGGGGCCAGAAGTATGTCATTAATTTGCAGAAGAAACAATAGTAAGACTTCCCAGGTTTCTCGAGCCATGATGGATGACTCATGGGCCAGTTTCTGAATAGCTCTCAGAACCTGTAAGCATAGTCGGATCTGACTGGAGCCCTGTTCCTGTCTGAAGAAGACAGACAGATATCACTGACAGGCCTGGAAGAGAGACAGCAACAGCCAAAGAACAGAAAGCTTACTGACGCAGAACAGTGGTCCAATGACATTGCCTAAGCACCAGTGGACAGGGCTAAGCACAAACCTATTTGGTTCACAGCTAGTTTTATCCCCACTATTCCTGAGATCTCCATCTACTTCTCCTGTGAGAAATTAGCTTCTCTGAGAAAGTAGAAAAAGTAGAATGCAAGCTTCACCTCTGGATTTTCTTTCTGAAATGTGTGTCTGGCACATAACAGCAGATATTCAGCTAGTTCCTGATAGATGAGTACATACCTAGTTGCCTCTGCTCTTCACACTGGAGCTGAAAAGCCCTTATATTCTTTTTCAGTTTTCTGAAACACACAGTCATAAGAATTCTTCAAATGTTTACAGTATTCACAGTCACCTCAAAGGTAACATCTGTTAAAAGAGGCCCAATGGAGTGTCCAAAGTTGATGAGGCGTGTCAGCATCTCCTCAGAGAGGAGCGCCTGTGACTACTGCTCTAATAAAAGCACAGGTATTCCAAAAGGCTTCAAGGGCTCCTCAAGTAACAGTTGCAAAATTCTCTTTAGATATTTTTGCTCCTTAAGATAAAAAGACTATTCCATTAAATGGGGAAGAAGAGAAAACTAGAGGTCTAGGGCCTAGCCCTTGCCTCATTTTTGAAGATGCCCTACCTAAGAATTTGAAGAACAGCTTTAACAACTGGTGAGCTGGCCTCCAGCTTTCTCATGAGAAACCCAACCCAATACTGGCATAAACTGTAAAGTCAAATTTCCATAAATTGTGACTTGACACAAAGAGATGGAGAGTCTTGAACAAATGTCAGCAAATCATCTAGTCCTAGAACTCCCACTCCTTAGACCTGGGCCATAACCCAGAAAGCTGGATCCTACCTTAGAACTGCAGACAAATCATAACTAAGTAACTAAATATTTCCTAAAGAAATAAGAGCTGGGGGTGGGGGTGGCTTAATAGGTAAGATCATTCACTATATAAGCATAAAAGGACCCAAGTTCAAATCCCTAGCACTCACATAAAAAGCTGGGCATGGATGTGTGTATCTGTAACCCCAGTGTTGCGGGGTGGAGACGGTGGGTCCTGGAAGCTTGCTAGCCAGGCAGCTTAGCTGAAATGGCAAGTTTCTGGTTCAGAAAAAAGTGTTTTCTCAAGAAAGTGAGGCACAAAGCAATAGAAGAAGACACCCAATTCCCTCTGCATGTGGTGCACCCACACTTGTGCATGCATCACACAGACACACACACAGGGACGAAGGTGATCATCCCACATTTAGGTAGAGGTGAAGCTAGTCCATAAGATGCCACACAGCCCAAACATGTGTCTGTTCTGCCTATGTGAGAGAGAATAAAGAATGACCTAATAGCCTTCAAAGCACTAATAGGGCACTGGAGCTGACATTCCTCTGAGGTGGCTATTACAGCACATGGTCCCCACAGTAACCGTTCTTTCAGGTGTAAAGCCTGCCCTGTAGCAGGAAAGGAAATAAATCCTCCTCTGGTTTCTTAACCTCACTCAAAAGGCCTAACGTCAGTAACAGGATTCCAGTTTCTAAAACTAGAAGAAACAGGGTAGTCGTCACATTAAAAAAAGAGAGGTCGAGCTGGGCGTGGTGGCTCATGCCTTTAATCTCAGCACTCAGGAGGCAGAGGCAGGTGGATCGCTGTGAGTTCGAGGCCTTCCTAGTATACAAAGTGAGTCCAGGACAGCCAAGCTACACAGAGAAACCCTGTCTCGAAAACCAAAAAAAAAAAAGGTCTGAACAAAGGAGATTTTCTTCAATCCCAAAGTGACTTGTAGTTTTCAGAAAAACTTTAGAACAGGGATTAGTGAACTGGTCAGAACTTCACTAACACTTGCCTTTTGTTTATGTTGGCATTCTACCTACAGATGTGTCTGTGTAGCATTGCCCACAGAGGTTAGAAGAACACATCAGATCCCCTGGACTAGAGCTATAGATGGTTGTGAGGTGCCATGTGGAGTGCTGGGAATCAAACCCAGGTCCTGCAGAAAGAAAAGCCAGTGCTCCTAACTGCTGAGCCATCTCCCCAGCTGCCTTTGTAAGTAAAGTTCTTGCTCCTTAATTTAGTAGTCTGTGAGCTAGAGAGATGGCTCAGGGGTTAGGAGCACTGGCTGCTCTTCAGGTGATGCAGGTTCAATTTTCAGCACCCATATGGCAGTTCACAACTGTCTGTAACCCCAGTTCCAGATGCACAGATACACATAATATAAAAATAAGTTAATAATTAACTTAGTAATGTATAGCTGCTTTCCTGTTCTACCACAGATCTGAGGAGCTGCAATACCATATAGCCTTGCAATGTAGGAAACATTTATTAGCTGGTTTAAAAAAAATGTGGACCTCTGCTTTAGGAAACATGTGCACATGGAGTAGGGGAAAAAAGATACTACATATCTTATAATGTAATATATCTAAGCAATTAAAACTCCAATCAATTTCAACAGATACTACATTCTTCAATTATGAAAAAATGTCAAACTAATAGACAAAAGAGAAAGTCATATTCACTTAATCTCTAGCAAAAGGTAAAGGCAGTTTCCTCCACTTTGAGAGTCAGTTTATATAAAAACAACTCATTAAGTAAGCATTGATGACAATTTTGATGAATTAAAATTTTAAACTGAAACTTCTAGTAATGGAAGATTAGATCAGAAGTCCCAATATACAGCACTGAAAACATTCACACAATCTTCACATACTATCAACAGCTAAGAGAACCCTAATACTTGCGTCAGTGCCTTTTAGAATTTACTGACCTGTACATACACTTCTGAGGAACAAGCTAATTATCAAATAGCAAAACAACTCAGTCATACTTCTCAGGAGAGAAAAGTAAAAACAAAAGCACCATTTACTCAAACGTCATTACTATTTTTCAGCAGTACATCAGGCTTAGTGGTAAGCACTTTTATCCACTGAGCCATTTCACTGGTCCTTTTTGGCTTCTTTAAGACAGGGTCTCACGATATAGCTCAGGCTGGCCTTCAACTCCTATAGACAAGGAATAGCTGTCTTCAACTCCTGATATGGACGCCACCTCTAAATTGCTATAATTACAGGAATAAGCCACCATGCCTGACTGTTTGCTTAATTCTATGCCTTCATACTCCACAAGATTATTTTAAGGTAAGAACAGTTGCCTTTGGTGTAAGGCGGAGACAAGAATTATGATATACAAAAGCATGCACATGTTGGTGGTTTTAAAAACATTTAACTGATGAGCATGTGTCCTTGGGAGTGTTCTTCTCCTTCCACCATCAAATGATGATCACGGGGCTTAGTGACTAGCACTTGTACCCACTGAGTCACCTTGCCGGCCTCCAAAAAAATGTTTTAAAAGGGAAAGAAATATGTCACCATCACCATATTTTTAATACCCAACACTCCAGAAACAAGGCCAAAAAGCACTTAAAATAAAGACACATCTATTTTTTTAAATTGTGGTAAATCCAAAAGTGGTGGAACACACCTATAATCTCAGAACTCAAACAGCTAAGACAGGAGGATTATGAGTTTGTATCCAACATGGGCTACACAGAAAGTTCAAGACCAGTCTGAGCTACTCAGGAGGATGCCATCTCAAAAGGCAAACAAAAACCTCCTTGTAAATATTACATAATCCTGTAAGTCTATCTCTTTATTCATATTTATAGAATCCATAAGAAAATGAGTAAATTTAAGGGCTAAAAATAAAACCAACTTCTATATTTATTAAAGTTGCACTAATAATTACCTTATTATGATTTTGATAATGACCTGATAGTCAGGTCTAACTTACCTTGGAACAAAAAGATTTTGTAGGTGTTTTAATATACTTTGAACATATAGATTAGGCTCTTTAATAACTGGTAATGGAATAGAATCTTTCGGCAACACCAAAGCCATAATCCAATCTGTATATACATCAACACAATATTTTACAGTCTCTCCATCCAATGGAAGGGTCAATCCATAGCAAATTACTTCCATGGTCCATTTTACCTAAGCAAAAGAAAATATTCACAAAGATTATATATCTTTATCTGTATTTCACTAGATTAATTTAAAATACAACATCTTCTAGTGCCCAGATGCTTTAGGTTGAAGATATAGTCATCTCAACATACACATCACATTTACTCTAGACACATACTTTCTATGTATTAGACATATTCATGTTGTATTTCTCAAGCAAATTTCAAGAGAAATTAAATTCATTATGTTTACATTTTAAACCTAATCATGCTTTTACCCTTTTGATATCATTACCATTCACTTTGTGAAATGATCCTTTCAATTTTCTACAGATACTAGAAACACAGAAACAGGAAATGTAGAGGCTGGAGAGATGGTTCAATGGTTAAGAGCACTGGCTGCTCTCCCAGAGGACCTGCATTCAATTTCTAACACTCACATGGTAGCTCACAACTATCTATAACTATAGTCTCATGGGATCCAATACCCTCTTCTGGTACATAAACGTACATACTGCCAGATAAAGTACATAAATAAAAAAATCTTTTTAAAAAATAGAAAATGTAAATTTTAATCTATCAATTTGCATATGTAAATATGTATCACTTAAGAAATCAATTCAATTACATTCCATCTTCAGACTGTGCAATAGGAACAAATGACAAGGAGGAAGATGAATTGTTCAACTTATTATACAACTTGTTTGCTCTGTCAAAAAAACAACAACACTAAACTGGACAGATGAGAACACACACAGGTGAAAAAGCACTGAATGGGTAAGGTCTTAACTAGGCATCTAGCCACACCTAACCTGACACATAGTAAGTGCTCCAACAAATGTGATGCAAAGAGAAAGGGGGGTGGGTCTCCTAATTTGGAGAAGAAACTATATTCTAGACACCAAAGCCTATAACATTTAAGTGAATTCCAGACAAAATTCTGGGACAAATATTAAGCAGATGATTAGTAAACACATAACAAAAAGGACAATGATCACTGAGAACCAGGCTGTTCAGAAAAGAACAAGTTGGGGCTGGAAGATGGCTTAGAGGTTGTTCTTCCAAAGGTACTGCATTCAATTCCCAGCATCCACATGGTGGCTCACAATATCTATCGTGAAATCTGGTGCCCTCTTCTGGTATGCAGGTACACGTGCAGGCAGCATGCTGTATAAATAATAAATAAATAATCTTAAAAAAAAAAAAGGCCAAGTCAAGCCAGAGAAGCTCCACTCCTTTACTAGCAGGCATATTATCAAAAGAGCTGACAGCTGACAATTGTATAATCACTGCAGTTTTAAAACTACCTTCGCCGGGCTGTGGTAGCACACACCTTTAATCCCAGCACTCAGGAGGCAGAGGCAGGTGGATCCCTGTGAGTTCAAGGTCAGCCTGGTCTACAAATCCAGTCCAGGACAGCCAAGGCTAACACAGAGAGGCCCTGTTTCAAAACCCAAAAATTGAAATAAGTAAGTAAGTAAGTAAATAAATAAATAAATAAATAAAAGTGCCTTCATAAAAGTCACCATCACCATAAATCCTATGTAACAGTGTAAACTGTTCTCATTTCATACAACAGAAAAATAAAATTTAGCATGATTAAGTGATTCAGCCCACCACTGGGTTACAAATAGGGAAGCTGAAGATGAACCTGGTTTTTCAACCACAGGTTTTAAAGTATCTCACCAAGCAGCAGGTATTTCTGGCATCAGGATATCTAAGCTTTAAGAGGAAATTAGGCACAAAAAAAAAAAAAAAAAACCTAATCAACAAGGATGGACACATAATAGCCTGTGGGATGTAGAAATGGTCATAGTTACAAGTGGCCCAAATTCCAGAGACAATACAGGATGAAGGTTCTGAAATTATTTGTGGAAAGGGCATCACTGGCCTAGCAAAGGCACACCTTTGCTGTTGTTCTGCTGTTTAGGGATTAAACCCAGGGCCCTAAGCACATCAGGAAAGTACTTTACTCCTGAGCTATACCACCAATATACCTTGCCTTTGGACAGGCTAGGTTGATGTTGCAAGCCTTTAACCCCAGCACTCCCAGATGCTAAAGCAGGGAGATCTTAAGGTCAAGGTAGCCTCAGAACTACATAATGAGTCCAAGACAGCCTGAATTAAATAGAGGTCTTATATAATTAATAATAATAATAATAATAATAATAATAATAATAATAATAATAATAATGAAGCAGCAGCAATCATCTGTAAACAACACAAAGACAAAAAGGCTAGTTAGCTTGTTAGATATAATTCACAATTCAAAAATACTTTGAAGGCTTACTAAATTTGAAACTGATGAGAAAAATACATATATTAAATTTGGGAGTAGAAGATAAGTGGATTTGGGACAGGGTCCTGCTAGATAGCCCTGGCTGTCCTGACACTCAAGATCCTCTTGCCTAAGCCTGCCAAAGGCTGAAACTGCAGGCACATGCCACTATATCAAGTTTATATTAAATGTCTTTAGCTCAAAAACAACTACAAAAGGCTAAAGGTAAGAAATTTATGGTTAGCAGCAATAAACACTAAAGAAAACTATAACCACAGTGAAGCTGTGACAAATTCAGACAGGACATGTTGGATGTTAAGCCACACAAGAAAACAGTGTGGGTGTGTTCATGTACATGTGGGTACATGCATGTGCGCCTGCGTGTAAAAGCCAGAGTTCTATCTCAGGTATCACTGCTCAGGTGCTGTCCACCTTTTGAGACAGGTGTGTCACTGACCAGGGAGCATTGAGGCTAGGCTGGCTGGCCAGTGAGCCCCAGGGACCCTCTTGTCTCTTCATTCCCAGTGCTGGAATGACAGTGATTAAAATACATGCCACTGTGCTGTTTTGTTTTGTTGTTTTTTGCATAGGTTCCACCAAGTAGCCGTATCTGACCTAGAATTTTCTATGTAGATCAGGTTGGATTAAAACTGGATTGTACAGCAAGCACTTTACCAAGATCTCAAGTCCAAGGCAGCGGAGCTATACAACCATCTCCCCAGCCCCAAAAAGGAATCTTAAAAGGAGCTACAGGTTCCTAATTATTAGAGGAACCCTCCCCCCAAAAAAGACAAGTTATCTTTGTCATAGTAGTTTAATTGTTCTAAAGGAAAAGCACCCTTGATGGCTCAGTGGGTAAAACCATTTGCTATACATATATCTGAAAGCCTGAGTTCAATTCTGAGGACCAAAAGTGGAAGATGAGAACTGACATATATATGAGTCCAAAACAAGAGGGCTTTTTGGTCTTGGTTGTTCATCACTCCACTTCGAGACACTCCTAGAAAGAACTGCTCCAGCAAACGCTTTGAGGTTCCAAGTTCCACCCGCTGCTCCAGGTTCCAGTGGCTGCACTTGCAGGCACCTTTGCTGAATTGCTGGCTTGCTGCTTAACAGGTCAGCTGAAATCCTGCTGACTACACCAGTGGAACTGCTCCAAAGAACTGAGTCTAAAAAGGTCTACTTCTTCTGTTTTTATTAACCTCTGTTCTCTCCTATCTAGGGTAGGTAGGCTGGAAGGGAGATATAAGCATTAAAGAACCCCAAATAAAGTAGGTTTGAAAAAGTTCAAAGTCAGCCAGGCAGTGGTGGTGCACACCTTTAATCCCAGCACTTGGGAGGCAGAGGCAGGCAGATCACTGTGAGTTCAAGGCCAGCTTGGTCTACAAATCGAGTCCAGGACAGTCAAGGCTACACAGAGAAACTGTCTTGAAACACACACACACACACACACACACACACACACACACAAAGCTCGAGGCCTACAATTCTGCAGTGTTTGAGTTCCTGCCTTAGTTTCTCTCAATGGACTGCAACCCTGGATATGCAAGCAAAATACTCTTTCCTCCTCAAGTTCCTTTTGGTCATGGTGTTTCATCACAACAATAGTATCCCTACTAGGATAGGGACTTCCAAACAGAAACAGAAAACTGAAGACGGAGCCTAGTGCTTAAACGCTGACACTTGACTCTCTGTCCTAACCACTTAGCTCACATGGAGGTGGCGAGTGAGAAGCCTCAGCAGTAAAACAGCACAAGCTTCTTTATAGCTCCAATAGGCCCCAATTCCCAGCATAAACCTAAGTGAGATAAAAACTGAGAACTCTCGCTAGATTGGTCAGCAAGCCATTAAAAAGTCAGCACTGTAACAGTGCATACTGTTCATGCAGAGGACCCAAGTTTCATCCCATCAGCCACGCCAGGTGGATCACAACTGCTCCTAACTCCAGCTGCAGAAGGATCCGACAGCACTGGCTTCCATAAGAACCTGCACTCGTGTACATGTTCACACAGAAACCTACATACATACACAATCTATTTTTAACTATTACTTCTTAAAAAGTCAACACTAAGTAAGTTTTTTAGTAATCAATTCATATTTTAAAACAATAGAAGGAAATGAAGAAACACTTACTTCTTTGTCAGTTTTTAACAAACTCTCATTACCAGCCACTGAAGAGGTACCTAATGCCTGCCCAAGGGGACGGACTACTGCATTTGCCACTTCTCGCCCAACATTCTCTGGATAGCTGTGTAGCACACTGGTGTGGCCTTGATCATTTTGAATCACCAAATGCAGTGATCGCCACTCAGAGTACATTGTGCCGCTAACGTACTATCCAAATGGCACCTGAAAAGATAAAACAGATATGCATGTAAAACTATGTTTACTGCTATTTTAATATGAAAGGAAAAAGATTTACACTAGCCAGCACAATAAAATGGGCTGCAACACACTGATTCAAAAAACATACTGTTTCAGAATAATAAAAAGGGCAACCATAAAAGAAAAGACAGTAGTAACAAGGAACAGAGAGTATAGCTGGGGCATGGTGACGCACGCCTGTAATCCCAGCAATTGGGGAAGCAGAGGTAGGCAGATTCCTGTCAATTCGAGGCCAGTCTGGTCTACAAAGTGAGTCCAGAACAATCAAGGCTATACAGAGAAACCTTGTCTCAAAAAAACAAGACAAGAAAGAAAAAGAAAAAAAGAAAGTATAATAGCACACACCTGTAATTCTAATACTTGAAAGACCAAGGCAAAGATTGCCATTTCAAAGCTACCATAGGCTACCTAGTAAGGTCCTTCTATTAAAAACAAAAGATAAACAAAAACTAAACAGAGCTGAAGAGATGGCTTAGTAGTTAAAAACACATACTGCTCTTCCAGGGGACTGAGTTCAAATCCCAGCACTCACATCTGGTAGGTCACATTTGACTCTAACACACGCTCCAGGACTCTGATACCCTCTTCTGGCTTCCTTGGGTATCTGCACACCTATGACATATGCATACAGAGATACACAGACAAACAAACAAAGACACATACACACAGAGATACATACACACAGACACACACACACTGACCAACAGACAGACACATATACACACACATACACACACTCACACTTTTCTTATATTTTTTAACAAATTCACATCTAAAACAAGATGCTCAGAGTGGAAGGGGAAGAAAGTCATATTGTAGAAGGTAACAGGATTTTTTAAAAAGGATATGCCTTTAATCTCAGCACTAAGGAGGTGGAGGCAGGCCCATTTTTGTGAGTTCAGGCCAGACTGGTCTATATAGTGAGTTCCAGGCTTGAAGTGAGAGACTCTGCCTCAAAAAAATAAATAATTTTTTTTTTAGTAAGCAATATTCAATGTTGAAGGACTTTAAAAGCTAGGATTAGAGATTTGTAATTAATTTAGTAAAAAACTGGAGGCAAGGCCTGTGAGATGACTCAGCAAGGCACTTCCTATCAAGCCTGAGAACCCAAGTTCAATCAATAGGATCCACAAGGTGAAAGGAAAGAACAGACTCCTACAAGTTGTCCTCTAGCCAAAGATGCTATGCATACACTCAATTAAAAAATAAAAGCAAAAAACTGGGGGCAGACTGTGTCCTCATGAACTACAACTTTGCAACAAGAGAAAAGTGTAAATACATCAAACTGCAGACAAGGGATGCAGAAAATTAAACCCGAAGCCACCCTCCAAGGAAGATATACCCTGGAGGCCCAACTCACCTGTCCTTTCGGCAAGCACAGCACCAGTCATTCCTGACCAGTGCTCTAGAAGAATTCTACACACTTTATCTGTCAGAACCAAAAGATGTTTTCAGAGACTGTGTAGTCATAGGGAAAGTAGTCAGTAAACCCACTTTGTGAATAACAATATAGAGATATTCCAGGGGTTCAAGTGTGGGTTCAAGACTACCGTGCCCCCCTATACAGGATTAGAAATTATAGTGTACAGCTGGAGTGGGGGTGTTGTGTGGGTAGACTAAAGGGACTCAAGTGGCCCAGAAGCCTCCTACAACTGGCTCGTTTCTCCAACTCCCTCCTACCCAGTTAAGTTTACTTTATCACAGGAAAGATGCAACAGGAACTGAACTTCCATAAAGTAATTTGATGGATGCCCAAGACAGATAGGAGATCAGCAAACTCCAATGTCACTAATACACTGGGCAGAAGGACAGTCGGTCACTGTAGTTCATGAGATAGTGAACATAACTGAAGGCAGGTGATGGCTCTCCTCCTATAGGGTATCTGCTATCAACATTCCCTGCTAGCAGAGCTGTTGCCACCTTCAGTGCTCTAGAAGTAAACACTAAGGGAAGAAGAAAAGTGCATCCTGCAGACCTCTAGTTTCCTTCTAAACTCCACATGGACCCTTTTCCAAGTATTTTCTCTAAAGGTTGTCATAAGCATCCCACACGTAAGCTCAGTCTAAATGACAATAACCAAAACAACCAAGCCAGGCGTGGTGGCGCACACGTTTAGTCCCAGTACTTGGGAGGCAGAGGCAGGCAGATGTGAGTTCGAGGCCAGCCTGGTCTACAAAGCAAGTCCAGGGCAGCCAAGGCTACACAGAGAAACCCTGTCTCCCTGTCTCGAAAAAACAAAAAAAAACAAAAAACAACAACAAAAACCAATCAATATAGTGGTGACCCACAAAGACCACAACCTAATACTAGTCACATCAACTGACTAAAATAGCCATCACGTCTACTCTATAAAGCAAACACACTGAGTGCCACAATAATAATCACACTATTCCAAAGGAGTTTCAAGTCAAAGTATAGGGAACAATTGTTTGCAATCCTTCTGAAGTAAATCTAGACATCAGTTATGTCACTAAATATTATTAAACACCAATATGTATCAAGTAGTCCTAGGATTTAGATACGAAGATTAAACAGAACACAATGGCTGCCCAAGATAAATTTTTATAATGATTAAGACAGGAAGCATCATATACAATAGCATTTAATATGATCAATGATGTGATCAGCTACAAGGCAGCTGATTAAAACTACCAGAGATCTTGAGTTGATAATAATGTACCTTTATATAACTGTCATTCCCCAATTTCCAAGACCTTTCACATGTCGCTTCACTTTACTCCAACAACCCCCCTAGATGTTTAAGTCTCACTAGCTATTAGGAAAGGAGACAAATGAGGCCATGACTTGCTCAGGGTCACATCAAGTAACTGCAATGTTGGGACAAGAAACTCTATCTCTTGCCTCAAGGTCCAAAACTTCTGACTTTGTCCCTCACCATATGACCTTGGACAAGCCACTCTACATTTGTTTTTCACAACCTCCCTGTTTGAGAGGCAAGGAGAACACCTTCAGTGCCTATCTAAATGACTTGGGAGAAGGATCAAATAGAGCAGCCTAAGTCAACATACTTCAGGACATAGAAAGAAAGGTACACAGTTAAGTTATGAGAAACAAGGACAGGATAGCAGTGTTGCTGGACCTTAAGGCACAAGTGCACAAGTACACAATTCATCCAAATTTCGACCAGATTTCTTAATTCTGTTGTGGTCTTAACGACTCCACAAGGTAAACATCCACCAAGCTGGCACTTAAAAAAAAAAAAAAAAAAAAAAAATGGACTCACCTATGTACCAAATTGTAGTTGCTAAAGATCCTATCAAGCACCTGAATTCCAGGAGAGAGACAAGTTTTGCCTTCATCTCCTCCCAGAGATGAAAACAGATGGCTTTGCTAGTCTATGAAAGAAAATGTAAATACGCACCTAGCCTCTAGCCAGCACCATCACAACTATCATCTATCTGAGACTAATAGTCCCAGTATCTTGTCTACTGGCATAGCTAACTATAAACTTAGAACTCAGTTCCTATACTGCATTTAAAGCGTTTAGTAGGCACACAGAACCAGTAAAGAGTGTATTGGACTGACCAGGTGATAGAAAAGTCTATTTCACTGGGATGCTTAAGATATACTTTTATTTTTATTTTTTATTTTTTAATTTATTTATTTTCATTTTATGTCCATTGATGTTTTGCCCGCATGTCTGTCTGTGTGAGGGTATCAGATCTTCGAGTTACAGACAGTTGTGAGCATCCATGTGGGTGCTGAGAATTGAACTCCGGTCCTTTGGAACAGCAGTCAGTGCTCTTAACCGCTGAGCCATCTCTCCAGCCCCTACTTTTATTTTTATTGCAATTCTAACTACAGAACTTCTTAAGGACAAAAGCTGTTTTACATTCAATATCTCCAATTTCTATTTTTAAAAATGCATGTCACATACAAAACATTCACTATAGTTCTAATCTTAAATACAGCAGATTACACTATCCACTTCCCCATCCTCAATTCTCTCTCAACAAAAAGAACATCTGACATGAGGGATAGCAGGGACGAACAGAGTCTAGAGGGAGAAGGCCCATTTTTCCACAGTGTGCTAGAAGCTCACCATGTAGCTTTAAGCATGACAATTCATCTACAAAAAGTTACAAATGAACTATGTAGACACTAATTTTGAAACATGTTGGGAGAGGAAGGTGAGACAGGTTCTCACTATATAACGCTGGGTGGCCTCAATCCTCCTAGCTTACCTGAGATTACAGGTGTGAGCAGAACACTCAACTTAAAACTTTCTGTGTTAGCTTTGGCTGTCCTAGACTTGCTTTGTAGACCAGGCTGGCCTTGAACTCACAGCGATCCACCTGCCTCTGCCTCCGAGGTGCTGGGATTAAAGGCATGTGCCACCACACCCAGCTTAAAACTTTATCTTATACCACAAGAAATCATTTATTCTGTCTAAAAGATCTTTGTACATGTCAAGAACAATATTGATAGGTACCTTAAATTAGACAGAATTCTTGCCAAAGTCATATGTTACTGCAATTAGAGCTACTTTCGGTCACTAACTGAGCCTATGAACATTTCCACCCATATACTGGAAGTGACCTAAAGACCTAAACCTCAAGCTTAAAAAAAACTGAGCTCCTTCCATGTGCCAAGAGCAGAAATAGATACTCTGTCCATATCTGATCACAGAAACAAGGGCAAGTTTCTTGATCAGCTGAATTTAACACCTTTGTACCATCACCTTCTCTACTAGCCTCAGCCTAAAAGCAAAGCAAACAGCATATGTAAGACAAGGAAGACTTTCTTTCTAATAATTTACACAGTAAAAAATTATTTTGTGAAATATGTATTTTTATTCATCTACATGCTCCACATTTAACTGGGAAGAACAATCTCACCTAGGCATGCTGGTACAGGCCTGCAATCCTAGTTACTCAGGAAGCTTAGCCAGGTGGATCTTAAGTTCACTTGGCCTGCGTGGGCTACAGACTAAGTTCAACGTCAACCCAGTTAGCTTGCTATGCCTTGTTTCAAAATAAAAAATATAGCCAGATATAGTGGGCTATGCCTTTAATCCCTCAGGAGACAGAGGCAGAGAAACCTCTGTAAGTTCAAGGACACCCTGGTCTACACAGCCATTTCTAGGTTAGCCAGGGCTACACACAGAACTAGAGACACAGTGGTAGAGCACTTGTGTAGAAGGCCCTGTATGCAACCCCCAGTACCAATATAAAAAGACAAGGGTGGGTTTTCACTGTCAACAAACTTCTTCATAATGGCCACCTTATAATATTTAACCTCTCTACTTTTGTTATAAATTTCATATGGCTTTAAGAGTAACCAAGAACAAAGGACTGGAGAGTTGACTCAGTGCTTAAGAGCACTTATGAGCTGCTCTTGCAGAGCACCCAGGTTCAATTCCCAGCAACCACATGGGAGCTCACAACCCTCTGTAACTTCAGTTCCAAAGGATCTGACGTCCTCTTCTGGCCTCTGCAAGCACCAAGTATTCAAGAGGTATACATACATGCATGCAGTCAAAATGCCCACACAATGAAAATAAATTTTAAAAGGGGGAGGAGGACCAAAACTAGATCTAATCTGAATTATTACCTTGACTTCCTTTAAAATTGGTACACATGTGCAGCAATGGCAGTTCAGACATTATGTAATTAACTACACCAAGTTTGTCAGTTGCTCTGATACCAAAGTTTTACTGTCTCTCATTGAATGGGCTGAACTATGATTGAGAGCTATCCCATCTGCTTGTGATTATACAGACTCACAAGGCAAGAGGATTTAGACAACACTTGTTTTAGACAATGAGGAAGGATCACATGTAAAACCCTAATGGCAATAAAAAGTTTCCCACTGTAGAGTCACTGTCTGAGATAAAGTTAACATTAAAACTCACCAATGTTTTTGTTTTGCTTTGCTTTTGTGTGTGGTTGATTGGATGGGCTTTTTTCAAGCAGTTCTCTATATGTAGCCCTGGCTGTTCTAGAACTCACTATGCAGAACAGGGTGGCCTGGAACTCACAGAGACCCACCTGCTTCTGCCTCCTGAGGGCTATGATTAAAGGTGCGTGCCACCTCACCCAACTAAACCAACCAATGTTACTGGAACACAGTTGTACATGGTGCTTTGCCATGGATAAAAACTCAACATGTTTTTCATCTACTGAATAAATGAATAAGCCTGACTAGAGTATTCCTAGGGAAAAAGGGGAGGAGAGGTGGGAGAGAAACTCCACACACTAAGAACATCAAACACCTTTCACAAAAATAGAAGAAGATGCCTCTGCAGCATGAGGTCCAGCTATGGCATAAAGGAACTGAAATATTATATTCAAAAAAGGTCTGTCAGCCACTTTGTCAAAGTACTCCAAGAAACAGAGACCAAGAAAACATAATCCCTGCCAGCAAGCCCATCAAAACCTCAAAGAAGAGCTAGAACTACAACACAGACAAATATGTCGTAAACTACAAAGGCTGAGAGGCAAAAAATGAAGGTGGGCAGGGGTTGAGGAAAGGCAACGGATCTTGAAGGGAATGTTGAGAGCTAGGTGACGGACAGAAACGATTATGTGTACAAAATAGACAAGTGTATGTGTTCGGGTCGGGTGCTGAGAAAACATGGAAGGAGGGCTGTGTTGGAGAAACACAAAGGCTAGAAAAACCATAACCACCAGTACTGTATATTAGGGAAAATTGCAAACCAATAGCTTGTGCAGGAGATGTGTACATTTTTTTAAAGTTCAGCTGACTAAGAATTCGTAATTATTTCTCACTCTCAAGGAGGCCTATCTACCAAAGGGTGGCAGTCAGTGGACCTAAGGAAAAGCTCTCTCGTGGCGAACAGCTACCACCCTAGCACTCAGGAGGCTGAGGCAGAAAAATGGAGAGTTCCAGCAATAGAACAGGGCGCGCTGGGGGGGGGGGGGAGGGGAGTGACAATATGACTCTCTGCCAATGGAATCCGCACTTTTAACAGGCATCCTCCTGCACACCGAAGCTGGAGAGATGCTCGAGGGCCTCTGAGCCGATTACATACTTTTACAGCTGTCAAACCTTCCTGCACCCCAGAACCACTAGGGGATATCTCCAGAAACATACCGGTATCTGTCTTAACCCACCATCACCACCACCCCTCTAGGAGGCTGGGTGGTTTAATTACTTTGGCGTGCTGTGGCACCACGAATCTTTTCCCAGACGCCCCAAGTGATTTTTACCGTGCACCAAAGTTAAAGATCCAGTGACCTAATTGTCAAGAACCCGGACTGGAGTGCTCGAGTTCAAATTACCCAGCCATATGACCTTGGGCACCGCAAGCGCCCGATCGCCCTGGGGCCTCGGTTTGTCCGGTCCGTAGAATGGGGTTACAGTCCTGCCATGCAGGGTGCTGAAGTTCCCCCCCCCCCCAATCTGGCCTGGGCCCGGCGGACAGCAAGCTCTTCCTAAGGGTGGCTGTTTACTCTCCCCCTGAAGCGTCACCGTGCCCCGGGCAGCATCCTCGCCGGACGACAGCGGCTCCACCAGCCCCTGCTGTGGACCGCATTCTCCTGGAGTTGCAGCGGCCACTCCAGACCCGCGCCCGTCCCCAGGCTACCAGGGGCGCGCTCGACCAGCCGGACCCGCCTGGGTCCGCGCTCACACCCAGCAGAAGCCGCGGGCCAGGGCTGCGCTCCCGCGCCCGGTGCGCCTACTTCAGAACCCAGGAATGCGCGTGCCAAGGCCCCCAGACCCCGGAGCACCCGAGGGTGAGAGAGGCCCCGCCTCGGTGGCCGCCAAGAGAAAAAAAAATAATAACAGTGAGAGAGGGGAGGGTCCGGCCGCGCCGGCCGCCGCGTACCTGAGGCGACGGGCGGGGCCCGCATCGCTGGGCGGGCGCACCGCGGGCCGCACTCGGCCTGCCGCCTCACGCGACCCGCGCCATTGGGCCCGCGTTGCCACTGTCCAGGCCGGCCCTCCTCCGGCGATCAGTCCGTCCACCCGTCGGTGACTCTCACAGGGCGCCCAGGGGAGGACGAAGACCGGTTGCTTGGCCGGCCGGCTGGGCTCCGTTCAAGCAACTTCCGACTGCCAGGGGCGGTGGCGTCAAATAATTCCCCAGCCGAAGGGACCACTGCGCTTGCGCAGCGCGCCTGACTCGCGACTTCTGAGGAAACCGAATGGGCAGCGTCAAATAAATCTCGAGGCCAGGAGCCGGAAGCTGCGCGTGCGCAGCCGTCCCAGAGGCCAGCGCGAAGCGCGGTTACCCACACCGCCCCCTTTCGGGCTCCAGTCGGGAGGGAGGAGTGAAGTGACGGAGCAGTTACCTCGTCGCGATGAGGCTCGGAAGGCAGTCTGGCTTCTACTTGTTCTCAGTGCGGAAGGCTGAAGGGCTTCTCTGAAAAGTTGGCTGCCATTCAGGCTCAAGGAATGAATGTCTCACATCCCAGCATTGTAGCTCTTCCTTCGCCCAGCCCCTTATTACATGGGTGCAGCATTATTATGAACAATACCCTCGCCAGGCCTGGTGTTCATTAAATGGATGAATCAGACATAAGATTCAGAACTTGTCATCAACGAGTGGAATCCGATCCAAGTGATAAGCTATTAATAGCTAGAGATACGAGTTTGAGCACCTGCCATGTACCGGACGTTTTGAAAACAGTACCACTTTCAAAATTTTGGTTTCAACTTCCACGAAGAAAGTAACAGCATGTGAGAGGTACTTTCCCACTTGTGGGGCTGAGAAGAAGGAGGAACGGTGAAGTCATCCTGTAGGGCCTGGCCTTACAGCTGACCTTGGAATTCAGAGGTGAAGGGATCAGGACACCAGGTTACGCAAAGGACACATGTTTGTGCTGAAAGAGCAGAGAAAACGGTGACTCTCAACCTCAGAAGAGACCATGGAGCACAGTAGAAGTGAAAAAGAAACTGTTACCACGTGGTGGCTCATGCCTGTAATCCCAGCACTTGGGAGGCAGAGGCAGGCGGATCTCTGTGAGTTCGAGGCCAGCTTGGTCTACAAGGTGAGTCCAGGACAGCCAAGGCTACGCAGGGAAACCCTGTCTCGAAAAGAAAAAAGAAAAAGAATTTCTTCAAGACCACAGCCTCACCTAATCTCCGGAAAGTAGTTTTCAGGCAGGAAGGGGAAGAGGTGGGTAAGAATGTGCCAGGATAGTGTGTGGGTGAAGCAATGTCGTTCAATTAAACACAGTTTTGATAAGTGCTTTAGGAAACTCAGTCGTTATTCCAAGGCCCTCTCCTTCCCTTTTCTACAGAGGCCAAAAAGCAAAGACCACTTCCCGCCTCCCCTTGACAAGAAGGTAGCAGTGAAACAAAGTTCTAGCCTATAAAGCATAACCAAAGTTCCAGGGGAGACTAGGGCACAGAGGAAGTCCTGGAAAACCTTCCATCCTTCTCCTTTCCCCTACTTCATGATTGGAACCGAGATAGGATACAATGCCAGTAGCTGTGGCAGCCATTCTGAGACTTTGAGGAAGACCACACTAAGAAGTATAAAACGAGACTAAAGAAGCCCACTTCTTTAGGACACGCTAAGGTCGCTAATAACCCCTATAACTACATACGTTCCTGCCTCAAGGACGGGGTGGTAACCTTATTTATGGCTCAGTTTGTTGAGTTTGTTACGTTACTTGTGGCCATATTCCTAACACTGGGAATATTGAACATCTGTGGTATATGGCAGATACGAACGATAGGTTTGAAGAGCAGCAAGTGATAGGAGTTGGAAAAGTGACAGATGCAGAGGAACCTTTCTAAAGCACATAGGACTGTAGATGTGGCTTAGTTGGTAGAGTGCTCGCCTGGTGTGCATGAGGTCCTGGGTTCGATGCTCAGCATTGCATAAACCATACATGGCGGCATATTCATCCTTGAACTTGTTACACAGAGTGCTTTAGGCCAGCTTGGGCTGCATGAGACTGTGTCTCAAAAGGAAAAACAAACTTGGGAAAGTGAAATGCCTCTAGCCCCTCCACCTTACGACTTTAAGTCAGGGCCAACCTACTTCTTTTAAGGGGAGCGAGCTATGGGAGTGAGATGGAGGTAGATGTTTTCTTGCTTTCTTTTTTCTTTTTCTTTTTTTCTTCTTGAGGCAGGGTTTCTCTTTGTAGCTCTGGCTGTCCTGGACTTCATTTGCAGAGCAGGCTTGCTTTGAACATACAGAGATCCACCTGCCTCTGCCACCCTGAGTGCTGGGATTACAGGTGTGTGCTACCACGCCTGGCTTATGTTTCCATTGCTTTAAATGGGGGAAAGATGCTGTGTTCAGTTCCGACTTGAGGCATCAAGACTTTCATATCGTTTTTATTTCACAAAAAAAAATATAAAAGAGTAGAAAACAAATTTTAAAACTCATAACTACCCAACTACAAATCAGCTAGTTGGTTTTTCTGGTAATTTTCACGTATTTTGTAACTGCACTTGCCATGGTAAATACAAATTAGAATTGGTATTCTTTTCTACTCTAGGTGTTTGTTTTTGTTTGTTTGTTTTTTGGGTATCGAAACAAGGTTTCTCTGTGTAGACTTGGCTGTCCTTGGCTCACTTTGTAGATCAGGCTGGCCTCGAACTCACAGTGATCTGCCTGCCTCTGCTTCCTGAGTGCTGGGATTTAGAGGCGTGCACCACCACTCGGCTTCTTTTCTACTCTATAACATATAGTTTATACCATGTTTTAATATTTTTTTATTGACACCTAGTAATTATGAGGTCTAATGTGACATTTCAACACAAGTAAACAATGAATAATAAACAGAGTGCCTTAATATAATGTCTTGTTGCTGTGGTAAAATACTGGCAAAGAGCTTAGAGGACTTAGGGTTCCTTTTACCTAATAAGTGCAAGTTACAGTCCATCGTTTATGGGGAAGCTGAGGCAGCAGGACCTTGAAGCAAGCAGTCATATCAACAGTCGAGAGCGAACAGAGAATGAAGACAGTCATCTTTATGCTCAGCTTGAATTCACTCCTACACAGTCCAGGACCCAAGCCAAGAGAATGGTCCCCGGCCTACAGTGGGCTGGGTCCTTCCTGTACCGCCCCCCATAGGCCAATTTGATCTAAACCATCTGTCCTTGAGACTTCTCTGGTGACTCTAGATTGTAGCAATTTGACAATCAAAACTGACTATCACACGGGGTGATTAGCATATCTATTTCATCAGCCATTCAGCATTTTGTGTGTGTCGGGAAGGCTCAGTTTCTCTTTAAAGGGTATTTTGAAATAGCTCATTAATTATTGTCAGCCATGGTTATTCCACCAAGCAGGGCAGAACAGAAAGAAGTTGCCCTCCTATCCAACTGCATCTCAGTACCATTAGTTGACCTCTCTCCATCTGCCCCTCCCATGCCTCCCTCTGCTTTGAGGTTAAGTTTCTAGCTGCCACATGTAGCTATGTAAGTATGTGCTGTGTTCATCTTTCATGCCTGTCTTTTTTTTTTTTTTTTTTTTTTTTTTTTTTTGCAGGGGAGGAGTTGAGACAGGGTTTCTCTGGGTAGCCCTGGCTGTCCTAGCACTCACAGAGATCCACCTGCCTCTGCCTTCCAAGTCCTGGGATTACAGGTGTGTGTCACCACCACCACCCAGCTTCCATGCCTGTCTTATTTTCTTCCCATAATGACATTCAATTCCATCCACATGCTGTAAAGGGTGGCATGCCATCTCCTTATGGGTCTTTACTATTCCATTGGCTATGCACGTCATACTTTCTTTTTTTTTTTTGGTTTTTTTCGAGACAGGGTTTCTCTGTGTAGCCTTGGCCATCCTGGACTCACTTTGTAGACCAGGCTGGCCTGGAACTCACAGCGATCTGCCTGCCTCTGCCTCCCGAGTGCTGGGATTAAAGGCGTGCGCCACCACGCCCAGCTTCACGTCATACTTTCTTGACTCACTGGTGGAGCAATAGATACAGAGGCTGCTTCCATATCTTGGCCGATATGAAAAGTGCTACCATAACATGAAAGTGCAAGTGTCCCTTTGACATTCTGATTTTAGTTGCTTTAAATGTGTACCCTTCTAGCAATGGGGTTGTCAGATCAGACGTTTTTCTGCTTTTTTTTTTTTAAAAAGGAACTTTCCATAATGTCTGCAGTAATTTATATTTCATCATGTAGTATGTGAGAGCCACCTTTGTCTCTCTTACCAATACTTACTTCTTTGCTCCTTTTAAGTTCTTATGTATTTTTTTAAATTTTTTGTGAATAGATGTTTTGCATGCATGTTTGTCTATCTGCGCACCACTTTTGTGACTGGTAACCCTGGAGGCCAGAAGAGGATGGCTCACAACTGTCAGGGGGAGTTACAGACAGTAGTGAGCCACCATTGGGTTCTGGACATCAAACTCCAGTGTTTTAGAAGAGCAGGCAGTGCTCTTAACTAATGAGCTAGCACTCCACCCTTACCTTCAGTCTCCTTTACAATAGCCATTCTAAGTTGGGCACAATGACATCTTCCTGTGGGTACCCAGGAGTGCTTGATAATTCGCCAATTAACCTTTTTCTTTTTTTCTTTTTTCTTTTGGTTTGGGTTATTTTTTGTTTGTTTGTTTTTCGAGACAGGGTTTTTCTGTGTAGGCTTGGCTACCCTGGACTTGCCTTGTAGACCAGGCTGGCCTCGAATTCACCAGGATCCACCTGCCTCTGCCTCCCGAATGCTGGGATTAAAGGTGTGGCCACCATGTCCAGCTTCCAATTAGCCTTTATCTGGTGTACTTTTTTATTAGCTATTTGCCTAATTTTTAAAATGTCTACTCTTGCCATTTTGAAATCAAATTGATTGCTTTTGTTTTACTATTGAATTGCGTTTCTTACATATTCCACAGATTAACCCTCTTTTTTAAATGAACAGTTTGCAAATGCGTTCTCCCCTCCCATAAGTGGTCTCATCTCTCTGTTTCATTTGCAGTACAGGAGATTTGTTTTTGTTTGTCTATTTGTGAGACGGGGTTTCTTTGTGTAGCCTTGGCTATCCTGGACTCACTTTGTAGACCAGGCTGGCCCCAAAATCACAAAGATCCACCTGCCTCTGCCTCCCCAAGTTCTGGGATTATAGGTGTGCGCCACCATGCTCGGCTAGTACAGGAAATTTGTAATTTGATGCAACCAATTTACAAATTTTTGCTTTTGTTGTCTACTTTTAGAAAACAAAAACAAACCTAAAAGCACTTCCTAAACCAATGCCCAGAGCATTTCACCCATATTTTCATTTAGTAGTTGGATTATATTTAAGCCTTTAATCCATTTTAAGGTTTTAGTTTTTAAGATTGCATTATATGTATGAGTGGTTTCAGCTACAGGTACATATGTGCACCGTGTACATGCCTGGTGGCTGCAGAGACCAGAAGAGACTGGAGTTATAGATGATGTGAGTGACCATGTGGGTCACTTGCATGTGAGTGGGAACCAAACCTGGATCCTCTGCAAAGCAATAAGCGCTCTTAACTGCTGAGCCATCTCTCCAGCTCCTTAAGCTATTTTTTGTGGTAATGAGAAATGAAGGTTTAGAGCCTTTCTTCTACATATTAACATCCAAGTTTCTTGCAGTTTTAAAAAGCAGGATGTTAGGGCTGGAGAGATGGCTCAGTGGCTAAGAGCACTGACTGCTCTTCCAGAGGTCATGAGTTTAATTCCCAGCACTGACATGGTGGCTCACAGCCATTTATAATTTGATCTGATGCCCTCTTCTGGCCTGCAGGTGTGCATGCAAACAAAGCACTGTATACATAATAAAAACTAAATTAAAAAAAAAAAGAAAAACAAAAAGAAAAACATTTAAAATTAATAATAATAATAATAATAAGGATGTTGTTGTGGTCCCAAGCTGGCCTCCAGCTTTTGATCTTGTCACATAAGGTAATAGGCATGTGCCACCTTAGACGGAAGAAGAGACTTCTTTATTTCTGTCTCCATCAAAATTCAGTTGGCTGCGGGATGGAGAGGAGGGTCAGTAGTTAAAAGGACATGCTGCTCTTCCAGAGAACCCAGGTTCGTTCCTCAGCATCACATAGCAGCTCACAGCTGTCTGTAACTTCAGTTCCCTCTCTTTTTAACACCAGGCAAGTGTGCATGCAGTGCACACATACATGCAAGCAAAACACTTATACACATAACGCAAGTTTTTGAGAACCAGTTTGCCATAATTGTATGCATTGACTTCTGTATTTTCTCTTCTGTCACTAGGGTCTATGTGTTTGTTTTTATGCAAGTGTTTGTTTTAGTTACTATTACTGTGTAGTATGTTTTATTTATTTATTTATTTACTTTGGTTTTTCAAGACAGAGTTTCTCTGTGTAGCTTTGGCTGTCCTGGACTAGCTTTGTAGACCAGGCTGGCCTCAAACTCACAGAGATCCGCCTGCCTCTGCCTCCCGAGTGCTGGGATTAAAGGTGTGCGCCACCATGCCCAGCTGTAGTATGTTTTAAACAAGGTATTATAAAAGAATGCTGTTCTCTTTCCTTTTCTTCTCCTCAGAAGTACCTAAATATTTTAACCAAAAAGTATAGCAATGTAACAACGCAAATAGACACCATAAACTTAATGATCTTAAATCCTTTGTTTGTTTGTTTGTTTTTCTAGACAGAGTTTCTCTGTGTAGCCTTGGCTGTCCTGGACTCACTTTATAGACCAGGCTGGCCACAAACTCACAGGAATCCATCTGCCTCTGCCTCCCGAGTGCGCCATCATGCCTGGCTCAATCTTAAATACTTTTAAGGATGAAGACTTACTAGGTTGTTGAAAAGGTATAAAAGGTATAGTTTACTATCAGGGGTTGATATAAGAAATTTGAGTGAGCTGTTCTGTAAATGGTGATTTTACATATTTTTTTTTTTACTTTTTTTTCAATTTGTGAGGGCTTCAGTTAAATCAACATAAAACACATACACATGCACATACATTCCTTGAGGGAAAATTAAAGAGGAATTAACTGAACACTTTGAAACATGAGGACAGCAAATATATATATAATAACAGACACAGGAGACGCTGGACAGAGTAAAATGCTGTTTTCTTCATGCACTGCATGATTCTCATTTGATCCACAGCACAATCACCGCCTGTGCAGGATAAACGGAAGATGTATTTGTACGGAGCCACAATGTCAAAATTTCACTTTGTAGAACGTTTGAAAAGCATCACCCTAGAAAAAAGAAGGACCAATGGTATGAGCTCTCAGGAAAGACTGTTTTCCAAAGATGGCCATCAGTTGTGTGACCCCTCCTACAGGTGCCATTACAGTATAACTGGCACTCCTCCCACTGGGAGGCAGATCAGGGTCTCAACTCTCTTTAGATCTGCCTGACCTCATGAACATAGGGCAGAAGAGATGCTATCAAAAAAGTCAAGTGGCGGCTGGAGAGGTGGCCCAGAGGTTAAGAGCACCGTCTGCGCTTACAGAGGTCCTGATTTCAATTCCCAGCAACCACATGGTGGCTCACAACTATCTATAATGTGATCTGATGCCTTCTTCTGGCCTGCAGGTGTATGTGCAAATAGAGTACTCATATGTAAAATAAATAAACATTTTAAAAAAAAAGTCAAAGCCGGGCGTGGTGGCGCACCCCTTTAATCCCAGCACTCGGGAGGCAGAGGCAGGCGGATCGCTGTGAGTTCAAGGCCAGCCTGGTCTACAAAGTGAGTCCAGGATGGCCAAGGCTACACAGAGAAACCCTGACTCGAAAAAACCAAAAAAAAAAAAAAAACAAAAAAAACCAAAAAAACAAATAAATAAATAAATAAATTTTAAAAAATTTTATAAAGTCAAGTGACTTTCTGCAGCCTGAAGTTATTTCCAGGTTGTGCATGGGTCTTGTAAGCCAGGATCTTATACCTTAAATTTTTCTCAGTCCCATGATTGGACAGGTCAGGGCCTTGAGCACCAGCTAGTAGAACAACTGGGCCCCAGACCAAGGCTGCCTCCTGTAGGTCCCAATTGCCATGCTTTCTTCTTCAGGGTACTCGTCTACAGAGTAAATTGCTGTCCGTGTGCTGACTGGCGGACTCTCACAATTGACTCAGGATGAGTTCAAGTCTCTGGGCTACAAATGGTCCTCTCCAAAAATTTAGACTTGAGCTTTATGGGAGAGGGTGGTCCCAGCCTTGGCTGTTACCTTTGGGTCTAGAATTCATCATCACACCTGACCTGTTGTATATATTTAGAATCAGCCATCTGGACTCAGTCTAGATGATCCCAATCTCGTTGGCAGCATCTGGAGCATCATAACCAGGAGCCAGCCACACGTACGCCTTCTTCTCTCTGTCAGGCCTTATCAGGGCGTCAACTTTGGCCACATCAATGCCATAGAGTTTCTTCATGGCCTGTTTGATCTGGTACTCGTTAGCCTTGACATTCACAATGGACGCAATCGTGTTGTTGTCCTCTATCTTTTTCATGGCTGACTCAGTGGTCAGGAGGACTAGTGGGGGCTGGAGAGATGGCTCAGCGGTTAAGAGCACTGATTGCTCTTCCAGAGGTCCTGAGTTCAATTCGTGACAACCACATGATGGCTCACAACCATCTATAATGTAATCTGATGCATACTGTATACATAATAAATCTTTAAAAAAAATGGCATAATGGTCAAGCTTGTTTCTCCTGGTTGCACTCTTTCAAGGGTATTTAGGCTGCCTCCAGAGCCGCAGGATCTTGGGCCACAAGAAGGAGAGTGACCTGTGGATCTTCTTTTTGTGGCCATGGACGCCTTTCAGCACTGCCTTCTGAGCTTTCAAGTCCTTTGCTTTGGCTTCGGCTCTGGGAAGGGCAGGAGCTTCCTTGTTCACTTTCAGCGCCATCTTGGCGCTCTGTCCTCCCAGGACAGCAACTCTTCTGTCAGTCCGCTCACACCGCTGTGGCAACACACAACAGCTGGGCACCTCATTTCTCAAAGTTCTGGAATCCAGGAGTCCAAGTTCAAGGTGTTAGCTTATTCAGTTCTGGAGGGGGTGCTGTTCCTGGTTTGCCTTCTTGCTGTGTCTGCACTTGGTCGAGAGAGAAAGCTCCGGTGTCTCTCCCTTCTCATGAAGAAGACACTACACCCATCATTAGAGCTCCACCCTCAGGACTTCGTTGAAACTTCATTACCTTCTGGGATGGTTAGTGCTGTCAGCGTGAGAGGATCTAGATTATTAGCACATAAGTCAAATGACGTGGGAAGAACCATCTTAACTGTGGGCAGAACCATTCCCTGGGCGGAGATCCCAGGCTGGAGAAATGGAGAAAGCACGCGGAGTGGCATGCGCATGTCCCTGTCTGTTTCTTGACTACAGAGGCAACGTGACCAGCTCCAGCTTCTGCCACTGTGACTTCCCCAGCCAGATGGGCTGTAACCTGAACTGTGAGTCAGAATCTACCTTCTCTCCCTTAAGATGCTTTGTCAGATTGTCACAGCTATAGGAAAAGAAACAAAGACACATACACAGCTACAATGGGGCCCAGGATGTCAACATACACATCAGAGGACATACATGTTCGGCCCAGAATGCTTATCTTAGTCACTGTTCCATAATCAAGGCAACTCTTATAAAAGAAAGCATTTAGTTGGAGTCACAGTTACAGTTACTAGCTTACAGTCTTAAAGGGTTAGTCCATTAGCATCATGGTGGGAAGTAGATAGGCGTGACACTGGAGCAGTGACCTTTAACATCCTGCAGGCAGAGAGAAAAAGAAAGACTGGGCCTGAGGCTTTTGAAACCTCAAAGCCCACTCCTCTGTGACACACTTTCTTCAACAAGGCCACATCTCTTAGTCCTTCCCAAACAGTTTCTCTAACTGGGGAGGAAGTCTTCAACCATGAGCCTATGGCAACCATTTTTTTTTTTCCAGACAGGGTTTCTCTGTGTAGCCCTGGCTGTCCTGAACTCACTTTATAGACCAGGCTGGCCTTGAACTCACGAAGATCCACCTGCCTCTGCCTCCCAAGTGCTGGGATTAAAGGCGTGAGCCACCACACCAACTTTCATTAAAAAACAACACAATGCCCTTGTAGGCTCTTTCAAGGCTTCACAACACTAAGGTGCGCCTCCCACAGCTGTACTCCAGATGACACAATGGTATTGTCTCATTGGTCTTGATGCATGAGAAGGAAACAGGCTCTGCTCACAACGCCCCTCTATGTTGCCTACTGGTGGCAGCAAGTGGCATATGGTCAACACTGGAAGCTGTCAGCTGAAGGAAGACAGCAGTCTTGGACTAAATATTTCATGACATGATTGGAAACTGTGTTCCTCTATGTCCACTTGTATTATTATTATTATTATTATTATTATTATTATTATTATTATTATTATTATTATTAATTACTATTATTATTATTTTATTTTATTTTATTTTCAGGGCTTTGTCCATGCTGCTAAGTAAGTGCCCTACTGCTGAGCTCCTTGCTCTATGACTGTGAAAAGAAATCTAAATGATAAATGTAATATGACTGGAAACTGGAGGATTGACACTTTCTCGGGGACTCTGGGTAAAATGGTCTATCTGCTGTCTTCGCTGGGGAGGTTTAATGTTCTGGTTTCGTTTCTAGTGCTGTGGTAAGGTACCCCAACCAAAAGCAACTTAGGGAGGAGGGGCCTATTTTAGGTAACAGTTCCAGGTCACGGTCTGTCATTTGAGGGAGTCAAAGCAGGAACTCAGGCAGCTGTCATATCACATCCACAGTCAAAAACAGAGGGGAAAGAACACACTCTCGCTGCCTGTTTGCTTAGAGCTCTCTGTATACTCACACAGTTCAGGGCCCAGCAGGTGGAACGTGCCACCCACATTCATGGTGGGACTTCCATCCCAATACAATCAAGGCTGTCCCTCACAGACTAGTTCCTTACTAAAACTCTTCCCGATGGTGCCAGACTTGCCAAGTTGAAGGTTAAAACTAGCCAGCCTACACAGTCACATTTTTGTTTGTCTGAGGCAGAGCCTCTTGTATCCAATACAGGCCTAGGGCTTGCCTTATTGCCAAAGGAGATGGTGACTTTCGGATGCTCCTGCCTCCACTTCCTGAATGCTGAGTTTTTAAAGGGCATATGCCACCATGCCCAGTTTCACAACCTTTAAGAACAAGCCATCCACCCACAGGTGATGAAACACAAAGAGTAATGATGCATCCGCCATTAAAGAAATGTGAGAACACTGCAAAGCCGAGGCCACCTATGCGGTCTCAGTAATAAGAGAAATAAGAAATGAAGCAGGGATTTAAAAACAACAAAAAGAGATCAAATTATTTGGAGACTTGAGCAGAGATAGGAGCGTCACAAAACAAAGCATATTTGTGAAGTAGGGACTGTTGAGGACTTGCTTACCCTGTCTTGGCAGAGTGTGGCCATCAACTCCACCTGCATCCAAGCTTGCCCATTTCAGGCGGAATTTTGTCTGTGACAGAAAACAAGGACATTTTTGCCCAGTGGCTGGTTTGCCACCTCTGAAACCATCTCCATAAGGAGGTTCCTCGATGCTCATTACCTTCTTTGAGGCAGGCTGGGTGTTGCCAGGAGTCAACCTGTCTCGTTTTTCAAAAAATCCTCAAAACAAAAAATTCTTTAAACACCATGTTCTGTAGGTCTCTGAGGTTTTTGAAGATCTTATCTGAATATTTTACTTTATCTATCTATTGATCTACAATGTATATTCTTGTGATAAAACTGATTAAAAATAAACTTATTTTACATATATATAATATTCTATACCAATGGATTTTTTTTTTTTTTTTTTTTTGGTTTTTTGAGACAAGGTTTCTCTGTGTAGCTTTGGCTGTCCTAGACTCACTTTGTAGACCAGGCTGGCCTTGAACTCACAGCGATCCACCTGCCTCTGCCTCCCAAGTGCTGGGATTAAAGGCGTGCGCCACCACGCCTGGCATATACCAATGAATTAAAAATAGCCTTTTGAGGAACAATTAAAGCCTTAAGTTGAAGAGTAGATTCAATAATCTACCTTTGGTCCCATCATCCCTATATATTTCTATGTATGCTTGCATGCCAGAAGAGGGCATCAGATCACATTATAGATAGTTGTGAGCCACCATGTGGTTGCTGGGAATTGAACTCAGGACCTCTGGAAGAGCAGACAGTGCTCTTAACTGCTGAGCCATCTCTCCAGCGCCCTCTTTTAAGTTTTTAAGTGTGTGTGTGTGTGTGTGTGTGTGTGTGTGTGTGTGTGTGTGTGTGCGTGTGCATGCGTGCAAGGTATACAGTGAAAGTGTGGCTCAGAAGACACCCTGTGGGAGTTGGTCCTTTCCAAATATCATGTGGGGGGCCAGGGGTAGAACTGGGGGATTCAGGCTTTGTGGCACATGCCTTTGTCTGTTGAGTCATCAGGACCCAGCCCCAGCAGGTAACTCTCTTGCCTTGACAAGACAGCAATTGGCCAGTTTGTAACCATGAGTTCTCTGTCTGTCGATTCAACCAGTGTCAAGTGTTAGGAAACTGGTTAGATATTAGCTCGCCCTCGTGATCATTAGTCTGTGGAGTCGGAGGCTAGAGCAGCAGGATTCTGTTGACTGCTTCAAAGAATGGAATCTGGGTCCTTCTGTGGCCCAAAGGTGGGGTGGGCTTCATGGCATCCTGAACTGCCTGAAAGGTCATTATGACAACTATCTAAACCTGGCTCCAGGAATCTGTGGCCCAAAGGTGGGGTGGGCTTCATGGCATCCTGAACTGCCTGAAAGGTCATTATGACAACTATCTAAACCTGGCTCCAGGAACACCAAACCTTATGAGCTTACCATCTAGCAGGTGGCTCTAAACCCAAAGACATATCAAAAATTAACCTTCTGGGGAGAGTCAGTCCTATGAATCACCTGGATGGGAAAAAGGCCCCTCAGGAAAAACTAGCTGTTTTATAGAAGTTAGAAACCATATAAGCCCATCTAAATGTAGATTGCAACACTCTCCCCTGAGATTGGTCCACATTACCCTGCAATAAATTCTATCTACTACACTATTGTGTGGGTGCCTTGTTAGAATTCTTTAATCCTAGCCCTTGGTAGGCAGAGACAGGTGGATCTCTTGAGTTCAAGGCAGCCTGGTCTACAAAATCAGTTCCAGTACAGCTAAGGCCACACAGAGAAACCCTCTCTCAAAGCAACAAGAACAACAAAGAAGTGTTGAGAAGTAGGAGAAAGTGTGCTACAGAGGGTGGGCAGGGGGCCTGGGAGGTGGAGAATGGACGGGTGGGCTTTGAAGTTTCAAAAGCTCGTACCTGGGCCAGGCCTGTCTGCATGCTGCCATGCTTCCTGCCATGATGGTAAAAGACCAATTTTCTGGTTTTGGTTTTGTTTGTTTGTTTGTTTGTTCGTTTGTTTTTTCGAGACAGGGTCTCTCTGTGTTAGCCTTGGCTGTCCTGGACTCACTTTGCAGGCCAGGCTGGCCTCGAACTCACAGCGATTGGCCTGCCTCTGCTTCCTGAGTGCTGGGATTAAAGGCGTGCGCCACCTGAAGCTGTAAGCAAGCCTCCAGTGAAATGGGTTCCAGGGATGAAACTCAGGTTTTTCAGGCTTGGGAACGAGTACCTTAACCCTCAAGTCATCTAGCTGGACCTTGGCAAGGTATTTTACCACAGCAACGGAAGAAGTTCTGAGACATACCTATACTGAAGACAAAGTGCATTTTTCTCGTCATTACTCCCTGCAGTGCAATGAATTTCCATTGTATTGCATGTTATGAATAGTTGAGAGATAATGTCTAGGCACTGCTCTCAGATCAGCCCGTGATATGCCAATAAAGCAGTTTATAGCCAATCACCGAGCAAGGGAGAAAATGGGGCTGGACTTCCTGCCAATCAGGGGAGGAGGATGTGGAGAGGAAAGGAGTGAATTCAGCCTTGGGCTGAGGTCCAGGAGACATCAGGAGAGAGGCAGCTGAGCAGGAAAAGCTACAATGTGCAAGTATCTCTGGGATGTACACTGGAAGGAAGCCAAATTAGCTTAGAGGGTTAAGAATAGAGTGGTAGGACTGGAGAGGTGGCTCAGAGGATAAGAGCACTGGCTGCTGTTCCAGAGGTCCTGAGTTCAATTCCCAGCAACCACATGGTGGCTCACAGCCATCTAAAATGTGATCTAATGCTCTCTTCTGGCGGGCAGGCACAATGCATTCTGAGCACGAGCACTGTATATGTAATAAATAATTAAATCTTAAAAAAAAAAAAAAAAAAAAAAAAAAGAATAGAGTAGTAACTGCTCAGCCACTGTGTTGTCAAGCTTATAAACATATTTATATATGTCAAGCATAATATATATATCAATTATTAGGGTGATAGCCAGGTTAAGAGAGAAACTGAGAAACACAATTATATAAAAGTAGCCTTAATGATAATATACAGGAGGATACTGTTAATATATTGTCTTAGTCTGTGTTTCTCTTACTGTGAAAAGATACATAACCAAGGCAGCTCTTATTAAAAACAACAACAGTTAGCTGGGGCCTTGCTTACAGCTTCGGAGGCTTAGTCCATTGTCATCATGGTGGGAAGCATGCCGGCACACAGGCAGACATGGCGCTGGAGAAGCAACCGAGGATACTACACCCAGATCTGTAGGCAGCAGGAAAAGAGAGTCACTGGGCCGGGCCTGAGCTTCTGAAACCCAAAGCCCCCCACCTCCAGTTGCACCCTTTCATTAACAAGTCCACACCTTCTAATCTCTCTCAGGTAGTGCCACTCCCTGACGACCGAGCGCTCAAGTGCATGCGCCTACGCCATTTGTATTCAGATCGCCACAAAACCACAGTTGTATATGACACTACCTCACTTTGTAGGGGGTAAACATGTGGACTTTGGTGTCTTCTACAGTCCTAGAACCGACCCCACGCACAGTGAGGGGTGACAGTGCGTGTGCTGACAACTATTCCTTGATGTGAACTCTCTGTGCGGACACACAGGAGGTGGCACTTGGAGGTGCTCAGTAAGTGACTAGTGACTGTCCAAGGGGACAAACTCTGGCTGACTGAACTTATTAACTCCAGCGTGCAGCATGTGATGGCTTGGAGGAGGGGCTGTCTTCAGAAGAGTCTGAAATAAGATGCGTGATTCCTTCAGGCTCCCCTGACACATGCCTGCTTGCTCTCTGTGAAGATAGAAGTGAAGGGTTCAGGAGAATGGGAAGCCCTGGCCACAGCAGCTTCTGTAAGCAATGAAAGATGCAGCAGCCCCCTGCCAAGCAAGCATCCCCACCACAGTTTTCTACAGTTCTTAAACTCCGTATCCTCCAGATCTGCTGTGTCTGATAAGGTGGCCACATGTAGCTGGTGAGCATTTTAAACAGACCTAGATTTTTAATTACGGGGGCCGGAGAGCTAGCTCTGCAGTTAGATGTGCTTACTGTTCTTGCAAAGAAACAGGAGACACATTAGGTGGCCCACAACCACAAGTAACTTCATTTCTAGAGGATATAATGCCCTCTTGTGGTGCCCTCAGGCACCTACAGATATGTGGTGCACACAAACTTACGCAAGTACACACACACATACATATTTTTTAGGATTAAGAAAAAAGATTTATTTATTATTTTGTACACAGTGCTGTCTGCATGTACACCTTCAGGCCAGAAGAGGGCATCAGATCATGTTATAGATGGTTGTGAGCCACCAGGTGGTTGCTGGGAATTGAACTTAGGACCTCTGGAAGAGCAGTCAGTGCTGCTAACCTCTCAGCCATCTCTCCAGCCCCCACATATACATTTAAAAAATATTTCAAAAATAAAAAAATTGGGATGTACTATTGTGTGTGTGTGTGTGTGTGTGTGTGTGTGTGTGTGTGTGTTTCTAATTTCAAGGATGTTTGGAGGAGATCTTTCTTTTTATATTTTATTTATTATAATTTAATCACAGGGGGGGGAATCTTATTAAGGCAGAAATAGGGGGACATGCCTATAATTGCAGCACTCAGGAAGCTGCGGCAGAAGGAGTTCAATTGTAGAGTCAATCCAAGATATATAGTAAGGCCACCTCAGAATAAAAATCTCACTGAAAAAAGTAGTAACCTGGCCCAACAGCACAGCTCTTTAAGAATCCTCATTGGGGGCTGGAGAGATGGCTCAGTGGTTAAGAGCATTGCCTGCTCTTCCAAAGGACCAGGGTTCAATTCCTAGCACCCACATGGCAGCTCACAACTGTCTGTAACGTCAAGGTCTGACACTCTCACACCAATGCACATAAATTTAAAAAATTAAATAAAAAATATATTTTTTAATCCTAATCTGCTCTCTTTGGAGTACATGCCAGAGGAAGAACACAGTGAACCAATGGAACTTCTTAGCTATATTCTTGTATAGAGTTTTTTGTTAAAGTTGTTTTTATGAATTATGTTTCTCAGTTCCTCTCTTAGCGTGACTATCACACAAATAATTGAAGCTCTATTATATTTTTTGTTTATAAGCTTTTTTAAAAGATTTATTTATTATGTATACAGTATGCATCAGATCATATTATAGATGGCTGTGAGCCACCATGTGGTTGCTGGGAATTGAACTCATGACCTCAGGAAGAGTAGTCAGTGCTCTTAACCGCTGAGCCATCTCTCCAGCCCTGTTTATAAGCTTTACAATGCAATAACTGAGCACTTATTACTCTATTCTTAACCCTTTATGCTAGTCTGGCTCCCTCTTTCCCCAAATCCCCATGCTACCTGCACTTTGTGTCTTTCCCTGCTCCAGATGAACCTTTCTTCTCTCTGCTGGATCTCTGCCTGAGGCTGAATCCCCTGCTTCCTCCTCCAACTCCTCCTCCCCTGGCTGGCAGGATGTCCAGCCCTATTCTCTCCCCTGCTCAACAACTGGCTGTAAGCTGCCTTATTGGCGTATCAGGGGACAATAAGAAAACAGTGCTTACACAACATTAAGACAGGAGAGTCTCAGAATAAGGATTGCAACCAGATATAGAGGGTACAGAAATCAGCATTTAATTACACAATAACCTTGTGCCTACAGACCTGGCTGGCATGAAGTGGGTCTTTCTGTTTCTCTAAGCCTTGGCTTCTTAGGTTGTAAAAAGGTGTCAATTAAATCTGCCCCCACTGGGTTGTGGGTATTAAATGAAATGATTACATGTATTGGCTAATACCATGCATAGCGTTTAGTGCGAGTTCAATCAATCGACAGTGATGCCTAGCTGCCGAGATGCCTGCAGTTAGCAGACCAGGAGGGACATGATGTCACCTCAACAGAGGAGGCTACTGTGGTAGCATTTTTGTATTTCTTATTCATTTGAGCTATCAGTCATCTATATATGCTCATCAGACAAAAATAGCTGACATTTATTGAGCACTCAGAACGAGGTGGGTACTCTGCCATATATTTAACACCGTGTATCATCCCAACTCAAACCTTGCTATTTAAGACAAGTGCTAATTTGTGGTCAATATATGTAGCCAAAACCTGAGGTTCAGAGAGGCAAAAGAAGGTGCCCCAGGTCCCTCAGCAATCAAATGACTACCTTAGAACGTGACAGGTCAGTATGTGTTCTCTAGGTGGCTTCTAGATTAAGGCTGGACTAGGATCCTGGAGACATGGTAGGTGTCAACATGGAGCAGAGGGACTGCATGACCTGTGCTGTCAAGCTCTGTCAAGGCCACCAGTGGCTTTGTGTTCCCCCATCCTTTTATGTTGATGGACACCCTCCAGGTGTGTTTGGCACCCTGCTGCTATGTTTGGGAGTAATGAGCAGAGACTCAGAGTTCCCTCTAGAAATGAGAACAGCAGTGGCTGTTGAAGAGACAGGAATCTTGATCATATGACCATACTTTATTCAAAACAAAACAGGGAAGACTACACCCCTGAACCTTGTGGGTGCTGCCCACACTAAGAGGCAAACCATCACTTGCTCAGGCTCTTGACATAGCAGAGCTCCCCAAGAAGAAACGTGCAGTCTTGCTCATCACTGCCGTCGGTCCCCAACCAAGGTCATGGCTTGGGCCCATCAATGGCTGCCCTTGGAAAACTGCTTCCCTAGTCTACTATGCTGGCTAGTTTTATGTCAACTTGACACAAGCTAGAGTTACCTGAAGGGGGGAAACTTCAATTGAGAAAAATGCCTCCATCTGGCTATAAGGCGTTTTTTTTTTTTTTTTTTTTTTTTTTTTAAGTGATTGATGGGGGATGGCCCAGCCCATAGTGGGTGGGGCCTTCCCTGGGCTGGTGGCCCTGGGTTCTATAAGAAAGCAGGCTGAGCAAGCCATGTGGAACAAGCCAGTAAGCAGCACCTCTCCATGGCCTCTGCATCAGCTCCTGCCTCCAGGTCCCTGCCCTGTTTGACTTCCTGTCCTGACTTCCTTCAATGACAAACAGTGGTATGGAAGTGTAAGCCAAATAAACCCTTCCTCCCCCAAGTTGCTTTTTGGTCATGGTGTTTTACCACAGCAATAAAAACCCTAATAAAGACATCTTAGTGACCTATGGTCAGAGTGAAGGAGGAATGGAGTTAGCAGATGTGGAGCTTAACCACAGGTATGCCCAGCCTCCTGCTGACTGCAAATCCTGGCCAGACCCATCTGCCACCCTTACCTTAATGCTTGGCAGACATTTACAATCAGGAACAGCTCCTGTGGCCTCAGATGCTGTGGGCTTCCCAGATGGCTGGGTCTGGTACCCATGAGAAGAGCTCCTCTCCATCCTGGTCTACACTGTGACGAAGCTTAAACAGGCTGTAGAGATGCCCAGAGGGGAGAGCCCCACTTAGGCCCATCCCATCACCCAGGCGACTTTCAGTCTACTCAGGTGCAAAATGCCACTCCTCTAGACTTCCTAGCCTGGCTCCCTGCTTCATAACTTTTTCCTTGTCCATCTCCTGCTCATGTCAGTGGCACGCCCCTGTCCTCTGCAAGGTCAGTCCTAGGAAAGAAAGATCTGCTCTTTGGTTTGTTTGCTTTGCCAAGTCCTAGAACTGCCTGTATAACCGGTATGGGAGGGGTAGAGGGAGCCCTTCCTGGAGGAGGTGACACTGCTAAGCTAGCTGTCCAGTGGAGGACACAGTAAAAGAACACATGCAGAACTAGACACAGAGGCTGGGGGCTGGGGACCAGGGTACCCGTGGGAGTTTACTGCACAAGGGGAAAGGTGGAGGGGCTGGCTTGGGAGAAGGGAGAGGCGGGACTTTACCTGTGCCCTCTGCTGGCGGAGAGTCAGGCAGGGCGAGAGAAGCTGGGCCAGAGATGAAGGGTGAGGGTCGCTTAGTTTCATCCTTTAGTGAATGAACTACAAGGGTGACTTGGGAAGAGCTGTCCTTTACTGACTGCTGACTGGGAGGATCTGTGCTACGCTGTTGACTGTCAGTAGCTACTTTCCTGCTGTGATAAAGCACATGGACCAAAGGCAATTTAAGGAAGAGAGTGTTTCTTTTGGCTTAAGGTTCTGGAAGAGGGAGAAGGGTCCATTATGGCAGGAGGGCATGTGGCACACGGCAGTCATGGCAGCAGGCACAGCAGGCTGAGAGATCACATCTTGAAGACCAAGCGTAAAGCAGAAATTGAACTAGAAGTGAGGCACGGCTTTAAACTCTCAAAGCCCACCTCAGTGGCCTACTAAGGCTGCCCCGTGCCACCATAACCTCTCCACACAGCTCCACCAACGGGGGGACCTAGTGTTCAAACGCCTGAGCCTAAGGGAGGTATTTCTCATTCAAACCATCACACCAGCCACTGTACCAGGATGAGCAGAAAGAAAGCAATTGATACACAGATGCCACAAATCAGCCAGTTTGGCTTGTTAAGCAAATATTAGGGTCTGGGGAACCAAGCCACTTAAGCAATCATGCCACATACCCCAGACACCCTAACTCCTCTCCAGCAGCCCCTCAACCTCCCTCTTTTCTTTTCCCCATCATTACTATCTCCCACAGAGCACGGTCTAAACAGAGTACCAGGGAGCCCTGGAGACGACAACCCTGCCCTCAATGGTTGATGGGAGGCTACTTGGCCATGAATAGGCACAGTATCTGTTAGGCAGAGAGGGCCATCATTCTCAAGGCACCAGGCAACAGCAAAAACGTCACTGAAGACAGTGGACTCAGAAGTAGGAAGACATTTGCATATATGGGAGAAAATGTATGTATTTCTCCCTAATAATAAGGGGTAGTTTGAAAGTGGCCAGAACGTTAGGAAAGGCTGGGAAGATTTCCCAGGAAAACGAGATGGTTCTAGAAAGGAGGGGAGGCAGATACAAGGCGGAGAGGAGGATTCAGCCCAGCAGCACCCTTTGCCGAGTCTGAGGGGCCAGGCTACCTGTTTCAACCTTAGCACCAGTCATGGTGGGGGAATTCAATGGAAGGAATGTGTCTGTCTATCTGCCCATTTGGGTCCTGGCCTTAGGAAGAGTTCTTCTGTGTGGATTGGAAACCTAGGGGCAGAGAAACACGTGGTCATCGTTGCTATGACTGCTACTGACCCTCATCTCCCAAGACCGAATACCTGTCACGGTAACATGAATGGCCATACTGGGCACTTGCCCACGGTGTCCCGGAGTTCTCGGAAGGCAGGTTGTGTTGCTTTGAATAAGAATGGCTCCCATATATTTGAATGCCTAGTCACTAGGAAAAGGAACTGTTTGAAAAGATTAGAAGGGGGGCTGGAGAGATGGCTCAGCCATTAAGAGCACTGGCTGCTCTTCCAGAGGTCCTGAATTCAATTCCCAGCAACCATATGGTGGCTGACAAGCATCTACAGTGAGATCTGATGTCCTCTTCTAGCTTGCTGGCACACATGCAGGCAGAACAGTATATAAATAATAAATGAATCTTTAACACACACATACACACACACACACACACAAAGATTATTAGGAGGTGTGGCCTTTCTAGAACAGGTATGGCTTTGTTGGAATGTGTGACACTGGGGGTGGGCTTTGAGGTTTCAAAGGCTCACACCAGACCACCTTCTCCTGCTGCCTGTAGCTCAGGACGCAGCTCTCAGCTCCTCCTCTACCACCGTGCCTGCCTACTGTCATGCTTCCTGCCATGACAATAACGGGCTAAACCTCTGAAACTGTAAGCCAGCCCCCAATTAAATGCTTTCTCTTTTTATAAGACTTGCCTTGGTCGTGGTGTCTCTGCACAGCATTACAACAGTAACTAAGACACTGACTGGCTCCTTTCTTTTATTTTAAGGTCTTTTTGTTTGTTTGTGCAGCATTCTGCCTGCATGTGTGCCTTCAAGCCAGAAGAGGGCACTAGATGTCATCATAGAGGGTTATGAACTCAGCACCTTTGGAAGAACAGCCAATGCTCTTCACCTCTGAGCCATCTCTCCAGCCCTGACTGGCTTTCCCCTCATCCCCTTCCCCACCTAGAGCTTAGTGTGCTCCTGCCTTTCTCAAGGCCTTTAGCCCCTCACTCCGTCTCTGCCCACCATAGCTTCCTTCTCTCTTTTTAAGCCCAAATGTTCCTCGACCAAGTCAAGTCACATAGCTTCCTTCTCTCCTAAGCCCCAGCCCCAAGACACACTCCAAACTCCAATCTAACCCTGTCTCACAGTCCCCAATCAGGCCTTAGACAGATGCCAAGTGGAGCTTCTCAGTGAACTAAGCCAGCCTTCTGGGGCACAGGGGTATCTGGCAACCAAGGAGAGCAAGAACAAGCAGCAGGCATACTTCACAATGTCTTAAGGTGGGTAAGAGGATGGCATCTCATGGCCTAGGAAACTTCAGACTATGGTTCTACAGCCTTACCCAGGGACAAGCAAGGAGGCAGAGCCTGGCCACACATGACTTGGCTCGGGTGAGGGAAGCCAAATTCTTATCCCCTACAGCTGCCAGGGTCTCGGCGCCCACCAAGGTCAACAGAGTAACGATCCATATGAGGCAAGAAGGCACGACTCAGTAACGCCATGGCGTTGATTCAACTTTAGTAAGCGATACGTCAGGTATCTTTTTTCACCTTCATATAACTATGATTTCCACTATCAGAGCTTTATAAAATAACTAGCTTATCCCCAAAATCTGTATTATTACATTTGGACTGCTGAGTTAAGATTAGTCCAGCCAACATATCACCCATCCATGTGACTAAATGTTTGGATACGATCTTTTGTCCAGACAACTGGTCCCAAAGAATAAAGACAAAATTATAAGCATGGGAAAACAACATAATGCTCTGTTACAGGTACGCCTTTTATCCCCACCGACAAGAGGCATTTGGATTCTGCACGGACAAGCTGAGAAGCAACAATGTAATACAGTCACTAAACATAACAGCAACATTTGGGGGGGGGGGGTCAGTAGTATTAAGTTCTTGTTTTTTGCCCAAAGTCTTGGCTTATGAGGTAAGTCCTGGTGTCTCCCCCAAGTTATTGGCTTCCTCTTCCTCTTGGGACGTCTCCTTTTGATGGATTTGTTGTCAGTCTTTGGACACTTCATTCGGCTCCTCTTCCTCTTGGGACGTCTCCTTTTGATGGATTTGTTGTCAGTCTTTAGACACTTCATTCGGCTCCTCTTCCTCTTGGGACGTCTCCTTTTGATGGATTTGTCGTCTGTCTTTGGTCTCTGGACTGCTGTCCTTGCTGGATGTGTCAGAGCAGGAGCCACCTGGGACTTCACTTAACTTTCTGTAAGACATAAACACAACCTCGCCTCGATGATAGGACATCGGGCCCTTTCCATTGGTTAGCTTGTAGATTTTTTTAAAAGATTAATTTATTTACTACATATACAATGTTCTGCCTGCAGGCCAGAAGAGGCTATTAGATCCCATTATAGATGGTTGTGAGCCACCATGTGGTTGCTGGGAACTGAAGTCAGGACCTCTGGAAGAGCAGTCAGTGCTCTTAACCCCTGAGCCATCTCTCCAGCCCTGTAGACTTTAAAAAACAAAAAACAAAAAACAAAAAACAACAACAAAAAAAATACTTTAGGTTGCTCCTTTAGGGCAAAATGCTTTTGGAAAGAAGACAAAGTATTACCCTTTAAAGTTAAAAAAAAAAATTGTAAGGGATTTTATGGTGGATATGATTAATAGTCCACAAATTGAAAAAAAAAAAAAAGCATTTGCTTTATAAGCAGGTCCATTATCAATTTTTAGTTGTAATGGGAATCCTAGTAAATGGGAAAAAATGTATAGAGAGCTATCTGACAAAGTCAAGTTTCAGGTATGAAATGACGGTATTTTCTGGAGGCCCCTGGGTACCGTGCCACGCCTGGGCCGTATTCGGTATTTAACTTTTAAAGATTTAAACCTAAGGCTGTTTACATAAGATCCATTTTAATTTTGAGCTGAAGAAGGCTCTCCTATTAGGTAACAGGATATTCAGAAAGTACCTCAGAAGCAGCCACCTGAAGGAGAAAACAATTGGGCTGCCCTATGAGAGCATGAAAGTACATACCCAGCTGATCCTAAAAAACAATACAAAACTGCGAAAACATCAAAGCAAAACGGTGGCATGGGGGAAGAGCTTGCTGAAAGGCTCTGGTTCTCACGACAGGTCAGAGTCTCAGGCTGCACCAAAAATGATTTTAGGTGAAAACTTTAAAAATATTAGCCTATCTCAACCCCTTCTGGCCTCCAAGGAAATTTGACAAACATTCAATTATGTTTTTCAGTCCTTGGCCACCGTATTAGCAGGAATATTCCAAAATTACTTTCTTGGTTCCAATTTGCCCCTATTGTTTTTTTCTTAAATCCATGTTAAGCTTTTTTTTTTTCCTTTTAATTTCTTTTGTTATGTTGTGCAAAATTACAAATTTTTAAAATGAGATTTTAGTAATCATAAATCCCAAGGAATCTGGGTGGTGTTTGGCCTCTCAGCACCTGAAAGGCCTGAAGTGAGAAAGCCTCCATTTTTTTTTATGTGAAGGACAAGATAAAATCCATTATTTTGCTAAGACTATGAGCACATCATTGGATGGATACTGAGTTCCATCAGATCGCAAAAGCCCTGACTGAGCCTGGCTGGGCAACCTCCAGGAAGCCAGACCAGCAGCGGAGTCCACGCGGCCTGCAGAGAAAACAAAAAGTTTTATTCACTGGCCTCTCGAGAGTACAAGGCATGCATCACTGTACTGCAGTTTGCAAAATAATCGGCAGGGATTTTATCTCCTCTTTCATGGGCCTCTTTGACTTTAGTTCCTATGCATATCTAATTCCTTTCTCTCTTTTTTTTTCCTTTTTGAGACAGGGTTTCTCTAGGTAGCCCTGGCTTTCTTGGAACTTTCTCTATAGACACCACCACCTGGCTGCATTTCCAATTTTTAAGATCAACAGTTTCTTGTTTAGGAAACCAAGGACTGAATTTTACAGACCAAGCACCAGAGCTATTGCCGTGAGCGTTTTTTTGCTCCTCTGTGTCTTAACAAAAGTCTCAGTAACTGTATAAGATGCTTTGTCTCCGAGGACTGAGAACCGTAGCTTGTTCTAGTCTTCTTACTCACCGTTGTGACCCTTCCGGTGAGAGGACCGAACTCCTGCCCTTGATGCTATTTAAAGAAAGATTTTCTTACCTTGCTCCAAGACTTGAGCCCCTCCTGTTGGCTGCCAGTTGTGGGGTTCTCTGCAGACACCACAGCCAGCCAAGCAATGGTCCAAGTAAGGGAAAAGGGCAGTATGGTTCAACAGGGGTCAGAACCCTAGTTGAGTCGAACTTTATTTTACTATACTATTTTATTTTCGAGACAGGGTTTCTCTGTGTAACCTTGGCTGTCCTGGACTCGCTCTGTAGACCAGGCTGGCCAGGAACTCAAAGATCCGCCTGCCTCTGCCTCCCAAGTGCTGGGATTAAAGGCGTGCGCCACCACCGCCCGGCTATGTATTGGTTCAAACTTCAGGAGTTTGACACCAGGTAGTTTATTCTAGGCATATTTAAGCATAGCACAAGTTGGTGAAACAATTTTCTGGTGATAATTAACATAACCCCATGTGCACAATAAAGCTTAAGCCATGACTACATTAAAACTCTATAGATTAACTACACACGACACCTTTTTTTATAATTTTTTATTTAGTTATTTTGGTTTTACAATACAGATGTTTTCTCTGTGTAGTCCTGGCTGTCCTGGACTCACTCTGTAGACCAGGCTGGCCTTGGACTCAGAGATCCACTTGCCGTTGCTGCTGGAATTAAAGGTGTTAGCTGCTGCTGCCGCCGCTACCGCTGCCACCACCGCCTGCTGCCACCACCACCATTACCACTACCACCACCACCACTGCCACCGACGGCACTGCCACCCCAACCACTGCCACTACCATTACTATATAGATCACACAAACGGCGCCACTTAAGTGAGTGATGAAATTAAATTAAAGACAGAAACCAGCACTAGGACTTGCAGATTAAGCGCATGGGACAAATAAAAAGGGTCTAGGGAAGGATGTGACACACAGATAGCACAAAGGTCACCAGGATATCAAACACCTCCGCTCCCAGCCTTCCGGGAGGAAAACAGGATATGTGTCTCTTCCTTTGAAGAGACAACCCTGCGTGTTTAATATTTCTGGCTTCCCCACTTGCTAATCTGTGAGAACAAGGATGCCCTGCTCTCAACAGTGGACATCTGTGAGAACAAGGATGCCTCGGTGCCACATTGCATGCTGTGGCACTAAATGGAATGACAGAAGCAGCTTGACAGATCTTCTGTTTTCTATCTGAGGCCTTCATTCGTCTTCCTTGAAGGATCTCTGACTTTGGTCTCTAAGCCCTTCACTCTGCATGCTCACCGAGTTGGAAAGGTGTTTCTCGGTGGTGAGCCGATGGCAGTCAGGTCTGGCGGCACGCTGTCTGGCAGCAATCTCGCTCTTCCCCCATTATGAGGTACCCATGGACACCGCCACCATAGCCTAAGGCAGAAATTCAGGCAAGGCCAGAAGCTTATAATTTTCATTTCAAAATGTATATTATGACCCAGTCATCCGGCAGGAGCTCACCTGAATGAGACTCCTGCAGGCAATCATGGTGAGATGCTCAGTGGCCCAGTCCCTGTGCTGTCTTCCTGCTTGGGGCTCCAGCGGTCTTGTCTTTCCATGCTGATGTCAGCGAGAATGCTCCTAATTAATGAAGGGGAAAGAGTAAACATGAAAACAGTCCTATTGGTGTAAATCAGCTCCCTATATTGTTACACAGAGAAACCCTGTCTCGGAAAAAGCTAAAACAAAAAAAGCAGCTCCCTATAGGACAACTGAGCAGTTGCAGAGACACACAACTCAGAGGCTCACTCCCAGGGCTCCTCCCACCAAGGTCCCTCCATCCAGTAGTCTTCCCTATATGTTGTCATACGTGGCCTGAACCTCAACCTCAAAGTCCCTCTCATGCCCCCATGAAAAACAAGTGTCCTTCTGTCCACTGAATCACAGCTCTTCAAAGGCCCACTTAGGCATACACATCAACTCCAAAAGATCACCTCTGCTGGGCATGGTCCTGCATGCCTTTAATTCCAGCACTCTAGAGGCAGGAAACTGAATTCAAGGCCAGCCTGGGCTACAAAGGGAGTTACAGAACTACAAAGAGATCTTGTCTCAAAAAACAACAACAACAACAAAAACCACACACACACACACAAAGACAGCTTGGGTGATGAGTACACACATCATTATGTGTGATTCACCCTGGCCTTTCTAGATTCTAAAGTGTCAAAGCCTTCATCCCTGATAGCAGGGAGCCAAGCTGAGAAAGGCCAAGCCAAAATATAAAGGCATTGTGGCACACGTCTCTTTTTTTCAGTCCTAGCACTTGGGAGATAGAGGCAGGCCAGCCAGACCTACATAGTGAGACCCTGTCTCAAAAACAAATGAACAAAACAGAACTGAACAAAAGCAAGATGCCTGCCATCACTGACTCTCGCACAGTGGCCCATGTCCTGTGGGGGAGGCTGAAATGTTGGGCAACAAAGAAGCAGGAGTGTGTGAAAGCACCAGCATTTGAGAGGGACAGGAGTGGACCCTTCAAACACGGGAAATGGCCTTCGGCAGCTCCTCTCCCTGCATTAAGGATGACCAGAGCACAGGCAGCCCGTGGTCGCTTCTAAATGCAGGTCCATACACAGGAACAGACATGAGGGCAAGAGGTGTTGACACTAGAGGCCTGCAGCCCGAGTGCAGGAAAGAGGGCAGCCAACTTCCCCCGCCCCTAGTGTTCAGGAAGGCCAGGGGTAACCAAAGAGGAGTCCCTGGGGCGTTAGGACAGACACATGAGCTCAAGTGGAACAAAAGTTACCTGTCATCATCTTTATTTACTTATTTGGTTTTTCTGTGTGTAACCCTGGCTGTCTGGAACCCTCTCTGTAGACCAGGCTGGCCTTGAACCCACAGAGAACTACTTGCTTCTGACTCTCAAGTGCTCGGATTACAAGCATGTGCCACCACATTCGGTTATCATTTTATTTTTTAAATACTGGAAATGAAGTTCCAAGTCTGACTTTGACTGAGAGAGTGATGGAGCAGGGACTCCAAGCAACATGTATGGGGACTCCAAGCAACATGTATGGTGCTGGATCAGATGCAAGGGACCAATACTCCAGAGAATGGATTGGACAAGAGATCTTACTTCTAGTAGAGGTGGGTCTAGAATGTTCCTAACTTGACAACTCCCGTGATGCCTCTGTATACAGTGGACTCACTTGCAAATGGCATGAAAGCCTGATAAACAGCTAGCTTGCCATTGCTCACAGCAGGGTATGGTAGTTATGGGGAAAGTGGTTGGCTCAGGAGTTACCAGTCAGTAAGCATCCCATAACTGTGGGCTCTTATTTCTACAAACCCACTGATGCCTCTAACTCCTAAAAAGGATATTGCGTACCGTCTGTGGCAGGGCGGTCACCATGCATTACCCCACCAATGCAAATATCCCCCAACAGGATAAAATGAGTGCACACAGCAGGTTTGTGGGAGGGGCCACTGTGGACTGGCAATGACCTTGCAGGCCATCTAGGAGAAGTGAATACCCAAGGCAGGAAATAAAAGCCCTGAGGACAGTAACAATGTACATGTGGGCAGAGCTGATACCCTAGAGGCCCAAACGTATGCAGAGTTGAGAAACCCACAGTGTGGGAAAGCTCCCAGCACTGGAAGGTGTGGGTGTGGACCTTCGCAACACAGGACGGTTCCTTCCACATATCCTCTGCCTGTACTGCCAATGCCCAGGGCATGGGTAACTTCTGATCACTTATGAATGCAGGGCCAGAGATGGCAGAGAGCCTGCTGTCAGAGGCAGAAGCTTTTGAGCAACCAGCTCAGCTAAGGCCAAAAACCTAGGAAGTACATCTAATCCTGTTTAAAAAAAAAAAAAAACTCCTTTCACATGGCCAACAGGTGAGACAGGCTGTGGAATACCAGGGTGAGGGGTTGGGGGTGGTGGTGGTGGAGGGGCGGGATTCCTGATCTTAAGGAATACTGCCCGGTGGTTCTCCTGCTTTCTGGAGGAGGAGGAAGACTTGGCCTGGATAGTTTTATGTCAACTCAATACAAACTAGAGTTACCTGAAATGAGGAAACCTCAACTGAGAAGATGCCCCCATCCTGCTGTAAGGGATTTTCTTAATTAGAGATTGATGGGGGAGGGCCCAGCCCCTTGTGGGTGGGGCCTTCCCTGAGCTGGGGATCCTGGGTTCTATAGCATAGCAGGCTGAGCAAGCCATGAGGAGCAAACCAGTAGGCAGCGCCCTTCCATGGCCTCTGCATCAGCTCCTGCCTCCGGGCTCCTTGCCACGTCTGAGCCCCTGTCCTGACTTCCTTTGATGATGAACAGTGGTGTGGAAGTGTAAGCCAAATAAACCCTTTCCTCTCCGGGCTGCTTTGGTCACGGTGTTGGCACTGCAGCAATAGAAACCCTGACTAAGTCAGACCTGGGTACAGCTGGATATGATTCAGCATTCTTCCTGCTTCTGATTCAGACCTTTTGCTGCCAAATCCACCAAAGCAAGGAGGGTCTCAGGGGGACTCGGGACTGAAGCAGGCTCAAGAGGAATTCCCCAAGGGGGAATAAAACCGGGGGACAGGGACGCAGCCGCCTTCATCTTCTGTTTATTTGCTTCCCAGTCTACACAATTCCTGGGAATCTGTGAGCATTGCTTGAGGACAGCCATCTTAAGTTCAGACCCTACCTTGGGAGCACTGTGGTCCAGCTGCCGCCATGGCCCCTCTGCACCAGGATGTCAGTTCTGCAGTAAACAAAAAGCAAAAAGCACTTGTATGAGCATCTAAATGTCACCTGGTGAAATCAAGGGTCCCTAGCACATCAGCCGCGTACACCAGATACACGGGAGGCTGGGTGACTGGTGACTCAGCATCTTCTTGTGACGCAGCATCTTCTCGTGACTCAGCATCATCTCGTGACTCAGCATCATCTCGTGACGCAGCATCATCTCGGGATGCAGCACTTTGTAGTGACGCAGCATTTTCTCGTGAACAAAGAAAGATGCTGGCCACAAATTATCTACGACAGAGAGCACTTTCTGGATCTTTTGCGCAAGCTCTGATAAGACTGCAGAGGTTCTAGAAGGTCCCTCTATCCCACCTCCTGCCAAAGAACCTCAAATGGAAAAATACTGCCTGACTGCCTAACTGACAGCTTCAAAGACCTCAACCCTACGCAATCCTCATTTCTGGTAAGACTCTATCGGCTGTCCACAAGAAGACCAACTTCAGTTCAAAATGAGACATCGGTTTCATTTACACCACAAACATCACTACCATGCAGTCAGGTCCTAGAGTTCAAAACAGGTGGCCAGATCTGCCTTTCCTTACCTGAGAATGAAGGAACTATGCTCACATAGGACCTGAGGTCTTTCTAGCCTGAGTCCGGACTCCTTAGAGACCCCACCAGCCTGTCCTCAGAATCTGACTGAACTCCAAACCACCCCTAGTTCTGGAGCCCACGGGAAGGCAATTAGGTAGCACTCTTGTCTTCAAGGTGCACTAGCAACGCTTACCTGGACACCTGCTTCCTGGGCAGTGGAGCCCACCAGTGAGTGCGAAGAGTGGCCGGGAGGGGCGTTGGCTGCCGCAGAACCAGCTTCGTCATCCTTTGTGCTGTCTAATGGGCCAAGGCCCAGAAGAGAAGCAACCACACTGGGGATGAGATTTCACTGCAATGCGCCACACATTGAGTATGAGCATCCCGTCCTAAGGTCCTGGGCTTAGTATCTGCTTGGAAGGATGTAGATCGGAACGCGAGTCAACTGTCCGAGGACCCTGAGTAAGAAAGGACAAGCGGCTTCTGGTGCTACAGGAGCCCTAGACACCCGGCTCGGCCCCCAACCGCATCCCGGGGTCGCCCTCCCACAGAGTCTCTCTCCCATCAGTTCTAGTCCATCGGACCGGGATGCCGAGGTAGCAGCCCACCTATGCTCGCCTTCGAGTACCTCAGGATGTCGTAGCCACAAGGGTGGGAGGATCAAGCTCGCGCCGTAGCCTCGAGGGTCTTAGGCTTTCTTTAAAGGAGACTGGAGGCCTTGGAGGCGGCCAAGAGCGCAGACCGAAGACGACACATCTTGCAAGCTGCGATGCCAGGCAAAGACTGCGTGAGTGCCGCAGTGTGGGACTGCGCAGGACCCTCCCCAACCACTGCAGTGTCTACCCTGCTGCGGCTGCGCGTGCTGCAGGCTCAACTCCGCCTTTGCGCATCTAGCCCCTATGCGCGTGGCTCTGCAGCGTCCCCTGCTGGAGTAGAGCTGAAATGCTAATGCGCCAGCAAGGCTCTTCTTCCTCAGTCCTAGCTTCCATTCTACCAGTTTATTCCACTCATGCGTTCATGCATCCATTTTGCCAGAAAATATGCATGGAACATCAGCGTCCTCCCATCCCATTAGTCCTCCATCCTATTAACCTATCTGTCTGTCTTTCTTTCTTTCTTTCTTTTTTTTTGGTTTTTCGAGACAGGATTTCTCTGTGTAGCCTTGGCTGTCCTGAACTCGCTTTGTAGACCAGGCTGGCCTCGAACTCATAGCGATCTGTCTGCCTCTGCCTCTGCTGGGATCAAGGGCGTGCGCCACACACCTGGCTCCCCAACCCATCCGTCTTATGTATCTAAATCGTCATCCACTAACCTACCCATGCATTGTGACTCATTTCCCCATGCATGCTTCTGTCTGCCTGTCCATCCATCCATCTAGCCTTTCACTAATCTACTGATCTAGCTTTGCACCCACCCAAAATATCCACCAAGGAACTATTTCTTAGCAAGGGACAGACTATGCACTAGAAATAAAATAAGACAAACATGATCCCTAACATGGTTACATTTACATGGGCATGATAAACAAATAGGCCAGAAAATTCAACTATTAAAATGGTTGGAGAACTGGCCGGGCATGGTGGCACACACCTTTAATCCCAGCACTTGGGAGGCAGAGGCAGGTGGATCGCTGTAAGTTTGAGGTCAGCCTGGTCTACAAAGCAAGTCCAGGACAGCCAGGGCTACACAGAGAAACCCTGTTTCGAAAAAACAAACAAACAAAAAAAGTTGGAGAGATGGCTCATGTGGCTTAGAATTTGATCTCAAGTTGTCATTCTTTTTGTTGTTTGTTTATTGTTTTCCAAGACATGGTTTCTCTCTGTAGACCAGGTTTTGTCGGGTCCACTTAAATCCAGCATAACTCAAACACTAGGTCAATGCAGATGACAAAAATTTATTGTAATCAAGCTGATACTTATCGATCAGGGCCACAAAACACTCAGGAACTGAACTGTGACCCTGAAGGGACATTGTACAGCATATTTAAAGGAAACCACAAATTGCGGGAGAGCGGGGTGGGCTGGAGCATTGTCCAGACATATTTTGACAATTGAGGTGGAGCAAGGGAGTTTCCATCAATCAGGATAGGAGTGGGTTCCTGGGCCTGGGCCTGCCAGCAATGTGGAGAAGTTATCCCTCAGATGGCTGGACTCTGACAACTGCCTCTTTCCAAGTTGTCCCTGAGGTGTCTGGACTCAGACAACTGTTTCCATACAACAGAAGCTATTCAAGCTATTGGGAAGTCCACGGCTCCCCTAGGGCCTGGGACCTTGAATTTCGTTTCTCTGTATGATTAAATGGAGTCTGAAAGGAAAATGGTAATACTTAGAATAAGTTTCTTTTGCTTGTTTTCTAACACAGGCTGGCCTTGAACTCACAGAGACTCGCTTGCCTCTGCCTCCTGAGTGCTGGGATGAAAGGCGCCAGCCACCACTGCCTGGCCAGGTTGTCATTTTTTGGTGGCAAGTGTCTTTATCAGGCCATGTCTTCCCGGGGTGATATGACCCTAACGTCTGTTCTCAGGGCAACAAAGGAGTACAAGTGACAGCCAGTATTTTTGAGCACACAAAGTATTTTAGGTGGTTTTGACCCACTTAACTTTTTATACCAGCATTACAAACTGAATGGTGACTTGCTCCCCTAAATCCATTTTGTACCCCTATCTCCTACCATGTAGTATCAGGTTGTTGGGTCTTGATGTATGGGGGCAGGGAGTGTGATCAGATTATGAGGGTCCCCTGGAGCTTGCTTCTCCCTTCTGCCATTTAGAGACAATAGGGAAGCAACCATCAGCCTGTGGTGCAGTGGTAGGGAGGAGTGAGGCTCCTCAGATACTTAATCTACAGATGCCTTGCCCTCAGACTCCCCAGTGTGTTGCTGTGGCAAAATTCTGAGGAAGACAACTTAAGAGACTTGCTTTAGCTTTTGGTCGGTTGGCTTTGTGGTTTTGGAGTCTGTAGTGAGATCTCAAGTGGTCATGGCAAGAGGTATGTGGTGGGACAAAGCTGCTCGTGGTGTCCAGAGAGCAAAAGAGAAAGGACCGGGCTTCTCTTAACACCCCCAACCCCCACCACACCACCAGGGCAAGTGTCTAGTCCTCAGATGGCAGGCCTCCAGTCACCTCTCCTTCTTCTACCAGGCCCTAGCTACCAAGTCATTAGCACACGTCCTTTGGGGTCATTTCTATTTCATAGTGTACCGTCTAGGCTCCAGAGCTGCAAGAAATAGGTTTCTATTATTTAGAAGCCATTCAGTTTATAGTAGTATTTTGTTAGTGCCAGCACAAATGGACTCGGAACACAACTCTATAAGGTAAACATTAGCGCTATTCCATTTGCTGACAAGGAAATAAAAGCTGGGACTGATTGATGGACTTACCCCACGTCAAGCAGTTCAGATGTAAAGAACTGCGTATGTTCTTTAAGGGGCAGCCGCAAGCACTGCGCATGCTCTAAGTGGCAGCCACAAACACTGCGCATGCTCTAAATGTCCGTCCACAAGCATTGCGCAACATACTGCTTTACCTATGGCGGCAGAGGACCGGGACTTTATTACTGTTGGAAAAAGCAGTAAACAGAACAGGCTAGGGAGGTGGCTCAGTGCCACAGAAATATGAAGATCTCCGGGAACCCATGTAAATGGGCACAGTCTGTAATTACAGGGCCCGCCTGTAACTCTCAGAAGGCGGAGGCAGAGGAAACCCAGAACAAGGCTAGCTGAATCGGTGAGCTCTGGTTTTGATGGAGGGATCCTGCCTTGGTAACTAAAATGGAGGAGCAGTCAAGGATGAGTCCCAGCCATCAACTCTGGTCCCTCCACATGCATACAAGTGCGCGCAAAACCACGCATGCATAACATATCAAGAGTGAGAGTGAAAGAGGAAAGGGGGGGGGAGAGAAGGAGGAAGGGAGAGAGGGGGCAGGGAGAGAGGAAGGGAGGGAGAGCGGGAAGGAGGCGGGGAGGGAGGGAGAGAGAGGGGGGGAGGAAGGGAGAGGTAGAGGGGAAGAGAGAGAGAGAGAGAGAGAGAGAGAGAGAGAGAGAGAGAGAGAGAGAGAGAGAAGGAAGAAAATGGAAAACAGTGCTTTGTGTTCAGGTCGATCCCCAGAGCCTTGGAATTTGGGGTATGGGTGGCACAGTACCCCTGAAGTGAGTCTCCACCTGGTGTTTGCGAGGAATTCGCCATTTTACCGAGAGCAGAGCTAAGATGCTTTTAGTTTGTGAAGGGTGCTGACCTTGTCTTACAAGGTCACAAGCTTTGAACCCCTATGAAACTGCCCAGATAATCAGCAGTCAGGGCCTCGAATTGGTTTTATCCAGCAGTGATATGCACAGATGCTCAAGACGCACAGCAGACAGCCCCTCCCAACAGACCTAAAGAGCAATCCAAGGAATGACAGGTCCCAGGACATAGAGGGGGTGGGGGTAGGGGGGGTGGCCTCACAGGTGGCATGAGTGTTCAAATAAGGAGGATGCTAGAGGCACTCTCTGCCCCTTGTACCACGTGAGACATATCTGCCTGTTTCTGCATTTGAAAGTGGTCCCAGCTGGGCAGTGGTGGCACACGCCTTCAATCCCAGCACTTGGGAGGCAGAGGCAGAGGCAGGTTTATCTCTGTGAGTTCGAGGCCAGCCTTGTCTACAAACCGAGTCCAGGACAGCCTGTATCGAAAAACAAACAAACAAAAACAAAAAAGCAAAACAAAAAGTGGTCCCTATGGGCTGGAGAGATGGCTCAGCGTTTAAGATCACTGTCTGCTCTTCCAGAGGTCCAGAGTTCAATTCCGGGCAACCGCATGGTGGCTCACAACCACCTGTACTGGGATCTGATACCCTCTTTTACCCTGTAAGTGTACATACAGATAGAGCGCTCATATACATAAAATGACTCTTTAAAAACTGGTTTCCTCCAGTGGCCTTTCTTTTCTAAAATAAATTTATATATTTTAAAAGTTGTTTTTATTGTAAGTATATGTGTGTGCCTTTGTGTGAGAGAGTATGTGCACAGGAACTGCGGTCCTTGGTAAAGCAGTACATATGCTTAACCCCTGAGCCGTCTCTCCAGGCCCTTGCTTGGGCTTTCTGAATTGACTTTTTGGCTAAAGCCAAGCTGTGTGAGTCAAAGCATTTTGTTTGTTCCCAGAATATGGTTAGCTGTAAGGGATGACTGAAGACCACAGGGCTCAGTCCTGCCTCATTCACCCAGGAAATTGTAACTAGCTGGTGTGGCACTGGCTAGGTGTGACAGTGGGTGTACATAGGGACTGCCTAGGGTTTCCAAAGGAAGATGGCTTTTTGGTGATATGAGATGGAGGGTTTTGTAGGGTTCAGTGTAGCAAGGAGTAAAGGGGGGGATGTCAGGGCAAAGAAAGAGGACGAAGGTTCTGAAGCTGAAACCCGAAGGGAATAAGGGGCCCATGTGCTGGTGTGTGGGGGTCAAGGGACCAGTTGGAGCAGAAGGTCATAGTCTGGCCTGTACACTTGATAAAAGAGGGATGCTCGTTGTAGCAACAGCATGGAATCACCTCACTCTGAAATAGGCAAGACTCCTACTCTTGCCCCTATGGCCTAAAACATTACTGAAAGAAAAAAAATTGTTGGGGTCCGTGCAAGAGGAACAGCAAAGCAGTTCTGGAACTCATGGAATGGGGCACACTCAGGATCTTCCTGGTTGAAGGCCAGCCTGGATCCGTCTCAAATTTAAATTTTATTTATTTTATCATTTTTATTTTTATGTTATGGTATTTGTGTTTTGCCTGCATGTTTGTATATGTAAAAGTGTCTGATCCCCTAGAACTGAAGTCGTAGACAGTTGTGAACCACCGTGTAAGTGCTGAGCATTGAACCTGTGTCCTCTGGAACAGCAATTAAGCAATCTTAGCCACTGAGCCATCTATCGCTCCAGGCCCTCAATATTAAATTTTAAAAAGAGGGCTGGGGCGTAGGGCTTAGTGACAAAGCAGTCACTACCAGGAGAAGCTTTTAGTATTGGTGTAATCTCCAGTACCCAGGGGCGGGGGGGGGGGAGGGACAACATGAGGATATACTGTATCTGTTGCTTTTCTCATTACTCTGTAAAAATACCCTGACAAAATGCAGCTAAGCGGGGAGGAGGTATTCCTGCTCAGCGTTTGAGGGTAGAGACCATCATCGACTGGAAAGTTCTGGTGGCAGGAGGCTGGTCACGTTGTTCTGAGAAAAACAATCAGTATGCTCTGCTAGCTCCGTCCTGTTTGCTCAGTCTGGGACCCCAGACCACAGAATGGTGCTATCCACACCCAGTTAAGGCGGACTTTTTCATCTCACTTAATCTAGAGGATTCTTCTACAGACATGCCCAATGGCTAGCCTAGTCTAGGTGTCCTTCAGAGCTCTGCCAAGGGTGTGTCTTCTGGGTGAGTCTGGACCCTGTCTAGTTGGCAACGTCAACCATTATATTGCTGACATAGAATCTTGTACAGTACTGATTTCATGAAATACAGCATTAGAGCGCCCACGAGTGGTGTTGCTGTTCTCCCACTCAGGTCTCACTGGATCAGGAGGTTGTCGCAGCCTCTCTCGCGAGAACGGCAGGATTCGTGTGTCTTCTTTGCTCAAATAAAATGATTTAACTAAAAAAAAAAAAAAAAAAAAAAACAGCATTAGAGTTAATTCTACCTTTTGCCTTAAAAAAGGATTAAAAAAAATAATTTTAAAATGGTATTCGTATTCTGCCTGTATATACCATATGTGTAAGAGAGAGAGAGAGAGAGAGAGAGAGAGAGAGAGAGAGAGAGAGAGAGAGAGAGAGAGAGTTCACAGAAGAGAGCATCAGATTCCCTGAACCCGGAGTTCCAGGCACAGACTTTAAGAGCGCCAAATGAGTTCTGGGAATTGAACCCAGATCCTCTGCAAGCGCATTTAGTCACTGAGCCATCTCTCCAGCCCAGACTATATTTTGTCTTTTTAGAATCATTCTCAGAAAATGTAAAATTAAGGCTGGGAATGGTGGCTCATTCCTTAACCTAATACTGGGGCGGGGGAGAGGGAGGGAGGAGGCGGCAAAGGCATGTCTGTAGGGGTGCCTCCTTCAGCATAACCCAGCAACAACATCCCACGGTTTACTCCCATCACGGAGACTCACAATGTTTAATCTCAGAACTCTGTGGGCATCTCCTCAGTGTAGACTATGCCATTTACCCACCCGCGAGAACCTCCCATTTCCCTCACAGGGCAAATCTGGATTTGTGTTTTCTCCTAACCTAGCGATCCTTCGGACTCTTCTAATGGAGTTCCTTCTTCAGACAGACCCAAGGGCAGGGTTGCTATACACAGGGTCAAGAGCTACTTTTGACCCAGGATCCAGGCCGAATTTGAGAGTGTGAGGGCATGAGCCCTTTCCCAGACATCCGTCTGTCATCTCTGTCACTTGGATCAAGCCTCTCCTGGTTAAGGGAATCTGCCAGTCCCTTGTCATTTTGAGGTAGACGTTGAGCAAAGCTTCCGTTCTTTGCCCACTTCCCTGGGCTCATCATCTCACCTTCACATTGCAGCTTAAGCTATTACTGACGTCTCCGTGTGGATGTGTGTTTAAAGAAACGTGACTGTAACTCATCATTTGTCCCTCTGTGGCACGACTAAGCCAGGTGCTATGGATTCAGTAGTAAGACAGAGCTGCTTCAGAGCAAACAGAAAAAAACAAAACAAAACAAAAAGCAAATGAGGGAAGATTGCCTCCTAAAACCTGGCCACAAAGTTTAACCTAACAATCCCGTGCAGTTGTTGCCTCCTCTCTCTAGGGGGCGCTGGAGGTCCCGCCGGTCGGAAATGCCGTTCTAGGCCACAGGACACTTTGTCATTCGTATTTCCGCCGGCGCCCATCCTCTAGAGAGAAGTTTCCTGTCGCGTGGACAGGTCTGCCTAACGCCATCCTCCCAAATCTACGGACACCTACATGATCCTGTGCTGTCTGCTCGGCTACCCGATGCCGGGCACCAAGGTGAGTGCAGTGGGGCGTCCAGGCAGCTCTGGTCCCTTCATGTGGGAGAGCCGTTGTTGGACGGCGGACCTGGGTCTTGGGAAGGGCTCCGAGCACCGAGCCTTTCGTGTCCTCACCCCTCCGCCTGAGTTGTGGTACCTGAAGTCCTAAAGCCATGTTTGTCGCCTACAAAAAGTCGGGCGTCGTTTACGGCCTTTGTTCCATGTTTTCAGCATCCTTCCAAAGCGAACCCGTTGACCAGGCTTTTAAATTGAGGACAACCCTCAGGATCCCGGGCGCAGCGTCTGGACCCCTCCCCTCCCCCCCCCCCCCCCCCCCCCCCCAATCCCCCGTTCCCTGCCTTGCACTCACTGCAGTCTCTTCCCTTGTGCTTTGCTGCCGTGCTGAAGACAGCGCAGCCTTCCTGGAGACCGATGGAAGGAAGCTCCTTGGGTCGACTCGGCAGCAGCTGGAGCCGCCTACTAGGCCCAGTGTCCATGGAGAGGATGCCTGGGTAAGGCTGCTATTCCGGAGCAACTTGTAGCCCGGGCGCCTCTAAGTAGCCTTCCGGTGGGCACCAGCGGGGTGGTGGTGTGGAGTTCACGTTTGAGAAAGGCTTTGGCAAAGGCACTGCAGAGAGAAGCCGGGTGGGGCCCAGAAAGATCCAAGGGGACAGACTGAGTCCTTTACAGACTACATGGGAAAGGGGGCAGGGGTGAGGAGACTGGTCCGTGGCACGTGGTTTGCTGCCTGGCAGCTTCTGTGCTCTTCCCAAGTAACTCTGTGCTATTCAGCTGGCTCACCTGGGCTTTTTTTTTTTTTTTTTTGCAGGAATCACAGCCTGGGTGCACAGCGACCACAAGAGCTGCCTCCATCCTGCCAGACCGATGGATCATGGTGCTCCTGAGTGAGGATTGACCCTGGGATCTGGGGTACCGTTTCTCCCGGTTGTAGTTGGGAGTATGTGGAGGTGAGGTGAGGGTCAGCCCATCTGATCCACATTTGCCCTCCTTGGGTGTTCCCGACCCGCGGGTTCAGTTATTCGTGGAGTGGCGAGGAGGGTCGCGACCTGTGAATAAAGAATAGGCGAAAGAAAGGCACGAGCCCAGGAAAAACTTTGCTTATCGAGGGCCGTTTATTGTAAGGAGTATCCAAATTTATAATAAGCTTCTGAAAGGGCGGGGGTGAGAAGGAATGCAGTGGAAAGTTACAAAGTCTTCTGGGCCAGGCCCAAGGACAGCAGGTGTGGAGTGGGGCGACTATACAGAAGTCTCGATACACCGAATGTTCTCCTTCTCAAGGTCAGGCTGGATCTTTGTGGTAGCCAGGCAGAATAATTATCTTAAGTATGCAGACAGCTGTGGCTTTCAGCCAGCAGGGCCTCTCAGCCACTGGGGCAGGTCAGGCAAGGTCCTATGGCTCCTGACACTTGGGTGCTTTGAGGTGTGCCTGCTTCTTGCTGGACACTTGGGATCTTTGTCGTGTGTCGTCCCCCGCCCCCCCCCCCCCCGCCCCTGCTTTAAGTTTGTGGGTTGACAGCAGAATGCAGAGTAGCGGGAAGGAGTTGGGGGTCGTATGTAGTATATCAAGATCGCAGTCGCTGCTCTCTGCCAGCTTCTGGACCTGCAGGTGCCTGAAGACACGGTAGCAAGTGCTGGGTCTGCTACAGGTTTGGGCAGCCGTGAAGACTGTCCTAAGCCAGGTGGTGGTGGCGGCACACGCCTTTAATCCCAGCACTGGGGAGGCAGAGGAAGGCAGATCTCTGTGAGGCTAACCTGCTCTACAGAGTCCAGGAAAGCTAAGGCTACATAGAGGCCCTGTCTCAAAAAAAAAAAAAAAAAAAGACTGTCCTAGCCGCAGGCCTAGTGGTTGGTACTAGTTAGATTTGTCAGCACTCCCAGCCAGGCGTCCTTGCTTTCCATGTGAAATCTGGCTTTTGTCTGTCTGTCCATCTGTTTCTGGTTTAACCATTACCTAGCTTGTTGGCCATAGCCTTTCCTCTCAACTTGCCCTCTACTCTTTGCCCCTGTATTCGAAAGTGATCGTGGGCTGCCTGTGCCCTGGTCATCGATAGTGCAGGGAGAGGATTCGGAAAGCCTCTCCCCGTGTTTGGAGGAGCCACTCCTGTGTCCTACCAAACCCTGGTGCTTTCCCACACCGCTTCCTGCCTGTTGTTATGCCCCCTGCTGCCTGTCATCCTGGCACACACAGGAGGCAGTGGTAGGGGACCTGAGCCTGGCCTCTAGGAGTGCAAGGGCAGGGTGTGGAGCTCAGCCTCCGCCTTCCACACCCATTGTCACCTCTTCAGGACACTTGAGACTTTGTAGGAAAGGGTTACGTGGCTCGGCTCCTAACACACATCTTGCTGTGTTCTGTTAGTCAGGAGACAGTGTGGAACAGATTGAAGACAAAGGGTCACCCATTGTGTGTCACATAGAAACTAAGTGCGCAGCCTGCCCAAGGAGGTTGAGAAGGGAGCAAGCAGATTTGCTGTTTTTTTGTTTTGTTTTGTTTTGTTTTTTTCTCTCTCTCTCTCTCTCTCTCCTTGAATTCTCCCCCTCATGGTGCTTTTGGCCATTGCCTTGGGCAGCCACGTGGGAAGGGATTTTCTCTCCACCCTGTGGGAATAGACAAGAATGAGACTGCCCAACACAAGACAATAATTGCTGTGTCTGTGCCACTCTTCAGGTGCTGCTAGAGACCGTGCACTCCGGCGTGCCATGCCCTGATGTGCCATTAGGCAGCCAGCACAGCAGGTCACCAGGCCTGCCTCCCCAGAGCTCAGGTCCCTTCTCCCGGTGAGTGTGACTCAAAAGTCCATCGTGGCTGCTCAGGTGGTCATAGCAGGTTAGGACCTGGCGCTGTTCAGAGGTCTAGTCAAGGTGTGTCAGTGTTTGAGAGAATTGAGGGCTGGCTCTGTCCAGTCTGGAGTTCAGCCTTTGAGCCCCTGGAGTTGCATAGTTTTCTCAGCTGCTTTGGTGGCAGTGTAGGGGAGATAAGGATGAAAAGAGGGCAGTGCGTGGATCCTCCCAGTCAGACCCCACTTCCTGGGAGATTTGGATCTTACGTGTCACCTCTAGATTCCTGCTAGGAGAGAGCATGAGCCATTGTAAAGGGAGAGGTTGATGTAGGCATTGGAGACACCAATCTGTACACACTGCTGTCCTCCTGACCTTTCTCTTTGTCATTGTGCTGGATAGCAATGACTTGTTAGCAGTGTAGGGAAAGTACATAGCTGGGCAGTAAGAGAAAGGGAGGGTTAGAAGTAGTTTGGAGGTTCTGCAGGGGCTTCCTGAGGCATCCTCCCTTATCATGAAAGCAGAACTTGCCCCTCCCCCACTGGCAGAAACAACCACACGTGTGCCTTGCTTCTGCCTTGGAAAGCTATATCTTGAGGCTCTGATTCTTCTGGCGCTGGTCACATATATATCGACCCCCCAGAGAGACTAGCAGCCCAGCCTCACTGAAGGAAAGCGGGGGCTCAGTTTGGACATTGTTTGCCTTGAGCCCCCATCCAGTGGCCGGGAATGCCCAGCTAGTCCCCAGATTCGACCATAGCCATTCTTACATATTTGGGACCTCCATTTCCTGGCTTGGAAAACCAAAGCTGTGACAAAGGTTTCTGTGGATGTGAGCCTGTGGGTCAGCTCTCCCCTGTGGTCTTGGCAGATTGGTGGAGTTCTGTGCTGTTGGTGCTAGCCGTAGGATCCATGTGTTCTCTGACTTGCATCCGGCCCTGGCATCAGTCTCATCTTCCCCGGTTTCCTTTTCTCCGTTTCTGTCCCTGCATCCGAAAGTGATCATGGCTGCCTGTGCCCCGGTCATTGATAGTGCAGGAAAAGGATGTTGGAAGACGTGATTAAGTTTGGGGCTTCTATCTTTGTCCCCTCCAAAGCCTGGAGCTTTCCTACACTCATGTCTTTCTCTGCAGCCTTATGAAGTGTAGTGCTTTCTGGAAGCTACACAGGTCAATGTTGGGTCTTTTTGTAGCTTGGTGTCCTCTTTCCAGAAACTTGGGGTGTTTGCATGTTGTGAGGTGATGGGCCGGCGCAGATTTCCAAAGAGCGGCTTCTGAAGGCTTTGTGCCTAGACAGTTTCCTAAGTTCTCTCATAGAGACAGAGAAGAGATAGCAGGAGGGAACCTTGGGGCCGGAGAAGTGGGCCAGGAATGGGCCAGGGCATGTAATAGAGTCCTTAGGGGTGAGTATTGAGAGAAGGAGCGCCCTGGTGCAGACTGCCACTCGCTCCCTCTCTGTAGGTCCTTACGGCCTGAAGTACATAGTAGCGTCACTTGCCAGCCCCCATTCTTAGCCATTCCTTCTTCTGCCAATTGTCTAGCCCTTTGGAGCTTTCTTTAAAATGCAATTGGTAGACAAAAAAATACAATCCGGCCTTTTTGTTTTATGTTTATATGTAAATGCAGATATGTATGTATACCATGTGTGTGTCTAGTGCTGTGAAGAGTTTATTGGGGGCTTACTGGAAATGGCATAGGCTTTTGAGACCTCAAAGCTCTCCCACCCCACCCAACCCACCCCCATGACACATCTCCTAATCACTCCCAAATAGTTCTACCAACTAGGGACCAGGTATTCAAATGTATGAGCCTATGGAGGTCAGACCTGCACATACATCCAAACTGCTTCTTAACAAAAGTGAAAGCGGTGTCTGTAATCTCAGCACTGAGGGAAGCAGAGGCAGGCCTCTCTGAGAGGCCAGGACAGCCAAAGCTAAGAAACTCTTGTCTCTAAAAACAAACAGAAAAAAAGGAAAACCAATTTTTAAAAAATCAGAAGTTACAGTGTGTTCAGAATGAGGGAAGAAATAAGCCCACACCTCTGAGATGGTAGCCATGACTCACAGCCTTCACTGGTGGGGGACGAATACAGTCAGAAGGGAAAAGATGGAAGTAGGGGGTGCTGGGGGCATGTTTCAGTGGTGAAGTGCTGTGCAGTGTGCTGAGTTGGGTCCCCAGCAAGGAGGAGACACTCAGGCCCCAGGAAGAAGCTGTTATGCCACCTTGTAGCCTGTCCATCCGTCCCCAGCTAATAATTGTGTCTTGCTTCCTGTTGGACATCTTGGTTGACTGTGACGTGCTGAATGTGGCTTGTCTCTGCAGGATGGTCAGCTGATCTCTGCCGTGTGTGCTCAGCAGTGTTCTGCTTTCCAGAAGACGCTGGAATAGGGTCTTTGCAGGTATGAATCCAGATGCTTCACTAGAGAGCAACAGTGGTCCAGCAAAGGCACAGTCGCGGTCCTAAGGAAAAGCAGGAGGGACATGCTTCCCCCAGTCCTTGCCCCTCCACTTCTCCACATTTTCGTGGTGTGAAATGAGTGTTTACAGAGCCACAGTACTTGTTGGGTTGAGAAAGGCAACAGGTGGCATGCACAGTTAGCCTTCTCTGAACTATGGTGGGTACATGTAAGGGAGCAGGCCCATCCCAGACTGACTAGTGAGAAGGCAGAAGTGCCTCTAAACGTGTCCCTTCATTGTTGTCTTTAGTAGGGGGCATTGAAGTGGTGGTTCCTAAATTGGACTTCCTTAAGTATGCACTGCCACCACCCCCTTGAGTGAGATGCGCCTGGAGTCAGCAGTGTTCTTTAGCAGCTCTCCAGGGGGCTCCTAGCAGTGCCACGAGTTAAAGGCTATAAATGTGGTCACTGTTTCCTGGTTACTTATCCCAGCTTGACATTTTCTAAGCTGCTCACTGTGGCTTCCCTTTTGCCCCTGTATTCGAAAGTGATCATGGGCTGTCTGTGCCTTGGTCATTGGTAGTGCAGGGAGAGGATGCCGAAAGCCTTTCCCCGTGTTTGGAGGATTCACTCCTGTCCTGCCGAACCCTGGTGCTTTCGAACAAATCTTCCTTCTCACCGTCTCCCAGCTGCTGTGTGCTCCCAGGCTCACTGTGTGCCCTGGACCAGCGCTGGGCAGTGATCTGAGAGGCTTGTGGAATGGAGGGAGAAGCAAGGCTCTGCCTTGAGGGATTTTTTTTCTGGCCCCATTTTGCAAGTATCCCATGAGCCCCAGTCGCATCCCCCTGTGGAACGGCCTCTCCTGCCTTACATGGCTGCAGAAGAGAGGCCTCCACAAACCTCTGGAGAAGGTAGAGGGCTTGTGTGTCTGCACTGTGCAGTGTTGGGAGATGGGTAACAGAGTCTGGTCTCTGCGCCTGTCTGACCTGCTATCAGCCAGGTGGCAATCCAAACTCACTTTTTTTTTTTTTTCCAATTCTCTTAGGAGTTTATGGGCACCAGAAGCCAGGGAGTGGACAACAAGACCACATTCAAAGTGAAACTGGAGACGCAGTATCATGAAACAGCTTTTTACTGTGCTTGCTAATTGGCTCAAGTGTGAGAGACTCCAGCGTACAAAATCTTGGCACCAGCGCCTCAGAGGCCATCTTCTGTTCCTATATCTGTTGGCTAGTCCCTGGGACGGCTGGTGACAAGAGCTTTTCTACTTGTTGCCAACTTTCCTGCTACCTCCCCAGCAACTGTGCAATGAATAAGCCCTAAAATAAAGATGAATTTAATCTGCCTTTTAAATCTCTGTCTACCCTGAACTCACAGGGCTGGGTATGGAAAAGGAGGGCTAAAGGCCAGTTCCTGACACTCCTTGTGCATTGGGGCTTGTGACAATTGATAGGTTGCTGAACAGGATTTCGGGAAGATGCCCATGTCATGCCAGTGCTTTGTGGAGGTGGTTGGTCCTGTGACTAGAAGGCTAGGGTGTCAGAGTTCTAAAACTAAGGAAGTGGATGGGCAAAGGAACTGGGATGTAAAGTGTATGGTATCCTCCTGATACAATAGATTACTGTAGAAAGGTGGGAGGAGTTGTCATGGGAACTGGGGTATGCTCAGGAACTGGCTTTGGAGTCTCTTAAAGTACAAAAGCAGATGCCAGGTGGGATGGAAGAAAAGCCCTCTTGAGTAACCACTGGGTGCCAGTAGGGCTAAAAGAAAAATACTGTGTAAAAAGAAAAGATTCAATTATTGATAGTTATAACTAGGGCTTTTCTATTTAAGTGAAGGGGCCTGTTGGATGGCTTAGTGGGGCTTGCAGAATTTGATTCCCAGAACACAAAATTGTCTGCATAGGGAGGTCTGCTTGTGAATGCAGTTTTTCACAGAGGCTAGAAGGAGGCATATGATCCCTTGGATGGGAGTTAGGGTGGCCTGTGAGTGCTGGGAACTAAACTCGTTCTTAGCTGATGAGCCATATCTATTCAGGTTGAGAAAGAGGGTTTGTCTCAGCCTTTTTGCAAGCTGTGATGTGGGCAATTAAGATGCTCCTGGAGTTGTGGGAACATAAAAAGTAGGGTTTTGGGGTTTTTTTTTTTTTTGTTGTTGTTGTGGTTTTTTTTTTTTTTTTTTTTTGTATTTTTGTTTGTTTGTTTTAGGGAGTAATTTTGAATCATCCAATCTGGGTGGGGTGGCCTTTTCCATCTTGAGAAGGTATTGGCTAACACTTGTCTTGACACTTCAGGGCGTTGCTTTTGCTGCTGTGGTTTATAAGCATCCTGGATAGCCATATCTTTGAGCTAGAGAAGTAATGAGTCTAGGGATGGTCTTGTAGTTTTATGTGAGGATTTCTAATGTTACTGAGCCTCATGATGGACACTTACCAAGACCGAGATTGGCAATAATTTATGGGCTTTGGGGCATTCCATTAACATTGGTTACTATACAGGTTTAGCCGGGCGTGGTGATGCACGCCTTTAATCCCAGCACTTGGGAGGCAGAGGCAGGTGGGTTGCTGTGAGTTCGAGGCCAGGCTGGTCTACAAAGTGAGTCTAAGACAGCCAAAGCTATACAGAGAAACCCTGTCTCGAAAAAACAAAAACAAAACAAACTATACAGGTTTAAAGAGTCCTGAATGATCAAGGTGGAGAATTGAGCTGCACTGTTGGAAAGAAAATTATTGGTACCTGTCACACCAAGAGTGACTTGTAGCATCTTGGTGGTCATCTGTATTTGTGTGAGTGGGGCTCTGACCATGGAGATTTGGATAGAATGTCCCTCCTCCCTTCAGAGGGTAGGACTTCATCCCTCAGGGCTTTCCTCTGCAGTAGAGGCAAAGTCCTGTGTCTTAGGCCACTGCCCAGGGCAGTCCTTTTGTAGCACCCTGCTAGAAAGCTGTGATAGCATCTCCCCATTGAGAATCCTCAGCATGGGGTTTCCTCTGGGGTAGTAGGTTATTATCTGCCTGGGCTAAAGTTACTAACTGGGCTTGTTACTGTATTAATTTCTTCTAGTTCTTTTGGACTTTTTATTTCTGTTATTGAAAATCCACAAAGTACTGGATGTGGTAGCACACACCTTTAATCCCAGCACTCAGGGAGGCAGAGGCAGGCAAGATTGCTGTGAATTTGAGGACAGGAAAGACTACACAAAGAAACCCTGTCTTGGAAAAAAACAAAACAAAAGAAAATCCCCAAAGCTGAATTTAAAGGTTAATTTGCAGTATCTGAGACCCCTGATTTAATGTCTGGAGCAGATTGAGTAAATAGTGCCCAATTAGAGGACTTCAAAGACCTCTATAGTAGTAAACTTAAATCATCTGTGTGCTCTTAAAAGTCTTATTTCCCGTAAACCTTGTGACTTAGCCTATTTGCAAAGTGTTTACATCTTGTTTTGTTTTTATTTCTATTTTAGAACAATCCTCTACATTAGAACAAAACTACCATTTGAAATCTTTTTTGTTTGTTTGTTTGGTTTTTTTTGTTTGTTTGTTTTTTGTTTTGTTTTGAGACAGGGTTTCTCTGAGTAGCCTTGGCTGCCCTGGACTCGCTTTGTAGAACAGGCTGGCCTCTGCCTCCCAAGTGCTGGCATTAAAGGCGTGTGCCACCACAGCCCGGCCCCCGTTTGACATCTTAACTGAAAGCATTCTCTTCATACTCCATTTCCCTTATTGAGTCACATGTTTATCTTCATAGATGAGCAGGTTAAGACAGATGAAGCCAGGTGGTGGTAGTGCACACCTTTAATCCCAACACTTGGGAGGCAGAAGCAGGCAGATCTCTGAATATGAGGCCAACCTGTTCTACAAAGTGGGTCCAGCACAGCCAGAGCTGTTACACAAAGAGCCCTGTCTTGGACAACCATGTTACCCCCGCTCCCCCCCCACCAAAAAAAAAAAGACACAGATGAGCTGGGCACACACCTTTAATCCCAGCACTCAAGCAGATCACTGTGAGTTCAAGGCCAGCCTGGTCTACAAATCGAGTCTAGGACAGAGAAACCCTGTCTCAGGAAATCAACAACAAAAAAGACACAGACGAGAGCCACTGCCGCAGTCCAGCACCCGCAGTGCCCAGTGGAAGCAGGCATCTTGCTGTCAGCAGATTGGTTCTTGGAGCTCTTTCTTCATTTCTGTTTGAAGAACAGACAATGTAGTAGAGCAAGAGCAGGATAGCCAGTTGTGGGACGTACTTGAGAAGTGTGTGAGAGGCATCCGCAGCTTGGGATATAGAGACACAAGACAAGAGCGCTTAGTGCACATATAGAAGGAAGAAGGCATGATACTAGGCAAAGGAACCTAGAGACAAGTATGGAGCACAATACCATATTTGTGCTGAAAGTGGGTGTATGTGTGTGTATAGCTATGAGGTATGCACATGTAATATATATATATATATTAAATATAAATATATAATATAATATATTATATATATATAAATATATATATATATAAATATATATATATATATATTTTTTTTTTTCAGTGTGCTTTTCTAATTTGCTTTTTCCAGTATGTAATCCTATTCTAATATGTTTTAGGCATCTTTTGGCACAGAAGGTGATTTAAATGCCAAAGGAGACCAAACTCAGTTTTGGACTTGGAAAACACAGGAAATAGCAAGACAGGACTCTTAAGGCCTGTCTTTTGCTCCTTAATATTAATGACCAGCCCTGGATGATCTTTTGTCCACTATGAAGGCTTAGCTGGGACCGGGAAGAAAATGGGTATAATTCTTGACCACAAAAGATAAGCATATTGCGAGCTGGAGAGCTGGCTCAGAGGTTAAGAGCACTGACTGCCCTTCCAGAGGTCCTGAGTTCAATTCCCAGCAACCACATGGTGGCTCACAACCATCAATACAGGTATCTTGGTGCCCTCTTCTGGCCTGCAGGTGTAAATGCAGAGAGAGCACTCATACATAAAGTAAAGAAATCTTTATAAAAAGAAAGAGAAGGAAGGCATAGCATATGGCTTTTCTGACCTTGAAGGACAGGAAAGAGGAGAACGGAACTGTGGCAGGAAGCCAAGGAGGCTGCCCCAGGTGGAGAACAGAGAGCAGAGGGCAAACCATGAAGGCTTGATTTCTCTTGTCTAAGTGGCTAGGAGGCTGAGGAAGGTAATCACAAACTCTTGCCACTTAACATTTGTAAAAAGCTGCTGCTTACACTGCCCCCACCTCAACCTATAGACTGAACTATAGGGCACTGGTGGGGCAGAGGTAGGTGTATCAGCTGGAGATGCTAGAGCAAAAATGCCACATGCTGGGTGTCTTAGGTGAGGGCAGGTTTAATTAGGTCAAGGTGCAGCTGGTTCAGTGGCTTGTGGGTGCTTCTGCACCATCTGCAAAAGGCCTCCTTGCTGTAGCCTCACATAATGGGGGAGAGAGAGTGGCCTCCCTGGAGCCTTTGTAATAAGGACCTTTAATGCCAGTTTGTTTCATAGAACCTTACTTAACCTCCCTAATCCTATCCCCAAACAGTCCAATTGGAGGTTAGGATCAAACATGAACCGGGCAGATGGTGACACTATTCAGTCAGGCACCTGCAACATTGCAGACAGGCCCAGGAGCTGAGGAGCCAAGCGTTTGCAGAAGAGCTGGCTAAGAGGCCATGGTATCAGATCGGGCTTAGGATCTGGAAATGGCCATGGCGAATGTTTGGTGGTTAACAAAGATCTATATCAAAAGAATCAGTGTGTTGCAGGCATGGTGGCGCACGCCTTTAATCCCAGCACTCGGGAGGCAGAGGCAGGCGGATCACTGTGAGTTCGAGGTCAGCCTGGTATACAAAGCGAGTCCAGGACAGCCAAGGCTACACAGAGAAACCCTGTCCCGAAAAACAAAACAAAATCAGTATGTCATGTGAGGACTTGCCTTTTCCTAGTTCTCCACCCTCTAGAAGTCTCCTTTTCCTTTTGTTTTTTGTTTTTTTTGAGACAGGATTTCTTTGTAGACCAGGCTGGCCTCAAACTCAGTGATCCACCATGCTGGGATTAAAGGTGTGTACCACCATGCCAGGCATGTAGTGGCTCTTCTCAAAGCTGGGCTTTTCCAATGACATTTTATTCCTAGCACCCTTAGGACCCTGGGCAGCAAGCTCTGGCTGCTTCCTACCTCTGTTTCTACTTTGCATGTGGATAGTGTCAAGATGTCTTCCTGCTCTTTCAGACAGGGCAGCTTGTAAGTATCCAGCAGAGAGAATGCAAAGATGGGCCTGAGACAGACAGACAGTCTTGGGTGCAAGAGGTGGTCAGTAAGCATGTTACATAGCCGTTAAGTGCTAAGAAGGGAGCTGAAGCTCAGAGAAGCTGGGCGGGAGGGGCATGCTCCTTTACATCAGGCAAGAAAGCAAGCTATGGCTAGTCAGGTGACATTCAAGACACTTGAAGGAAACAGCTCAAGGTCTCTAGCAGAAGCTCTTACACTTGGGGTGGTTAGACTGAATCTCAGGCATCTCTGGAAAGCCATTGCGTGAGAGAACAAGAGGCAAAGGGTGTGGTAGGAAAGAAAAGGCCGGGCATTATAGCTCAACTCACCTGAGCGGGAACTTGGGTTTGCATTGAGCCCTGTCACTGCGCCCCAGCCAGTTCTGAATCTGTAGGTGTTGAGTGGAGACAAGAGTCCTTCCTTCCAAAGATTTATTTTCAATTATGTGCATGTGTATCTCTATGTACGCATGAGCTCAAGTGCCTGCAGATGCTAGAAGACAGTGCTATGTCTCCTGGACATACAGTTATAGGTGCTTGTTAGCTGCCTGATGTGGGTGCTGGGAACCCAGCTTGTGTCCTCTGGAGAGCAGCCAGTGTTCTTAACCCCTTCAAGCCCGAGTTCTCACTTCGGAAGTTCTTGTGGCTACTCAGGGATCACGAAGCTTTACCTGACCTTACACCAAATAAGCTGGAGATAGCTCTCCTGCCTGTGCAGTATCCGTCACAGTGGGCAGGCGGGCAGGCCTGCTCCTCCCGGAAGAGCAGAAAAGCATGCGTCCAGCTGCCTACTCCATCTGTCTGTTCATACCGTGACAAGATATCCACAGATCTCCCAGGAAACACTGATAAACAACTTGGATTCAGTCCTCCTCTGTCTTGTCAGAGAAGAGTGTGTGCTTTGTAACCAGCCTTTGGCCCTGTGCCAGCCTCTGTTTCATAATCAGATTGGCCAGTCCTTACTATGGCAGTGGGCAGAGAGCCTAACCAAGTTCCATCAAACAGCATACAACTGGCCAACCCCACTGGGGGGAGAGTGACCTCATTGTCTCCCTCTGAAACCCATTTATTTCTGTCATGGGGGACAGGGAAGGGTGTGTGTCTACATTGTGTACAGGACACCATGGCTACTTCTCCCACTTACCTGTCTCACAGTACCTCACAGTGGAAGTGGGACTGTGGAGGAGACAGTAACAACATGACATGCTTCAAGCTGGGCCTGTCACACAGCTCTAGCCCACGCCAGAGAGAAGGCTAGAGAAATGTCAGCTGCTGTCACTGATTAAGAAGAAGACAGACCCCATTTGCATCTGGGATGGGATTCTTCCAATGCAACTCACAGCCCCCGCTAAGTGGCCATTTAGTATTCCTGGTAGGTTCTTGAGCAATTTTCTGATAAACTTTAACAGGATTAGACCCTCTTTAGGGAAATCAACTACCCAAACACCCAGTGATTATCAGACGCCCTTTGTCTTGTATTCAGTTTAGTGGCAGTTATTCAAATGGTCTCTTTTCCTGAGAATCTTTTTTTTTCACAAATGGAAGCTGTGGATTTGGTTCTGCGGTAAGTTAGAAATAAAACTTGGCCATATGCTCGTAGCCAATTTATGTGGAAAACATGTAAAATCTATGTTTTGAGAGGACAGGAGAACTTCTACAATTTTAGTCACCATTCATTGCTTGCCAGACAACGTATTGGCCACCCACGGTTTTGTTTGTGGGGCGGTCAGAGGAGGAGTAACTCCCCCAAGATCACACAGCCAGTCGCAGCAAACCTAGGTTTGGAGTCCAAGCATCCGGGTCCAGAGCTGGATCCTTAATACGGCATCACTATTCTGCCTTTGCTGAAAGAATTAGAGCAAGAGACAGGAAGTGGGATGATAGTCCCCGAGAGCGGCTGGTGTACTATGGAACTGTAGAGGCTAGAGAGGGTCCTCCTGCGGTGGAGGGCTTGGGGAAAAGATGGCCTGTCCCAGAAGAGGAGGTATGGAAAAACCACATGGAGACAGGGGGCAGAGCATGTTCTGAGCATGGGCACACTGTGAGGACACTGCAGGTCCAGGTGACAGCCGTGAGCAAGGACCCGGGTCCTCAGCTTGAGAGCCCCAGTCACCTGGTGGAGTGGATCGACTGCTCTGGATTCAGGGAGCCCATCACAACTGCATCCCTCATTAGCCGGGGTGACCTTGGGCATCTCCCCACCCCCCTGGACTAAAGGTTTTCTCACCTGAAAATGAAGGGCAGTGACAGCGCTTCCTCCAAAGGCTGCCGAGGACTCAAGGACACAAACCTGAAAAAGCAATTAGCACCTGCCTGGCACCTATTAAGGACACCATGAGAGAGACAATGCTGTTACTGCTTGAGTGTGACAGGATCCAGAATGGCATTACAACACTGTTTATTTTTCAGATTTGAGAGGGGAAAAAGTTAGCTTGCCATCTCACCTAATTTCAGACTTTTTGAAAAGTTGCAAAAACTAGTACAAAAATTATACAAAGGGTCAAGTAGCCTAGGTAGGGCTGGGGCTGTGGCTCAGTGGGTTGAGAGCCTGTGTCACGTGCATGAAGGCCTGGGTTCTACCCCCAGAATCTCATGGTGTGGGGCTGCCCACATGTAATTTCAGCACTCAGGAAGTAGAGGTCATACTTGGCCATATAGTGCATTTGAAGCCAGCCTGGGCTACAGGAGACCTTATCTCAAATCATGTGGAAATACAGATGTGTATGTATTTTTCCCTGAGCTGTTTGTAAGTCAAATAAAAACCATTGACTTTCAACCTCTAATAACTCAGCACGTCTTTCTGATCAGCAAGGACAGTCCCCTATTTGGTCACCATATGATGCCCTCAACACTACAATAGTCCAATTACCTACACAAACTGCCTTATTCATACTCTTGTGGCTCGTCTCAACCTCTACAAGAAAGGCATATGGGAACTATTTAAATTCTATTGTTTTTGGGCTGGAAAGATGGCTCAGTGGCTAAAGGCACCGCCTGCTCTTCCAGAGGTCCTGAGTTCAAGAGTTCAATTCCCAGCAACCACATGTTGGCTCACAACCATCTATAATGTTATCTGATGCCCTTTTCTGCAGATAAAGCACTCATATGCAATAAATACAATAAATAAATCCTAAAAATAAATAAATCAATAAATTCTATTGTTTTTTTCTGAAAATATGAAGCTATTTTTAAAAAGACAATTAAAAGGTAAAAAACAAAAAAACAAAACAACAACAACAACAAAAAAAACTACCAGTGCCAAAAATAGTCAGCTATTCTTATAATAAGGAAAGAATTATGGCCTCCATAGGCCTTGAGAGCACGGTTCACATCTCTTTTCACCTGGACCTCCAAGACTACCTGAGCTCACTTCCTTACCAGATCCAACCAGTTGCCCACTGGGTCTGAAGAACTGGGGGGGGGGGGGCGGGCAGGGGGAAGCCTTATCATCCCCAATTATTCCTTGCTCAGAATCATTTGGGAGCCTTCCATACCTGGCTTAGAGGGGAGTGGGTGTAGGGGTGTGGTGGTTCTCGTTCCTGCCTGGAGACCCCTCCTTGCTTCTTGGGGGACACCCCTCCCAGCGCTCCCTTCAGGTGTCCCTGGGTTGTAGTAGCAGCTTGTGTGTAGGGACAAGACATGAGCTCCACTCACACGCACCCTTCCGTGTTTACATATTGCACAAACAATAATGGGGGTGTGTGTCTCTAGCTTCATATTTCTGGGGTTCAGAATCCTATTTTATATATTACAGCCAGTTTGGGCAAAACATTTTTATTATGATTATTTTGTTAAGTTTTTTTTTAATATAAAGAAAATACCTGATCATATAACACATTTATTTGTACCACCTCTTTTTTTGCTGTTTTGTTTGTTTGTTTGTTTGTTTTTGAGACACAGTTTCTCTTTGTAGCCTTGGCTGTCCTGGACTTGCTTTGTAGAACAGGCTGGCCCTGAACTCAACAGTGATCTGCCTGCCTCTGCCTCCCTGAGTGCTGGGATCACAGGTGTGCCCGGCCATGCCATCTCTTTAATCTTCCTGAGTCACTGTGAGTCCCCATCCAGCCTTTCTCATGTATCTCATGATTTGAGCCTTTTGTTTCCAGGTTATGGATCTCAGATGTTAGGACAAAACTTCCAACTACCAGGCGGTCACATTTTTCTGCATGCTTTTTGTTTACAGCCTTAAAATAGAGCCCCAGAATGAGAAGAAGTGGGGAACACTGGACCACCCGCACAAGTCCCATGAGCATCCTCTAGAACCTCTGCAAGCTCTAGGGAGCTCCATGTTAACCATCAGCCCCAAACTCACATTTTTCTTTCACCTGAGACATTCCTAGCCCAGCCAGCAGATGGCGCTGCAGCCTGCGTTTGTAACACCTCCGTAGGTTTGGAAAGTAACTCACGGAGCTTCTGGGAACCCAGGAGGATGTCTGCAGGAGCCCCGGGCTCTGATGCAACCTGTTTGCCCTGTTGCTCCCCTAGAAAGGGAATCCACACCACCCATCTCTCGTCTCTTCAAAGTGACTTCTTTGGGTGCCTTCGGATTTTTACAGGGCTCAGAAATGGGGTTCCTACGCTAGAGTTGATCTACTCCCCAAAGTGGGACCCTTCTCTGGCATTCCGTAGCGCGAACCGTCAACTGCTCAGGTAATAGTCCTAGTGCACCAGTTACTAGTGCACCAGTTAGCATTTACTGGGGACTCATGGTGGCAAGCCAGACACTGTGCCACATTTCCCATGCACTTTCTCATTTGAAGCCGAGACTCCTTTCAAGGGCTCCTGAGAAGCGCCGTCTGAGAGGAAGCAACCTGTCCAGGGTCATAGTAGTGCCCACCTTGCTCCCTCACACTTTGAGAGCTCTGGAGCATCCTGAGAAAAAGGATGGTTTTCCTTCCTGCTGTGGGCCAGGGGGACTGGTGGGAAGTGGCAAGGGACCCACACTGAGCCAGTCTCTTGTTTGTGCTGGTGGAACTTGCTAGAATCTCTCTTGAACGTGCCCCTAAATGTGACTGCATCACTGGTCAGCGGTTCCAGGGTTCCAAGGGCTGCATCTTCTCCACAAAGTCTCCACGTGTGCATGTCACATGCCAGGACAAGAGGCTGCCTTCCTTTTCCTTTGTGCAGCAGGGCTGCACCAGCAGGAGCTGACTGTGCTGAGGCAGGCTGCTGAGTGAGCACACCTGAGACCTCTGGGAAACAAAACAAAAGCAATTGTGTTTGGACTTTCTTTCCCCTCTGTCCTTTATCTCTTTCTTCTGTGTCGAACCTGGCCACGGAAGTGGCAGACATTTTCAGGATGGTGGGGAGGCAAGCTAGAAGGAGACTGGGTCTAACATCCCGCTGGCCTGGTCCTTGCTTCCTTGGATTGCCTTTTTTCAAGCTCCTCATTGTGAGAGAAGAAAACAAATTCCCATCGTGACTGTGATGCTTCACTTGAGCTGTTTGGTTCCCTGAGGTTGAGGGTAACTGCTGATTGCGGCGATTACCGGTGGGGCTGATTGCTCCCGAGAGCTTCTCAGCCACGTGAAGCTCCCAGAGGCGAAATGCGCATCATGTATGGCGCATTGGCTTCCCTCAGCGGCAGGTAGGTAATAAGAATTAAAAAATACTTCTCAGGGGTTTGTACTTAATACTTCTTAACCTTCATATAGAAGTCTAACATACATATAAAAAGTGTACCTACACCCTTATCTGGGAGATTTTATATTTAATAAATATGAAAATGATAAGATACCAGATGCCAGATATTAGAATACATGAAGCTTATTAAATGAGCATGGAGAGAGAAGGAAAGGGGGGAGGGGTACTCCAGAGACAGAGGAAAAGAGGGGAGAGAGAGAAAGAGTAAGAGAGAGAGGAAGAGTAACAGAGTGGGGTGAGGTAGGATTGTCCTTTTATACAGCCTGGGCAGGGCCACACCCAATGACATCACAGGTAGGCAGACTGGAGCAGAATCCTAACATTCTTACCTTTTCTTATAATTAAAAAATAAGGAACACTAGGTTATTATTATTATTATTATTATTATTATTATTATTATTATTATTATTATTATTTTGTTTTTTTAAGACAGGGTTTCTCTGTGCAGCCTTGGCTGTCCTGGACTCACTTTGTAGACCAGCCTGGCCTCGAACTCACAGAGATCCACCTGCCTCTGCCTCCTGAGTGCTGGGATTAAAGGTGTGCCACCACCACCCGGCTTGGATTGTTTTTCATATAAGGTAAGTTAAAGTATGTAAATGTAGACAAGGGAGAACAGAGAGTGAGAGAGAGAGAGAGAGAGAGAGAGACAGACAGAGAGACAGAGAGAGAGAGAGAGAGACCAATAGCAACAAAGTCTAGATTATATGGTGTTGGAGAAGGAAAAGCTCTGCCCTGAAAGTTTAGGGTAGAGGGCAGGGTATGTCAGCCATGTCCTACAGCAGATAGGGACTGAGGAGTGCTGGGAGAACCTGGAGCTGTCTGTCCAGGGTCTGGAGCACACCATTTCAGCTTCTTGTGAATGGATAAGGGGTGAAGTAATCGTCTTAACTACTTCCTGCTGACAGTATGGCGGCAATAGGGGGTTTGAAAGACTGAAATGTTGGCCAGGTTCCGGAAGAACAGGCTGTTGTCTTTGCTGTCCAGGGTCTGAGAACATCTGCGGCTGGGAGGGGCAATGCAGGTCCAGCTGACACGATCTGTGAGGTTGGATTGAAGCACTTGTGGGTAGCTGTTTTGACAATGTCTTGGATGTAGGAAGTCTGGCAGGAGGATACTGGAACATATATGTGGGCAGAAGACAAAGTTAGTAGGTTAAGGGAGAGCAAAGAGAAAAGGCTCGAAAATAAGAAAAGAGACAATGCTGACAATGCTTGAAAATTTTGGGGGAGCAAAGAAAAGGTCTGGATATAGGGAGCTTCCTTCCATTTTACCCAATTGCTGGCAATAATTAAAACCGTTTAGATTTGGATATGTCCAAGTTTGGTTGCGGAGGCATGTAAGCTTAGAAGCCCTTAATGTGGGTGTAGGGATTTGAAATTCTCAAAAGGCACCCCAAAGGCATGCTAGGAGGAACAGGCGTCTGAACGTTTCCAATGGGGAGGTGAAGCCAATAATCCCGTAGAGTGTCCCCAGAATGGATAGTGACTCAGAGAACAGGCGCACAGACTGTTCCAGCGACTCGTCAGTCCTGGACAGTGACCAAAAGAGTGCATCTTTGTGGCATTTGCGGCAGATGAGCTGGCCTCCGGGGCCCTGGGACACAGCCACCTACCTAGTGCACTAGGAATTTTTGGAGGCCAAGCAGACGCAGGGGTGACCATGTCATTTCTCACCCGGTAGCAACTGTCCTAGTTGTAGGTCAGGAAGAAGGTCCAGCCACAGTCATGGAGACTGGGGTTGTGTACCTCCATTCCCAATGAACCAGAGAGATGTCAACAGTCTCTTGGACAAAGGGAAGTGTTTACGTGAGTAGGAAGGGAGAATTCAGCTGGTGTTCGGTACAGAAAGATGACAACTGGGTGGTTACGGAGAGTCCCAAAGCCAGGGAAAAAGGAGAGGAATCCCACCCCCTCAGAGATAGGCGATAGGTGAGAAACTTAGGCTGTTAATTAGTAGTACTTATCTGGATCCCATTTGACCGGAGAGATGGATTTCCTGTAGCTTACAAGAATCCTTTTAAGTTCATAAAGGAGATAAATTTTAGACACGTTAACGTCATCATTTGAAATCTGAGGCGAAATACACATTGCTAGACATGTACGCATCGTAGGAAAAGGCAGTAGACACACAGCATAGTAGATGCTTGGGAAAAGAACTTTGTGTTAAAAGCACAAATACCCTCTGAGGTGAGCTTAGGGAAGGCAGAAGCCTTATGGAACTTTCTGACACCCGTGAAGCAGTAACAAGGGAGGGCGGAACCCTCCCATAAGGCAGGATGGCAAACGTTTACTTTAGCATCGGTGCACATCATGAAAGGGAGGCTTCTTCCCTCTGTTTAGAAGACTAGATAATTTTAGTACAGTGAGAGACATTTTAAGAAAAAGACAAACCAAGAGAAATTTACAATCTTGAGCTTTGAACTATGATAGGATCATCGTATAGTGGAATGTTTTCCACAGTTAGATTAATAAGCTAGAGCTCCATTGGCCAGTGTTAACACTCTGCACACTTAATGCGATGATATCATAGCAACAGGATCGCAACAGGAATAAAACAAAGCATTCTTTTAGACATGTTGACCGTCTCATAACTCACATTTACCCACTTAAAACACTTTCTTAGACCTTCTAACACTCATAACTTGCATGTATCAGTCTTAAAATACCTTCTTAGACCCTTTAACATCTACAAAACACCTTCTTGGAAGCTCTAAGACATAGGTGAAATCGCTGGAAAGCAGTCCCCGTCCTTTAGCTAAAAGAATGGTAACAAGGTGGACTGTAGCTAGACCTGACAGTTAAAGGTTTGGTCTCCTGCATATGAAGAGGGCTGAGAAGGTACCTGGAGCCTCCCATGACAGAAGTTGGCCATGTAACTATGTAGCCCAAGTACGAGGTTAAAAGAGACCTGTAGCATTGCCCTGGGTTTGGCAAGGCTGCTGAATCTGAGAGCCATCTGTACTTCACCAGGTCAAGGAGCTTGAAAGCTGGAACTACCTAAAGCTCTTGTGCTGGTAGAACCTCTAGTAGCTAGGCACAGAGGACAATCCTATAGGTGAGCACTGACATCCATAGGCCAATTTTGCCAACAGGCTAGGCTGTGGGACTGGTGTCCCATTCTGGCTGTAGCAGCTGTGAGACCAGTGTCTCCCTTTTGGCTGCATCTGAAACAGGGCCCTGGTGGAGCTGGCTCAGGCTGGACCCCGGGAGGGAGGGGGTATTGCTGACTCCACCCCTGGCCTTCTCTGGCTGGACCTAGGCAGTAGAGACTGCATATGCACATCTCTAGTGAATCTCTGGCAAACCTGCGGTGGGAAGGGGGCAGGGCCAGGCCAGCGGTGGGAAGCTAGCTGTCATGTGTAAGAATTTTTTTTTAATGGAAGAGAACTAGTAGGCAGTCCTCAAGCACCCCAGAAATGGTCTGGACCTCTTTGGAACAGCGTGGATATACAAGCTGGCCATGAAGCAGGGAGTGGTGGTAGCAGGTGCCATCTGGCCACCCAAGGGCACCCCATGGGGTACAATCTCTGTTCCCACCTGCCTCTAATGAACCATGCAATGTAGCAGTGCAGCAGTGTCTTTTTTACCTGGCTATGCTTAGCTGCTAGACCATACATACCTGTGTGCAGGCAGTAGGGGCAGGAAGCCCAGTGCAGAGTGCTCTAGGGGCCAAGATTAGAATCCCAGGGCTGGGGAATGAGGACAAAGAGACCTTTTGTTTATCTCAGTGGCAGTCTTGAAAAGCTGGTCGTGAAGGCTTCTCTGCAGGTGGCCTGGGGCAATCATGGCTAGGTTAGTCTGAGTTCCAGCAGAAAGAAATTTGTTACAGACAGTAAAGGGAGATGGGATTCCACTGTAAAGACAGTGGAAAGTGGGAGAGCAGGACTTAGAGAAAGAAATGTAGACAACGGAATGGTCCTCTGGGTTTCATATCCTAGTTTCGTGGTACCAATTTTATATTTAATAAATATTTTATGTTTATTATAAGATATAAGGCAATAAGATAATAAGGTACCAGATGCCAGATATTAGAATATATGAGGTTTATTAAATGAGCATGGGGAGAGAAGGAAAGGGGGGAGGGGTACCCCAGAGAGAAACGGGGGTGGGGGACGGAGAGGCAGAGACAGAATAAGAGTAAGAGAGAGAGAGAGTAAGAGTAAGAGAGAGGGGTGAGGTAGGACTGTCTGTTTATACAGCCCTGCGCAGGGCCACGCCCTGGTGGCAGGTAGGTAATGACATCATAATTTCTCATAAAGAAATGATGGACGTTTGAGGATGTAGACATGCTGTCTCAGGGTTACTACTACTGTGATAAACACCATAACCAAAAGCAGTTTGGGGAGGAAAGGGTTTATTTGGCTCACACTTCCACATCACTGCTTATCATCAAAGGAAGTCAAGACAGGAACTCAAACAAGGCAGGAACCTGGAGACAGGAGCTGATGCAGAGGCCACAGAGGAGAGCTGCTTACTGGCTTGCTCCTCATGGCTTGCTCAGTCTGCTTTCTTATAGAACCCAGGACCACAAGCCCAGGGATGGCACCACCCACAAGGGGCTGGGCCCTCCCCCATCAATTACTGATTAAGAAAATGCTCTATAGGCTTGCCTGCAGCCAAATTTTATAGAGACAATCCCCTTCCCCCTCTGATGTTTTCAGACGGGGTTTCTCTGTGTCCTGGACACTCTCTGTAGGCCAGGCTGGCCTTGAACTCACAGAGATCTGCCTCTGTCTATCTCCCTGAGTGCTGGGCTCACAGGCGTGCACCACTGGACCCAGTGAGACATTTTCTCAATTGAAGCTCCCTCTTCTCTGATGACGTAGGTTATGTCAAATGATATAAAACTGGTCAGCACATACACATGTCTACCCTGATTAAACGCTTCATAATGTGTGTATCAAAACAGCCCCCCAAATATGCACAATTCTGTTTTTAGGTATGGTTTTTAAAAATAACTTTGGCCCGGCAGCGGCGGTGGTGGTGCACGCCTTCATTCCCAGCATTCCCAGGAGGCAGAGGCAGGTGGATTGCTGTGAGTTCGAGGCCAGCCTGGTCTACAAAGTGAGTCCAGGACAGCCAAGATAACACAGAGAAACTCTGTCTTGAAAAACCAAAAAAGAAAAGAAAAGAAAAATGAGGTAGATGGCTCCTCTGACACCTGAGGCTAACCTCTGGCCTTCGTGCACACACATGTACCCATGTGCTTTGGAACACACACACATGCAAAAATTGGGGGAGGAACAAGGTGGCTCAGCAGGTAAAAGGACTACCATGCAAACCTGACAACTTGTGTTCAGTCTCTGAAACCCACATAAAGGGAGAAGAGAAGAACTGACTCTACAAAACTGTCCTCTTAACCTACATACACGCCGGGTGGTGGTGGCGCACTCATTTAATCCCAGCACTTGAGAGGCAGAGGCAAGCCGATCACTGTGAGTTCAAGGCCAACCTGGTCTACAAAGTGAGTCCAGGACAGCCAAGGCTACATAGAGAAACTCTGTCTCAAAAAAACAACAAACAAACCAACCAAACGCCCTGCAAAAAAACCTACACACACATACTGTGCCTCATATTCACATACACACACATCCACCAATAATAAAGGTTTTTAAAAAACATTTATTCGTTTGAGATAGGGTCTCACTATATAGACCAGGCTAACCTCAAACTCACAGTAATCCACCTGCCTCTGCCTCCCAAGTGCTGGGATTAAAGACCAAGACAAGGCTAAGCTGAAGTGTGAATGAGTGACCTGGAGACCAGCCTGCAAACTAGCTGGGAGATCTTGGCTGGACCATGCAACACAATGCATCAATCTTTAAAATGTTCTTTTTCATTATTTAAAAAGTGTTTGTGTATTTTTTTTAATGTAGGAAATGCTCTGTCTGCATGTGCACCTACATGCCAGAAGAGGGCATCAGATCCCTTTATAGATAAAGGGTTGTGAGCTACCATGTGGTTGCTAGGAATTGAACTCAGGACCTCTGGAAGAGCAGCCAGTGTTCTTAACCCCTGAGCCATCTCACCAGCCCGGTGCACCGATCTTAAACTGTACAGTGCTAAAATTTACACAAGATGGACAGGCAAATATAGCTGCTGGGTTACAGGAACGTGATCGACTTATGCCCTAGAAGGCCCCCGCATCCTCTCCTGAGGGAGCCCTGTCACAACCTCTGGCTGCATAGATTGCTTTGCCTGTTTTTTGAGAGGTACATAAACGGCAGCACACAGCATGATGTCTTTTGTGTCTGGCTTCTTTCTCTGAGCATTGTATTGGTGAATTCATCCGTGCTGCTACCCTGGGAACACTTGTGCCAATCTCAGCTCTCGAGGAGCAGCTGGAGGGAAATGGTGCGTGAGATGGACAGACATTGCTTGCCACTAGTGCATGCTGGGAGAGAGCATAGCTGGACAGGCGGGGCTTTGGGTACAGTGCAGGTGTCCATGATCAGGCCACGTAGCTGCTAGCCCATCACATTTATGTTGGAATTTGCAGCTCTAACACGCAGAGCCAAAGTTCTGCAGCCAGATGGATAGCTAATATTCCCTAGATAGCAGCCGCCTTTGGACTCACGAGTCTGTCAAATTATATACCCAACAGTTTTCTCCCTGTCAGTTGCCCCTTATTACACATTGTTTTATGTCTCTATTTATTTAATTTAGTGGGTTTTGTTTTTGTTTTTGAGACAAGGTTTCATTATGTATCCTTGTCTGGCCTAGAACTCATTATGTAGACCAGGCTGGGCTTGAACTCAGAGATCCATCTGACACTGTCTGCCCAGTGCTGGGATTTAAAGTCATGTGCCGTCACACCTGGCCAGCTAGTTACTCTTTTTCGTCTTTAAATGTCCGTAGACAGGCAGACATCTTTCCTTCTCGCAGGTCTCCATGAATCCACAGTCCACAATTTACATGACACCCCTGAGAACATTCGAGCGAAGTCTTTCCTACACCCTTCTTGCTGTGACGTATTTATTCTGCAGCAGTCATCATCCCATTTTCTAAATATTTAATTCTTTTTTTGTTCTTGTTTTTTTGTTTTGTTTTGTTTTTTTAGACAGGGTCTCTCTGTGTAGTCTTGGCTGTCCTGGACTCACTTTGTTACCTCCTAAACGGTAGAAAGCAAGGCTGGACCTGTTGCCACCATCCAATCACCACATCAGGTTGCACGTGAAGCATCCTAGGGAGCAAAGGCAAAAGAGAAAGGGACGGAGTTCTCGGCTCTGAGCAGAGGAGCCTGAAGAAGCCTCAGCTCATTTCAACCTTTTCAGTTCCATGAGCTGCAGGGTCTCTGACCTTGCTGGTGTGCTGGGGCTCAGGGAACAAACCCTGTCAGATAAATTGAGTAAAGAAACCTCAAAGGTCAAGGGAAGTGACAAATCCTTAGGATTCACCGAGCCCGAGACCTGGTCCCGATATCTGACACTTTGTCCATTTTCTTTTCTTTCTTTCTTTCTTTCTTTTTTTTTTCCTCGAGACAGGGTTTCTCTGTGTAGCCTTGGCCATCCTGGACTCACTTTGTAGACTAGGCTGGCCTCGAACTCACAGCGATCCGCCTGCCTCTGCCTCCTGAGTGCTGGGATTAAAGGCGTGCGCCACCATGCCCGGCTCCACTTTGTCCATTTTCAAGTCATCATTTCTGGGTCTTATTTGTGGATGGAGAGGCCCCAGGACAGTCAGTCCATGAGCCCAAGTCTTTGTGGGAGTTTCCTTGAAGGAAACCAGACAGGAGGGACTGGTGCATATCTTTGGACATTGTGTGTGTGTGACATCAGGAAGTGGTGACTTGTTTAGGAAAAACCCACTGTGCAGGATCTGGCTGCTGCAGTCAGAAGGTGTCAAGAGAGCCTGAAGAAAGTTGGGACAAAGCCAAGATTTCACAGGATACAAATTATCAGAGATTACAGACAGGGACATGTATTGGGCTGCAGTGAAACCAGAGGTTCTTCCCCTTACAAAGGTCAGCCTCTGCCAACCAGAACGTAGCTGGCCTTTCTCAAAGGATGGATGTGTCTAATGTCAGTCAAAAACAAAACAAAACAAAAAAACAAAAACAAACAAACAAACAAAACAAAACAAAAAACAAAAAACAAAAAACCCAAAAACAAAACAGCTGGAGTCAGTGGCTGGCACAAAAGGCTCAGCTGACTATATTAATGACTTTGCTTATTTTACAAGGTTTAGAATGTGGCCCTAATTACCTGGCTGGCAAAAATGGCAGTTAGGAACAAGATGGATGCAGTCATGTCAAGCTAACACCTTACAGCAACTCTTCCATTTGGGACTTCTGTCTTCAGACCGCATGCTCCTTCTGGGGCCTTACTCCGAGGAAAATGGTGGGCAACCTACGTAAGTGTGGCAGCTCTGAAGGGAAAGGCTTCCCTAGAGAAATACAGTTTCCTCGGTGCAGGTGTAGCAGCTAGGCTCCTTCTGGGGAAAGAAGTGTTACAGCTCTGCTCTGGCAGGGGGAGCGTTCCCCAGCAGAACCTCAGCTCAGCTCTGGAAGGTATCCTGACAGTCAGGAGCCAAGGAATAGCACAAAGTCACACTGCACAACAAACCTCACAGAAGAGGTTTATTTGGGGTCCGGGGTGCAGCAGCGCACGCCTATAATCGCGGCACTCGGGAGGCAGAGGCAGGCAGATCTCTGTGAGTTTGAGGCTAGCCTGGTCTACAAAGTGAGTCCAGGACAACTAAGAGAAACCCTGTTGAGAGAAAGAGTAAGGTCTTATCTGAAGGAATAAAAGTAAAACAGAAAGGAGAAAGAAGATGAAACATCAAAGTAAGGAAAAGATGAAATCCATGTGATCAGCAGGGCGGTGGTTGCGTACTCCTTTTAATCCCAGTACTTGGGAAGCAGAGACAGTTGGATCTCTGAAAAGAAAGAAAGAAAGAAAGAAAGAAAGAAAGAAAGAAAATCATGTGTTCATGAATATATCTTAGTTGTGACCCAGGAAAATAAAAGGCTCACTGAGAAACCCTAAAGCCCGATTGCTGCTCACTGAGAGTTCCCTGTATGAATGAATGGGGCATCCCCTAGCATTTATCACACAATGGCACAGAGTTACAGGAAGTGCACTTAGCACTGAGAACAGAAAAATAAGCACAGGACACTGAACATGCATTTTAATTGTATAAATAATGCATGGGTGTGTGTGTGTGTTTATTGGAGATAGAAGTCAAAGAAAAAGAATAGACAGAGCAAAATGCTGAGGTCTCCTTCACGGGGTCTCCTGGGCTGCCATGGGAGATTGCCATAGGCTGAGTGCCTGGAGACTAGAAGCAGGGATAAAGGCCTAGGAAGGCTCTCACTCTTCTGAGGCCGTTCTCCTAAAAGGGCCCCTCTTTTTTCTTTTTCTATTCTATTCTATTCTATTCTTTTCCTCCCTCCCTCCCACCAGTTTTTAATCTGTGGTGTGAGCCTCGCCTCATCAGCAACTCAGGGCAAAGCAGGGAGAGAATCAAAATGACGCACCACCAGCATTTTTTTTTTTTTTTTTTGCATAAGGTCAGCTGAATAAAGCTGAATGAATCTACAAGCCTATGCTGGGTCAAAGGTGGCCAAGGACTTAGTATGAGTCACAGATCAGGTTAGAGGTCAGAGCTGAATAGCCAGCCGGTCAGTGTGCAGGGAAGAGTCATGGTGAATGCCCTGTACACGGAGGCCATGCTTCACTGAGACACACAGAGGCATTTGCAGCACAGACCAGGGCTGCAGTGATTCTTCGTGTTGCCTGCTGCCAACCTGACAGGGTCGATTGTCAGCTAGAGAACAAGCCGCTGGGGTTAGCTAGATTAGGTTAACTCATTTGGGACGACTCACTTTAACCTGTGGGGAGCACCTCTTGGGAGAACCCATTGGGAGCATCTTAGGGAGCACCTGTGGGGAGCACCTTTGGAGAGCATCATTTCGTAGCCTGAGGTACCATGCTGAATAAAAAGGAGATGGGAACCAGCACTCATCTCTGTTTTCTGATTGCAGATGCAATGTGGCCTGCTTCCTCAGGCTCCTGGCATCATGGCTTCTCAGTGCTGATGTCACCTCTCAAACTGCGAGCCCAGATAGGCCCTTCTTTTTCTGTAAGCTACTTTTACCATGGTGTTTTGTCACAGCATCGAGACAGGAGATTAACACAGTGACTAATACAGTATGCTCCCATGATAGGAAACCAGATGGCTCAGAGGTTAAGTGTACTGACTGCTCCTCCGGAGGTCCTGAGTTCAATTCCCAGCAACCACATGGTGGCTCACAACCATCTATAATGAGATCTCATACCCTATTCTGGCCTGCAGGTATATATGCAGGCAGAGCATTGTATACATAATAATAAATAAATAGATATTTGAAAAAAAGAAAAAGAAAACTAGACACCTTGATAATTAACAACCAGTCAACCAGAAATTAAAACAAGAGCAAAAACGATACAAAGCCCAAACACCCAAAACATTTGACACCCCCTCTTCAGCTCCACGTGAGAACAAAAAGTCAAAGCTGCAAGTTCAAACTCAAACGAGAAAAACAAAAACAGTGCATCAAAGAGAGATCCAGGGGCTCAGGGGCTTGGAGCACCGTCTGCTCTTGCAGAAGACCCAGGTTTTCTTCTCAGCATCCGCTTGGCAGCTCACACCATCTGTAACTCCAGTTCCAGGGATATGACCCTCTCTTTTGGCCACTGCAGACAGCAGGCATGCATGCGGTGCACAGACATGCATGCAGACAAAATATAAATACACTGCAAACGTAAATAAACCCTTTAAACATACTGAAACTAAGATCGAATTGAAAGGAAATTTTCATTTCTGAAAAAGGAAAAAAAACCAGATAGCAAATGAATAGGATATCCAACTTGTGAAAACACAAAAACAGCAACAAAATAGATGTGGGATAAGACAGAGGGAAGGCAGGCAGAGAGGCCTTTACTAAAACAGACGCAATTAAGCGAAGAGCTGTATGACCGGGCAATAGCCTCTAGAGGGAGCCACAGGCCAGCCTAGCGAGGGTGAAAAGCCTCTCCGGTTTACAGGAAGCACAATTAACACTGAGAACAGAAAAATAAGCACAGGATACTGAATAAGCATTTTAGTTGCATAAATAATGCATGGGTGTGTGTTTATTAGAGATAGAAGTCAAATGAAAAGAATAAACCGAGCAAAATGCTGAGGTTTCCTTCACGGGGTCTCCTCGGCTGCCTTGGGAGATTGCCACAGGCTGAGTGTCTGGAGATTAGAAGCAGGGATAAAGGCCTTGGAAGGCTCTCACTCTTCTGAAGCCACTCTCCGGAAAAGGTCCCTCTGTTTTTCTTTTTCTTTCTTTTTTCTGTTTTTTTTTTTTTTTTTTTTTTTTTTTTTTTTTTTTTTTTTTTGAGACAGGGTTTCTTCATGTAGCCTTGACTGTCCTGGACTCACTTTGTGGACCAGGCTGGCCTCGAACTCACAGCCATCTGTCCCACCTCTGCCTCCTTGGTGCTGGGATTACAGGCGTCACCACGCCTGGCTGCGTGTGCCCCTCCCCATACTGTTGTCTCTCTGGGCGTAAACACCCCAGTGTCTCTGCTCACCTGGGTCTCCTCTACTTGAGTTTAGTGAGATGGGACCATGTGCCCCTGATTGCCACGTTTAACTCAGTCACTTCCTGAATGGCCATGTCTCCAATCACTGTTCCACTCTGAGGTGTAGGGTAGAGGTGGGTATAAGGGTGAGGCTAGGACTCTACAGGCATTTGGAAGATCACAGCTCAGCTCATGATTACCGTCTTCCACCCGCATCCCCTCAAGTTCTGGATTTCTTTCCAGGAGTCACCTCACTGGCCACGTCAGTGGGACCAGCCGGGAGTCAAACCATAACTAGATAGGCTCAGCATCACCCCTTTCTCTGCCCACATACTGTGATCAAATCCTACCAGGCAACAGCTGTTCTGTTAGCTGAGCAAGTGTGCTTTGAGAGAGAACTGGAAAACTGGGTGTGTCCTTTGCATTCCCAGGCTTCCCCAGTCCACTTTTGGTAGTGAGTCCTAGCTCCCCCTCCCAACTCCATTTAGAACACTCTGGATCCTCTACACCCTTGACTGCTGGCCAAGCCTGGCAGGGGTGACACTGTGGTGTGCTCTTCATCCAGAGGACTCACAAATTCCTGGGTTCCAGGCACACCGAGTCTAATCTGGAAGAGGGCTGGGCTTCTACAGCAGAGTGTCCATTTGCCTCATCTGTGGGACAGAAGTAGAAACAGACCCCCACTGGGGCAAGCCTAAGTAGCCCCCCCCTTGGCTTGGTTTTAAGGACAGCCCTGCTATTGGTTAGTACGCAGCTTTGCAGTTCTGCTGGCATCTACTCCACACACACACACACACACACAAGAGTGAGTCAAGTTCCAAAAGAACATTTTATACAAATACGAATTCTCCATTTTTCCAAAGCTGACTGCATTTCTCCATATCTTGAAGGTCATTCTATCTGTAGCTTCTACAGGTCTGTACAGATCTACTTTCTTCTTGCAAGAGAGGAGAAAAAGAAGTATGCAAGACTGCTGAAAACAATGCAATACTAATTTCCTTTAAAAAGCAGTGTGATTTTGTAAAAACATAAGCTTTAAAAACACAAATTTCTGAAATTGGCTTTAAAAAAGGGAAGATCTAAACAAGTCTGATAATGCCGAGAAATGGCTGGAATTAGCTAGTGGTTTATCCAAGATGATGATGATGTCACGGCTCTTCCTGATGCTCTCCAGTTATTTCAATGGCCAATGAGATATTCCGGGGCAGCCAGTGAGCCTGTGTTACTGATGAGCAAGCTGAGACCCTGAAAGACCAGGGAGGAAGAATTCGCCCAAATAACCCTGCAAGCAGCATTTCGACTGGAGAATGTAAGAGTGTGTGTTAGAAGGACCACACACAGGTCTGTTCTGTTTTGTAAATACGTGCGTATGGCAATTGAGCTCTTCAGTAAAACGAGCAATGAATAATGAGGGCCAGGGTTCTCTGTTAAGAAAAAAAAAGTTACAAGCAAGGAGGGTTCGGGCATGTAGTTAAGTGGTAGAGCACTTGCCTAGCACTTGTGAGGTCCTGGGTTCAATCCCTGGCACTGTGAAATTATTAAAGAAGAAAGAATAATCTCGATTTAGTGTTGGGTTGGAACGAGGAATGGCAGAAGAAACCATGGTGCAACACTGGGCGCGTCTGGACATCCTGGCCTCTCAGGTCCATTTGCCAGTAAAAGGAGACAGAGTTGTCTGGGGAGATGAGTAATCTGGCAAGGAAAGTTCCAGGTGAGCCTGGCTCAACCTATGGTGCTCCGGAGCAGAGAAGCACACAGAAAGCGAAGGGCCAAAAGCGATGGTGGCATTCAGAGGCCATTTCTAGTTGGCCAGTGCTGAGACCACCTCAGTGCTAAAGTCAAGGCTGGATTATGACCTTGCTGTGCCACCACCTGCTCTTTAACCAATGTACACTTGTGTGTATTGCCTGTCTCTCGCCCACCAGAATATACATTTTGCAAAAGCAGGGAGTCAGGGGTGTGTGTTGTTTATTCGCATGCCCCAAGCATGTTGTGCTGCATCAGTGCTCACACATGAACCTGGTCAGCAGTGTACAGTAACACGAATGCACATATTGGCTGAATTTTCTCTTCTTCCCTTTGCCACACAGATCTGGGGCACTGACTCTTCCAGCGAAAACAAAAAATAGAACTTTCCAGCCCATTGAGCAGTGGCAGCCTGAACCTCTGCCACAGAGCATCTGAGACTCATGTAGGTGGGCGGGGAGAGTCCCAGGGAGCTGAGAGACCTAGAACATTCCCCTCAAAAGAACACTTGGTATACTGGCAATACTTTGGATTTTATTTTATTTTTTTCAAAGGGTTGCTCTCTCTAGGAAGCTGTGGTTACTTTGGAAACCCAGAGAGGTGAAGGTGGCTTTTAAGAGGCTAGCTGACATTGTTTTAATCTCAGCTTCTGAAGCCCTCCCAGTCTAGAGAGGTCATTCTTGTGAAGCCAATGTTTTGGCTACTTTGTAGTTCTTTTTTTTTTTTTTTTTTTCTCTTCCATTCTCTCTACCCTTATTAACCCCCTAACACTAGATAGGAGAGAGAAAAAAGGACAGAGGGGAGAGGGGACAAAGTCATCGTTAGACTACTTCCTGCTGATTAGCGGTATCGAGTCCCTTGGGGCAAGTTTGATCTTTGCCATCAGAATATCTGATTTCTTCTTTTCATTTCTTTGAGCACAACTACTAGACAACAACCACAACCAACAGCATCCGACCACCAACCAGCCAACAACAACCACAGCACCCCTACCTCTCAGGGCCTCAGCGTTTATATATCCTCTGAAAAGTTCCCAGAATTCCAAACATCACATACTCACAGAAACTATCTGCAGCTGGCAAAACCACGTCCCTGCTTGAGCATGAGGCAAATCATAGTCAGCTGCTGTGTAGCAGCCTCCTACCCCCAAACCTGGGATTAAAAACGAAAACATATTCTTGTAACCTTTCCTGTGGTTTTTGTTCGGTTTTGGTTTTGGTTTCTTGAGACAGGGTTTCTCTGTACAATAGCCCTGGCTGTCCTGAACTCACTTTGTAGACCAGGCTGGCACTGAACTCACAGAGACCCGCCTGCCTCTGCCTCCCGAGTGCTGGGATTAGAGGCATGCACCACCCTGCCTGGCTATTTCTGTGTTTTTTTTATTATTAATTTATTCTTGTTACATCTCAATGTTTATCCCATCCCTTGTATCCTCCCATTCTTCCCTCCCTCCCATTTTCCCATTATTCCCCTCCCCTATGACTGTTCCTGAGGGGGATTACCTCCCCCTGTATATGCTCATAGGGTATCAAGTCTCTTCTTGGCAACCTGCTGTCCTTCCTCTGAGTGCCACCAGGTCTCCCCCACCAGGGGACATGGTCAAATGTGAGGCACCAGAGTACGTGAGAAAGACATATCCCACTCTCCACTCAACTGTGGAGAATGTTCTGACCATTGGCTAGATCTGGGTAGGGGTTTAAAGTTTACCACCTGTATTGTCCTTGGCTGGTGCCTTAGTTTGAGCAGGACCCCTGGGCCCTATTTCTGTGTTTTTTAAAGAAAGCAAAATTACAAAATTCTCACTACATTTGTGGCCACCTATGGGTAAAGAAAAAAGACAAGGACAGCAGCACATCTGTATTCTAGGGCTACTGGGTAACAGTGCAGTTCACCAAGTAGATTAAAACAACAGGGGATACATTGTCACAGGGTTCTGAAGACCAGAACTTAGAAGTTTAGTTGTCCATAGGCCACACACCTCCAAAGATGCTCCCTCCATGCTCCTGGAACTCAAGCATCAGTGCCTGCCTCCATTGTCACACACTTGTGTCAAAGTCATCTGTCTGTATGTACCTGTAATGGCCTCTAATACAGCACTATTTCTGGTTGTGTTAGGGTCTATTTTAATCACTCCAATTTAGCTTGGTGACTTCTCTCAAGACCCTCTTTTTAAATTGGCTCACACTCTGGAAATGGATCACACACTGGAGACTGGAATTGGGGATTGAGACCTCAGCGTATATTTGGGGATGGGCGTCACAGGTCAACTTGTATCTGTAATTACAACTCATGAAACACTGCACTAAAAGGGGGTTTTTCCATTCCATCTTTGTGCTCTGTCTCTCTGTGTCTGTCTGTCTGTCTCTGTCTCTATCTCTGTCTGTCTGTCTCTCTGCTCTCTGTCTATCTGTGTCTGTCTGTCTGTCTGTCTGTCTGTCTGTCTGTCTGTCTGTCTCTCTCTCTCTCTCTCTCTCTCTCTCTCTCTCTCTCTCTCTCTCTGTGTGTGTGTGTGTGTGTGTGTGTGTGTGTGTGTGTGTGTGTGTGTGTGTGTGTCTGAGACATGCCCAGGCCTTCCTGAAATGGGACATTATCGTGGAAGTTCACCAAGAAGCCAGCTCTGATAAAGATACCCTCAACCTTCCAGGCCTCCAGTTCCTTTGATTCAGGGTCACCCTCTGAAAGATCCTTTCTTATTTCCTCTGGTCTTGGGCTTCCACCTCTGGCCTTTCTTGGTCTGTAGACCTTCCAGTTATGTCCTGACATCCCCAGACAGTTTAGAGCCTCTGGAAAGAGTGAGCACAGAGTGGCTAGTCCTTTTGCGGTGGTGAAGGGACAGCCTGGGCAGCTGAGTACATGCAGGGATTTGAGATCATTTACAGGTGGGAAAGGAGTTGAAGGCCCAGGGCAGTTCTACACCACAGGAGGACTGGACTGCTGGGTTAAACGGTAAGAGACGCAAATCAACAGTACGCAGGAAGGGCCCAACCAGCCCTGCACTGAGTCACAGATGATACCGAAATGCCTGCTTCCTGCCCTCAAGGCAATTATAATCTATTTAGGACGTAGACATAAAACACAGGAGAAAACACTAGTCCAAGGGATATGTACCATGAAAAACTTTACTTACCAAGAAAGTGGGTCAGAGGAGAGGACATCTTATTGAGACTTTAGGCGAGAGTAGCATGGAAGAATAAGGAAATAGTAGGACCCACGGGGTCCTGGAAACCTACAAGAAGAACTTTATGACAGGCAGATCTGGGTCCTGGGGTCCTCCTCAAACTAAGGCACCAGCCAAGGAGAATATAGGCATTAAACTTCGAACCCCTACCAAGACCTAGCCGACAATCATGATATTCTCCACCGTTGAGTGGAGAGTGAGATCTGACTCTCACACAAACCCTAGTGCCCCTTTACTGACCATGTCCCCTGGACCGGGAGGCCTGGCGGCACTCAGAGGAAGGATAGCAAGTTACCAAGAAGAGACTCGATATTCTAAGAGCATATATAGGGGGAGGAGGTCTCCCTCAATCACAGACATAGGGGAGGGGAGAAGGGGGGAAGTGGGAGGGAGGGAAGAATGGGAGGAAACAGGGGAAGGGCTAACAATCAAGATGTAATATGAATAAAATAATAAAATGAAAAAAAAAAGAAAAAGAAAAAAAAAAACACAGGAGAAATGAGATGACAAAGCATTTAAATAGCAATTTACAACCCTGCCACCTCCATTAGTTGTCAAATGAACTGCAGAGGTAATAGTAAGCATTACTGGAATTGTGAGTTAAGAGAGGTTATTTGGTTGTTTGTGACATTGGTAGGTGCCTACGTTCTGGCTGGAGGAAATGAAGGGTTAAAAAACATGGCAGCTGGGGAAGCACTGAGTACCTGGGATGTTTATGACAGCAGTAACCTCCATCTTTTGGGCACTTAGGCTGGAAGGCAGCAATCCACAAACCTTTAATGCGCTCGCCTCCAAGTGTCTGTCCATAGTTTTCTATACTGACTAAAGATCCAGAATGAGGCCAGTCCCGATCTCAGAGCCTAACTGTATCAGAGGTTTATTGGCACACACGGCATGGCTTGCTTCTAGAAATCTGCCTGGGGTGATGAAGAAATGGAGAAAGGACAGACACACAGACACATGCACAGAAAGGCTGGGATCAGGTGAGTCGTGCTGGCTCAGATGGAGCAGTACCAACCGTGCAGCAACCCAGAACCTCAGAGCATGTATTGTGTCCAGCAGGAGAAGGAGGGGGTGAGCTAGCCTCTCTGTAGGGGAGCACTCTTAGGCTGTGAACAGCCTGGAAGAGGAAGCTGCCATCACCTTTTCTGGGAACTCTGCAAATACTCCCAATATAGACCAGAGGAAGGCTGTGCCACTTCCTGTGGTCTCTGTAATATCTATCCTTGTTCACAAATAACACCCCCCCCTGCTCCCCACAGTTTATTTCTGCTGGTATAATGAAGTCCAAATGACAGTAAGTCGCTTTGTGTGTGAACATGGGGCTGGCAAGCATGAGGAAAGAGGGATGAAGGAGGATCAGCTTGAAGGGGAGAGATGGAAGGCTGGGGCTGGAGGTTGGTGAGGGGAGCAGGTCTAGATTGCTGGCCTTGAGGGTGGGAGGAATGGCTGCAGTGAGGAGGTGGGGGGCAGCCTGTGGGATCCGGGAAGGCTGTTCTCTGCCTTTTCCACCCCAAGAAGAAGACATTCGCACTATTTTAAGTTAATGAGCTTGTGGTACTGTGTTACAGTAGCAACAGGAGACCAATACATCATTAAATAAGATCTGGTTTTTTTTTCAGTTTATTTATTTATTTTTTTTTAACTTTTTATTGATTCTTTGTAAATTTCACATCACCACCGCAATCCCACTCGTCTCCCTGTCCCTCTATACCTGCCCTCAGTCCTTGCAACTACCCCCCCAAAAAGAAAACAATAAAAAAATTTAAATTAAAAAGAAAAACACTCGCTGTGGAAGCTGTGGTGTGTTACACAGTCTATCCTGTCCAAACAGCTTTGCTTATAGATGATCATTACAGTGAGTCATTCATTGGTCTGGTTTGAGGCCTCTGGCTTCTGCTACACTATCAGTATTGGACCCTCACTGAGATTCCTCACAGATATCCTATCATTGCCCTGTGCAATGGAGACCCTATAGCTTTGGCTGTGCAGGACCAGCCTCTTCATCCATTCCAGCAGTTCGTGGATGAGGTAGATGTGGGGGTGGGCCAACTCAAAGGCCGGGATCCGGGCCTGGGTGGTAGCTGAGTTGGTCCACCTGCTTGCTGTCCTGTACCAGAACTACGAGGGCCAGCTCTCCCGATTTGCCCAGATGAGGGATGGGGCCAGCTCTCCTGCCTGTTGGCTGCTGGCAAGGAACAAGGCTAGCTCTCCCTTGCCCACATCACCAGGACCAGGTCCACTGTGCTTCCCAGCCAAGTGTGGGGCATGTGATCCCAAGTGCTGCATGTGGCAAGGAGTGGGGCCAGCTCTCCCAAGTTACACAGGCAAGGGGTAGGGCCAGCTCTCCTGTACTCATGCCCTCAGGTCTGGCTCATCTTTGTCCACACCACCAGAGCCAGTTCAACTGTGCTGCTCAGGTGGGGTACAGGTCCCACTCTCATGAGTGCTGTAGGATGGGGACAGCTCTCCTGCAGTTGGCGAGGGGGTGAGGCCCGCTCTGTGCAGCCCTCGAACATCAAGCAGTAGCCTAGATCAGGGATGTTTGCATGGCCTTTGGTGATAACATGGGCCATGGACATCTACACAGTTCCCTGCTGCTGCAGGGCTGTGGACCCTGACATGGTCCTCAGTGGCAGCACAGGCTGGGACATCACCATGGTCCTCAGTGGCAGCACAGGCTGGGACATCACCATGGCCTCAGGTGACAGCACAGACTGGGACATCACCATGGCCCTCAGCGGCAGCACAGGCTGGGACATCACCATGGTCCTCAGTGGCAGCACAGGCTGGGACATCACCATGGTCCTCAGTGGCAGCACAGGCTGGGACATCACCATGGCCTCAGGTGACAGCACAGGCTGGGACATCACCATGGCCCTCAGTGGCAGCGCAGGCTACACACATCTTTATAGTGCACAAACTGTTCTTCTCTTTCTCTCCCATCTCTCCACCACAACTTTCTTATTGCAGTGGTGCACACCCTGCCCGAGCGACAGGTGGAGGCAGTGACCTCTTATTGTTATCTACACACACACACACACACACACACACACACACACACGCATGCACACACACGCACGCACACACGCACACACATACACATGCACACACACGCACACACACACACGCGCGCACACACACACATGCACACACACACGCACGCACACACGCATGCACACACACGCACACACACATGCACACACACGCACACACGTGCGCACACATACACGCACATGCACACACACGCACGCACACACGCATGCACACACACACGCACGCACACACATGCACACACACACACGCACACACACGCATGCACACACACGCACACACACATGCACATACACGCACACACACGTGCGCACACATACACGCACATGCACACACACACGCACGCACACACGCACACACGCATGCACACACACGCACGCACACACGCACACACACACATACACACACACGCACGCACACACACACACACGCACACACACATACACACACATGCACACACACACGCACACACACACATACACACACACACACGCACGCACGCACATGATTGAGGTGGCCAGAAGAGGGTGTCAAATCCCCAAGAACTGGACTTACAGATGATTGTGAGCCACCATATGAATGCTGGGAGCTAAACCTGGTTCCTCTGGAAGAGCAACAAGTGCTCTTAGTAACTGAGTCATCTTTCCCGCCCTGCAACATTATTCTTTTGTGGCAGAGTCTCTATCAAAGCCAGAGCTCACTGATACAGCTACTCTTGCCCACCAGCCAGTTTGCTCCAAGAACCCCGTTTCCATTTTCCAGAGCTAGAATTACAGGTGAGTGGCCACAAACACCTGGCATTCAAGACTTTTTGCCTTCTGTGTCAGGCCTTTTATTTTTCCCACTCAGCACCTGGGCTTTCTCTGTCATGTTGCCTGTGGTTGTAGTTCACTTATGTTCATGGCTGTCTAATATTCCACTGTGTGGGTGATCCATAACTTATTTGCCTATTGGTGATGGGTGTTTGGATTATTCCCAGCATTCGGCTGTTATAAAAAGTGCGTTATGAATTGTAGTTACTTTTTTTTCCTATTGCAGTGACAAAACACCCAAACCAAGACAATTTCTAAATGAAAGCATTTAACTGGGGGCTTGATTACAGTTTCAGAGTGTGAGTCCATGACCAACATGGAGCAGAGCATGGCAGCGTGTAGGCAGGCATAGTGCTGGAGCTTACACATTCGGACAACAACCATGAGGCAGAGCGGGGAAGTGCTAACTAGGAATGGTATGGACTTTTAAAACATCAAAGCCAGTTGGATGTGGCGGTGTATGCCTTTAAGCTGCATACTGGGGTGGGGAGGGCGGAGGCAGGTGGATCTCTGTGAGTTCAAGGTCAGCCTGGTCTATATAAAGTGAGTTCAACGACAGCCAGGGCTCTATTACAGAAAAACAACAACAACAAAACAAAAACAAAAACAAAAACAAAAAACCCCAAAAACCTGTTTCAAAAACTCAAAACAAAACAAAAATCAAAGCCCTATCCCCAGTGACACATCTCCTCCGAAAGACCACACCTCCTAATCCTTCTCAAGTGGTTCCACCAAATGTAGACTGAGCATTCAACTATATGAGCCTACAGGGGACATTCTCCTTTAGATGATCACATGAACCTGTTGGTAGGTGACTTTTGTTGAACATGTGCAGGCATTTCTGTTGAGTGTGCACTGAGGAGTGGACTTGGGGTCATGGGATAGGTGCATGTTCAGTCTCAGCAGCTGCATCCCAACTGTTAGCTGACACTTTTCGTGCCTATTTAACCTTTGCTATGGATTGACTATCTGTGTCCCCAATTCATATGTGCACGGTGTCTTTGAATGGGGCCTTTGCAGGATGGAGCTCTCACAATGGAGTTAGTGCCCTTACATAAAGAGGCAGAGAGAACTGACTTTCTCTATCATGTGAGTGTGCAATGAAAAGACACCAACTTTAGCGGGGGAGGAATGGGAGGATACAAGGGATGGGATAAACATTGAGATGTAACAAGAATAAATTAATAAAAAAAAAAAATCTAAAAAAAAAAGAAAGAAAAGACACCAACTTTCAACCAGGAAGACACCCTCATGGGGCACTGGATCACTCAGCACCTTAATCTTGACTGCCATCCTTTCCAGTTGTGAGAAATACTTGCTCATTTCTTAAGCCACCCAGTCTGGTCATTCTGCAGTGCAGCTCCTGCTGGCTGGACCAGTTCCCGTCAGCAGCGCATGGCTTCCCAATCACTCTGCCTTCTTTCCGTTTGCCGAGCCATTTCAACAGTTGTTTTGTGTTGGCTCTTAGCAGGAGTAGGGTGGCTTTCAGAGCCCCGATCTCCTGAGGAAGCCAGCTTGGGGAGAGGGTGGCTTTGGGGGATGCAGGTGCTTTGGGGCTGGGATGGGAGCAGGCAGGATCCATCCTTCTGTAGCAGCCCACCCATGCCTGGGGTTTCTCCTGCAGAGGAAATGCTTATGGCCCCACGAGATCACTCAAGACGAGGAATCCCTTCTCAAAGGAAAGCCGAGAAGGGAACCTTGGATTCTTTAGTAGCCCAGGTGGGAAGTCATTTTCTTCTGCCTCATAAGGCAGCCATCTATCTGTTCTGCTGTGTTTTACTACCTGCGTTCCTCAGAGGGCCAGGAGAGGCAGGCCCAGGTGGGCATGCTGCAGGGGATTGATGCTCTGGGCTCCAGCAGGAACCCACAACCCATAGTCAGGGGACAGCTAACCAACTCACGAATCTTCCTTCTGCTGGGCCAGGTACAGTTTTATGGTTAACTTGCATCAGCAACTTGCCATGCTTGGAATGAGGGGACCTCAACTGAGGAAGTGCCTCATCATCAGATTGTCCCGTGATCACGTCTATGGGCAATTTTCTTGACTGCCAGTTGATGTAGGAGGCATCCATCCCACTGTGGGCAAAGTCATTCCGAAACAAGTAGTCTGGGCTGTGTAACAAAAGTCACTGAATGTGAGCCTGGGAGCAAAACCAGTAGGCAGTATTCTTCTGAGGTCTCCTTTTTATACTCCCGCCCTTGGTCTCTGCCTCGGTTTCCCTGTAAGCTAAAAGAAACCCTTTCCTCCTCCAGACTGTGTTTGGTCATGGTGTTCATCCCAGCAACAAAAAGCAAGCAAAAACTGACAGTTTTCAGAGTCTTAGAGGCTGGCCCCCTTTGGGAGAAGGTAGAGAAGATAGCCTAGGCTTGCTGCCTCAGGGAGGTACACATGGACGGCATAGGAGGGGCCTTCAGAGCAGAAGGCCAAGTGGATGGCCCCTGGAAGAAAAGAAGACAGTGGAAGGGCTCTGGGCACAGATTGGGGCAGGTAGCTTCTTTGTTTTGTTGTTTTGACAGGGCATCATATATGCTGGTCTCAAACTGCCTATGTCACCAAGGATGACCTATGACTCCTCCAACTGCCTGCCTCCACCTCCCATGTGTCGGGATTACAGGCATGCATGACCATGACCAGTTTTTATGGGTTGCTGGGGATTGAACCGAAGGCTTTGTGCTAGACGATTTCTCTACCAATGAGCTGCTGACTTAGTCTGGTACCGTTGTTATCGTAGGGAGATACATTAGAGAGGTTTCGCTGAGGGATTTGAGCTCTCTTTCCAGATTTCAGATGCTTCTCACTAGCACCAAAGAGCACCCACAACCCAGGAATGTGTGGGCCCACTGAGAGAAGCCTGCTCCCAAGGCAGGTGCACCAGGTTGGACCCTACCCCACATCTGAGTTATAGTCGCTTCTGAAGAGCAATGAGAACTCGGTTATGCAAACTCTCTCTGTTCTATAGCTCAAGTGTTGTATTTATGAATCCCATGCCACCAAGTCCCCATACCCATACCTGGTGCTCTAGGGTTCCCACCCGCCCCCTGGTTAGACATAGGCAGGAGCAGGCAGGAGTCAGGGAAATACCCGAAACACCATTTGCAGCTATGCGATAAAGCTCCAAATCAAAACATATGAAAACAGACCAAACATAAGAGAAGATACAACACCAAGCTGAAACAACATTTAACAATTTTTTTCTTGTACAGCCCAGATGGTAGAAACCCATCAAAGGTGGGGCCATTTGGAGTCTTTTCCAACTCCTCAAATCCAGGTTGGGTCTATCCAAAGCCTCAGTTTTGACTCCCAAATTCATGGAATACCCTGGATGGTTTCTAGGCGTTGGAATCCAGCTGACAGCACCAAGGTGCCCAGCCACTCCTAGGTCTCTGCCTCCCAGCATCACCAGGGTGTCTCCCAGCCTCCAAGGGAGATCAGAAAGTAACTGATGGCTCTGGCTAAGCTCCCACTTACCCAGAGATAACCCATGGGCCTCGGGATGTGTCCCTATTGTGTTAGATGAAGGGATTTTCAGCTTTGGCAAGACATCTTCATCCCCAGACTAGCATCCCACACACGTACAAAAATGTTTGCTGTTTCCTTCAGAATGTAACCATTCACCTTGGGAGTCTGCAGAGTGGAAAGCATTTCCAGGGGATCTTGGATCAGCTGAGTCAGCTGTGTCAGCCATCTCAAGGTATGGGTTTTCCTGGGAAGCTCCCAGAGTGAAGAGTGAATTTGGGGTAGAGTTATCTCGCTGGAGCCTCCATATGTTAATCCTGCCATTTGCCAGAAAAACCAACTCTACCATTTTAGGTCAATTTTAAATTAAGCATTTATTAAATATTAAACACTGACTAAGAGATGGACTTTGATCAGGACCATTCCCCATAATTTTCCACCTGAGAATGGCTTCAAGCCAAGTGTTGCAGAGGCGTATAAGGACAAACCTATAGGTCACCATAATTTCCCACAAGGCATTGATATTTCCCGAGAACTACAATTCCCAGCATTCCAGGAAGTCACTTGGTTCCTTGGCAGGTGGTGCTTACAGGTTAATTTTGGGCACTGCAGATGATGTGTGTATGTCATATGCAAGCACTATGCTATTTTACACAAGAAACCTGCACCCCTGCAGAGTTGGGTACCCATGGGGAGGGAAGACCCTGGAGACCATCCTCCAGGGACCTCTGTGATGGTTAATTCTTATCATCAAGTTGACTGGATTTAGAATCACCTAGGAGTTTGTTGAGGGTGTTTCCTGAGAGCACTGACTGAGCTGAGAAGACCATCCCTGGATATGGGCAGCATCATTACATGTGCTGGGTGCCATGATGGGAAAAAAAAGGGAGAGAAAATGAAAACGAATCAAGTACTGGTTAGCTTAGTTTAGTTTTTGTCAACGTGATGCAAGCTGGTGTTATTGGGGAAGAGCAAACTTCAACTGAGGAACTGTCTCCACCAGATTGGCCTGTGAGCAAGTCTGTGGGGACATTTTCTTGACTGGTGATTGATGTGGGTGGTCCCACGCCTGGGCAAGTGATACTGGGCTGTATCAGAAACCATCTCAGCTATGGGGAGCAGGCCAGTAAGCAGTGTTCTTCTATGGTCTCTGCTTTAGTTTCTACCCTCAGTTGTTACTTTGGGCTCCTGTCTTGACTTCCTTCATGATGGACTGAGGTAAGAACATGTAAGCCCAGTAAACCCTTTTCTCCTCAAGTTACTTTTGGTCAGGGCATTTTATCACAGTGATAGGAAGCAAACTGAGGAAAACTGAGAACCAGTTTTCTCCTCGACACTGCTTCTTGGCCATATATAGACTCTGCCATATATAGACTGACAGACTTAACAGTGACCATGAGCCAAAATGAACATTTCTGGAGGAAACTTAAAATGGAGTTTTAAGCAACTCTACCAGTTATTTGGTCCTAGTGACAATAAAAGAAACGCAGATATTTTTACAAAGGGCACACAGGGGCAGAGGGAAAGGTTTGCTGAAGGCTGCTCTACAGGACCTTGAACGGCAGCCACTGTGGAGGCTTGCTCAAGCCCTGTATAGGTTGCCCTTGCTTTCCTGTCTTGCTTCCCATTTCTCCCTCCCTCCACCCCCATACTCCCTGGGATCCTCTTTCAAATACATAACTCAGGCTCTCCCTTTATCTTGGGGTGTGCCTCTGGGAAGCCCAAAGTAGCACAGGTGACAACCATATCTGCCATTTGCAGGACTTGGCTGTGTCCTGAGCACTCATGGGAACTTGACATGAGCCTCAAGGTCTGTTGTCAGCTTGCCAGGGAATGAGCTATTCCCAGTCTCATTTGACAGGTGAGGACAAGGAGGCTTTAGAGCAGCTTAGCCCAAGGCCCAGAGCAGGCCAGTACTTTTCCTTGACTCTTCCCTGAAGACCCAAGGCAGTGTTCTCAGAAGCGAGGGCAGAGCTTGGCCTCTGCTGCCTTGTCCTTCTCAGCCAAGAAACACTAAGTCTTCATTGTGGCTAAGTAGTCCTCCTGACAGGGGACAGGGAACATGGACAAGTCCCTTTCTAGTCTGTAAGGACTCAGTATACTTCATATGGCAGAAATAGATCCTGTACGCTGTTAAGTGTTTGCTTGTTCTGAGCTAAGCCACAGTCTGGGTAGCACTTGGAAGAATGCTGGATTGATGCTGGCAGACACTAACCAGACCCAGCATGATTGGGAGTGTCCAGAGCCTCTGTTCTCTCCAGGAAGCCCCTACAGCAGGTGCTGACAAGAAGAAGGATGTGGCCAATGTCCAGCCTTGGAGACCGCAGTTGGGGCTTAACAGTCAAGACTGGCTGAGGCTAGACCAGTGGGGAGGGTGCATGTGAAAGGTTCAGTCAGAGACATAAATAAGAAGTTTTGGAGATGACAGAGGCATAACACCATGAATCTAAAGGGACTAAGATGACCATTTGACTGGAGGGACAACACTCAGCTCTGGGACGACTGGCTGCCTTTGTTGCTGTCCTCTCTGACCTTCTGGCTAGAGGGGAGGTGTAAAGTGGTTTATTTTTCCTGCATATTACCTGCCACCTTCTTTGGTCACCAGCCCCCCCGCCTGAGTAGCATTGCAACTTGAAGACTCAATTCCTTTGTCTGCTCATTGGCAGCAGGAACATCAGAATTCTGGTTACGCTTGTACAAACATGACCAGTGTTATGACCATACAGCTCTTGGATGTGACTGCTGTCGCCATTATCTTTGTAGACAAGTAGTGTGAGGGGGGGGCAGTGACCTGCCCAGTGCCGCAGGACGGAGCCTGAGCCCCTCCCACTCTTTTTAAAATTATTTATTATATATACAGTGTTCTGTCTGCACACCAGAAGAGGGCACCAGATATCATTATAGATGGTTTTGAGCCACCATGTGGTTACTGGGAATTGAACTCAGGACCTTTGGAAGAACAACCAGTGCTCTTAACCTCTGAGCCATCTCTCCAGGCCAGCCCCTCCCACTCTTTACAGGGATGGCAAAGAGACAGGGAGGAGGAGGAGAAGCCGCGCATCAGCTGTGACAGCACACCCTCCAGTCTCAGAGCCCATCTCTGTCATACAAGGAGTAAATGGGTCTATTCCCCATGAGTTATCTGCTAGCCGGCAGCGTTATCCATCTGTTCATTAACACAATTAACAAAACACAACTCCACTGAGCTTTCTGACTCCCCGCCTGGGGGCCTAACTACAAAACATGGAAATGACTCTTTATTAAGTCTGATCAAAGGCTTGTTGTTCGGTAGTTAGAAATCATGGCCTCTCCTCGGAGGCATGTGGCTCATGAGCAACAGTAGGATGAGCTTTTGATTTGGGTCCAACCA